>NC_091986.1:176669726-177367858 GCF_044704955.1 Pristiophorus japonicus
GGTCAGGAACTTGGGCTGGAGTGGGGCAGGAACCTGGGTTGTGATGGGGGTGCTCTATCCTGTCTGGAGTTGACAGTCAGAATGGCTCAAATTACACTTGGGCTGGGCGGTTCTAATTACACATGTGAAACTGCTGGGTGTGTCTTATCCTCCAAGGGGACCAATCAGCAATCAGGTCATGTGATCACGGAGAGCCAATCAGAGCATTTGTTAGTGCAAATAAACACGTCCTTACTATATAAGAGAAGTCTGGTACATGCTCCCCCACCCAGAAATTTTGATTGGTGGCAGTTAATTAATGTTTTCTAGCATTTTGAATGTTACAGTAAACACTGACATTGCAATTTTTGTTAATCTAAAAAGTAAATGTGCACAATTTTATTGTAAATTACTCTTTATCTGCCATTTGGGAGTTCGCTATTTTTCCTTTTTTTTCAACCAACGTTCTCTCAATGGCAAGAGATCCCTGAAAGAAAAAAAAATGTACTGGCAAATGGTGTATTCAAATTTTATCTCATTGCTGTAGGCAGAAAATTTAGAGTTGTATATATTACTTCCAAATCTTTCGCTGAAAAAAATTAAATTAACATTAAAGCAGTGTATTCTGGTTAATTTTATACAACATTTTACATCACAATAAATCAATGAAAGGTAAGTGACATTTGATTTTGAACAAACCAACCAGATTATCTCTTCCCCTTCACAGAGACACCTTCTCCCTCCTGTTAACACAATCTCTTGTAATCCTCGGTCCTCAGTTCACAGAGATATGTTCCCTTCCAACTCCACTAGTTCATGCTCCCACTTTTCTATTTCTCCTCCCTTAATTCATGATTCAACTTTCCTACATTTCTTCTAAGTTCACACTTCGAATGCCACACTTTCTCAATGCTGCTCATGCTCTCCATCCTCTGCTGCACTGCTCGAGTTCACACCTCTTCTCTTCCAAGCACTACCCTTTTGCTTTCTTCCCACTAAACTCTGCCCTTGGCACTCAGACTTTCCCGTGCACCAAGCACCGCAAGCTATCCTATCTCTCTCCCTCACCTCCCCTGGCACTACTCGAGCTAGTGAGTACAGAAATAGAAGGATAGAGCAGATGAATCCATGGCTGGAGAAATGGTGCAGGAGGGAGGACTTTACTGAGGCATTGGGACTGCTTCTGGGAGAGGTGGGACCTGTACACGCTGGACGGTTGCACCTCAACAATATCCTCATGCGGGTGGGATTTGTTAGTGCTGTTGGGGAGAACCTGAGAATAGATTCAGTAGGGAGAGAAGTAAAGCTGGAATTGGAAAGCAAAAATGTAGAAAGTAAATTTGAAGGACAGAGGAAACAAGGGCTAGAAAGTAGTCAACAAGGAGATCTGGCTGTACTAAATGGTATACACTTTAATGCAAGGAGTATAGTGAATAAGGCAGATGAACTGAGGGCACAGGTAGACAATTGGGAGTATGATATTATAGCTATTACAGGGACATGGCTAAAAGAGGGGCACGTATGCCAGCTCAACATTCCTGGTTATAGGATTTTCAGATGGGATAGAGAGGAGGGTAAAAAGCCGGGGGAACGCGGTATTGATGAACTAAACTATTACAGCTGTGAGGAGGGATGATATGTTGGAAGGATCATCAAACGAGGCAATATGGGTCGAATTGGAAAACAAAAAAGGGGCGATCACACTGCTGGGAGTGTACTATAGACCCCCAAACAGTGAGAGGGAGATGGAAGAGCAAATATGTAGGCAAATTTCTGAGGTGCAAAAATTATAGGGCAGTAATAGTAGGGGATTTCAACCATTCTAATATTAACTGGGACAGAATTAGTGTGAAGGATATAGAGGGTGCGGAATTCCTAAAATGCATTCAAGAGAACTTTTTTAGCTAGTATGTAGCAAGCCCAACACTGGAGGGGGTGGTTCTGGATTTAGTTTTAGGGAATGAAGCTGGGCGGGTGGAAGATGCTAGTGACCATAATTCAGTTAGATTGAAGATAGTTATGGAAAAGGACAAGGATAGACCAGGAATAAAAGTTCTAAATTAGGAAAAAGCCAACTTTGTTAAGCTGAGAGGTGATTTAGCCATGGTGGACTGGAAACAGCTACTTGAAGGTAAATGTGTCAGAGCAGTGGGAGGCATTCAAGGAGGAGATCTGGAGGGTTCAGGCCCAATATGTGCCCTTAAAGAAAAAGGGTGTGACTAACAAATCTGGAGCACTCTGGAAGTCGAGGGACATACAGGGTAGGATAAAGAAAAAAAGCCAAGCTTATGACAGATACTGAGGGCTAAATACTGCAGAATCTCTAGAGGAGTATAGAAAGTGCAGGGGTGAAATTAAAAAGGAAATTAGGAAAGCAAAGAGAGGGCATGAAAAAATATTGGCAAATAAAATCAAGGAAAACCCAAAGATGTTTTATAAATATATTAAGAGCAAGAGGATAACTAAAGAAAGGGTAGGGTCTATTAGAGACCGTGAGGGTAATCTGTGTGTGGAGGCGGAAGATGTGGGTATGGTTCTTAATGAATACTTTGCGTCTGTTTTCACAGAAGAGAGGGGTGATGCAGACACTGCTCTCGAGGAGGAGTGTGAAATATTAGATGAAATAAACATAGTGAGAGAGGAGGTATTAAAGGATTTAGCAGCTTTGAAAGTGGTTAAGTCCCCAGGTCCGGATGAAATGTATCCCAGGCTGTTAAGTGAATCAAAAGAGGAAATAGCAGAGGCTTTGACCATCATTTTCCAATCCTCTCTGGCTTCAGGTGTGGTGCTGGAGGACTGCTAATGTGGTACCTTTGTTTAAGAAGGGAGAAAGGGATAGACCGAGTAATTACAGGCTAGTCAGACGAACCTCGGTGGTAGGAAAATTATTGGAAAAAATCCTGAGGGACAGGATAGATCTTCATTTAGAAGGACACTAATTAATCAAGGACAGTCAGCACGGATTTGTTAAGAGAAGGTCGTGTCTGACTAACTTGATTGAATTTTTCGAGGAGGTAAACAGGAGGGTCGATGACAATGTGTATGATGTAGTGTTTATGGATTTTAGCAAAGCTTTTGATAGGGTCCCACATGGTAGACTGGTCACAAAAGTAAAAGCCCATGGGATCCAGGGCAAAGTGGCAAGTTGGATCCAAAATTGGCTGAGAGGCAGGAAGCAAAGGGTGTTTTTGTAACTGGAAGGATGTTTCCAGTAGGGTTCCATAGGGCTCAGTACTAGGTCCCTTGATTTTTGTGGTATATATCAATGATCTCGACTTGAGTATGATTAAGAAATTTGCAGATGGTACTAAAATCGGCTGTGTGGTTGATAATGAAGAATAAAGCTGCAGACTGCAGGAAGATATCGATGTACTAGTCAGGTGGACAGAACAGTGGCAAATAGAATTTAATTCGGAGAAGTTTGAGGTAATGCATTTGGGAAGAGCTAAGAGAAGTGTAGAGGAACAAAGGGATCTTGGAGTGCATGTCCACAAATCCCTGAAGGTAGCAGGGCAGGTAGATAAGGTGGTTAAGAAGGCATACGGAATGCTTGTCTTTATTAGTCAAGGCATAGAATACAAGAGCAGGGGATTTTGCTTGAACTGTATAAAACACTGGTTAGGCCACAGCTGGAGTACTGCATGCAGTTCTGGTCACCGCATTACAGAAAGGACGTGATTGCACTGGAGAGGGTAGAGAGGAGATTTACGAGGATGTTGCCGGGAGTGGAGAATCTTAGCTATGAGGACAGATTGGATAGGCTGGGTTTGTTTTCCTTGGAACAGAGGAGGCTGAGGGGAGACCTCATTGAGATGTATAAAATTATGAAGGGCCTAGATATATAGTGGATAGAAAGGGCCTATTTCCCTTAGAAGAGGGATCAACAACCAGGGGGCATAGATTTAAAGTAATTGGTAGAAGGTTTAGTGGGGATTTGAGGGGAAATTTCTTCACGCAGAGGGTTGTGAGGGTCTGGAACTCACTACCTGAAAGGGTGGTAGAGGCAGAAACCCTCACCACATTTAAAAAGTATTTGGATGTGCACTTGAAGTGCTGTAACCTGCAGGGTTACGGACTTAGAGCTGGAAAGTGGGATTAAGCTGGATAGCCTCTTGTTGGCCGGCACGGACACAATCGGCCGAAATGACATCCTTCTGTGCTGCAAACTTCTATGATTCTATGGGCTTAATTTTCCCCAGTGATTTGCACCATTATTTTGGTGCAGGTCAATTTTTTTGGCCCAAGTTTAAAAAAAAACAAGTTTCCCCGATCAGTTTGCATCAGTGCAACTCAGTTACGATTTTTTTAGGTAAGTTTTTTTTTCAGCCAAAGGGTTCGTAACCTGCCACCCACGCCAATTCTGGCCAGTTCGCCAAGTTTGGCCAGCTGAGAGTTACTCCAGTTTATCTTTGGCCAGCTTATGTGGCCTCCGTAGAAAAACCTTCTGGTAAGTTAAGGAAATCGGCACAGGTAAGTGCAGCAGATGCCCGGACAGCAGCTTCAGGAGAGGTAAGAGAGAGGGGGAGAGCGCGGGGGGGGGAGTGGGGGGAGCCTTTAGGGTACAGTTAGGTGCGGGGACTGGGAGGGAGGAGGCCATTCGGCCTGGGATAGGTGCGGGGGAGCAGACCGGGAGGCCATTCGGCCTGGGATAGGTGCAGGAGAGCAGACCCGGAGGCCATTCAGCCTGGGATTGGTCGGGGTGAGAAGACCGGGAGGCCATTCAGCCTGGGATAGGTGCGGGGGAGTGGACTGGGAGTCCATTCGGCCTGGGATAGATGCGAGGAGTGGACCAGGAGGCCATTCGGCCTGGGATAGAAGCGGGGATCAGCACTGGCATAGGAAGGGGACTTTAATAATTTAATGGAGGAAAGTTGCTGCAATGTATTTGTGTTTGTGAAGTCGCTGCAATGTATTTCAAGGTGCTTGTGAAGTTGCTGCAGTATATTTTAAGGTGCTTGTGCAGGTTGTGTGCTGGCTGTATGTTTCACTTTTCAGCCCCAGCCCACATTGTGTCCCGGTTTCCATGGCAACCTGATCTTTTTGGCGCAGGTTAAGGCTCCACCCCCAAAACTAAAGGACAGGCTAGGCCGCGCCAAAATGAGGAAATCAAACGGGGAAACTTGGAACATTTTTTGGGGGCGTATTGGGGTAAATTGAGCCCCATGATTCTATGATACTGTAGGGTTCTCTCCTTAGTGCTGTTTTGGGTGTCCTACCTTTATCATTGTTGCTGCTTCAGTTTTGAATTTTGTGCACATTAACAGGGTCTCTTCACCTCAAGAGTGTTCCTGCTACAATGTGCAGTGGCATTCAAAATTGGAGCAGTATCAAGAGAAGGTAGGCGCCCCAGAGCTGCGCTGATGCGGAAGCCCAACAATAGTGCTGATTTTTATCTGCAAACACAGATGCATGAACTGTGCTCTAAAATGCTGACTGTCTTATATTAAACATGGATGGATGTAATGCATGCCATTGATCTCCTGTTAAATTCATATCTTCCCTACCTTTTTAGTTGTAAATTGTTGCTGATTTATGACTATGAAATTTGAGCCATTTGCTACAAGAAAAGTACATATATGCGAGCGTAACATCGGAAATATGATCTGACTGAAAAAGCATGCCCAAAAAGCAGCATTATTTAATATATGCCAGCAGTGAGTTGCAGGTTTTTGAAGAACAGCGATGTTTTGCCAAGTAGTTTTATTAGAGAAACACAAATAGTGCACCAATAATTTGCTAACTTGTACAGTTTTAATAATAAATATGAATGTTCATAAACAAAAGTATTTCTCAAAACACTTACTTAACACTTAAAGAACAAAAGTTATTAATTTATGCAGTTGTCCATAGAAAATAGGTGCAGGAATAGGCCATTTGGCCCTTCGAGCCTGCACCGCCATTCAATGAGTTCATGGCTGAACGTGCAACTTCAGTACCCCATTCCTGCTTTCTCGCCATACCCCTTGATCCCCCTAGTAGTAAGGACTTCATCTAACTCCTTTTTTAATATATTTAGTGAATTGGCCTCAACAACTTTCTGTGGTAGAGAATTCCACAGGTTCAACATTTTCTGGGTGAAGAAGTTTCTCCTCATCTTGGTCCTAAATGGCTTACCCCTTATCCTTAGACTGTGACCCCTGGTTCTGGACTTCCCCAACATTGGGAACATTGTTCCTGCATCTAACCTGTCTAAACCCGTCAGAATTTTAAAAGTTTCTATGAGATCCCCTCTCATTCTTCTGAACTCCAGTGAATACAAGCCCAGTTGATCCAGTCTTTCTTGATATATCAGTCCCGCCATCCCGGGAATCAGTCTGGTGAACCTTCGCTGCACTCCCTCAATAGCAAGAATGTCCTTCCTCAAGTTAGGAGACCAAACTGTACACAATACTCCAGGTGTGGCCTCACCAAGGCCCTGTACAACTGTAGTAACAGCTCCCTGCCCCTGTACTCAAATCCCCTCGCTATGAAGGCCAACATGCCATTTGCTTTCTTAACCGCCTGTTGTACCTGCATGCCAACCTTCAATGACTGATGTACCATGACACCCAGGTCTTGTTGCACCTCACCTTTTCCTAATCTGTCACCATTCAGATAATAGTCTGTGTCTCTGTTTTTACCACCAAAGTGGATAACCTCACATTTATCCACATTATACTTCATCTGCCATGCATTTGCCCACTCACCTAACCTATCCAAGTCACTCTGCAGCCTCATAGCATCCTCCTCGCAGCTCACACTGCCACCCAACTTAATGTCATCCGCAAATTTGGAGATACTACATTTAATCCCCTCGTCTAAATCATTAATTACAATGTAAACAGCTGGGGCCCCAGCACAGAACCTTGCGGTACCCCACTAGTCACTGCCTGCCATTCTGAAAAGTACCCATTTACTCCTACTCTTTGCTTCCTGTCTGCCAACGAGTTCTCAATCCACGTCAGCACACTACCCCCAATCCCATGTGCTTTAACTTTGCACATTCATCTCTTGTGTGGGACCTTGTCGAAAGCCTTCCAGTTTTTACAAAAATGCCCAAAAGCACCTGAAAGATACAGAAGAGAAAGATTTAACTGAATCTTCAACCTTTCAACTGAGAAAAAAGAACTACATTCTTGATGAACAATTTTTATTTTGCTTTCTGTCAACAATGAAACCACAGCTGCTGCTAATCATCATCATCATCATAGGCAGCCCCTTGGAATCGAGGAAGACTTGCTTCCACTCTTAACATGAGTTTTTAATTGGCTGTACAGTCCAGTCCGAGAACCACAATCTCGGTCACAGATGGGGCAGATAGTCGTTGAGGGAAGGGGTGGGTGGGACTGGTTTGCCGCAAGCTCATTCCGCTGCCTGCACTTGATTTCTTCACGCTCTCGGCGACGAGACTCGAGGTGTTCGGCGCCCTCCCGGATGCGCTTCCTCCACTTAGGGTGGTCTTTGGCCAGGGTCTCCCAGGTGTCCGAGGGGCTGTTGCTCTTTATCAGGGAGGCTTTGAGGGCGTCCTTGTAACATTTCCGCTGCCCACCTTTGGCTCGTTTGCCGTGAAGGAGTTCCAAGTAGAGCGCTTGCTTTGGGAGTCTCATGTCTGGCACCCTAACCTTAACCCTAAATGCAGCAGAGCTGATCAAGTGTGGTCAGTGCTTCGATGCTGGGGATATTGGCCTGGTCGAGGACGCTAATGTTGGTGTGCCTGTCCTCCCATGGGATTTGTAGGATCTTACAGAGACATTGTTGGTGGTATTTCTCCAACGACTTGTGTCTACTGTACATGGTCCATGTTTCTGAGCCATACAGGAGGGCGGGTATCACTACAGCCCATAGACCATGAGCTTGGTGGCAGTTTTGAGGGCCTGGTCTTCACTCTTTTCCTCAGCCGGCCGAAGGCTGCACTGGCGTACTGGAGGTGGTGTTGGATCTCGTCGTCAGTGCCTGCTCTTGTTGATGGGAGACGTCCGTGATATGGAAAGTGGTCCACGTTGTCCAGGGCCACGCCATGGATCTTGATGACTGGGGGACAGTGCTGTGCGGTCAGGACAGGCTGATGGAGGACCTTTGTCTTGCTGATGTTTAGCGTCAGGCCCATGCTTTCGTATGCCTCAGTAAATACGTCAGCTATGTCCTGGAGTACAGCCTCAGAGTGTGTGCAGACGCAGGCGTCGTCCGCGTACTGTAGCTCGACAACAGAGGTTGGGGTGGTCTTGATCCTGGCCTGGAGATGGCATAGGTTGAACAGCTTCCCACTGGTTCTGTAGTTTAGTTTCACTCCAGCGGGGGAGCTTGTCAACTGTGTGGTGGAGCATGGCAGCAAGGAAGATTGAGAAGAGGGTTGGGGCGATGACGCAGGCCTGTTTGACCCCGGTCTGGACGTGGATTGGGTCTGTAATGGATCCGTTGGCAAGGATCAAGGCCTACATGTCATCGTGGAGCAGGCGGAGGATGGTGACAAACTTTTGGGAGCGTCCGAAACGGAGAAGGACGCTCCATAGACCCTGCGGTTGACGGCGTCAAAGGCCTTTGTAAGGTCGAAGAAGGCCATGTATAAGGGCTGGTGCTGTTCCCTGCATTTTTCCTGAAGCTGTCGCGCTGCGAAAATCATGTCCGTTGTGCCCTGTAGGGGACGAAATCTGCACTGTGACTCCGGAAGGAACTCCTCAGCCACAGAGAAAAGACGGTTGAGAAGGACTCTAGCGACGACCTTCCCAATGGCTGATAACAGGGAGATTCCTCTGTAGTTGCCGCACGCAGACTTGTCTCCTTTTGTCCACCATTTGTTACCATCTGGCAACTTTCCACCCTCAGCCTCCCTCCCACCAACTGTCTAAACTTCCCCTAGCCTAATAGATCCTAATAGGGGGTATTAAACACTTAAACCCCTACGCTTAAACCCAACCCTGCGAATCCCACAAGATCGGGCCTACCTCAGGCTTCCTATCACACCACCCATCAGCGACGACGACTGGGGCTGCTGCTAATCACAGGTTGCCTTAATCACAGGTGTTAACTAACAAGAAGTTCATAACAGAAATGGAACAGTTAATATTTTAAATATAAAACTTGCATGAAATAAAGTTTTGAAAACTGAATCTCCAGTTTGTTTCAAAGTGTTTTGGAAAAAGCAAAGAAACACACACATCCTCACAGGATAATGGGATGAACTACATAACTGCCCAAAACATAAACTTCAACGTTTCTGCTTCAATTAAGAGAAACCTACTCATGCATTCTGGGAGGCTCTGTAAACTGGACATGCAAAGAGTGCGTGGATGTGGTTCATAACTCCTCAGCTGTTCCGAGGGGAAAATATTGAGTCAAAACATTATCAATGATTATTTGGTTCACCACCTCATTTTTTTTATTCGTAGGGGTCCTGATTAGTCATTCAGGATTGGATGTTTTCATCAGTCCTTAGAGGTTTCCCTTTGGTAGTTATCTAGCTGCTTTCCTTGGTTTTGATTTTAGTTTCTCCATTTCTTCAGTTGTAATTTACTGCAGTCTTTCTTTGAACCAATCAATACAACACAATAGTAAAAGTGTGATGACACAGTTCTGACAACAGGAAGTATGTCAAACAAAGTGTATTGTAGAATTCAAGACTTTTAATAAATTACCAGTAGACCTCCTTTGTCATTGCTGACGGTGAGTTGGATAGTACACTGTTTTAAATTTGATAATTAGCTGTTAAATGCCAGGTATCTATCTCCAAATGGTACATTTAAAAACTTCTGGAATAATTAAAGAACTCAGTTAACATAGATTTTAAAGTTGACTACCATAGAAATTTACAGCACAGAAGGAAGCCATCATATCTGTGCTGGATCTTGACTAGGCAAATCAAAAATGAAACCCCATTGGTCTATTATCCCTATATGTTCCTCTGCTCCAAATAATGGAGCAGGAAACAGCAAATATGAACATTATGAAAGGATACTATTAGTAAAAGTGGAGAAGGAAAAGGGTCTAGATGTGATTGTTGATTATTCACTGGAAATGTATGTGAATTTGAAGCTGTCTCCAACAAAGCTATTAAATACAAGGTTCTCAAGGTATTTAAACATAAGTCAAAAAAAGTTTTTCTAACCTTTACTATAGCACTGCCGAAGCTGCAATTGGAATTCTGTGCACAATTTCAGCACCTTACCTTTTGCAGTCTTATTTGATTACCTTTAGGGATGAGAGAGCTTTTATGCAGAAGATTGTTTCCAGTCCATTTGAGCCATAAATACATGTATTTGTTCCCTGCTCTGATGTTATGATCCTTCACGAGTTACGCGCCATCATTAAAGTGGTTTGAAATTGAAAACTGATGAGATAATCATGAAAATAGTTAACGTTTATGTTTTGGCCAGTTCTGTAGTTTCTTATTGTTTTGATCAGATGCGATCTTTCTTTCTATTTCATAACTATTCATTTATTGGTCAGACTGTATTTAGCTACTATGTACTGGCTAATTACACATTATTATTTTGTCAAATAAATGTAACTGTTTTTTTTAGGAGCCGTTTACCACATTTTTCCTTAATGCAAATGAAGGAAAATTTGATTATCCAGAGCGAACATTCTCCTCTGTGGCAAAATCATGGAGGAACTGTCAGAGAGACACTTCAGATGTAAAAGTAAGTGTTGCTGACTGTATTAAAGTACACTGAGGCTGTTATGCTACACGTACCTGTATAGGGTGATGCAGGTATAGCAGATGGGTTATACAGGGTGCTCAGTACAATGGAGCTTATGCAACTGAATGCCTATTACATTTTAACGTTTGAAAAGGGTCAAGACTCAGCATCACTATCATCTCACTGCTAACATTAGAAATTAAATATAAGAATGGACTATCAGAGAACATTTTAAATTTGATCCATACCAGCTACAGTTATATAGCAGCGAGTAAAAATTCCATATGGTGTGAGACCACCTTATGCAGGTGGTTTCATACCTCTTACTAATGCTGCTTTTATATATCCCTTACTTTATTTCGTATTCCAGGAAACCACTATCTGTCAACCAGCTTTTGGTGTTCTTACTACTTTATCTGGTTTCCTTATCTCAGCAGCAGACTCATAGACCTAAATAAATTGGTCTGCTATTAAGATAGGGAAGGAGATTTTAGGTCTATATGTGGGAGCCAGCTCACAGAAATTGGCCTTACTGAATGCAAATAAAAACAAGGCCCGTATAAAGCAATTTGGCTGCTTCAAATGGCTTTGTATCTGAATTACAATGCACAGTTTTGCTTGATGTGAAGATTGGACTGACACTGATTGTATAACTGCCCTATTGTACCATAGAAATATGTTTTAACAGCTTCCTTCTAAGTGAGGTTTGCAGTTGATGTTTTTCCAGTGTTAGCTTTTAAACTCTGCAGCCCTAGTTAGTACCTACAGTATTTTTAAATGGTGTTATTCAGTCAAAGATGTTAGTTTTCTTAGTTCAGCTTGAATCAAAATATGAATTCAGCAAAAATGAATTTGAATTAAGATTTCCCCCCCCCACTCCCCCCCCCCCCCCCCCCGCCGAATTGTTGGCTCAGAGATGTGTCTGAATAAAGCTAATTAACATGGTTGTCATTAATAACATGGACTACAAACAAAAGAGGTACAGTATTATAATGGTCCTGCTGGTGTTGACTTAATGTTTTCCTCACTACAATAAAACACAGCAGGAATGGCATTTGTCCTCAATGTGTCAGATTGTTGTGGTTCAATCCAAAGCTGGTTACATTTGCCAAGGGCAGTTAATTAACCATTAATGATAAGTTCCATTTTAAATGCAGCTTGTTCCTTAAAGCCACTTTAAAAAAATAAACTACAGGCTGCTTGTACCCAGTGATGTTGCATTTCAATGCAATTCATTTTAAATAATGTTATTTGTGTGTGTCTGTCTGTTGTCTATGTATTTTAGGGGGGAAGGGGGAGTGGAAGTAACATTGCATACAAAAATGCATTAAAAGATATATGTATACACATGTTGTGATTTGTATGATTAGATGGGTTAAATTTACAGGTAATTTTGGGATCTGATCAAAAGAAATGTTTGATATATGATCTTCCAGGTCCCAAAATTGGGCAAGAATCTATGTTTTACAATCTTTCTTTATTAATCCTGGCCTCCTCCTGTGGTAATGAGAGCAAGCTGGGAAAAGAGTGGCTGTTAGTAGGATGACCTTTCAGGAAACAAGTCACCCGGAAAAAATCTTAGCTAGTCCAGTTGGCTTCACACTGATTTTTTTAAATGTAGTGACAACCAAAGGAACCATTCTCCAGACTTCTTTTCTTTATTTAATAAAAACTGTTCAAAGTAGCCACTGTGTGTTCTCAAAAGGCTTTGCAGGCCTCACGAGTTTGACAAAATGCCATTAAACCAGCGTAAATTAATACATTTAATGGGAAGGGTTTCTGAATGATTAGTCAGTCCATTATGAGTCTTTTCCAGAATTAATGGACGCTAAGGGATCAAGAACTAGAAAAGAGATGGCATTTTTAAAAGCTTGCAGTGAGTTACATTAGAAAAGTGGAAACGTATGTTTTGGATTTCATTTCACTGTGCAGCCATAATAACACTATGTTGCGATAACATTGGAATGTAAACTTTACATGGGATCTGGTAAAAGAGTACAATTTTAATGTATTCGGTAGTAACAAATACCAGCTAAAGTCACCTATAGTCTTATGAGTCACTATCCATGAATTTATACTTGTTTAATATACTTTATTTGCATTTTCTTTTCCTCCTCTCCTCCCCACCCCCCTCCCCCCCACTAAGAATTTGGGACAGTCAGGGGTTTGAGCAGTCCTGTGTTATTAAAATCTCATGTCAGTATTACACAAGACTGTGCATGTGTGCCTGAGTTGGAGTTTTGTCTGTCTTCTCTGCAGTATTTTACTTAAAGCCATACCATGGAATAAAATTGCATTAAATGATAGTGTGGGAAGTTTACATTACCTTCATTCATATAAACAAACCATATTTTGATAGTACATATAGTGGTAAATAAGGCTCGAGGAAAATATCTTGTGTCTAGCAATTAAGAATGTCTTCTCTAAATCACATCGCTGGCACATTACAGGTCTGAGGTATCAAATTTAATTGGTTACTTTAGTGACTGTAGTGATTTTTTGACATTATTATACCTCTGTGACCCTAGAAAAGCCTGTATAGAGTTAGATTTCAAGCAGAGTGTCATCCATTTTGATCATATTACGCATTGTAGTGCCTTAATGCTTGTAACAATGTAATCTGGTGAATTTAATCTGTTGCTAGGATTTGGGGAATCGGAGGCTTCAGGCTGATTTTTTTTAAAAAGAAAAGCAGTATCATGTTAGCATATAGTGTAGAAAAACAGTAATGTGTTTTAGAAGTGTTTAATTCAAATAATAATGAAAGAGTTTCAGCAATAAGAATTGTACTTACCTTTGAACACCGAAGAAGTGCCTAACCACTAAAGTCAAACAAGTGAAAATACTGATAAGTGAGAAAGCACAAATAAAACAATGTGTAAATAGTTTATGATGTGATTTGTTAAATCGTTTACAATAGATGACAGTGAGAGTTATTTACTATATCACAATAGCTCACAGAACACTCCCATTTCTGGCTTTACCACTTATCCACTTGAGTATCAAAGCCGCTTTTAGAACCCTGAAACTGATGTTCTGACCTTTTGTCGGAAAGAAAAAACAAATCCAAATGATTGTGTTGAGTAATATGTGAAAACTAAGCAGAAATTTTAGAAATTCTATAATGCAATTAAACGAACAGATTTGAAAAAAGACTATTACTGTCTACCCAGTGTTAAAAGGTAAATGCAATCTATCAAAAATCCAGGGTTTGAAATATTGGGACCCAAGGCATAAGGCTTCAAAGCTTAAATGGTTTTTGTGTCTATAAAAATAGGATAATTAAATACTACTTGAATTGAGATATGCACTGAGGTTTGGGACTTCTATAATTTGATTCCATAATACTTAAGCATTAGAACATTTCAGATAACAAGTTGCCCAAATAAAACATGAAATTAAATACATTCAGGTTTTGAAAGTTCACAAATATTAACATACAAACAATTACATAACCATATGAAATCCCTTTATTGACTACTGAAACAGTTTAATGCCTTTTTTAAAAGAGTAGATAAAAGAATTTCTCAAGAACAAAATAGTATTTGTGCAGTGTAATTTTAAAGACATAGGCTACCTGAAAGGTTTGCTTAAAATTTACCAGAATTGTGTGTAGTTCACTTACAAACATGTAGATTTCCCTCATGGCATTTGTGCCAGAAAGTTCTCTCTTTAAAACATAATTGTAGCCACCAAAGATATCTCCATTTGTTCTGAATTGTGGAATATGTGAAACACAATAGTGTATTTTCCACACTGGCTTAATTATGAATGTTGGAATTGTGCCACGTAACATAATTTTATCATTTTGCATCTTAGTAAAAATACATAATCTTAATCCCACATCTCTGTTTTGCAAGTTATTTTCTCTCCTCTTGGGTCCCTTTGCGTCATTCCCGAACCAACTAGGTAGATGGGTAACCACTTGCTAGCCTCTCCTATGCTGTTCTTTACGAACTGCCGGGATTATGCAAGAGTGAAAGAAGTGCATATACCATAGTTTTTCCCCCCCCTCTGGGAAATTGTCTTATCTTCACCTGACAGTCTGGGCAATGTGGTACAGATCACATACTTTAATGAGATATGACACAATATGGCAACAATCTTTGTTACATAGTCTTCCAATGTCATTGACATTGTTAAAATTACATCTAATAGAATCCTAGATGAACAAAAATCAATACTAATTTTGTGCCAAAATAATCTTATCCTTTCCTGAACGTTTGAAATGAACAACTTTGCAGAATATGAACAATGAAAACTTTATTTTAAATTAATGGTATTTTGGAGGTGTACAAAGTTCAAGAAATATATTGTGTGTTTTCTGCAACACTAGATGTGGAAACTTAAATCATGCAATATTTTTTGCAATGAACATTTCTCCAGTAATTGTTTTGAACCATCTATAACACCCTTTGCTTCACAAATCATCATAGGCAGTCCCTCGGAATCAAGGAGGACTTGCTTCCACTCCCTAAGTGAGTTCTTTGATGGCTGAACAGTCCGATACGAGAGCCACAGACCCTGTCACAGGTGGGACAGACATTCGTCGAGGGAAGGGGTCGGTGGGGCTGGTTTGCCGCACGCTCCTTCCGCTGCCTGCGCTTGGCCTCTTCACGTTCTTTGCGTTGAGACTCGAAGAGCTCAACCCCCTCCCGGATGCACTTTCTCCACCTCGGGCGCTCTTCGGCCAGGGTCTCCCAGGTGTCAGTGGTGATGTCGCACTTTACCAGGGAGGCTTTGAGGGTGTCCGTATAACGTTTTCACTGTCCTCCTTTGGCTCGTTTATCATGAAGGAGCTCCGCATAAAGCATTTGCTTAGGGAGTCTTGTATCTGGCAAACGAACTATGTAGCCTGCCCAGCGAAGCTGAGTGTGGTCAGTGCTTCAATACTGGGGATGTTAGCCTGGGCGAGGACACTGATTTTGGTCCGCCTGTCCTCCCAGGGGATTTGCAGGATCTTGCGGAGATATCGTTGGTGACATATCTCCAGCGACTTGAGGTGCCTTCTATACATCGTCCATACCTCAGATCCATACAGGTGGGCGGGTATTAATCCAGCGCTGTAGACCATGAGCTTGGTGATAGTTTTGAGGGCCTGGTCTTCAAACACTGTTTTCCCCAGATGGCCAAAGGCTGCACTGGCACACTGGAGGCGATGTTGAATCTCTGTTTTGCTGCACAAAACAGGCATTGCAAAATGTTAAATGCAAACTTCCTTTCAACATTTTGTAATATGTTAATAATGCATTATTAATTAACAATTGATAGTAAAGTCTGTTTTACATTTTGGAACTGCATGCCTGTTCAGCAAGGAAGGAAACCATTCATAATAATTGGTTCACATTAGCACAGAAGGGCTTGATTGTATGTTAAATGTAGCTTTTCTGAAACCGAGTTAGTTGACTTAATGTGTAAATCTTTTCCAATTAAATAATGATAATAGGGCGAACAATGTTGTTGAGGGTGTTGGGTGATTTCATAAACAGTAAATGACTCTCGAATTGTTTATCATCACCTGATTCTTGAAATTCTATTATAGCCTTTAACTCACGCCCAGGTATTTATTATTATTATTAATGATATAGTGTATTAGTTGATCTCTCGTGGCGTTGCGCACAGGAAGTTAACACCAAATGCATTATTCAGTTAAAGCAACATTAATGATTTAGACGAGGGGATTAAATGTAGTATCTCCAAATTTGCGGATGACACTAAGTTGAGTGGCAGTGTGAGCTGCGAGGAGGATGCTATGAGGCTGCAGAGCGACTTGGATAGATTAGGTGAGTGGGCAAATGCATGGCAGATGAAGTATAATATGGATAAATGTCAGGTTATCCACTTTGGTGGTAAAAACAGAGAGACAGACTATTATCTGAATGGTGACAGATTAGGAAAAGGGGAGATGCAACGAGACCTGGGTGTCATGGTACATCAGTCATTGAAGGTTGACATGCAGGTACGGTTAAGAAAGCAAATGGCATGTTGGCCTTCATAGCGAGGGGATTTGAGTACAGGGGCAGGGAGGTGTTGCTACAGTTGTACAAGGCCTTGGTGAGGCCACACCTGGAATATTGTGTACAGTTTTGGTCTCCTAACTTGAGGAAGGACATTCTTGCTATTGAGGGAGTGCAGCGAAGGTTCACCAGACTGATTCCCGGGATGGCGGGACTGACCTATCAAGAAAGACTGGATCAACTGGGCTTGTATTCACTGGAGTTCAGAAGAATGAGAGGGGACCTCATAGAAACGTTTAAAATTCTGATGGGTTTAGACAGGTTAGATGCAGGAAGAATGTTCCCAATGTTAGGGAAGTCCAGAACCAGTGGTCACAGTCTAAGGATCGAGATGAGGAGAAACTTCTTCATCCAGAGAGTGGTGAACCTGTGGAATTCTCTACCACAGAAAGTTGTTGAGGCCAATTCACTAAATAGATTCAAAAAGGAGTTAGATGAAGTCCTTACTACTAGGGGGATCAAGGGGTATGGCGAGAAAGCAGGAATGGGGTACTGAAGTTGCATGTTCAGCCATGAACTCATTGAATGGCAGTGCAGGCTAGAAGGGCCGAATGGCCTACTCCTGCACCTATTTTCTATGTTTCTATGTGTCAGAGGAGGGGAAGAGGGAGGAAGAGGTACATAGGGGAAGAAGGAATGAAATGGGGAGGAAGAGGTGGATAGAGGAAATAGGAAGACAGGGAAGAGAAGTGGAAAATGTCAGTCAGTCAAGATGAAGGTTGACAGGCCCACATGGGGTAAGGGAGCCTCGACTGTAAAACTTTGTCATTGGGGGGTTGGGGACAGGTAGGGTGGAAAGCAGTCCCAAAAGTTCCATCAACCAGTGTGGGGGAATGAGGGAAGCGGGAGCAAACACAAAACTTCATTCATTGAGCAAGAGGTAACACCAGGCACCTATTATTGTTTTATTACACCAATGGTGTGTTTTCTATTTGAGATGGTGGGAATTTAGAGTTAATTGTGTGAGATTAAAATTGAAAATTTTCAATGTACTATATAACAGTAAAATGCCTTATTGTACAAATCCATGCCACTTGTTCTGTTTTGCATAACTGTTATTGTGCTAATCATATCTATGTGATATGGTTCATCTAATCCTCAGATATGGTATGTAATCTATCATTGCTTAAAAATAATGATAATTGAGATTGTAAAATTTCATAAAGAAACCTTGAATGTTCTTTCTCAACAATTATTGATATGTAAAATAAATAGCCTTGCTGTCTTTTGTCTCTTTCTTAACCAGGAGCTAATTCCAGAATTCTACTATTTACCCGAAATGTTTGTGAACAGTAATAACTATAATCTTGGCATCCGTGAGGATGGAACAGTTGTTTCTGATGTTGAACTTCCACATTGGGCAAAGAAGCCAGAGGATTTTGTCCGCATTAACAGGATGGTAAGAATGATATCTGGCTCTTGCAAAATGACCGCTCCATTGGATAAACTGCAAGTAGCAGTTTTTCCAAGCTGCATATGGCTAGACGTTTCCCAGAGACTTATTCATGTAACCTTATTAAAGCAGAGTGTTCAATGCTAACATGATTTTTGTCTGACCTCTATGATGTCACCAAAGGACAGAAGCAGTGAGTATCCCTGATAATGTTACATGATTGTTGGGTTCATCAATCATAATTTACCAGTTTTAAAAAGCATCTCACAGATGTGCATCTGCAGTATTACTCAGCCATTCAATCCCAGCAGGCATTTGCAGGGTGGCAGCCATAAATAGAACACATTCAGCTCGTTGTTCAAGTATACTAAATATGTGAATGCAAAAGAGTCGGAAGATGAGAAATTCTTAGATTTATGCTGTTAGTTTCAGTTTATCCTCCAAATTACAATGCACTCACTTCCACTAATCATAATATTAACTCAGATTTTCAACATGATACAAAATCTAACTATTCATCTTTACTTGCTACTTGTGTTTTATTAGAATGTGCTGTTTTAATAAAACATTTTTTTTGATTTGGTCAAAGAATTCTGTACAGTCAGATACACCAGATTCTCATCTGAACTGAATCGGTTTCAATCTTCAAATAATGCAGTTCTTTGCGTGACTTGACTTAGGCCAGCTGCATCCAGCTTGAGGTCAAAGTACATTTGACCTGTGCTTGGATCTGGCAAACTAGAATAAATGGTTAATAAGCAACTAAAAACATTTAGAGGTTATTATTGTTACAAAAATAGTGTATTTGGAATATTCATTTTCCAACCCAAATATTCATTTTATTAGTTACTATGGGCTCAAGTTTTGGCTCGCGTCGTTCCTAATTTTTTGGAGCCACATGTTTAGAATGGAGTATCTTAGAAATTGCAATTCTCGGCATTTAGTTTGCTCCAACTCTCATGAGTTAGAACAGTTTTTTTTCCAAAAGGGGACGTTACCAGCCACTTACGCCTGTTTTGCAAGTTTAGGCAGCGAAAACTTACTCCAAACTAACTTAGAATGTAGTAAGTGTAGATTTTTGTACGCTCAGAAAAACCTTGCCTACCCTTATAAATCAAGCGTAGGTAACGAGAGATAGGGGGGAGGGAAGTTTACAAACATTAAACCACTTCACTTTTACCAATAAAGAGCCATCATCAATAATAAATGATAAATAAATCAATCAAAAAAATTTTTTTTATATAAAAATAAAATAAAAAATCAATCAATAAATAAAAAATTAAGTTTCTACTCACCTACTGCAGCACCGGGAGCTCTCCAACATCGTGCTGGGACAGGCCCCTGCCCCCCCCCCCCCCACCCCCCAGTGTCTCTCTCTCTCTCTCTGTCAGTATCTCTCTGTACCTGTCAGTTTCTCTGTGTTTCTGACAGCGAGGGGGTGGCAGGGAGAGGGGAGGAGGGGGGAGGGAGAGGATAGAGGGGGGGAGGGGAGAGGAAGGGAGGAGGAGGGGGGGAGAGAGAGGAGGAGGGGGGGAGAGAGGAGGAGGGGGAAAGAGGAGGAGGGGGGAGCAGAGGAGGGGATAGAGGGCTGACCGGGAGGGAGGGGGGGGATGAGGCTGAACGGGAGGGAGGGGGGGGGGGAGAGGATGAACGGGAGGGAGTGGAGGGGGGGAGCTGAACGGGAGAGAGGGAGAGCTGAACGGGAGGGAGAGAGGAGGGGGAGCTGAACGGAAGGGAGGGAGGGAGACTGAACAGGAGGGAGGGAGGGGGGAAGGGAGGCTGAATGGGAGGGAGGGGGGGGGAGGCTGAACGGGAGGGAGCTGAATGGGAGGGGGGGGTAGCTGAAAGGGAGAGAGGGAGCGGGGGGGGCTGAACGGGAGGGAGTGGGGAGCTGAACGGGAGGGAGGGAGGGAGGGAGGGAGGGGGGGGGGGGAAGCTCAACGGGAGGGAGGCGGGTGGGGGTGAGTAGCTGAACGGGAGGGAAGCCCGAGTCCCGATCTTCAATGCCCGGAGAGCCCATTCGGCCAAAGCTAGGGGCGGCATTCTTCGGGCCTCTCTCACACAGCCTGCACAGATTCGGGCTGCGAGGAGCTACTGCACATGCGCGCACATTCTACCGTGCATGTGCAGAGGTTCCGGCACTGTTTTCGGCGCCGGGACCTGGCTCCGCCCCCAACCCCTTGTGCTGCGCCACGCCGAGCCCGAAGACGTCCTGAGGAGCTCGGAGAATCACAAGGTAAGTTTTCGGCGCCCTTTTTATTCCAGAAGGTGCTCCGTTTTTACAGAGGGCGGAAACTTGGGCCCTATGCAACTGACTAAATAGAAGAATTTGAAAAGTATTTTTTTAAATGTATTGTTAGATGTCCTCACAATCAGTGTTCCTAAGTTGAGGGAGATACTTTTGCCCAAGCCTTTGCCAATGCTGGCTGCTGGAAGCTGAGTGAGAATACTGCATTATATTTTAGCCATCAATTTTCATAAATTTTCCCTGTAAGACAGCTCCTGGGTTTCCTCAGTGTCTACCCTCGTCTTGCAGACCAAAATACTATCCCTCTAGGTGTAGAACCATGAGAGGAAGCCTTATCCTAAAAATGCTGGAGCACCAACATACTATAACACCTTGCATGTTGAATAAGAAGTTTGCATACATTTAATGATGCATTAATATTTTTATATTTTACAGAAATACAAAGGTAGAAATCATTTCTTTAATGTAACATACAGAACACAATTTATTGCAGTACTGAGCGAATGCTGCTTTTTAGAGGTGTCATCTTTCAGATGAGATGTTAAACTGAGACTCAGTCTGTTGTTCAAGTGGATGTAAACAATCCCATGACACTTTTCTGAAAAATGCAGGCAGTTCTCCCAATGTCCTGGCCAACATTCTTCCCCAACTAAAATCAGCAAAATATATACTGGTCCTTTATCATACTGCTGTGTTTGGGACCTTGCTGTGTGCGATTTGGCTGCTGTAACTGCCTACAAAACAACAATAACAACATTTCAAAAATAATTCTTTGACTGAAGTACTGTGGGACATCCTGAGGTTTTGAAAGGCAGTATATATATATGAAAGTTTTTCATTTCTTTTTTTTATTCTTTCCTTCCGCTCTGGCAGTTCAAATGGAGATCTGGCCCAGTCCGTACCACTTAACCAGGGCACTTCAACTGTTTTTGCCTTGCAAATAGGAGCAGTGATTGCTGCATGCCTTGTGTGTTGTCAAATTATATGGTTTGTCCTTCAGCCATGCCATTTCTCTGCGATGACATTGTCAAATAAACAATGCTGCACTATTAAATAAATTGGAAATTTCATTAAATTGTTAAATTTGCAATATGGCATAATATATCAGAAATGATTTTCATAAAAACAACAGGGTCATTTGACAGCTATTTCAATGATGATATACTTTCTGAATTGTTTCCATTTTAAAAAAAATGCTTTGGGCTTTGGTCTAGGAATGTTGCCACACTCTTAAAGGGATAATATATTTTCGTTAAATTATGGCCCTGTTAAATATAATCCATGGCACTGTTTTAGGTTGGGAAACCTCAATCTAATTTAAAGCAGTGTCCAGACAGCTGGCCCAAACGTTTTGGTCTTTGTGTTCTAATATTCATCCCATGAATATCTGTCTATTGTTGTAAGTTCTAGAGAGCCGCTTAAATATGATGATGGCAGCTAAAAATGTCAGCATAATTCAGTGAACTGTGCTGACTTGACCTTGAGGATGAGTGCATTATGATGATTTGTATTTTCTAATTCTTAAATTATTCGGTGAGCAGAGAAAATGAAAATGTATGAGGTCAGACTACAGTGATTTTGTATGATCAGGCACATCTGTCATACATTTTCTTAAAGGAATAATATTCCTTTTTTTGTCTGTTAAATTTCAAAATTGCTCAAACTTGCTAATCATTCGAATTTTCTTTGTTGAAAATGTAAATATTGCTTGCAGAGATAATATTTAATGTTTTACTTGAGCTTGGATATTTTGAAGCAAATACCATGATATGGTTTTTACTTTATACTCAAAACTGTAACCATTATGTTTCTGGGTCACACTAAAATGGAAAATCAATTTGGTGGTTTCATGAATCAAATTTATCAACATTTATACTGTATTTTGAAAATGGTATAAATATTCTACTATAGCAAATTTCCAATACTGCATCAAATACTTTTTAGGGTGGTTGAGGAGTGGGAGGAAGAAAAACAAAAAGCAAGCATAAAAGAATGCAGGCTTGATAAATATTTTACCATGTGAATAGTAATATAATATTCTATAACTCTATTGTTTTATTATTTTTAAATGTTTTCATGCAGGCTCTGGAAAGTGAATTTGTTTCTTGCCAACTGCATCAGTGGATTGACCTTATTTTTGGATACAAGCAGCGAGGCCCAGAGGCAGTTCGTGCTCTCAATGTTTTCCATTACCTGACTTATGAGGGTTCTGTGAATCTAGACAGTATCACAGATTCTGGCCTTAGAGAGGTATGACCTAACAAATACAGATGCAGAAATCACAGTGCTTACAGTAATTTTCTTTTAACTTTCTAGAAGTGCTGCTAACAATGTTATGATACTGAGATCTGTTTAATATACACCCTTGAAAGAAAATCTTTGCACTGAATGCACAAGGCATACTTGTAGCTAGCTGAGACAATATCCCAAATACCGTGTGTACCTTGGCTAGACTTTCCACTTCACATCGCCCATATCGCGCCCATATATCACCCAAAACGACCTTTCATCGCCCATTTTGACAAAATAGTGGAAATTCAGGCTGGAGCATTGCAGAAAAATTATCCCCCTGACTTTTGGCTCACATCGCCGAGCTGATCGCTGAGGTGATCGCCCGCACGTCGCCCATCCCAACTTTCGGCACATCGCCGAGCTAATAGCTCGCCGAGAACATCGCTGGAGAATAGTTGCTTTTTCCTGGCCTTCCTCACAGAACTCAGCACTACGGACGCCATTTTGAACATCAGAGGAAGAGAGAAGGCTGCTAAAACAAAGGGCTTTTAACATCCTTTTACTGATAGATCCATTCACATTTATACTTATATTTATATTTAAATGTACAACAGTTGCATTAATGTTTTAACTTAACTTTACTTACATTATTAAAAGACAATGCACAACAATTGTAAGATTCAACAAAACTTTATTAACAACAATTTCAATTTTAAACAACCCCCCAATCATCCACCCAGCCCCCACCGCCCCCACTCCCAAACAGCAACAGTAAGAAGAACAACAAGAAGAAGAACAAGAAAAACATGAACAACAATAACATCCCCTCCCTACCCGCAGCCACGTTTCCCTCCAGATCCTGGACCCCCCGCACCCGTGTCCTAGCCCCACCCGCCCGTTTTGGTCCCCTGGTACCGAGACGACGCGGGCGTGCAGCGGGCAACGGCAAGACTTCCTGCCGTGGTGGGGGTAATAGTGGCACGATCGGCTGTTGGGGGGGTGTTGGAGGGGAAGGCGAAGCACGGACAGGGGCATCGTCTTCCAAATCAGAAGGAAGTGCTTCCTCAACTGGAAAAAAAAAAAATCGCGTGCGCAGTAGTCCGTTGCTAGGGAAGCTTTTGCCTTCCACATCCTTTTGCATCGCCCATTTGACATCGCAGGCCTGTCGCTGAGTGGAAAATCGGCATCCAAAAAATGAGCGATGAGCCAGCGATCAGTAAGGCTGAAATATCGAACATCACTGGAATATCGCCCATTTTTGGGGCGATAGACAGGAAAGTGGAACGTCTAGCCCCTTGTGTGTAATATATTTGAGAGAACATGTTTATTTCTCCACCGACTTAAAATCATAGAATCGTAGAATTTCATAGCACAGAATTCAGCCAATTGTGCTTGTGCCCGTGCCAAATCTCTAAAAGAACTGTCCACTCAGTCCTATCCCCCTCGCCTTTTCCTAAACCTTTAAAAAAAATATATATTCTTCAAATATTTATCCAATTCACTTTGAAAAGCTATTACTGATTCTGTTTCCACCACTGTTTCTGGTGGAACATTCTGAGTTCATTTAACCTTTGGACTAATTTACAACCTACACTTCATGCATTGCTTCTTTTGGATAACTACCAGAACTGTTTTCTGAGCTTTTGGGGAGTTTTTAGAATCTCAGTAAATTCATTGGAAATCTGAGTGTAATCACATGAATTCTTTAAGCGTATATAATTCACATTGCCTCTGAAGAAGTCACAGAAAAATTATCAAGCTTGTCACTTGCCATTTTTGTGCCATGGAAATTCTTGATTTTTTTCACAATCTAGGGAAAGATCACTGGAATACTCGGAGCATGAATGGCTGTCGAGTACTTATTATTTCATTAAAATGTAAAATTGAATAACTTCTGCAGTATTTGTCATGGCATAGGAACGTAAGAAATAGGAACAGGAGTAGGCCATACGGCCCCTCAAGCCTGCTCCACCATTCAATAAGATCATGGCTGATCTGATCATGACCTCAGCTCCACTTCCCCGCCCGCTCCCCATAACCACTTATTCCCTTATTGTTTCAGAAACTGTCTATTTCTGTCTTAAATTTATTCAATGTCCCAGCTTCCACAGCTCTCTGAGGCAGCGAATTCCACAGATTTACAACCCTCAGAGAAGAAATTTCTCCTCATTTCTGTTTTAAATGGGCAGCCCCTTATTCTAAGATCATGCCCTCTAGTTCTAGTCTCCCCCATCAGTGGAAACATCCTCTCTGCATCCACCTTGTCAAGCCCCCTCATAATCTCATACGTTTCGATCAGATCACCTCTCATTCTTCTGAATTCCAATGAGTAGAGGCCCAACCTACTCAACCTTTCCTCAACCCCCTCATCCCCGGAATCAACCTAGTGAACCTTCTCTGAACTGCCTCCAAAGCAAGTATATCCTTTCGTAAATATGGAAACCAAAACTACACGCACTATTCCAGGTGTGGCCTCACCAATACCTTATATAGCTGTAGCAAGACTTCCCCATCCCCTTTGCAATAAAGACCAAGATACCTTTGCCTTCCTGATCACTTGCTATACCTGCATACTATCCTTTTGTGTTTCATGCACAAGTACCCCCAGGTCCCGCTGTACTGTGGCACTTTGCAATCTTTCTCCATTTAAATAATAACTTCTTCTTTGATTTTTTTTCTGCCAAAGTGCATGACCTCATTATACTCCATCTGCCAAATTTTTGCCCACTCACTTAGCCTGGCTATGTCCTTTTGCAGATTTTTTGTGTCCTCCTCACACATTGCTTTTCCTCCCATCTTTGTATCGTCAGCAAACTTGGTTACGTTACACTCAGTCCCTTCTTCCAAGTCGTTAATATAGATTGTAAATAGTTGGGGTTCCAGCACTGATCTCTGCGACACCCCACTAGTTACTGATTGCCAACCTGAGAATGAACCATTTATCCCGACTCTCTGTTCTCTGTTAGTTAGCCAATCCTCTATCCATGCTAATATATTACCCCCAACCCCGTGAACTTTTATCTTGTGCAGTAACCCTTTTATGTGGCACCTTGTCAACTGCCTTCTGGAAGTCCAAATACACCACATCCACTGCTTCCCCTTTATCCACCCTGTTCGTTACATCCTCAAAGAACTCCAGCAAATTTGTCAAACATGACTTCCCCTTCATAAATCCATGCTGACTCTGCCTGACTGAATTTTGCTTTTCCAAATGTCCTGCTACTGCTTCTTTAATAATGGACTCCCAACATTTTCCCAAACACAGATGTTAGGCTAACTGATCGATAGTTTCCAGCTTTTTGTCTGCCTCCTTTTCTAAATAGGGGTGTTACATTTGCAGTTTTCCAATCTGCTGGGACCTCCCCACAATCCAGGGAATTTTGGTAAATTACAACCAATGCATCCACAATCCCTGCCGCTACTTCTCTTAAAACCTTAGGATGCAAGCCATCAGGTCCTAGGGATTTATCCTCCTTTAGTCCCATTATCTTACTGAGTACCACCTTCTTAGTGATTGTGATTGTGTTAAGTTCCTCCCCCCCTATAGCCCCTTGACTATCCACTGTTGGGATATTGTTAGTGTCCTCTACCATAAAGACTGATACAAAATATTTGTTCAGAGTTTCTGCCATCTCCATGTTCCCTATTACTAATTCCCCGGTCTCGTCCTCTATGGGACCAACATTTACTTTAGCCACTCTTTTCCTTTTTATATACCTACCTGTTTTTATATTTTGTGCTAGTTTACTTTCATAGTTTATCTTCCCTTTCTTAATCATATTTTGAGTCATTCTTTGCTGGCTTTTAAAAGCTTCCCAGTCTTCTGTCCTCCCACTACTTTTGGCCACTTTGTATGCCCTTGTTTTTAATTGGATACCGTCCTTTATTTCTTTAGTTCGCCACGGATGGCTATCTTTTCTCTTACACCCTTTCCTCCTCACTGAAATATATTTTTCTTGAGAGTTGTGAAATATCTGCTTGACAGTACACCACTGTTCATCAACCGTCCTACACTTTAATCTATTTTCCCAATCACTTTACCCAACTCTGCCCTCATACCTTCATAGTCTCCTTTATTTAAGCTTAGTACGCTGGTTAGAGATCCAACTTTCTCACCCACCATCTGAATTTGAAATTCAATCATGCTATGATCACTCATTCCGAGAGGATCCTTTACTAGGAAATTGTTTATTAATCCTGTCTCATTTCACAAGACCAGATCTAAGATAGCCTGTCCCCTGGTTGGTTCCGTTACATACTGCTCAAGGAACCCATCCCTTACGCACTCTATGAACTCCTCCTCAAGGCTACCCTGACCAATTTGATTTGTCCAATCAATATGGAGGTTAAAATCACCCATGATTATTGCTGTTCCCTTTTTACACGCCCCCACTATTGCCTGGTTTATGCTCCGACCAACAGAGTTGCTACTGTTAGGGGGCCTATAGACTACGCCCACTAGTGACTTTTTCTCCTTATTGTTCCTTATCTCCACCCAAACTGTTTCAACACCCTTATCATTTGAGCCAATATCGGTTCTTACTATTGCAGTGATTCCATCCTTTATCAATAGAGCTACCCCACCTCCTTTTCCTTTCTGTCTGTCCTTCCGGATTGTCAAGTACCCCTGAATATTTAATTCCCAGTCCTGGTCACCTTGCAACCACGACACTGTAATGGCTATCGGATCATACCAATTTGTCTCAATTTGTGCCGTCAACTCATCTATTTTGTTACAAATGCTACATGCATTTAGACAAAGTGGCTTTAAATTTGTTTTTTTACCCTTTTTTCCTGCTTGTTTCCTCTTTCCTTCAAACTCACTTTCTTTATTTTTGCTTTCTAATTCCAGCTTTACTCCCCTCCCTACTGAATCTATTTTCAGGTTCCCATTCCCCTGCCAAGCTAGTTTAAACCCTCCCCAACAGCACTAGCAAACCCCCCCACCCCCACGAGGATATTGGTCCCGGCTCTGTTGAGGTGCAACCCATCCGGCGTGTACAGGTCCCACCTCCCCCAGAAGTGGTCCCAATGCCTCTGGAAACTAAAGCCCTCCCGCCTGCACCATCTCTCCAGCCACGTATTCATCTTCTCTATCCTCCTCTTTCTATACTCACTAGCTCGTGGCACTGGGAGTAATCCGGAAATTACTATCTTTGAGATCCTGCTTTCTAATCTCTCTCCTAGCTCCCTAAACTCTACCTGCAGGATCTCATCCCTCTTTCTACCTATGTCATTGGTACCGATGTGGACCACGATCTCTAGCTGTTCAACCTCTCCCCCCAGAATGCCCTGCAGCCGCTCAGTGACATCCTTGAGCCAGGGAGGCAACATACCATCCTGGGGTCACATCTGCGGCTACAGAAACACTTGTCTGCTCCCCTGACTATTGAATCCCTTACCACTATAGCTCCTCCATTCTTCTCCCTCCCCACCTGTGCTGCTGAGCCACCCATGGTGCCATGGACTTGGCTCTCGTTGCACTCCCCAAAGCCACCATCGCCCCCACCGGTACTCAGAACTAAGTACCGGTTGGCGAGCGAGGTGGACTCAGAGGACTGCTGCACGACCTGCCTAGTCTGTCTGGCGGTCACCCACTCCCTCTCTGCCTGCACACTCTTAAGTTGCAGGGTGACCGCCTCTAGAAACATGCTATCCACGTTGCTCTCAGTCTCACGGATGCACCACAGTGACCCCAGCTGCCGCTCAAGCTCCAAAACACGGAGCTCGAGTTGGTGCAGCTGGAGACACCTCCCGCACACATGGTCGCCCCGGCTGCACGATTGCCACAGGATGTGCAATCCACGGGACTGAACTGCCCTGCCATCCCTCTAGTCACACTTGCAACTATCGAGCAGAACTAAACTCTAAACCTTAGCACAACACACCCAGCCACTACTCAGCAAACAGCCGATTTAATTATCTAGCTTTCCTTAGATAATAAAGATCACATATTTACTTGCAGTTCCTACTTACAGCAATGGCAAAGGTTTCCTACTGAAAAGAAAAAGAAAAAGATAAAGAAAAATACTCACCAATCCACCAGCCAATCACTTACCCGCTTGGCTGTGATGTGACACTTCGATTTTGATTTTTTAAAAACTTTTTGTCCCTGCACCAGCTGGCTCCTCCCGACTCTTGGGCCCTTTTATCTGGGCCTGGAACTCCCGCTCCCGCTCCTGTGGCTCCTCCCGACTCTCGAGCCCCTTTATCTGGGCCTGGAACTCCCGCTCCCGCTCCTGTGGCTCCTCCCGACTCTCGAGCCCCTTTATCTGGGCCTGGAACTCCCCCTCCCGCTCCTGTGGCTCCTCCCGACTCTCGAGCCCCTTTATCTGTGCCTGGAACTCCCCCTCCCGCTGCTCTGGCTCCTCCCGACTCTTGGGCCCTTTTATCTGGGCCTGGAACTCCCGCTCCCGCTCCTGTGGCTCCTCCCGACTCTCG
Source organism: Pristiophorus japonicus (assembly GCF_044704955.1). Taxonomy (NCBI): domain Eukaryota; kingdom Metazoa; phylum Chordata; class Chondrichthyes; family Pristiophoridae; genus Pristiophorus; species Pristiophorus japonicus. The sequence goes on from NC_091986.1 coordinate 176,698,653, forward strand.
AGCCCCTTTATCTGTGCCTGGAACTCCCCCTCCCGCTGCTGTGGCTCCTCCCGACTCTCAGGGCCCTTTATCTGGGTTTGGAACTCCCCCTCCCGCTCCTGTGGCTCCTCCCGACTCTCGGGCATAACAAGCTACTATAAAGGAATAACTGTGGGAGATCAGTGTTTTAAAAATTCACCCTCTGACTGTCTTTTCCCTTAAAACCAAAGTACATAAATCCCTTTTAGCCCCTAGCAGTTGAAAATTACCTTCCTGAACAAAACATCTGCAAGGGACAATTGCAGACAATTTTGAAATCATAAACATGCCCATGTGGAATTACAGCTTCCTCAAACACTGACCCTCTCTGTCCTTATTGTATTCCTTTTTGGGCAACTCTATTTGAAGGTCAAAACAACATGATTTTAATGGGCCCAGAGAAATCCTTTTAGGGGTATTTTTGCACCATTTAAAGCTGTGTACATGTGCAACAAATCTGCCACTAAAAGACAAAACTCATCATTATCACTAATGTCATGGTGTAGTATTTCACTATATCAAGCTGTGTAATACTAGACCACAAAAAACCCTTTCAAACATTTGAGCTGTTGAGTAAACTTACACTGAGTAATGTCACGTGCAAGATTTTCACAAATATATCCTATTGACAGGTCAATTAGTGAGATTATTAAATTAAGTTTATACTTTCTTTACGTAGTTTTAAATTGATAAAGTCAATGCAATACGCATTGTTTTGATCAATAATTTTTTTTGATTATGCCTTCAAAACAGTTTTGTCAATGAACTTGTGCCAGTTTTTTTCATAAACAAAAGAACCACTAAGGGGTTTTTAATATTTATTCATAACATTATGAATATGTGCCAGCTGGTATGCAAAGCTTAAGAGAAATATGCTTTGAAACTGCAGTGCACCAGTAGAGCTGTGGTAGTGTGCTGGAGACATCCCTAGATATTTACCATCTGTTGTGTGCAAAATAACTAAAAATGCAACACTATAAGAAGGAGAATTATTAGTAAAAAGACTCAGAAGTCAAATAGAAAGCCTGGAGAAGAGAAGAATACATTACATTATCCAACCATCCTCTTCGGTTTCCATTTTGTACAAAACACTAGCTTTAGTAACCCTTTAAGTGTTGCCATAGCAAACTTAAGTCCAAAATATAAGCAGAAAAATTAAAGCAATATAAATAGAAACAGCAACTAACCAAATAGTCGTGGTTTCACATCCCATGACTGCCTGCCATTCAAATCTGCCTGTTATAGTTGGGTTAGACTTTGTTAGTTCACTGTCAGGCTGTAACTGGAATAGCTTTTTGAAATGGAACATTCTGCCAAAAGGGAAAATACTGTTCTTCCCTGCCAAAATTGTGTCTCTCGTTGGCAGATTACAGAGCAACATAGGCATAGGTCAGGGAGAAGCCTGTAACCTTGACTGACATACCTGGTAGATTTTAGAAACATGGGAAAGGGAGAATTAACTAAAAAGTGCATGCCCCATATGTACTCCAGTTTTCTTCAATGTTCTAACTTTTGTTCCAATGTCCACAAAATACACTCTCCAACATACTCCAATTATTTTCCTTGGATGGGAAGGTAAGGCACCGAGTCCATGGATAACTCCACAGATACTGAACACCATTCCTTGGTCGATCCAACAGACATGTTTCATCTGTATTATCATATGAGTATTGACTTTTTTCGTGACTGCTTTTCTCTTCCTGATGCTGACAAACTCACCAGGTAGGAGAAGATAAAATGCAAATGACTATCAAGACTACAATTTGAACTTGTTTCCTTAACCAAGAGTCCTGTGCTCAAGCACTGTAGGTCTTGAGTTGCCAATGTGCTATATAGTGTGAATATGTTACAATTTTTAGCAATTTGTACAAACTGAGGCCATTTTGTTTTGTTTGGGTTTTACAATTATCCTAAAAATACAAACAAAAGAAGAACCACAAGAAACTCGTGAGTGAGATACCATCATTTGAAAATGACTGATCTAATTGCACATCTGCTTTCTGCTGAAAAATGTCTGCCTCACAGATACTAGGGGCCCCAACTATCAAAACAATTACTAGGATTATCTTATATCCCAAGTCAGTTCAGCCTTGTAACTAAAGTTCAATGTGGTATAAATTAGACCATTTATGCACAAAAAAAAACTTTAGGTATGCTTTAGTTCAAAATGCTTTACTCACGTGCACAAAGATATCTTCAATGTGCGCTTTGCGCAATTATAATGAAATGAAAGAGAGCTCTGGCAGTATGTTCCTGAGAAGAGATTTTGAACACTAAAATACCTGCAGTCACTCTATGTATCCACACGACAAGAAAGGAACACCAGTCAGTGTGTGTGAATTTGTTGGCCCTGAATTTGCGGTCGGAGGCTTCCCGCAGGGAAATGCCTCCAATCCGCAAATAAAATGGCCACATACCTGGTGGTCCGGGAAGTATGGGGATTTGCGATCCTGGGGCTCTCCGAATATGCGCGGGACGAGGCCCATGAATCTCAGGCGCTCCTGGGATTATGTGGGCCAGCCCAGCGTATGTATGGAATCCCCATAAGCATGAATGGGCATACTCCCAAAATACATCTAGACATCAAATATATATATATTTTTAAACCATCACGTGTTTAAAATTAATTCAAATGACATTTAATTAAATATTTAAAATAAAACTTTTATCTTTTGAAAAATAAATTTACATGTTTTAAAGGGGCTAAAAATAAACTTATCTTATTTCACAGGTTTTTAAATGTATAAATTATTGATAATTTTATTTTTCTGTTTTTTTAAAACTCTTACGCTGGTAAAAAGCTTGCTTTATGTACATAAGAATTTCACGGGCATTCGCTGGGCAGAAGTTGGACAAACAGCCCAACTCTCCACTTGCGAAGGCCCTTTTCCCGGGGATTTGTGCATTGACAGGTTGCAAGTTCTGGGTTTTAGCGCATGTGCAGTGCATGCCTAAACCCATAACTTGCGTGGCCTCTATGCTTTCCTTGTACATGCCTGTAGGGGCTGCAAATTATGGCCCATTATTTCTTCCAAAAGGGAGATGTAGGGAGATAAAAACAGAAAATGGTGGAAATACTCAGCATTTTCTTTTCAGAATCCAGCATCTATAGTATTTTGCTATTTTATGAGATGTAGGGAGAGTCCTCCTGAACAATCACGCTGTCCACTCCTTTACCACCTACTGCTTTCCTGTCTGCCACAAGTAAATACTGGTGGAGGAGGCATGGGTTACGGCAGATTTTCCCGCTTACCAACACTTCTTTGGTCTGCCATGTGGAAAGTGGCAGTAGGATTTAAATACACAAATGGAGGAGGAGGAGGGTCCTGTCACAACTTTCTCTCCCACCAGACAGTCCCAGAGACTTGCCTGTTGTAGGCCTTCAAGGAGCTTCTACCCGTGCAAGTCATTTGTGTATCTTCTAGTGTTTCTGCTGCAACACTGCTGGAGTTTCCTTATTGGTACTGATGGGCTACGTGGACATTTCTCCAGAAGCTTGCCATACAGCTCTAATGAGCCCCAACCCAAGCAAATGAAGACTGAAACCGACGCAGAGGAGAGGGAGAAGTAACACCATATTGAAACTCCGCCTTGAAGAGTAAAATCTGAGCTATAATGTCTGTTTTGATCTTCATGCAACAAAATTGTTTTATCAAATACCACCGCAATTTGTTTTCATTCAGTTGGATGGAGAATACGAACCAACTGTAAAAAAAGGAAAACTGCATCAGGATATTTCATTTTGATATAATTAAAACTGGGTGATGCCGGTTCATCCATATTCCGGAGAACCAAATGCCTATTCCAGCAACATTGGCACCAGTTCCAAACAGAAACTGCCACTGAATAATTGCACCAACATTGAATTGGGGTGAGTTGATGTCATTTACCTATCCGACTCATGTAGCGGTTGAAAGAACACTGGGGGTAATTTTCAACATCACCATCTGGGAGGTACTGTGGCAGAGCAAATCATCTGCTCATTATAGAACTCACTCGATTTGCGTTCATTTGAATGGAATGATAATCAGACGCATTCTATAATGGGACGATGATCCACTCCAATATATTACTACCCAGGTATCGAAACAAATCAAAACAAATGAAAATTACTCCCACCGTCTGCTTTGGTTGATTCAGCAGGTTTTGTGTACCTGTGGTGCATAAAGTTGATTTGTCACTAGCAAGCTAATTGTGGAAATGAATCATTCCAAATACTTGGGGCTGGATTTTCAATTGTCTAACGCCTCAGTTGGCGGCCAGAGGGAGCGTTAATGGGAGCATAAGAGGTTACCGACCAGGAGTGCAGCTTTTAATGCCCCGACCGAAAATTCATTCGAGGCTCACCGAGGGTGCAAACCAGTAGCGCCTGGCTGCTGATGATCAGTGCAATCCTGACGTCAGTCCTGGTGCAATGCCCACGCTTGCACCTCGGACGGTAAATTAGCTGCGGCCGCCAGCAACAACATCTGGACAAAGGCTTGCAGAGTTGTTAATTGGTGGCTACTTAAAGGGATGAGGAAGCGCTTCCATCGCAGGTCACAGTCAGTGCAATGTTTACACACAAGCACGGTGGTGAGCCTCCGAGTTTAGAAATATAGAAAATAGATGCAGGAGTAGGCCATTCGGCCCTTCGAGCCTGCACCACCATTCAATAAGATCATGGCTGATCATTCACCTCAGTACCCCTTTCCTGCTTTCTCTCCATACCACTTGATCCCTTTAGTCATAAGGGCCATATCTAACTCCCTCTTGAATATATCTAACAAACTGGCATCAACAACTCTCTGCAGTAGAGAATTCCACAGGTTCACAACTCTCTGAGTGAAGAAGTTTCTCCTCATCTTGGTCCTAAATGGCTTACCCCTTATCCTTAGACTGTGACCCCTGGTTCTGGATTTCCCCAACATCGGGAACATTCTTCCTGCATCTAACCTGTCCAGTCCCATCAGAATTTTATATGTTTCTATGAGATCCCCTCGCATTCTTCTAAACTCCAGTGAATACAGGCCCAGTCGATCCAGTCTCTCCAGTCTCTCCTCATATGTCAGTCCTGCCATCCCGGAAATCAGTCTGGTGAACCTTCGCTGCACTCCCTCAATAGCAAGAACGTCCTTCCTCAGATTAGGAGACCAAAACTGAACATAATATTCCAAGTGAGGCCTCACCAAGGCCCTGTACAACTGCAGCAAGACCTCCCTGCTCCTGTACTCAAATCCCCTAGCTATGAAGGCCAATATGCCATTTGCCTTCTTTACCGCCTGCTGTACCTACATGCCAACTTTCAATGACTGATGTACTATGACACCCAGGTCTCGTTGCACCTCCCCTTTTCCTAATCTGCCGCCATTCAGATAACATTCTGCCTTTTTGCCACCAAAGTGGATAACCTCACATTTATCCACATTATACTGCATCTGCCATGCAGTTGCCCACTCACCTAACCTGTCCAAGTCATCCTGCAGCCTCTTAGTATCCTCCTCACAGCTCACACCGCCACCCAGCTTAGTGTCATCTGCAAACTTGAAGATATTACACTCAATTCCTTCATCTAAATCATTGATATATATTTTAAATAGCTGGTGTCCCAGCACTGAGCCCTGCGGCACCCCACTAGTCACTGCCTGCCATGCTCTAAAGGACCCGTTTATCCCGACTCTGCTTCCTCTGCCAACCAGTTCTCTATCCATGTCAATACATTACCCCCAATACCATGTGCTTTAATTTTGCACAACAATCTCTTGTGTGGGACCTTATCAAAAGCCTTTTGAAAGTCCAAATACACCACATCCACTGGTTCTCCCTTGTCCACCCTACTAGTTACATCCTCAAAAAATTCTAGATGATTTGTCAAGCATGATTTCCCTTTCATAAATCCATGCTGACTTGGACCGATCCTGTCATTGCTTTCCAAATGCGCTGCTATTGTATCTTTAATAATTGATTCCAACATTTTCCCCATTACCGATGTCAGGCTAACCGGTCCATAATTCCCCGTTTTCTCTCTCCCTCCTTTTTTAAAAAGTGGTGTTACATTCGCTAACCTCCAGTCTGTTTGCTGCAGCAGACAGACATACCAATTCAGCTTGAGAGAAAACGTTAATGGAGGTATTACTAGTTCACCAGTGTCACAGTCTACATGTTCTAGCAAGGCATTGTGAAGAGAGAAGGGCTGTTCGCGGCTGAAGGAGGAGAGCCTCTAGACGTCGGGGCAGGAGGCCTTCCCACCCACGGTTTTACCGCCTGCACTGATCATACCGGCACCTGTCCGAGGAGCAGTGTGTCAGAACACTGCGTTTCTGAATGGAGGTCGATACAGAGATATGCCATCACCTGCAGGCAGACCTGCAGCCTTACATCAGGACTGTACTGCCCGTCGCAGTGAACATCATGGTGGCACTCATCCTCTATGCCTCTGTCTCATAGGCAGCGTCTCACAATTTGCAGCACATCGCTGCATCCGTGACATCACACAGTCACTCTACACACGCAGAATCGACTTCATTACCTTCTTGATGACCAGGGAGAAACCGAATTAATGCACCTGTGGGTTTGCCAGGATATCAGGCTTCCCGAGGGTCCAAGGAGCAATTGACTGCTCGCACATGGCCTTGCGAGCACCATTCCAGAATGCAGTGGTATTCAGAAACAGAATGGGATACCACTCCCTAAATGTACAGTTGGTGTGTGACCGCATGCAGTGCATCCTCGCAGTCAATAGTCGCGATCCTGGAAGCGCACATGATGCCTTTATCCTGCGGGAGAGCACTGTACCTCGACTGTTTAAGCCACCACGGCAAGGTCGAGGCTGGCTGCTCGGGGAAAAGAGATACGGCCTGGTCACCTGGCCAATGACATCTCTCCCGCAACCCCACCACAGAGCCGGAGGAACGCTACAATGAGAGCCATGCTGCCACCCGCAACATCACAGAGCAGACAATAGGGGTGCTGAAGCAGCGATTCCGATGCCTGGACCACTCTGGAGGCAGCCTTCAATACTCCCCACAACAGGTCTCACTATTCATTATGGTATGCTGCACAACTTGGCTATCATGAAGGCCCAGGCCTTGCCAGTGGGGATCGTAGGGCCACCTCAGGAGGACGAGGAGGAGAGGGAGGAGTAGGAGCAGGAGCGTGTCAATGCCCCGAATGAACAGCAACACGACGAGGACCAGCAGCATCCACGGAGGAGGCAGCGTGCCAATGTTGGCGGCAGCAGAGCTATTTGGCGGCAGCTCATAAGGGATCGCTTCACTTAAATGGAGTGAGCTTAAGGGATACAGCTAATAATGAGCGCGTATTGCGGGACGATAGTGCCACTTCTCCATTACCAGAGGCTGAAGGAAACATTCAGTGTTACATTTTATTACAAACACATCCCTAAAAAAAAAAACCACCCCTTAAAGAAAACACAAAGGGGCACCCGCCCCTTCAAATAATACAAATGAATAACATTTATAACATTTGTGCCCAGACCCCACCCCTCAAAGAAAACAAAATGGGGCACCCGCCCCTTCAAATAATAATTTTTTTCTACATAAGGCCCATGGCCACACCTTTCATCAGTGGGTTTTGTGTAGGCATTTCCCACCCCTCTACCTCATCCCCCCTCCCTCGGCTACTACTCCTCCTCAGTGGGTCATCAGTGCCTGCAGCAAGGTCGCTTGAGGGCTACAGTGTGTCTGAGGGAGACAGGACAGCTGGCACAACGCCCTGGACCAGCTTTGGACCTGGAAGACACAGCTGCTGACAGCCCACCTGAGAATGGGCGGCAGCTGTGTGGGATGGCTGGGGTGCAGACCACAGCAGGTGCAAAGCCGGAATGGCAGTGTCAGGAGACCGAATGATATCCAGAGAGGACATCACATTCCATTTTGACCGACGGCCTGCTACTCCCCCGGGGCAGAGCCTCAGCATCCGGAGCAATCTGGTGGAGTGCAGATTGCTGGCCTACTTCGGCACCGTTACCTACCCATTGGACTGATGGGACCTCAGACACAATGGCAACAGTCAGTGCTTGCGTGGCATCAATTTGACCCTACATCAGAGCCGACAGTGCATTGATGCCAGCACGCACTGATGACATGGCAGAACGCAGGTGTTGCGTGGTCTCAGCCTGCTGTTCAAGGGCTTCTGCCACGTCAGCCATGGCCCGGTCCATTATATCTTGGACCCCATGGTCACTTGTGGCATTGAGCATCTATTGTAATCAACCAAGGCTGGGCTCGATGGGCCCCGAACCGCAAATGCCACAGTTGAGGTGGCCTCCGCCACATTCAACGCATGCATCGATGCTCGGCGGGATCCTCACTAATGCACCCATGAGCTTGCGGTGCAGCTACATAGCCTCCAAGTCCAGGTGTGCTCATATGCCTGTCTGAGCAGGACTCATGGGCCGACTTACCCTCCAGAGAGTTGACCCCCCCGAGATGCCCTTCGCGCTAGGCGTTGCTGCAGGCCACTGAGGCCAGGACCCTCAGGTTCAGCCAACCCCAGGAAGACAGCCTCTTCGACTGAGGTGCTCTGCCCATTCGATCCAACTGTGGACGTCCCGCCCTGTCCCGGCACACTGCTCTCCATCTCTTCCTCCTCAACATCTTCCCTGTCGTCTGAAGACATGATCAGCTGGGGAGGGAGCAGGAAGGCAAGAAGGAGGGGGGCATCGTTATTTTGGTTGCAACATCTTGCAAGGCATGTGGCCTCAAGGCTAAGGGGACTCACCCAAAATGGCCATTTCATTCACATACCGTCATTGTTGAGTGGGAGCGCTGCCTCTCCAGCCTCCACTATCACGACTGCAATGCCCATGAGGCCGTACACTCGCTCCTCCTCGCCCGTCAGGTCCTGGAGATTGGGCCGGCCCTCTCCCCGACGATGATCTGCGCAAGTGTGACCTGCAATGACAAAAGCAAAAAGTTGTTAGTGGCTGTGCCACATGTGTCTGCAGTAGGGTATTCGCGAGTAATGATGGTGTGCATATCGGCATTTCATGCTGCGTGGCAGCGCACAGTGGATGTGTGAACGGTGGGCCTGGGGCACAAGCAACTACCAGTAAGTATGAGGCTCAGGACTGGGACTGCATATGATGCGTTGAAAGGTGCTGGTAGGTGGACTCAGGCTGAGTAAGGATCTAGAAGGTTAGAGATGCTTGGATGGTCAAGGCATGTCTGGTAGTGCGATGGAGAGGTCTCAGGCTGGCTTCAGCAATGAGCATGGCCTGGTAGAGATAGAGAAGGTGTTGGCAGTACAAAGTCTTTACATTGTGTGAGAGAGTGAAGTTCACATGAAGGCATTGGAAGGTGAATGGAAAGGGTACTCACCCTGACGACCTTAGTAAGGCCATTGAATATATTATTGCTGTTGTTGGCACCGCGCTCTGGGCTGTAACGTGCTCAGCCACCTCCTTCCCTCCAGAGTCTTCTTAAATCCCGAGACGCTGGCATTCGTCCCCCTCCAAGCTGGAAGGCACTTCAGCGACTCTCCACAGCCTCCAGCAAGGCATCAAAGGCGGTGGGAGAGAAGCAGAGCGTCCTCCTTGCTCCTTCATTTTCGCGCAGTGAAGACCCTGTGGAGCTGGAATTGCGCATGCGCGAACTTGAGTTGCAGCGCTTTTAAAACTCGGTTGTTCCCGGGGTCTGACTCGGAATTCTGCACGTGCACAATAGGTCAGCCAAATTTACTGACCAAACTTTCATTGTGTCCACTGTTCGGGTAAAAAGGAGGCTTCTCTCCCTCAAGGTAGACTAACTGATATAGTTAATCGACACCTCGCCCAGCTTCCCACTGTATAACGACCACGAAAGTAAACAAACGAAACCTCACGTTTACTGGTTTTATTACTAGCAATGCACGGGAAGTTTCAGTCGTGGAACCTCTGAAATACAAGAGGTTTCAAGTACAATTTATGCAGGTTTTGGAGAGAAGCACCCTCCTACAAAATCCTCGATAGGTCTAATTCTATCAGCAAAGTTACATTGATTTGTTGACTCTTATCAAACTGTCTCTGAGTGGTATATGCAATTGCCCATCTTCTATGGTGTTGTTCCAGGACTTGCACTTTGCCACAGTATAATCGATGCCTAAACTGGCTTCCTTATCTCTTCCTCAGAGACTTCTGATCAACAACTGCTGATTTTGCTGTTTGCGTCAGAATTCTGTAATTCTGTCAATTTTTCAGTGAAAACTGCAAATCGGTGGCCATGATCAGAATTCAGTAAACTCATTAAAAAATGCAACTATAAAGAAACAGGCCGGGACAATCCTACCATGTGATTAAGCTTCAACAAACAAGCCATGGTTGAAAGGTTGGTTTCATTCAGTGGAACCCAAATTAATCAGAATTACTATGTAGTTTGGAAGAAAAAGAATGGTTTGTGCAAATGTTCAATTGTATTCTTAAAAATTACTGGCCTGAAATTTCACCATGTGGATATTAGCATTTGGATATTTAACACGTTTGTCTGAAATTTCTCTCTCTCCTATTATAGAGAAGGTGTTCAACCAATGGTTACATTGTAATTTGGTTCCTGCAGTTTACTGCAGTGTTCTGTCTAAAAATACAATACAGATGGCCTGTAATTTGGGGAGTTCCGGCCCATCACTAGAGATGCAGCAGAATGGAACTATTGACCACCCATGGAGCCTGCCATACACCCTGTCCCAAATTGCAGGAAAAGTGTTATTACCACAGTCAGGGTGGACTGATGTGCCTGTAAGGGTGCATCAGTGGGTATCACCTGGCATTGCACTGAGGACCAGGAAGGGCTTCCCCAAACTCATAAAGAGATCAATTTCCTGCTTCCTCCTTCATTTTTGACATCTCTTCGCAACCCAAAAACAGTGCCTAAGCCTGCTATTAGACCTACCAGGAGGCAGACTGGGTGGAAATTCCCAGGAACTCCCTCGACCACGCCCCCATGAAATGGGGAGACAGGCGGTAGATCCATCCATTTCCTGCCCCACTGGAATTTCCCAGCAACCTCTTCCTTTGCACCCCATACCCCCTTGCATTTACACCAGAATTGCACCCAAAGCAGGATGAACATTTTAGCCAAGGAGTGTTTTTTTAATGTAAATAATGGCAAAACTATTGTTGAATCTTGTGCATTTTCTTTTGTTGGCTTGGCATGAGTTCTGCTTTTGAGAACAAGGCCAAATTCTTCCCTGCATTTGTGGATGGTTTGATCTTGAAAATGACTGGCTAATCTATTGCCAATAATGCAATGTGTTAATTTATTTGGCAGTGTTATTTTTTTTATTTAGAAGACCTTAGTTGCCAAGAAACTAATAAAGTCCTTTAGGCCCTATAAAGGTGCAGTTGGCAGTAATAAAAACAGTAATGAAGCAGATGTTTAGTGAAGTGCAAGTGGTCAAACCAGTGACATTAACTCAATCCAATCTAGTGAAATAATGTACATTTTAAGTGCAGGCAATTAAAGTCAGTTGATCAAAGATAGTAAGGAGTTACTGGAATAAAGTTTAAAACCAATGAAAAGGTCTGCTCTTCTGGTGCTGTATAGCGAGCCACATTTGTGAGCTCAAGATATGTACTTACATTAAGACTTTTTTTCTCCTTTAACAAACATAATATGTACGATATATAAGGCAAGAAATGATTCACCATTTTTCAATAAAACTTGGAGATACCAATTATCCAAATAGGTATGATTTTACTTCACAGATTCAACTTATGTTCAGGTCCCTTCTCGCAAAATCATTAATGCCCTTTTGCCATATGTAATGAAAGACTAGTTTCACGTCAAATGGAAACACAGCACCACACAGTAAGGAAAATAAGAGTTTGATGGGAATATTGCAGTACTATAATAGACAATAATAGATATTACACAGCCAATTTAAGGCAGTAGCTCAATCCTGGCATTTGGATGACAATTGTAAACTACTTGACCATTGTTGTTGCATTTTTGAAATCGCCTGAACCCCTAAACTGCTTATTTTAATTCATAAACTGGTATCTATTATTCTTTATCTAAATTGTTGCTGGTGTAGGTCAGGTCCATAATATTTCTTTACCAAAGTTGCTCTTTTTTTCTCCCTGATTATTTAGAAAGTACAACACAACTGAGAATCAACAAAATGATTAAAATAGAAATATATGGGTATAGTACTGAAGCTATCTCAATTGCTTTTCTATGTTTTGTTTATAAAGTAAGCTGGAAAAAAACTATTTTTTAATTTTTCTAAGGTAACATAGTTGGGAAAAATCCCAAAGAGTAATTAAAAGAGTGCTTTTGCTAGAGCTGATGGAATACATCCTCTAGTACACTGAGAATTAACGCATCATTTGTGCTTGAAGACAAAGTGAGCAGATCTGTTGTTACACGTCATTCTATTATTTTCATTTTCACTGTTCTCTAATTGTTTTCGTATTGCAATGATGACTGTTCAGTGTCGAAAGAAAGTGTTCTACAGTTTGATTACATCCCCCAGCCATTCTTTGAAATGCCTGAGATGGAAGACATTTTCAGATGTGATGATCAGCTTGAGGGTATTGATTCATTCATCTTTGACAGGTGAAACCATGGTTTTCAGTGATAACCACAACGATTATGGCATTAAAATGTCAAGAAATTAGAGGTTGGCCAAACAGATAATTTTCTTCCTCAAGTCAAATTAAAAGCTGACACCTTCTCGCAATAAAGAAGCTGCAGTTAAAGACATTATGACAAATTAACTCGACTAATACTTGAGGGGCATTGCTGTACCATACTATTGAAAGGAGTGTTCTTGTTTTGCCCTGCATGGAAGGGCACTGTTATTGAAGCAGTACGTGAAGTTGGACTAAAATTCAATGTCAGGAAATTCCACTAACACATGGGGCAGGATTTTCCGGGGGGTCAGCAGGCACGATCGGTGGCGGGTCAAGTGGGAAAATGTTTTCAACCTGCTGCCACATGCCTTTCCCAAATGTTGGGTCTGTCAGCGCTGAGCAGAGCAACAAGCAGCGGCATGGTGGGCAACTCAAGTCATTAAGACTTTGTTAACAGAGGATTAACAATTATTTTCAGCTCAACTTCAGAGCTTACCAGGTCGCCCATGGGGTCCACGCTACTCGGGGATCACCACAGGTAAGCAGGGCGGAAGTTTATTGGCCATAGAATCATCTCATTGCTTGACGGCTGGAAATGTGCTGTAAAAGCTCCCATCTCACAGCTATTCACTTTCCAAGGTCAGAAGCTGTAGCTTACTGCATTTGGAAGACAAATTGAGCTTTACGCAGCTTGCAAGTGTTTGGAGCAAACTCTCTGCCCAGTGTCACCTCATTGGAACAACCTCCCTCACCATTGACAGATTGCTTCTGTCATCTCAAGTTCACTTGCCATCTATTACATCAGAGTGGGTAGGGTGTATACTGTTTCACTTTGGTCCTCAGCAGACCACCACAATCATCCCCAACACCAGCAGCACCAAGCACACCAGCAGCACCAACAGCAACACCAATCTTCTCCGGAATCAACTAATGCTGCACAGGACAGAGGGCATCAGCACCCGACCACATTGCTGCCCGGGATAAGAACATAAGAAATAAGAACAGGAGTAGGCCATATGGCCCCTCGAGCCTGCTTCGTCATTCAATAAGATCATGGTTGATCCGATCATGGACTCAGCTCCACTTTCCTGCCCACTCCCCCGAACCCCTTATTCCCTTATTGGTTAAGAAACTGTCTATCTCTGTCTTAAATTTATTCAATGTCCCAGCTTTCACAGCTCTCTGAGGCAGCGAATTCCACAGATTTACAACCCTCTGAGAGAAGAAATTTCTCCATCTGTTTTAAATGGGCGGCCCTTTATTCTTAAGGTCATGCCTTCTAGTTCTAGTCTCCCCCATCAGTGGAAACATCCTCTCTGCAGCCACCTTGTCAAGCCCCCTCATAATCTTATACGTTTCGATAAGATCACCTCTCATTCTTCTGAATTCCAATGAGAAGAAGCCCAACCTACTCAACCTTTCCTCATAACTCAACCCCCTCATCCCCAGAATCAACCTAGTGAACTTTCTCTGAACTGCCTCCAAAGCAAGTATATCCTTTCATAAATATGGAAACCAAAACTGCACGCAGTATTCCAGGTGTGGATTCACCAATACCTTATATAGCTATAGCAAGACTTCCCTGCTTTTATACTCCATCCCCTTTGCAATAAATGCCAAGATACCATTGGCCTTCCTGATCACTTGCTGTGTACCTGCATACTATCCTTTTCTGTTTCATGCACAAGTGCCCCCAGGTTCCGCTGTAACATAAGAACATAAGAATTAGGAACAGGAGTCGGCCACCTATCCCCTCGAGCCTGCTCCGCCATTCAACAAGATCATGGCTGATCTGGCCGTGGACTCAGCTCCACTTACCAGCCCACTCCCCGTAACCCTTAATTCCCTTATTGGTTAAAAATCTATCTATCTGTGACTTGAATACATTCAATGAGCCAGCCTCAACTGCTTCCTTGGGCAGAGAATTCCACAGATTCACAACCCTCTGGGAGAAGAAATTCCTTCTCAACTGAGTTTTAAATTGGCTCTCCCCTATTTTGAGGCTGTGCCCCCTAGTTCTAGTCTCCCCGACCAGTGGAAACAACCTCTCTGCCTCTATCTTGTCTATCCTTTTCATTATTTTAAATGTTTCTATAAGATCACCCCTCATCCTTCTGAACTCCAACGAGTAAAGACCCAGTCTACTCAATCTATCATCATAAGGTAACCCCCTCATCTCCGGAATCAGCCTAGTGAATCGTCTCTGTACCTCCTCAAAAGCTAGTATATCCTTCCTTAAGTAATGTGACCAAAACTGCACGCAGTACTCCAGGTGCGGCCTCACCAATACCCTATACAGTTGCAGAAGGACCTCGCTGCTTTTGTACTCCATCCCTCTCGCAATGAAGGCCAACATTCCATTCGCCTTCCTGATTACCTGCTGCACCTGCAAACTAACTTTTTGGGATTCATGCACAAGGACCCCCAGGTCCCTCTGCACCGCAGCATGTTGTAATTTCTCCCCATTCAAATAATATTCCCTTTTACTGTTTTTTTTCCCAAGGTGGATGACCTCACACTTTCCGACATTGTATTCCATCTGCCAAACCTTAGCCCATTCGCTTAACCTATCTAAATCTCTTTGCAGCCTCTCTGTGTCCTCTACACAACCCGCTTTCCCACTAATCTTTGTGTCATCTGCAAATTTTGTTACACTACACTCTGTCCCCTCTTCCAGGTCATCTATGTAAATTGTAAACAGTTGTGGTCCCAGCACCGATCCCTGTGGCACACCACTAACCACCGATTTCCAACCCGAAAAGGACCCATTTATCCCGACTCTCTGCTGCGGCACTTTGCAATCTTTCCCCATTAAAATAATAACTTGCTCTTTGATTTTTTTTCTGCCAAAGTGCATGACCTCACACTTTCCAACATTGTACTCCATCTGCCAAATTTTTGCTCACTCACTTAGCCTGTCTATGTCCTTTTGCAGATTTTGTGTGTCCTCACACATTGCTTTTCCTCCCATCTATGTATCATCAGCAAACTTGGGTACGTTACACTCCAAGTCGTTAATATAGACTGTAAATAGTTGGGGTCCCAGCACTGATACCTGCGGCATCCCACTCGTTACTGGTTGCCAACCAGAGAATGAACCATTTATCCTGACTCTCTGTTCTCTGTTAGTTAGCCAATCCTCTATCCATGCTAATATATTACCCCTAACCCTGTGAACTTTTATCTTGTGCAGTAATCTTTTATGTGGCACCTTGTCAAATGCCTTCCGGAAGTCCAAATACACCACATCCACTGGTTCCCCTTTATCCACCCTGTTCGTTACATCCTCAAAGAACTCCAGCAAATTTGTCAAACATGACTTCCCCTTCATAAATCCATGCTGACTCTGCCTGACTAAATTTTGCTTTTCCAAATGTCTGCTACTGCTTTTTTAATAATGCAGGCCGTGATCCTTACCAACGGATTCACCACAGACCAAATCCACGCCCGGACCAGGATCAAACAGGGCTGCGTCATCGCCCCAACCCTCTTCTCAATCTTTCTCGCCGCCATGCTCCACCTCACAGTCAACAAGCTCCCCGCTGGAGTGGAACTAAACTACAGAACCAGTGGGAACCTGTTCAAACTGTGTCATCTCCAGGCCAGATCCAAGACCACCCAAACCTCTGTCATCGAGCTACAGTACGCGGACGATGCCTGCGACTGCGCACATGCAGAGGCTTAACTCCAGGACATAGTCGACATATCTTCTGAGGCGTACGAAAGCATGGGCCTTACGCTAAACATCCGTAAGACAAATGTCCTCCACCAGCCTGTCCCCACCGTACAGCACTGCCCTCCAGTCATCAAGATCCATGACGCGGCCCTGGACACTGTGGACCACTTCCCATATCTCGGGAGCCTCCTATCATCAAGTGTAGGCATCGACAACGAGATCCAACACCGCTTCCAGTGCGCCAGTGCAGCCTTCGGTTGCCTGAGGAAAAGGGTGTTTGAAGACCAGGCCCTCAAAACTGCCACCAAGCTCATGGTATACAGGGCTGTAGTAATACCTGCCCTCCTGTATGGCTCAGAGACATGGACCATGTACAGTAAACACCTCAAGTTGCTAGAGAAATATCATCAACGATGTCTCCACAAGATCTTACAAATCCCCTGGGAGGACAGGTGCACCAACATCAGCGTCCTCATTCAGGCTAACATCCCCAGCATTGAAGCACTGACCACACTCGATCAGCTCCACTAGGCAGGCCACATAGATCGCATGCCAGAAATGAGACTGCCAAAGCAACGCTCTACTCGGAGCTCCTTCACGGCAACCGAGCCAGAGGTGGGCAGCAGAAACGCTACAAGAACACCCTCAAAGCCTCCCTGATAAAGTGCGACATCCCCACTGACACCTGGGAGTCCCTGGCCCAAGACCGCCCAAAGTGGAGGAAGTGCATCCGAGAGAGCGCTGAGCACCTCGAGGCTCGATGCCGAGGGCATGCAGAAATCAAGCGCAGGCAGCGGAAAGAGCGTGTGGCAAACCAGTCCCATCCACCCGTTCCCTCAACGACTATCTGTCCCACCTGTTCAGCCACCAAAGAACTCACTTCAGGAGTGGAAGCAAGTCTTCCTCGATTCCGAGGGACTGCCTATGATGATGAATAATGGACTCCCAACATTTTCCCAACCACAGATGTTAGTCTAACTGGGCTATAGTTTCCTGCTTTTTGTCTGCCTCCATTTTTAAATAGGGGCATTACATTTGCAATTTTCCAATCTGCTGGGACCTCCCAGAATCCAGGGAATTTTGGTAAATTACAACCAATGCATCCACTATCCCTGCCGCTACTTCTCTTAAGACTCTAGGATGCAAGCCATCAGGTCCAGGGGATTTATCTGCCTTTAGTCCTATTATCTTACTGAGTACCACCTCCTTAGTGATTGTGATTGTGTTAAGTTCCTCCCCCCCCATAGCCCCTTGACTATCCACTGTTGGAATATTGTTAGTGTCCTCTACCATAAAGACTGATACAAAATATTTGTTCAGAGTTTCTGCCATCTCCATGTTCTCCATTACTAATTCCCCGGTCTCGTCCTCTAAGGGACCAACATTTATTTTAGCCACTCTTTTGCTTTTTATATACCTATAGAAACTCTTGCTATTTTTATATTTTGTGCTAGTTTCGTAGTCTATCTTCCCTTTCTTAATCATTTTTTTAGTCATTCTTTGCTGGCTTTTAAAAGCTTCCCAATCTTCTGTCCTCCCATTGTTTTGGCCACTTTGTATGCCCTTGTTTTTAATTGGATACCGTCCTTTTTTTTCTTTAGTTAGCCACGGATGGCTATCTTTTCGCTTACACCCTTTCCTCCTCACTGGAATATATTTTTCTTGAGAGTTGTGAACTATCTCCTTAAATGTACACCACTGCTCATCAACCATCCTACACTTTAATCTATTTTCCCAGTCCACTTTACCCAACTCTGCCCTCATACCTTCATAGTTTGGTGTGGCCTCACCATGGCCAGATTTGCTTCACTTGACACCGTAAACCCTGGTTGGCACATGATGTGCCAGACTGACACCACCCCACACCAACACCATAAAGTATCCCTACAATGCCCAAGCTATTCCTTTCACACTCATCAGCATTACAGGGGGTACCGTTATGTCTCACCATTCACTGCAACTCACCAGTCACTTCCAAAGGCTCACACAGATCTGTCCAAGAATGCAAAGTGTTCAAAATAAAAGTTTCGATGTTTGACAGCACATTAATAGAAACTTCAAATGGACAATGGCTAAAACACACAAATGCCTACCCTTGTGTGTTGTTAGTTGGTATGATTGGACTAGGATGAGGGTGAGTGTGAGGGGTGGCTAATGAGATAGGGAAGTGATATGTAGATAGAGAGGGATGGGTGGAGATGCAAGGTAAGTTGGTGGGAGTAAAGATGTGCAGCAGTAGGGTAGGGAAGGCAGAGTGATGGGGATGTGATGAGTGACACAGCAGGATGAGATGAGTGTGGCTGTGCAGTAATGTTTCGTGATCTACTGAGATAATGGAAAAATTTGCGCCACTGCAGCCTGGTCCTCCTGATCACATCCCTGCTTGTGTCCTCCTGTGCATTGTTAAACAGGCTGCGTAGATCTCCTGGGGAGGTCTCTTCCACCCATTGGAAAGGAAGAGAATCTCCCTGCGTGCTGTGACTCCCTCCATAAGCATATGGAGAGAGTCAAGGGAGAGCCTGAGTGCAGCCCTGCATCTTTATGCAGTGCTTGTCAGTGTTTGCAGCACCTCAACGTTGCAGAACATTGATAGCACAAATAAAAAATTAATTTTCACATCGGGCTGGAAATTTGGTTCTCAGCGATAATGGTATTTTTTCACCAAAATGACTGTTATCGCTTCGCTATTGCCATCAGGCCTGAAATTCAAGCTTGAATTGGCGCAGTGGTAAAAATCGGCATTGCACGAGGATTTGCGGCACAAACCGCGATCCTCGCCAACTTTAGTTCGAAGCTGATACCGCTGCGAGTTGGGCCTTGGGAAAGTGGAAAAATACCTAAAAAATAAATTGGAAAAAATAATTCACAAAACATTTACAAGACACTTATCTATCGAATTGCTGCAAAATAATTAAAAAATAAAAACTTTAACTTACCTTTTTGAAGGTCTTTATACTTGCCACTGCTGGAAGGGCTGCACCGACAGGTTGACCCGGTTGGTATTCTGGGTGCGGTGTAAGGGTCGGGAGAGTGTCGAAAGTGCGACGCAAACGCAATCTGCGTCGTTACACATCGGCGCACTTCTCCCTAGTGGAACCAACTTGCAGAAGATTACTGCGCAATGGTGACTACCCCGAGGTCTGGAGGCCAGTGCAAAAAGAAGTGGCAGGACCTTGGTCAAGTAGTTAGTGTAAGTAATATTTTCATTTATTCACTGGAATTGCAATTGTAAATATGACCATCTGTATATGTCCCACCCAGCAGAAAGACACCCTCTCTTTAAAAAAAAAAGTTTTATTTTCATCTTTGCAGAGGAAGATTTCACACAACAAAAGGGACAGAACTCCAACAGGAGGAGGCCCGGCAAACCTGCACCGTTGGAAGACAGGTTTGCTGCTTTGATGGGTCCTGCCTGGAGAAAAGCAACCGCCACTGCACAAGCTGGGCCCACACTCGAGGGAGAGGGTAAGTCCTGCAAATTCCACAGTCTGGCTTTGCTAAATGTTAAGTACAGCGCGGGCTAACCATGCTTCAGTTCATGGGGATGTCTCCGTCAGCTACGCTTCGGTTGATGCAATGTGCTATCATTCAGCGTGGTCCTACAAATGAGCCTGCTGCCTGCGCTGTGTGAGTCTACTCATGCCACCCTGCTCCCTCCTCTGCTATTAACCATTTGTCTGTTCTGTTATATTTTGCAGAACTTGAGGCCAACCCTGATGAGGCTGAAGCCAATGCAGAAGAAGATTCAGATGCGGACGAGCCAGAAGAGGAGAACATCTTCCAATCCCACCTTCCAGACCAAGAGGTGGGGAGGGGATGGATGAAGCTTGACAGCGCTCTCCTGAGGTGCAGGATCTAACAGATGTGGTTCAGATAATGGCAATGAGTGCGGAGAGCATTGACCTTATGCAATCACTCCTGGACACCATCAGTGGGATAGATGATGAGGTATTGGGACTGTCGGGAGAAGTAACAACACTCTCACTAGAAATGGGAACACTGTCCGGGCTTTTAGGGAGGGAATGTCGCAGGCAGCTGATATAATGTTGGTGCACATGAGGGAGGGAATGTCGCAGGTAGCTGATACACTGTCGGTGAACATGAGGGAGGGGAAAGTTGCAGGTAGTTGAGACACTATTGGTGAACATGAGGGAGGGAATGTCACAGGTAGCTGATACATTGTCAGCGAACATGAGGGAGGGAATGTTGCAGGTCGTGCTCCGGGTTCAGGTAGTTGCATGGCTTCCTCGTCCTCCTCCTCGTCATCTGCATCTTCCTCCTCATCATCAGTCACTATCACTTCAGGTGGGTCTTCTACTACCAGCTGCTGCTGCCTCATGAAGGCTAAGTTATGCAGCATGCAGAACACAACAGTGAACTGAACGACAATCTCAGGAGAGTATTACAAGTAGCCTCTGGAATGGTCCAGGCATCGGAAACGCTGTTTCAGATGCCAGTGGTCCTCTCTATTATACTGCGCATCGCAATATGCGACATGTTGTATTCCCGGTCAGCTTCTGTCCGGGTTACACACAGGGGTGTCATGAGCCAGGTGGCGTGACCGTTCCCTTTGTCTCCCAGCCTCCAACTCTGCCCTTCTGGCTGCCGCTGAAACATGGCAGATAGAGCGCTCTCGCGTAGGATGAACGCTTCATGGGTGCTCCCAGGCTATCTCACATCAACTGACATGATGTGATGCATGTTGTCACACACGAGCTGCACATTAATGGAATGGAAGCCTTTTCAGTTCCTGTGCATCTCGGAATTCTCCAAAGGTGCGCGCAAGGCAATGTGGGTACAATCAATGCAGCCCTGTACCTTTGGGAAGCCAGCAATCCTGGAGAAGCCCACAGCCCTTTCATGCATTGCCTGGGTGGTCATGGGGAACTTTGTAGTCATTCCTCCAGGCATATAGTGCAGCAGTCGCCTGGCCAATGTAGATATGTGTTGCATGTTGAGAAATGACGCATACATCCCCAGTTGTGACCTGGAATGATCCAGATGCATAAAATGAAAGTGCAGCTATAACCTTCAGTTCAACTGACAAAGCAATCCTCCTGATGCCTCTAGGTTGCAGGTCTGCTTTTACTAACTCACAGATCTCGGTTACAACTTCTTTGCGGAAACGCAGCCTTCTCACACAGTCTCCATCACTCAGGTGCAGGTATGAATGCCTGTCTCGATATATCCAACATGGGTAAGGTCTCCTGCCCATCATCCTATGTGCTCTGAGGTTCCTCATGCGATGACGTCGAATCAATCGTTTCCGCAGAAGGCTTGCACGAGGTATGGCATTGTCAGTATTGCCCCCATAATTAAATTGTAGCTTTGCAAGAAGCTCAAAACAGCAGGACAAGGAGTTAAAGCTTCTCTCCTCTCTCTCCACAAGGTCGACCTCCTGGTATGGACCATACCCTGGTCTGCCCATGCGCAATAGGCTTGCTTAGAACGGGAAGCTGGGCATTCCATGAGGGCATTTGAAGCAACAAAGTCGAATGCAATTCTTTAATTTTAGATTTTTTTCAAAGTACCATCCCACCACCGACCGAACGTCTCCTCACTGGGCTCGAGGGTTGGCCGGCAGAATCGCTCCCTTTCCTGGACAGTGTCTCAGCAAACACTTCTTTTGAAGATGCTGCATAGTGTAATGCTTCTCATCCCTTCACTTCGGCTTCCACCACCCCTCACGGACTTCTTTTGAAGCAGAGCCCCGAACCCCTGTGTCCAGGTGAAGGAGCGATTCTGCCGGCCGATGCTCTGACCCTCAAGCCCGGTGAGGAGACGTTCGATGGTGGCATGGCACTTTGAAAAAATCCAAAATTAAAGAATTACATTAGACCTCCATTTTCTCTGTTTTGAGCTTGAAAAAATTAAGCTTTATGATGCATATTTAATGTCTTCTTGACTCCCTCCAAAACTTTGCATAAAAACAATGGCGTCGTTCTGCGCCGATTTTTTAATGTGCACTGGTTTTTCTTAAGTACCCAGAAGGTTTTTTGGGAGTAGTCACATATGTCGTCCTCGAAAAAATGTAAGTTGGGCCAAACTTGCATGAATGTGAAAAACTGGCACAGACATCAAGTTAAGCCCCCTATGATGCAAAAGAATACTAACCTAAAAAAATTGTAACTAACTGAGTTATGCTGGCGCAGAAACTTTGAGGAAACTTGGATATTTTAATTTACACCAAAAAAAAGTGGCACGCGCCAAAAAACGGCGCAGATAACTGGGGAAAATTGAGCCCATTATGTTATGATATAAGGGGGGAAACAAAAACTTGTTTCACACAAAGTGTATTCACCTAATGCTGCATGTAATATTTATTTTTCATTCCTCAGCAAAATTTAAAATGCTAGACACTTCAAGTTCCAACATCAAGCTAACTAATTGACTTTGTCACAATCTTTGAGCAAAGCTAGGCTTTTACGTACATTACTTGCATCATCGATTAAACCTAGATTTTCTGCAGTTTACAGGTTTCTGTTGAGGATGCTAAAGTGACATGACATTGCAAACAGTATGGCTGTTATCAAGGGAACTGCCAATGCTAAATTGTGTGGAAATGTATAGAATCTTTTGACCTTAAAAGAAAAGAGTAACTTCTGCAGCACTGGGATCGAAATTGCATCCATGTCCAGTCTTTTGTTATTACAGTATATGCATTTGTCTCCCTCCCTCTGCCCCTTTAAACTTTATGGCCTAATTACAGTTTCATCAATTTGAGAGTAAAAGTTGATGTGATCAGCAAAATTATAGGCTTCTTGTCAACACTTTACTTTCACATTTATAAAATTGAACTGAGCTGTTGGTATTAGTTTTCCTGCTTTGTTAAAGCATGCAGAGGCTCTACAGTTATAATGCTTTTTAATCCCATTTGCCCTGATGAGACCTTCTATAGAAAATGAACAAATTACTGGCTACCTCTCCTCTTGGTAATAAAAATAGCTGGAAGGAATTTTCCTCTTGCTTGACAGACTATAGCTTTTCATCTGTGCACTGCTGACTGACTTGTCTCCATTGTGAAACCAGCTATTTCCTGATTTTCCACAGTAGGGCATAATTGGTAGTTTATGTAACATTTAATTCATTACACAAGAGAATGTTTTTCTATCAGCCAGTTTGGTTTAGATGAGAATTATCTGCAATTATCTAAATAAGGTCATTATATAGAATATGTAGTTAACAAGGTGGTTATTCTGGGTTGGAAAAATAAAATGATGCACATTATCTTCAGAAAACTCAAATGCTATGGATAAGATAACTATTTTGTCACAGAAAGATTTCAGATTTATTTTTAATGAGCAATTAAATAATTGCTATTTCTTCACTCTGCATTTTTTTTCAAAGGATAATTGCTTCCTGGCTTGTGACCATTTTATCTTTTTTTAAAGATCCCAGAGTCTTATTTCGTTAGAGATCCCTATACCTTTCTCCTTACATCAGATTTTGCAAAGGTATTTCAGTTTAAAGCATTGATGTTTCAATGTTGTCACCAGTTAACATTTTTTATTAACCCTTAACCTGTAAGAGTGAACATAAAGGAATAATTAATCTCAGCATGTTGCAGGAAAAGTGTATTAACCACAAATAACATTTAGCTTCATTTTACAGACTGCATGAGGAGCACATTTGCTATGAATTTCCAGAAATCTTAGCTGAGCTAGGATGTGCTTGCATTGTCAAACAGAGCATTGACCCATCACTTTGATGCATATTGATCATGACAATCATTCTTTTCTCCCTCAGGCCATGGAGGCGCACATACAGAACCTTGGACAAATGCCATCTCAGTTGCTTATTGAGCCACATCCACCTCGAAGCTCTGCCATGCACCTGGTGAGAAATAATGTGTTTGGAGTCTGTTTTACCTGAGCTTTGCCTGGTGTAAAAATAAAATGCCGGGTTGCAACAGATGAGGAAAGCACACTTCTACAAAGTGAAAAAATTGAACAATCATATCTGGTTGCTTTATTTGCTAAAATGAATTTGTGACAACAATCATATCTGGTTGTTGTCATAAATTCATTTTAGCAAATGAAGCTACAGTAAATGTAGTCACCCCTCCCCCAAATTAAGAACAGCACAGACTCTTTCATAAGTTTGGGTATCTCATAAAACACATGAATCATTGGAGTAGATTTTATGAATTTACACTTCCAAGTATCATTGAACAGGGGCACATATTTATTTTTGGAAATCAGTGCATCTTACGTGATTTGCTGTCTGTTCATTTTAACTTGTTATTCTCAGGCATGCACTTCTCTTAGTACATGCCGCCACAAGTAAGCATTTCTTTTCTCACCCCTACCCCCCCCCCCCTTTCTTCTGACAACATCGGGTGAGAATTACCATGAGAGCAGTGACTAGTTAGTGCAAGACTGAAACTGGTGATCTGGGCTGTGACAGTGAACGAACAGAGAGGAGGCAAATACAGTTGGTAAGGGAACCAATAAGACATCCAATGGATGGGAACAGATATTGATCACAGGGGTGAGAAGCAATAGAGGGGATAATTATGGGAGGGAGGTGGCAAGAGAATACAAACAGAGAGGGGAGATAAATATATAGGGTCTGTGTTTAATAAATAAACAGGCATTGAGAGCCTGTAACAGTAATAAAGATCTACTGTACTATTAAGATTAATAATCATAGAGGTGATCAAAGAGAGTGACACATAGTTATTGAAAACTGAGACAAATGTAGAGTAACCAGAAACAGGGGTAATTATAGATATTAATAAGAGTTAAAATAGAGAAGCAGGAGAGACACATGATGCAGAGAGCAGATAGAAATATAAAGGGGTACAAAATTATAAAGCAATTAAAAAATAATAATTACTGTAATACAAGCAGCAAAAATAAAGTGTGGCAAAAATGAAACAAAATATTCTGAAGAAAATAAATGTCTAGTCTAAAACTAAAATAAGAAAGTGGCAAGATAATAATAAAAGATCTCTAAATTGCAGTCTCTTGTGTTTTTTAATGTTTTCTATGTGAGCAACACCATGGGACATCAACAAATAATATTGACACTATTTACCATCTCATTTCAAATCTACCATACTGCAGATTTCTGTATTTCAGTTTTTTTGAAAAAAAGTACAAAAAAAAGGGACAGCCATTTGGAATGTGCATAGTCACCCGGCAATTGAGAATATCTTCATTAATACACGAGCCCGAGTGGGGAATTTTAACCCCCTCTCACCCATCTGACAAACACCAAGCGAACAATTAAAATGGAGTTAGGGACCTACCTACCCTGGCAGGGTTCTTCTTTAAATAAGAGAGTTGGGTTCTGGTGATGTCATCGGGTCCCGATTGCAATATTAACGTGAGGTCTGAGCAGGGGAGCCATGGTGGATTCCCTGCCAGATCACAGCTATCGGGAAGTAGATCCAAGGCAATAAAAGGCCCAGAAAGGTAAATTAAAAAAATAAATGTTTGTGTTTCCTTGTGGACTGGGAAGAACAGGAGTCCTCGTCCAGGGCCCACAAAGAAACATTAGGAGTCTCCTCTTCAAACCGCGATCGTCGTCACAAACCTTCCTGAAGACTTATTAGTGCGGGAGACCGTTTTATCCTTGGTGACTGCCCGATTTCAACAACTGGGGATCTGTTTCTAGTCTATTTCCAGACATTTTTTGGAAGTCAGCCAGCGGTGTGCTACTGAGGAATGGCGATTAAAATTGTCTGAGCCTCCCTGCTGGTGTTCCTGGATGGACCGATCACTCGCTATGGCCACATTGCCGCCCGGGACTTAAAATCAACTCCCAAATGTCGATAATGACAGAATGACATTTAGAGAAAGAAAATCAGTCATGTGACCTACACCATGAAGAGTAATTAAACTCTGATCTCACCCAGGATTTACTTAACAGAAATTAGAGTTTCTAAACTTGAAGGGACATAGTTTCACTTCAGCAGAATAATATTTTCAACATTGCACAGTATAACTCCTATTCTTAAAGCTCAGTACATCATCTGACTTCCCATGAGATGATGGTAGGAGCACTATAGAACGTTGATTAGTGTGGTTTTGTGTGCGTACATACTGGAGCCTGAAATTTACAAGTAGGTTGACCTCAGGAGTTTTTAAGACACCACAATTACCTAGATTTCCTGTTTAGAATAGTGACCTAATAGGCCGTGTTTCATACCGCAGACCCAGGCTTACCAGCATGAGCAATGCCATGTGAAATCATGCAAGTAAATAAGCTATAATATACTGTACATATAGATAGATTAGATGTCTGATTTGAAGAATTGTCTTTCAAATCATTTTGGTCCTCCTTTTTCCATTCTCAAGGGAAATAGAAGAGGACCTAATTAGTATATAAAACATCATTTTTCATTCATTGTAATGATGATGCAACTGCCATTTAAAATAGATAACCCAAACCAAAATTACTGAAATTGCTTCTATTTTTATTTTACAGCTGAAATTAAAACGAGATCTAAATTATCCTGATTTTACACTCAATTTTCCTAGTATAATAGTCGTTGGGATAATAGCCAGCAGAAGAGTAAAAATGGTTGATAATATCTTGAGGGACATTAGAGATAAGCAAAGTAATATTTGCAAAATTCGAAGAGAGGCACCAGGCATGGTTGATGTATCTGAAAAAGTAATTAATTTCAGGAAAAGTTTTTGTTTCATGTAACACATTCTTTTCAAAGTGGTAGTTAAAATTCAGCATTATAGGCCCCAAAATTCTGTGAACGCAGATCCTGGCATGTGCACCTACATAAGATTTTTGCCACTGACCCTGCCAAAAAAGTGCAAACTCCTGATTTAAGAGTCCTTGGTCTTTTATGTCAATTATCTTGTTTTGGGTGGGCGGAGGTTCCGCCCCAACAGGCCATCCCAGAATCCCCAAAGTAAGGCCAGGACCTGGTATATCCAGGTCTTGGCTTAATTTGGAGCCCTAACAGCATGCTCAGAGCGAAGTTATGGTGGGAGTGCACTGGAAGAGCCGCATGGTGTTTCACTCATTTAGCCATTGGCAATACATGTTTTATTCACAGGGTTTGATCAGATGGTGACAGTTGCAACATCTAAAATATGACTAAAGTAACAATGTGTTTTATAATTTTTAATATTTTACCATGTATCAAATGATTTAGAACTTCTCAGCAGATGGTTTATTGAAAGTATTTTCATTTAACTATGTTGGCCAAATGTAAAATGTTCTTTTCAATATAATTTTGCTTTATTGCTCATTGGTAGAATGAACAGAAATGTATTTGTGCTGAATGTTTCTTGTACTTGAAACCTCTTCTGTAGTACCTGATGATACCAGCTCCACGTGGACCCCTTAATCCCTATCCTATTGCACTGGTCCAGTGCTAGACTTCCTAGTTGTGGGTGCTGTTTGTTTTATCAAAATAGCAGCATATTTTCCTTATGCATGTAAATATTTTACCTACTGTTTTTTCCCTGTTTTTCCAGACCTCCACATTAATTGTGTTTTCCCTTCTGCCTTTTCTGTTTTCTCCTCTTTGTTTCTACTCAACAGTGTTTCCTTCCACAGAGCCCACTCATGTTTAAAGATCAGATGCAGCAAGATGTTATAATGGTGCTAAAATTTCCATCCAACTCCCCTGTTACCCATGTGGCAGCCAACACGCTGCCTCACCTAAGCACCCCTGCTGTGGTCACTGTGACCTGCAGCAGGCTGTTTGCAGTGAATAGGTGGCATAACACTGTAGGTAAGTGAAATGCTATCTTTGAATCTTTTTAACATTCATGACATGGAATTTTGCTATTTTGTGGTCATTGTTATTTTCAGTATTCCTGATATTCAGCGCAATGATATGATAAAATAAAGTCAGCAGATTATTGCTAGTGTGATAGACTAGTGTGCCTACATTTTGTGCCATAGACTGGGATGATATAAATTTCCTTATCAACGCTGAAATCAGATCTTTTCAAACTACCAGTCCCACTAAAATTCAATATGTGAACCTAGTACTGTTTTTTTTAACAAAACTCTTGTATATATGTGATAATTGATTTTTCCTTAAATTTACATAATGGCATTGCAAACAACTTCCTCCAGCTTTTCCAGATTACTGTAAGTTCTAATGGGCTAAAACAGGAAATTGAATACACAAAAAATGCTGTTATCGGGTGAGATAGCGGAGATATAGTGCTTCACCAGCTGAATAGTATTCATATAGTCTGCAGGCCATAATTCCGATATCACTGTTGTAGCATTTCTGATGTATATTTTTGAAGTGGTAATGCAAAAATTGCTGTTATATTTTACCTCTCTTTATTTCATTTTATGGTGGCCTTAAATTTAAATTGTTACAAATTTCTGTGACAAACTGATTGGGAATATTTGTGTGACATACCCTATGTAATGATCAAGATAATGATGAAACAGTTGTAAAAGTAACTCCTATAACTTGACCATCCTTCAAATAAATATTTTCCAGGTCATAAAAGCCTATACAAAGGTGTAGTTTATGTTTTTATTAATTTATATTAATAGTTACAGCAAATAGTAATGCTCACCATCTCTTTAACTTCAAACTAAGATTTTATTTGTTTAAGTAAAGGAATAAGTTGAAATAAATTGTTTGAATATGTCAAGAAAAAAAATATATTATCCTTTAGGCTACAATACATTCCAGAACTTATCCTTCATCTTAATTGGATATCGATCCTTGTAGTCTTTTCAGGTAACAACATGTTCTGGTAAAATGTATATAGCTTCTGAATGACAGCCGGTATGCAACTACATTAATGTTAAGACATTGTCTCCTCATTGTGAAATTTGTGTGTGGCACTGTAGTTTTTTTAAAATAATGAATCCTCTCCATAAGGCTATCTTTCAGAGCCATTCAAAAATGTCTTCTAGAAATGTTTCATATGGACTCTATTAATTATAGTATTAGGCAGTTCCTCAATAATACTATAAGAAATATAGCTTATATTTATCAAAGATCCAAGAGTGTCACATTTATAAAAAATACCATATTATGTCAAGTTGAAAACTTGAATATTTGGTAGACAGGGTAAAGAATTATTAAATATATAGGTCTGAAAGTTGTTGATTTTTAGGAAGTAATATGTTTGCTTTGTATATTATATTGCAATTAGTTTTGCAGTTTTTTCCATTATCCAGCCCTTCCCCTGTTTCCATCAATAAGGGTTTATGGTGAAGTCGGGCATATTTGGTGTAGAGCCACAAAATTCTATGAAGCAGGATCGTAAATTTATAAAATTTACAAAAAAATTCAAAATAACTTCAGTGCCTTGTCATTTTTTCCTAATTTTCTTCCCTTTTCAATCTCATCCTAGAGGTTCCACAGACACTCTCTGGAATCTTCCCCAAATGACCATTTTTCAAGTGTAAGCCAAGACATTATTGTACAACATTACCAAAACCATTCCTATCCTCATCCACACTTGCAAGCATAATTGGATACTGATCAGAAGCAAGAGTTCTGGCTCAAATTTTTGCTCCCTAGCCCAGGAAAAGTGAGGCAGATTTCAGTGTCATGATTGTTGTAGTGGCCAAGATCATACAATTCACAATTGGCGATGGACCATGAGGTAGTCTTGGCCTTCACTGCCTGGGAGGTAAGCTGGAGGGTCAGATTTTAATTCCATCGATTTAAATGGAATGAAAAGCAGGTGGGTTCTATAATAACAATAACAACTTGTATTTATATAGCACCTTTAACGTAGTGAAATGTCCCAAAGCGCTTCACAGGAGTATTGTGAGATAAAAAATTTGACACTGCATAAGTGGAAATTAGCGCAGGTGACCAAATGCTTGGCCAAAGAGGTTTTTAAGAAGGATCTTGGAGGTGGAG
Organism: Pristiophorus japonicus; assembly: GCF_044704955.1. Classification (NCBI taxonomy): domain Eukaryota; kingdom Metazoa; phylum Chordata; class Chondrichthyes; family Pristiophoridae; genus Pristiophorus; species Pristiophorus japonicus. The sequence goes on from NC_091986.1 coordinate 176,728,722, forward strand.
AAGTGAAGGGGTTCAGAAAGGCAATTCCACATATAAAATTCTGCCCATAACCCACATTTAATACTATGGGGGGGAAATTGCGTATCTCCCCATTTGGGGGCAGTAACGTTGGCGAGGCGGGACCTCCTACGTCTGGTGCAGAAATCCCGTCCGGCAGCAAAATTGGGGTTACTGCCCCCGAGAGGAAGTGGAGCTCAATGTTGGGCGCTCCACTTCCTCTCGGGGGCGTTACTGGGACGGTAAGCGCGTGCATGTTGCAGCGCTATGCAGCCTCTCCGCGTAGCACTGACAAGAGCACAGGACCCTCCCTTTCCATTGAAGGGGAGGAAAAGCTGCGAGCTCTGCATTGGGGCAAGGGGCCTCCCCTAGGCCACCAGGGATGCGGCGTGCCATGGCTGCTGCCCAACACAGAAGCGGAATGCCGGGCTGCACCATCGCAGCACGGACCCCACAGAAAAAATTATGGAAGGCTAGACCAGTAAGTCGGCCGACAGGACAAAATGGCGCTGCGCACCTCCCCTTTAAATTTCGGCCCGCAAGCAGAGTGTGACCTGGTTCGTGACCCGCAAATATGGCGCTGACATAGCCTGTGGCAACCACAAGGGTCTCTGCCCAATTTCCACTGCGGGGTGAAAACGGGCTGCATGGGTTGCTGTGCACGGCAATGATGTCATCATCGGAGGCGCAGCAGCCCAGGTTGCGACTGGCGGGAGCGGGGTGCTAACGGTTTTGCGCCTCCGCTAACTCCCATGCAATTTTGCGGGAGCCGGTAGCTGGGCGAGAAATGGTTTGCGCCCCGGAGTCACAAACCATGTGAATATCTCCCCCTATAAGTAGTATACCTGAAAAAGTTGCATTTTATAAGTTCATTACATTAGTTCCGTCATTTGTGAGACATTCTTTTTTTAATTATTTTTCTGCAGGTCTTAGGGGAGCTCCAGGATATTCCCTGGAACAGGCCCATCACCTGCCGATTGAAATGGATCCACTGATTGGTAAATCCATTGTAGCTGACTGTGGTGTTCCAGTTTCAGAATGAGATATCTAGAACTGTACTGTTTCTTCTTGCTGCAATCTGTTAAGTGCAACGAGTTAAAGATATAACAGCTGTTTTTAATAATTAAGTAGAAAGTAAAGATAAATCCATCATTAGTTCTTGGTTAAAAGTAGCATAAATATATTCAGGCATACAATTTTAGTTCTTAGCTATAACAATAAAATTGCCCATCTTAATCTTCGTAATCTTGATGCAAAAGTTAGTTTCATTTCAGAATTACAATAATTCCAACTCAAAGGATCAGTGGCATGATTATGTTATTTCTAAATACCCCTTTGAAGGTATTATTACTTGAATTTATGAGTGTCATGTCGGAGTTTAATGGGGTAAAACTTTTTTTTAAAGTGCTAGTCATCAAACTCAGTATTTCCATAATGTCTTTGTTAGAATTGTTATGTTCATGAAAACAATATATATGCACCAAATAATACAAAATGCAACTTCCTGTATGCATAGCCATTGTGTATTTAGAAAGTACAGGTGTGGGAAGGGAAATTTTTGGAGATATAATTTTCCCTGACTTACTTTAGTTAGAAACGTGCAGATTTCCAATCAAAATTGGCTGCGATCCATGATACAAGAAATTACTGAAGGTAATAAAATTAACTTGGAAATAAATCTTTAATATTGTCGTAAAAGTGAAATTGTACTCGAGGTTATACTGTACACCAGTGCACGTGGTTACCATTCAATAAATGGTAGTGACATAAATGCTACAAATTATTACGTAGCTTTTTTGGCCAATAACCTGTAATGGAGCAGTAGATTCCACAACAAATTGACTTTGAGGAGTGTGGTCTGATTGATTGAAATTGGGAGGAAGAGCGTATATAGGCTTCTCTCTACTTGCCATATGGGTGCAGTTGCAATTACTTTCAAGATGCTCGACATCATCCAGGACAAAGTATTGACTTAATCGACACCCCATCTCACCTTAATCATCTACATCCTCCGTAGCTGGTGTACATGGCTGCAGTGTGTACTATCTACAGGATGCACTGCAGCAACTCGCCAAGACTTCTTCAGCAGCACTTCCCAAACCCGCGACTTCCAGCACCTAGAAGATCAAGGACAACAGGTTCCCCTCCAAATCACATATCATCTCGACTTAAGACATATATCACCGTTTCTTCTTCATCGCTGGGTCAAAATACTGGAACTCCATACCTTGTAGCATTGAGGGGGAGTACCTTCACCACATTGACTCCAGCGGTTCATGAAGAAGACCCACCACCACCTTCTCAAGGGCAACTAGAAATGGGTAATAAATGCTGGCCTTGCCAGCAATGCCCAAATCCTGAGAATAAATGGGAAAAAAAATCATATCAAAGCTTATTATCACACTTTTACACCTAAAATGAGTCACTTTTTTGTTTTTAGTCCCATAGCTTTCATTCCTGTATTAATAAAAATAATGGGGACAATTTTAAGCTAACCCACCCGGTGAGGTACTGACTGGATTGGATTAGCCACCCATTTTACATCGCAGCCATTTTTACTTTCCATAATGGAATGTAAAATGGCAGCAGGCTGATCTAATCCCGTCCGTTTCCTGCTCAGCAGTTTAGGTTAAAATTACCCCCCAAATCTTCTAAAAATTTCAATCTCTAAGCAAACTGGTCTGGGGAAGGAAGAAAAAAGGATTTATAATGTTGATCTTTAAAAGCAAACTTTTTAACTATTTGAGAAATGAAGAATTTTTAAGTTTCTGATAAACAGTCTTCTTCAAAAGTTATAATCTCAAAAGATTATATAAAGAAAACACGTGGATTGGGCATATCCACATTCATAGTTCAGTCTTTGACTGGGAAACACTAAGCTTGCAGTTTGTGCATAATAAACTAATAATTCTCTAGGTTAGGTTTGATTGGGTAAAATGTTTATGAACAAACCCTGTCTTTCCTATTTTGGGGGAAATAATTGGTATAACATTCAGGTGTGGTTAGATTAGGCGTTTGATTATGAGAAGACGACATTTATACGGTATATTTCTTTCAAACAGACTGGACAGTAATCTGACGGAGCGGACCGTCTGCCCGTTGCAGAACCCAACCGATATTCATTCCACTGAAGTTAATGTAATGAAAATCCGATGGGTTCTATAAAGGGTGGCAATCCACCCCACCAGATTACCATACAGACAGTGAGGATGGAAATCGAGCTCTCGGTTTCCTATCTAAATCTTATCTGGTAAATTACACAAAAATGAGAATATGTTGTTCTTTCACTAATTTTTAACATAAAGGATGCTGAATCTATGGATGCATTCAATGTGGTTTGTTTCCCTGATCAACCTCAATCTAGGAACCAGTGGGTTCCCGAACATTTCCTGGTGTTAGGTTCGTGACATATGGTTACTGGGTTTTAACTTTGTATTTGTATCTCTGCTTCTGTCACTCCAAGGCCCCTCTCAGTAGAAGGACATGTTTTCTTTAGCTCCCAGACTGATTGTTCTACTGAGAGGTTACTAAATCAAACTGTCTTGTAGATATGGGCTACTACTCTTGCTTTATTTTCATTTGAAAAGCACTGAGAAGTTTGGCCTTGCACGTCAAATTGTTTTTCTTCTGCCATGAGTGTCTCAGTTTGCTGTTTTTAAAATCTCTTTGAAGGAGGTGAAAAAAAACCTCAGTGGGACATAAGTGCAACATAGAAGGAAGCTGAGAGCCTGATTTACTGGGAGGAGGAAATGTTTGTACACATCACATATAAAAAGCCATTCTCAGCAGCAAGCTTTTAAGTTCATATTTGTAGCACTTTTGCCCGGATTAAGCAGATAATCGAGGTGAAAATGATTTGTTTACTGAGAAGCGCCTGACCAGAAGGTATTGCACCCTTTTGTGTTTGAGCTCAGCATGAACTTGAAGTTGTTTTTCTTTGTTTTCTCCTCACAGCCAATAATGCTGGTGTGAACAAGAGGCAGATCACGGATCTTGTGGACCAGAGCATTCAGATTAACGCACACTGCTTTGTTGTGACAGCAGATAATCGTTATATTCTCGTTTGTGGATTCTGGGACAAGAGTTTTCGAGTGTACTCAACAGAAACAGGTACATGACAGTACCAAGTGGCTTCTAGAAATTCACTGTTAAAATTAAGGGTTGTAATTTGAAAATCAGAGCAACCAATAGTATTAATTTCAGTGTAGTCAAGGTTGTGATATAGGGGTTGACCCATCCATCTCTTCATTGTGTCCGTGTGCTTCCTTGTATTGTAACAGTGCACTCCAGAGACATTTGTGATTATTACACAAGATAAGGGCTCATGGGGTTGGGGCTAATATATTAGCATGGATAGAGGATTGGTTAAAGGATAGAATATTGAGAGTAGGAATAAACATGACATTTTCAGGTTGGCAGGCTGTTACTAGTGGGATGCTGCAAGGATCAATGCTGGGGCCTCAGCTATTTACAATCCATATTAATGACTTGGATGAAGGGACCGAGTGTAATGTACCAGGTTTGCTGGCTGCAAAGTGAAGTGGAAAAGTAAGCTATGAGAAGGACACACAGATTCTGCAAAGGGAATGTGAATGGGCAAGAGGGTGGCCAAGAAGATGGAATATAATGTGGGGAATTGTGAGGTTATTTACTTTGGTAGGATGAATAGAAAAACAATATTTTTTAAATGGTGAGAAACTATTAAATGATGGTGTTCAGAGGTATTTGGGTGTCCTTGTACATGAAACATAGAAAGTTAACATGCCGATACAGCAAGAAATTAGGAAATGGTATGTTGGCCTTTATTGCAAGGGGGTTGGAGTACAAGAGTAAGAAAGTCTTGCTACAATTGTACAGGGCTTTGGTGAGACCACACCTGGAGTACTGTGCACAGTTCTGGTTTCCTTATTTGAGAAAATACATACATGTCTTAGAGGCGGTGCAATGAAGGTTCACTAGATTGATCCCTGGGATGAGAAGATTGTCCTATGAGGAGAGATTGAGTACACTGGGCCTATACTCTGGAGTTTAGAAGAGTGAAAGGTGATCTCATTGAAACATACAAGATTTTGAGAGGGTTTGACAGAGTAGATGCTGAGAGATTGTTTCCTCTGGCTGGAGAGCCTAGAACTAGGGGGCATTGTCTCAGGATAAGGGATTGGCCATTTAGGACTGAGATGAGAAGAAATGTCTTCACTCAGGGGGTTGTGAATCTTTGGAATTCTCTACCCCAGAGGGCTGTGGATGCTCAGTCGTTGAGTATATTCAGTCGTTGAGTATATTCAAGTCTGAGATCGATAGATCTTTGGATATTAAGGGAATCAAGGGATATGGGGATTGAGCGGGAAAGTGGAGTTGAGGTCAAAGATCAACCATGATGTTATTGAATGGTGGAGCAGGCTCGAGGGGCCGTATGGGTACTCATGCTCCTATATCTTATGTGTTTATGTTCTTGTTATTTTACACTTTCAGCTAATATAAAAAAATGACCGAATGATAGTTTCTTATTAGAATAGCATAAACATCAGCTTTCGTTGCAATATGGAGACACTAATCTGAGGCTTATACTATCCAGATGGCACGTTCAGATCTAAAATATCGCTTTTGACATCAAAATGTTGTGATACTCTTAATGTAACTACTTTTAAAGATAGCTTTACTCTTTTGCTAGTTTTCAATTAAGACAGGATTTTTTTTATAACGAGCTGCAAAAAGTGGAGAGGAGGCTGGGGGGTGGGGGTGGGGGAGGGGGGGTGGTGGTCGGGAAAGACTTGCACCACAAATGGAAACATAAATCAAAAGATTAAGTCCAGCGAGGAAGACTAATTAATCATTTCTGACGAAGAGCCCTGACTGAAAAGTGAATATATTTAACTCTTTCAGATGCTAACTGGCATGTGTGTTTTTCAGCATATTCTGTTTATATTTCAACTTTCTACCATTCATTTATTTAATTATTTTGTATAAAGGAATGATCTCAATTTGGCTTCCAAAAGTGAGTAGTGTATTATTCTCTTTCCCCTTCTTTCTGTCATCTCCTCTCTGTACTGACTTCAGTGGCCATTTTTCATCTATGAGCTGAGAGACAGAGTGTTGACAGTGTATTTGACCACGAGGGGTATCACAGATGGGCTTGACTATGTCCTCATCTGACATCCACCATATGCACTTTCCAGCAGGAGTACTTGATAGTGAGACCTTGTCTGATTTTTCCCCCTATCCTTAGCCCAAGGAGACATAGTAGTGCCCTCACTCAGCTGAGATAAGGTAACTCAGCAAAGTCTAGAAATGCAGCCTGTAATATTTCATGGTTTCCATGATTCCATGTCACACTTACAAAAACAAAATACTACGGATGTTGGAAATCTGAAATAAAAACAGAAAAGGCTGGAAATACTCAGCAAGTCAGGCAGCACCTGTGGAGAGAAAAACAGAGTTAACATTTCAGGTCGATGACCTTTCATCAGAACTAGAAAATGTTAGGTTTCAATAGGTTTAAAGCATGTAAAGAGGCAGAAACGAAAGAACAAAAGGGAAGGTCGGTCATAGGGTGAAAGGCAGAAGTGATTAAATGACAAAAGTAATGATGGTGCAAGGCAAAAGGAGATGGTAATGGGACAAGTAAAGAAAAAAATGACGGGTCTAGAGGAGGTGTAAATGGAATATCAGAATCATCGGTAACAGTTGCTATCCTAAAAAATGGGGCCGATTTTAAGATCTGAAATTGGTGAACTTAATGTTGAGTTCGGAAGGCTATAACGTACCTATTAGAAAGATGAGGTTCTGTTCCTCAAGCTTACGTTGAGTATCATTGGAACAGTGTAGGAGGCCGAGGTCAGAGTGGGAGTGGTCCGGATAATTAAAATGGCAAGCATGAGCAACGAATACAGTGCACTAAATTGAAAGAAGTACCAGTAAATCACTTTTTAACCTGGAAAGAGCGTTTGGGGCCTTGGACGGTGGGAAGGGAAGAGGTAAAAGAGCAGGGGGTGGAAGTTCGGTCGCGCCTCAGTTAGAGTGATGTCCCAATCGGTAAATTTTGCACCGGCAAATGGTTTGTGTCTGCCACCGCAAAATGAATGAGCTGAGCCCGGTGTTTGGAGCGGGGCGCTAAGGGAGGTATTGCATGCCTCTTTTAGGGCACTAGGCCGGCTGAGCAAGGGAATATCCTGAGCTGAAGAGCCGGCCTCGGAGCTCCATAACAGAAGACTGGGGGGATAAAAAACACCAAAAACATTCCCAATACATAGCTCACGCCACCACAACATAAATCATAAAAACATTATTCTTAAAACAGTCACACTTATCTCAGGTCAGCATTACTTACCTGACTGCGGCCACTACAGTTTGAAACGCCTGCTTCCACAGCTATGAGTTGGGCAGTATCCAAAAATCGAGCCGGTGTCACAACCAGGGGCGTTGCACACCGACTCGCCTTTCCCAAGTGGTACTGCTCCACCCCCAATCAATACTGGCACCGAATGTCCCGGCAGGACGCTGGAAGCTGGCTGCCCGGGCGCAACTGCTTTCCACTACCATTGCTGCCCCTCCGGGGCGCTAAGAGGGGCAACAGAAGACCGAATTTCCACCCCAGGTGTTGCAACTCCTGCGCTTGCACGGGAAGTTGCCTAGGGAAGGGGTGTGTATGTTGGGGTTGATAGAGGAGCGGACCAGGGTATCGCGGAGGGAACGATCCCCTCGGAATGCTAATCATATCACACTATTCATTTATCCATGCAGCCATCGGCAGAACCTTTTTAATGTTGTATTTAATTTCCCGCTCCCTAATCTGCATTTGGTGCCTTCCTATAGCAATGCCGCTGAAATCAAAAACTCAATAGAGTGTAATATTGGGGTACCGCTTGTTAGTACGCAAATGCACTGTGCCACTGAATATGGGTGTTTCTGTTTAATTCGCAGATAAAATGGAAAACTTCTCTCATTGATTATTGTTATTGATTATAATATTTAAGCCAATTTTACTTCATAGGAGGTTTTTCTGAACAATTAATATTTTAAAGTATGCAAGCTTTCTAAAAAATTTTAACGGAAATATTGAAACAGTGGAATATATCTGAAATTTGATTCAGATGTTTCAAGTGTTTGTGAGAAAAAGTCTACAAAGGATTGTGCCAAATTATAATATAGTATAGCTACATTTATCCATATTCTTATACTACAGTACAATAAAACTTGACTTCATAATTATTTCCAGGGAAGTTGACACAAATCGTGTTTGGACACTGGGATGTGGTCACATGCTTGGCCAGATCTGAGTCATATATCGGTGGTGATTGTTACATTGTATCAGGTTCTCGTGATGCCACACTTCTGCTTTGGTATTGGAGTGGCCGACATCACATCATTGGCGACAACCCTAACAATAGTAAGTAGCCTTCGGAAGGAAGAATTGTCACTTAGTGTTACGCTTTTTATAAAACGCTTAGTACAGCAGGATGACTAGGGCTTAGTTGTCAAACTTCCCATAACCAAAATAAGAGCCATGAAGAAGTGGAAGAAATGTAAATGTCAGGACTAATAATTAGCTGCTTTAGGTGCTAGAATTGCAGTAATGAGTTTTCAGCAGTGTTGGGACATTAATTAAGATTTGTAGTTTCACTGTGTGTCTCCCAAACTGTGAGATATGGTTTGTTGCAGGTCATAATTGGGATAAAGAGAGTTAATAACTTTGATTTAATGTACTCCACATCGACAAAATGCACATTAAAGAAAAAGGGAAAGATTTGTTATGTTTTTGAAACTGCTTTATCTAGTTAATAATTTATAGAACGTATTCTTTTTGTAAATCACCTAACATCTTGCACAATTGCAGTAATCCTGCTACAGACTTTGATCACACACCTCTCATTATAACAAACTGTTCTTCTGAGAGGAAATAGTTTAGCATTATAATATTTAGCAGAAAAAATAATCCTTATGATTTTATAATATATATTCACATTGAATATTACAAATAAGCTAAATAGATTTTTAGAAATAAATCTAACTAAGTAACTGATCCTTATTTTTAAACAAAGGTGTAAAAATATTACAATAGACTACAATTGTTAAACAATGAAACAAGCTTACTATGTGTTTGTTAATAAGATTTCCAATTGTTTTGAGATCAGCAAGACAAAATGTCAGAAAGGTTGATAGCAAAACACATGCCATCGTATGTAAATGTTAACACATGCAAATAGATGAAGAAGCAATGTGATGACTTTCTTTCCTATTATAAAACTAAACTGATTCTAATAATGTCACATCTGTAGCTACTTTGCAACTTTATGTATTCCTGTGGAGCTTAACACACTCGCTGATATGTGTTGGCAGAGTGGGTGTTGTAAAGCAATACTGTAGAGCCTTACCTGTTTATTTATTCAGCAGTGTGACATATTCTGTTTTATAACCTTACTTTTGAATCTCAAAGCATGTTCTGTGTGAAAATGATAGAGATCTCATGGCTGTAAATTTTATCTTCATAGTTTACTCAGAGGGGTCTATTTTAATTCCCCTCACCTAGTAGAAAACAGGCAGGTGCCAGTTAACATGGAGCGGGGGTCTACTCATGCCTTTGCCTCCCTGATATGAAATTGCAGGCTGCAAAGACGCCGCCCAAAGCAGGTGGGCTTCATTATATATATGCTACATCGGGGCCAAATCTGCTATTTTAACTTGTGACCTGAGCGAGGGAGCAGTGAAAGCTTCCCTACTTGCCAAGAAAAAGAGCCAGGACCAGAAGAGGCCCAACATGGCCGTGTTATCACCCGGAAGTTAAAGTGGAACCCTAGAGTTTCCAATCAGGACACTTTCTTACAGTGGTTATATATGGAGTGTTACCTACTGATAGTTTTTCATCTGGAGCTATTCTATTATCCTATAGCATCAATAATAATTCATAAACAATTGAAAGTAAAATGCTGAAATAGTAGTTCAATGTATATAAAGAGAGGAAACATCTGCACTGCAACAGAGAGAAAATGTGCGTGTTGTTGGTGGCGATTTTAACCCTACTCGCTCAGCAGAAACCTGACAGGTGGGCAGTTAAAATCGCCCTGGCTCTTACCTGACCAAAAGCCACCATGATTGCAACATCTGCAATTTTAACCTGCTCTCCTGAGCAGGCAGCAAGGACTCACGCCCAGAGCCATCAAGGTCCTTTTTTACTTCTGCATGTTATGGCCCGATGACATAATTGAGACCCAACTGTAAATTTTAACTTAGGCCTGAGTGGGGAATCCACCTGCAATTAAAATTGGGGCCATGGGCTGTGTGAATGCACAAGTAAGCTTGAATTATTTGCACTTCATTGGTAAATCTTACATTTGAATGCTCCAGTATGTTGTCATTGAGCATCACATTTATAGTTTTTGAAGGTGAAACTGTGATGGATCTGGAGAAAGGTGGATGCCAGATGCTTTAATATGATGCAGAGCAATTCACAACTGAAAAAAACCTAATTTAACAGTGATAAAAATTAATTTACACTCTCTAATTGGAGCTGCTGCCCGATGCTGAAAAGCTGCAAGGTTCCGACATCTTATGTTGGAACAGGAGCTGATTGAATCTTTTTTTTGTCAGGCAGGTGTGTTGCACTTGGCCAAGAATTCTCCAGAGCATTTCTTTGCAACATATTACATTCAGCCTTTGACTGCTGTTCTCTTGAAGGGATCAATTCAATTCACAGTGTGTCCCACGAGCCTGAAGATCCATTGATTAGAGGGATTTCACCTGACATTTCTTATTAGACGGCTCCAAAGAGCACGCATCCATGCGTTTTTTGTTTTTGTTTAGGGGGAAGGTTGTGATCCAGAGTAAACTTACGTATTGCATTGATGTGTAACTAGTGTTTAATATAGTTCATATGATCTATAACTGGTCACTTATTTTTGGAATCCATAAACCATTGCATTTTATTGATACATTTTAAGCATAATTACAGATTTTTTTAAAGTTTGTTTTCTTTGTTTTATTTTTTTCATGCTTTAGTCTCTGGCCTTTCATTTCCTAGTCAAGAGGACTAGGCAGGCAAGTAACCCTTTACCATTCACTGGCAGCTACATCAGAATAGCCCAGGGTGATTTGCTATCTGATTTTATTTTCCACTTTCCTTCCCTGTAAGGATGTGTTAAACCTCAACTCGATGCCTCCCCCTTATGGCTCGACCCTGACTGAGATTCGACATACCCCTGGTGGAACTACCAACTGTCAACCCACATTTTTGTATGTTGCAGTTTGTTGGTACACTACTAGTTCATGCTTTAATCACAATTGTTTGACATTTAGAAAACATTTCAAAAGTTTACTTATGATCATTCTAAGTTAACAAATCTTATTTATTTTAAATTGTATAAGAAATATTTATTTTGTTTGCACTATTAAAATCTAAATAATGACTTCAACTGATGGCTATATATAAAGCCATCCAGGAGATAGCTTCAGTATTCTAACTATATTTAATGAATTGGCCTTTGATGGATTTACAAAGTAATGAAATCTGAACATCTTTGTTGAGATCATAGAGTCTTTCTACAAATGGCCTTGCATTGACAATACATGTAATCCTAAAAGAGACTGGTAGCTTTTAGTTTAATCTTCAGTTTAATTATTTATGAATTATGTTAAAAAGGCTTTGGTTGTTTGCAGAGGGAATTCACAGTCCTCTCTCGTTTCATTCAACCTTTCAAACTGGCACACCCAGAACTGCATAACAAAAAATGAATATTAATCGGCTGTTGACACTTCTAGATCATGTTGGCCACATTCATTATATATGCAGCCATCTGCATATTACCAGATCTAATCCGACTAATTGAACTAAGCTAACTTCTCTGATACAGTTCTATGTAGTTTCCTAGTGTTTTACCAAAATGTTTAATGAACACAGAAAACCAGATATAGTTCACCACTGTGTAGTACTGATTACTCTACTGGTTTCTGTTAACTTTATATTGCAGCAAATGAAGTGATCTCATGCTAGTTTAGCTCTGCCTTGAATTCATCTGACTTTCATAACTCCAGTTTTGCTGAGGATTCAAAAACCTGTAAATAAAATATATATCTGAATAACTCGTCCAGTATCGGCATGTTTAAGTCAAAGATGAAAATATGATCAGGGGTCTGAGTCATAATAATGTGTACTTTCAACTAAATTCATATTTCAAAATATAATGCTTTGTAAAGTTGTTGAGGCTTTTGCTTAAAAATTTTCAAATGCAACTTCTCCATCTCAATATATTTGTGATTTTTTTTTGTTTCTTGCTGCAGAGTTTAGAATCTTTCACATTACTCCACTCAATGGGGTCAGGTTTCGGCCTGAGTTGCTATTTTTTTGGAGCACCTAGTTTAGAATGGAGTATCTTAGAAATTGCAATTCTCGGCCTTTTGTTTGCTCCAGTTCTAGTGAGTTAGAACAGTTTCATTTTAGAACAGATTTTTTTTTTTCAAAAGTGGGTGTGTCCGGCCACTTACGCCTGTTTTGCAAGTTTAGGCAGCAAAAACTTACTCCAAACTAACATAGAATGGAGTAAGTGTAGATTTTTGTACGCTCAGAAAAACTTTGCCTACACTTAGAAAATCAGGCGTAGGTTACAAATCAGGCGTAGGGAACGAGGGGGGTTAGGGTTAGGGGGGTTTACAAACATTAAACATTTCACTTTTACAAATAAAGAGCCATCATCAATAATAAATGATAAATAAATCAATAAATAAACCAATAAATCAATCCAAATAAATTAAAAAATAAAAGATTAAAAAAAAAATTAAAAATCACTCAATAAATAAATAAATATTTCTACTCACCTACTACAGCACCAGGGAGAAGAGGAGGGTGAAAGAGAAGACGATAGTGGCGGGGGGGGGGGGGGGGGGGGGAGAGAAGAAGATGGGGGGAGATGAGAGAAGACGATGAAGAAGCCCCGCATGCCGCCGACTCTTTGGGCAAGGCCCGCCCCAACAGGTGGGCGGGCCCCGCCGCCGAGGTAAGATGTGCAGGCCACTCGGCCAGGGATAGGGGTGACGTCTCTTCAGCCTGGGATAGGGTCGTCGCCCCGGAGACAGGACGCCGGCAGCTACTGTGCACACGCGCAGCTGCCAGCACTGTTTTCGGCGCAGGGCTGCAGCTCCGCCCCCAGCAGCTCTTGCTGCGCGCGCCGAAGTGGAATTGTGTCTACAGCTATCTGAGAATCGCGAGGTAAGTATTCGGCGCAATTTTTGTTCTATAAATTAGGCTGGCCTCTCCGATGTGCGCCGTTCTAGCGGGCGGCCAAAACTTGACCCCCATATAACATGGAAAAAAATCCCCTGGTATAAAGATGGCTATAACTATGACTAATAAATGCACTCGATGTACAGATGATATAAATTTAAACTGATTGTGACAAATAGCACTATATTGCACAGAATATAGAGATTCAAATTGAAAATCCACTTTTATTTCCAAGAAGTAGTTTCCCTACTTTGCCTGCATGCATGTCACAACCTCTAACCTCTCATAGCATCTGCCAGAAATGACTTGACAGTGACGGAATAATCAATTTATTTTTAAATGATTACTCTGATTCCAGACATCTGCTGTTATAGGTATTAACCCTCTCTGTGGTGCATTCTCATGATGCCTCTCTCTCTGATAGTAGAATAGAAAATCAGGTCATTAAAAAAAAATGTAGCTTTGGAGCTTAAGTCTTCATATTGTCTTTGCATTTTACTTAGTGAGTTGTCTTACATTTTTACCACCTTCCACTCTTTAGGTATATCTGTACCTGTACTATTTCCTGGCCAAAAGGACAAGCAGGTGACCTTAGTGTAGCTTTTTGATCAACTGCTACAGTATTCCAGTTCTATCCTTAAGTTGATGGAATTCGACCATATAACTTTCAGAAATCGAATCAGTTCTTTGATGATTCCAAAATAGATGATTGACCTCTAATGACCACAATCATCTTCCTTTGTGCCAGGTATGAATCCAGCCACAGGAGAGTATTTCCCCTAATACCCCGGATTTCAATTTTACTAGGGCTTATTGATGCCATACTTGGTCAAATGTTGCCTTGATATCAAGGGCAGTCTTTCTCACTTCATCTAATGACTTCCCTTAGCCAGTTCCTAATATCAGCGATGCCAGTGGAGGAGACACCAAGCAATATTAAAAATGAAATCAATCTGTGCCCCTATGGTGACATCTGAAAGTGGATGAGGAACATGTCACATTGCTGTCTCTCTCTTTCAGAGAATTGTGTGAAGGAAAGAAATAAAAGTGCCTCCTGAAATAATGAGAAGCATGTCTTTTTAATGAAATATAAAACTGGTCAGTGTTGGCACAGCTGCTTCAATTCAAAGGGTACAATATACATAATGTGTTCAACTATAGGATATCCCAGTTGGATATTCTATTTAATTTTTACTAACTGGCATGGTCTCTGATTTTTACTTTCAGGTGATTACCCAGCTCCTAGAGCTGTCCTGACTGGGCATGACCATGAAGTAGTTTCTGTATCTGTGTGTGCAGAACTGGGACTCGTTATCAGTGGAGCCAAAGGTGAGCAGGCATGTCACGACAGAAAGAATATTAATATTTTTGTTATTTTAATGAGTCTTTGTTTTCCCTTGAGCGTAGTTTAGTCCCAAAGTGCCACTCATCTGTTTCCGGCAGGTGTTTCAGGTTTTTCTGAACTTGTTCATGTTGTTCTTTTTACAGAAGGGCCATGTCTGGTGCATACAATTACTGGAGACCTTCTTAGAGCCCTGGAGGGGCCGGAAAACTGTGTCTACCCACGTCTTATTTCTGTATCCAGTGAAGGTCATTGCATCATCTACTATGAGCGAGGAAGATTCTGTAATTTTAGCATCAATGGCAAACTGTTGGGGCAGATGGAGACCAATGACTCAACCAGAGTAAGTGGCATAGGAAGCTGCAAAACATCATATACCCATCTTTTTATTGAAGTAGACTTCTAGGTTATGACTGTTTTGATTCTTCGTGCCTTTTCCACACTTGCCAACTGTCATTTGTAACAGTCAGTTTCTTCTATAAGACTGTTTATTCAAGTAATCAAATTTCCTCTTTAATTCGCTATCTTGAAACTTTTAGAGTGCTGGTTATTGGTGAGCCAGTTGAACATTTCCGAGATAGAGTTTACACTGCTGTATAGGAACTTGATATGGATTAGACTGCATTTTGACAACACATGCATCAGGATTAATATAGAGCTCCTCCATTTCCTAGCAATTACATTTCTGGCTTTGATGAACACCCAGGATAAAATTAAACAAAAACTGAATTTAATAAATAATTCCTAAGCAACAAGAAAATATTATTATAGTAAAGTATTCATTCTTACAAGATGAAAAGCCTCAGAATACTCATTGCTGGTTCGGCAGTGAATCAATGCTATAAATTTTCACAATCACTCAGCATAAAAGTCAAGGAATTCTGGAAATGGCATTCAGCGATCTGACTTGCTGTCATACTGTCTTGCATCATTTTGGTACCATTCAGAAAATAAACAAGTGTGTAGCATGCTCCATCCAGTTGTTCCAGGTTCTCAGCAGTTTTACCACTGGTCCTAAAAGGGACTGCTTGAGGCCACCAACAAAAAGGTAAGTACATTTCAACTTCACTTGTGTGGAGCCAGGAGGAGCAGGAGTGCGCCTCCTGGCTCCACAAAATACAGTAGGCTGTTTCCATCCCAGACTTGCACCCCTGTGGTTCCTCCCTCCCTACCAGGACATACTTGCGGGCCGACTCAGCGTGAAAGCCAGATAAAATTCGTAACTCCCCGAACAGCAAGTTGCCTCGGTACGCCCAATTGGCCGGTATCATGTAGGTGAGGCCCAATCAGACTCTGGTTTCAGACACGTTTTTGGGCTCACGACACAATTGTGCCACTCATTATGTACCAGAAACCGGTGCTACTCCAATTTCTCCTCCGCACCCCCCCCCCCGGGTTGTCTAATACTATTTCTTTCTACCATTATAGGATTAAAAAAACTTTTAAATTCCTGAATAATTATTATTTTTTTTCTCTAGGCATTACTTCTCAGCAGTGATGGACAAAACCTGGTAACAGGGGGTGATAATGGTGTGGTAGAAGTGTGGCAAGCTTGTGACTTCAAACAACTATATATTTACCCTGGTTGTGATGCTGGCATCAGGGCAATGGACCTATCCCATGATCAAAGGTAATGGAGACCATTAAGTTGGTATGTAGAATAACGTTTCCATCTTTTTCATTCGAATTCATTATTTTAAAGGAAATATTTTTCCAAAAGGTTATTGGAGTACTCTGCACAGTTTTGGGTACTCCATTAGAGGGGGGATTTAATAGCGATGGATAAGATGCAGCGTAGATTCACTGGGATGTTACCAAGGAGGAAGGCTTACAGTTCTGAAAAGACATTTGAGAAGTTAGGATTTTATTTTATTAAAGAAGGTTAAGGAGTGACCTGATAGAGATAATTTAGATCATAAAGGTTTATGATAAGGTAAATAGTGATTCTGACTTTCACTGGTCATTGAGATAGTATTGAGAGGGCACAGAATTAAGATAATAACTCATAGAGTTCAAGAGGAAGTTAGAAAAAAGATCTGGTATGTTGTGCCACAGATCATTCTCAAAGTAGAATCCATAAATTATTTTAAAATGGAATTAGATAGTTGCTTTATAAAAACAAACATTAAAGGATTTGGGTGCTATTAGACTAGGTGGCTTGTGGAGAACAACATCGGTGCATTGGTCAAACAGTCTGGGTGTGGGGTATATAGGGGAGCACTATTTCTTTAAAAGACTTTGGTCCATGTTCCAGCCAGGTAGGTTTTCCTGTCTTTACTAAGGAAGGTGAGAAGGGATAGTTTTGCCCACACACTGTCTATGATCCTTTGAAAACTTCCTGCTTCCATTCATACAACTTACTTTGCCACCTAACTTAGTGTCGTCTGAAAACTTAGATATTCAACTCTCTATTGTTTCATCCAAATCATTAATATATATGGTGATAATCTGAGACCCTAGTACAGATCTTTGGGCAACACCCTTGTCACATCCCACCAACCAGAGAATAAACACTTTATTTCTACTCTCTGTCACCTACTCCCAACCAGTTATCGGCCCATGTCATAAGGTTACCTCCAATTTCGTGCACGTTCATCTATGTTAATAATCTCTTGTGCAGAACCTTATCAGATGCCTTCTGGACGTCCACATAGACAACATCCATAGACACTCTCCCCAATCCACCATGCTAGTGACCTCTACAAAACATTAAGCTAGATTAGTCAGTCATGACTTTACCTTCATAAATCCAAACTGTCTCTCTTTGATCAGCTAATACTTGTTCAAGTGCGCAGTCACTCTGTCTCTGATCTTGCTTATTCCTCAATGCCATTTGTGATCCAGCTGATACTTGCTATGTCTTCGTATTATTCCACCAAAGGGTACTTCAGTCAGTTTGATCTTGGTGAGCTGTTCATAAGATTGGTTAGCTCCTGCTTTTAAACTCGGCATCAAACATTATGGACCCACACAGCATAATCTTTATTGTCATTAAGTGAGCTTTCAAAGTTTGAGATCTGCTAGAAACTCAGCATTAGGGTTCAATGTTACTGACCACTTAACTGTAAGGCTGTCTTGGTTATAAAGATATTGGGCTGGATTTTCGGTTTTGCAGTTTTTGAGGCTGGGTGGGAAAGTTACCGGCTAGGAATTGGTTGCGCTCTCGTAAGATATTTCCGCCATCTGGACCTCACGCCAGGGTGCGCAGCACGAAGGGAGGCGTTGTACTACTTTTGCGGTGCAAAAATGGGAATCTCGCCAACTAAAGTGCCGGGCTGGGAGCACTCCAAGAGAGGCCTTTGGCCGGGGGGATGGGAACCTAAAAAAAACCTACAAAAACATTGCCCAAGCCACCACAACACAAATCGCTAAAATAACTTATAAGAATAAACACTCGCACTTACCTTTTCTGCACTTTACCTACACACTGCCGCCGGCATGGCTAGACCGCTCTGGTTTACCTGGCGGTCATCGCGGGGCACGCTTAGGGGTGTACTGGTTGGATGCGAGTCAAAACTCATGCCAGTGTCGCAATGAGAGGCGTTGGACATCCGGCGCAGCTGTTCCTGGCAGTTTTTCTAAGCGCCGCCACAAAACCTGACCCGAAGCTCCCGACCAGATGCAGAAGACATTGCCGGCCATTTCACGCAAAGGACCCGAAAATCCAGCCCAACAAAACTTAAGTTTTGCAGGTGCAAAGCCGATGAAACTCATTGGTGCTATGCTTGGCTCCTCCTGAAGGAATTACCTTGGAGCGGTTTCAATGCTGATCCAGTCCTTAAAAGAGGGCAATAATTCATTCATTCTACTTGTGTAAATTCCATTTGAAAAATGAGAAAGACTTAAACATAGGAACAGGAGTAGGCCATTGAGCCCCTCGAACCTGTTCCGTCATTCAATGAGATCACGACTGATCTGCGATCTAACTCCATATACCCTTCGTTGACCCATATCACTTAATACCTTTGGTTAACAAAAAGCTATCAATCTCTCATTGAAAATTAACAATTAACATTTGCGGAGGAGAGTTCCAACGTCTACCACCCTTTGTGTGTAGAAGTGTTTCCTAATTTTGGTTCTGAAAGGTCTGGCTCTAATTTTTAGACTATACCCCCTACTCCTAGAATCCCCAACCAGCAGAAATTGTTTCTCTCTATCTACCCTATCTGTTTGCCTTAATATCTTGAAAACTTTGATCAGATCACCCCTTAACCTTCTAAATTCTAGGGAATACAACCTTAATTTGTGTAATTTAACCCTTGAACTCCAGGTAAAATATTGTAATCAAACATTTTATATCATGAGCATAGTTTCAATAAAAAGTCTAATGCATTAGTGTGAATTCTATTTGTAGAGAAGCTGTGAAAATTGTCATATTCTCACATTTTTATTATGCAAGTATGAATAAAACATCAACAAAAGCTAGATATTAATGGAAGCTGTTACAAATAAATATTCAGATTTCAGTTCAGATTTTTGTTTTTTTAGCAAAATTAGAAACAACATTTGTTTGTGCCAACTGTATGAACTTTCTGTGTTTTTTTAAATTGAAGCTGAAGGGTCAACATTATTTGGGACTGTGTGCTGTTACTCACTTGTATACAGGTCCAGCGTCGAAAATCCGGAATTCTGGAATCCGGACCCTCTGTCCTCGGTGGGACCCGCCCACCTGATCCTCTGTCCTCGGCGGGACCCTGACCCTCTCTCCTCTGCGACCCTCCCCCACCCTTTCTGACATTCCGAAATCCAGAAATACACGAACCTGGGCTCGGATGTTTCTGGATTCATGATGTCAGAAAGACGATTGAAAGTCAGGAAAAGCCTGGAATCCGGAACAGCCTCGGTCCCGAGGATTCCGGATTCTCGACACTGCATCTGTATTCCCTCTTGTGTTGCCAGAAATTTAGATCAGTTTTGTGACTTATTATATTCAAGAATTACAGTGAACTTGTAATAGGGAGTCAAAGGTCAGTGATTTTCAAATAGACTAAGGGATAATCAAAGCTGCATTATGAGGTGTATGTAGTTCTCAGTTGGTTTGGGGCTCCTACAAGCAAAGATGATGCGGCCACATTTACCTATAGAGCCCAAACCAGAATGAGCCCGTTACGCCTCAATAATTATATTACTAAACATCAATTATATTTTCACACCATGTGCAGGATTCTTTCCCATTTATTATACTTTAAAAAAAAATGTTACAATCTTACCAGACTAAGTAGTTGGTAATAAAGAAGAATTAACATCGGATGTGAACAATGCAAAACCATTTTGAACATTACTGCATTACTGAACATTTTGGCATTAGATGGTGTGCGGTGGTGCTTGTCTGTTTCTTTTCCCATTTTCAATTTCCCCTTTATCCCTCCTCTCCTGAAAACAGTGACTCAAGCTCATGTACAGTTTTGTCGACACTGGCAGCCATCCAGTTTCCATTTTCATGTGTAAGCCCTGACATTGAGTGTCAGCAGGCTTTTAGCTATTGGGAGGAGCAACACAGCTGTGTCCAATCATGCCCTTACCTAATGTCTGCATATGTGCACCTCTTTGCAAAAGATATACATCAGTAGTAGGAACCCTTGGATATTTTTCTCACTTCCTAGTCCCGATTGAAGCAAATCGTAGCCCCTGTCTCTTGCAGTTGTCTGACTTTAGCACAGTCCAGGGATTAATTCTGGGACCTTCTTTGTATATCTTAGTAGCACACTATCAGTTGCATATATTCAACAATCTGGAAGGAAAAATTAATTGTTATATATTACATAATCATCAGCAAGTTCTAAAGTATTACAAGAAAAAAAATCCCAATTTTGCAAAAGTAAGTTTGAGCTGGACCTTTTTACATATTTACCAATGACAGCAGTGTAGAAGGCACGGCAAACTAAATTTTGCAATGATGGGCTCTTCCCCCTAATTTGAATAGGATTCTAGCACATGGAACGCTTGCCATATAGCATGCTTGGTTGGGGATGTAAAATTGGATGAAATAGCAGTTCTGAAAGGGCTGCAGCATACCATTAGAGGGAATGTTGTTGTGGTGGCAGAGAAGTGGACTAATTGTTTACAACAGAACAGGGGAGATGCATGAACAACATGCTGAAAAGATTTGGAAGTCTTCTAAGGAGGTGCTCTAAAAGAGGGTATCCATAGCTGGAGCTAAAGGCCACACTCCAATAAAGGTATTGGCACAAGCTGCATGGAAAGAGGTCACTGATCAGGTCAGTGCAGTCACCCAGGTCTAATGTACCTGGCTGCAGGTAAGCAAGAAGATTGCTATATCAGGACGATGGTGACTGTAAATACGCTCTTGAGTTTTGAATGCATTTCTTGTGGGGTCCATCAAATATGATGCAACCCTAAATTGGGAACTCCCATATCCTATAGGAAGTACTATCTAAAGCATTGTGCACAGTCATTGTCCTTTTGCACATACTCTCTCCTTGTGTCCAAGCTGATGGCACACTTTTCTCAACAGACATCCTGTAGATGAGCTATCGTCCCTGTAAAGTCCTTATACAATACCACAAATCCACACGAGGCACATTATATGGACAAGGTCACTCCATGTCCTGAGCCTTTATTCACAGGACCAAGAAGTGATGACCCTGCGTGGGACCTCCCTTTATATACCTGGGTGACCAGGTGAGGAGTGTCTCCCACAAGTTCACCCCCTGTGGTCAAGGTGTGCATTTCTTACGTTTATGCAGTATTGCAGTGTTGTTACATACATGACATCACCTCCCCCTCAACATCTTATTGGGATCATAGGTTAAGTTTCTCGGGTGGTCTGCACTCTCTCGTGGAGCGCTGCAGTTGAGGCTCTGGTTGTTGAGCCTTGGTATGCGTGTCTGTCACCTGTGGTGATTCCAACCTGTCCGGACTGACCGCAGGGACTGTGCATGCTGCTGAATGTTCTTGTTGCTTGTTCATTGGCGGTGGTGTAAGAACATAAGAACATAAGAATTAGGAACAGGAGTAGGCCATCTAGCCCCTCGAGCCTGCTCCGCCATTCAACAAGATCATGGCTGATCTGGCCGTGGACTCAGCTCCACTTATCCGCCCGCTCTCCATAACCCTTAATTCCCATATTGGTTAAAAATCTATCTATCTGTGATTTGAATACATTCAATGAGCCAGCCTCAACTGCTTCCTTGGGTAGAGAATTCCACAGATTCACAACCCTCTGGGAGAAGAAATTCCTTCTCAACTCGGTTTTAAATTGGCTCCCCCCGTATTTTGAGGCTGTGCCCCCTAGTTCTCGTCTCCCCGACAAATGGAAACAACCTCTCTGCCTCTATCTTGTCTATCCCTTTCATTATTTTAAATGTTTCTATAAGATCACCCCTCATCCTTCTGAACTCCAATGAGTAAAGACCCAGTCCACTGAATCTATCATCATAAGGTAACCCCCTCATCTCCGGAATCAGCCGAGTGAATCGTCTTTGTACCTCCTCCAAAACTAGTATATCCTTCCTTAAGTAAGGTGACCAAAACTGCACGCAGTACTCCAGGTGCGGCCTTACCAATACCCTATACAGTTGCAGCAGGACCTCCCTGCTTTTGTACTCCATCCCTCTCGCAATGAAGGCCAACATTCCATTTGCCTTCCTGTTTACCTGCTGCACCTGCAAACTAACTTTTTGGGATTCATGCACAAGGACCCCCAGGTCCCTCTGCACCGCAGCATGTTGTAATTTCTCCCCATTCAAATAATATTCCCTTTTACTGTTTTTTTTCCAAGGTGGATGACCTCACATTTTCCGACATTGTATTCCATCTGCCAATTCTTAGCCCATTCGCTTAACCTATCTAAATCTCTTTGCAGACTCTGTGTCCTCTACACAACACGCTTTCCCACTAATCTTTGTGTCATCTGCAAATTTTGTTACACTACACTCTGTCCCCTCTTCCAGGTCATCTATGTATATTGTAAACAGTTGTGGTTCCAGCATCGATCCCTGTGGCACATCACTAACCACCGATTTCCAACCCGAAAAGGACCCATTTATCCCGACTCTCTGCTTTCTGTTAGCCAGCCAACTCTCGATCCATGCTAATACATTTCCTCTGACTCCACGTACCTTTATCTTCTGCAGTAACCTTTTGTGTGGCACCTTATCGAATGCCTTTTGGAAATCTAAATACACCACATCCATCGGTACACCTCTATCCACCATGCTCGTTATATCCTCAAAGAATTCCAGAAAATTAGTTAAACATGATTTCCCCTTCATGAATCCATGTTGCGTCTGCTTGATTGCACTATTCCTATCCAGATGTCCCGCTATTTCTTCCTTAGTGATAGCTTCAAGCATTTTCCCCACTACAGATGTTAAACTAACCGGCCTATAGTTACCTGCTTTTTGTCTGCCCCCTTTTTTAAACAGAGGCGTTACATTAGCTGCTTTCCAATCCGCTGGTACCTCCCCAGAGTCCAGAGAATTTTGGTAGATTATAACGAATGCATCTGCTATAACTTCCGCCATCTCTTTTAATACCCTGGGATGCATTTCATCAGGACATGGGGACTTGTCTACCTTGAGTCTCATTAGCCTGTCCAGCACTACCCCCCTAGTGATAGTGATTATCTCAAGGTCCTCCCTTCCCACATTCCCGTGACCAGTAATTTTTGGCATGGTTTTTGTGTCTTTCACTGTGAAGACCGAAGCAAAATAATTGTTTCAGGTCTCAGCCATTTCCACATTTCCCATTATTAAATCCCCCTTCTCATCTTCTAAGGGACCAACATTTACTTTCGTCACTCTTTTCCTTTTTATATATCGGTAAAAGCTTTTACTATCTGTTTTTATGTTTTGTGCAAGTTCACTTTCGTAATCTATCTTTCCTTTCTTTATTGCTTTCTTAGTCATTCTTTGCTATCGTTTAAAATGTTCTCGATCTTCTAGTTTCCCGCTAACCTTGGCCACCTTATACGCATTGGTTTTTAATTTGATACTCTCCTTTATTTCCTTGGTTATCCACAGCTGGTTATCCCTTCTCTTATCACCCTTCTTTTTCACTGGAATATATTTTTGTTGAGCACTATGAAAGAGCTCCTTAAAAGTCCTCCACTGTTCCTCAATTGTGCCACCGTTTAGTCTGTGTTTCCAGTCTACTTTAGCCAACTCTGCCTTCATCCCACTGTAGTCCCCTTTGTTTAAGCACAGTACGCTCGTTTGAGACACTACTTCCTCACCCTCAATCTGTATTACAAATTCAACCATACTGTAATCACTCATTCAGATAGGATCTTTTACTAGGAGATCATTTATTCTTCCTGTCTCATTACACAGGACCAGATCTAAGATAGCTTGCTCCCTTGTAGGTTCTGTAACATACTGTTCTAAGAAGCAATCCCGTATGCATTCTATGAATTCCTCCTCAAGGCGACCCCATGCGATTTGATTTGACCAATCGATATTTAGGCTAAAATCCCCCATGATTACTGCCGTTCCTTTTTCACATGCCTCCATTATTCCCTTGATTATTGTCCGCCCCACCATGAAGTTATTATTTGGGGGCCTATAAACTACGCCCACCAGTGATTTTTTTCCTCTTACTATCTCTAATCTCCACCCACAATGATTCAACATTTTCTTCATTAGAACCAATATCGTCTCTCACAACTGCCCTGATATCATCCTTTATTAACAGAGCTACCCCACCTCCTTTCCCTTCTTGTCTATCTTTCCGAATTGTCAGATACCCCTGTATGTTTAATTTCCAGTCTTGGCCACCCTGCAACCACGTTTCTGTAATGGCCACCAAATCATACCCATTTGTAATGATTTGTGCCGTCAACTCATTTACTTTATTTCGAATGCTGCGTGCGTTTAGGTAGAGTGTTTTAATACTAGTTTTTAAACCATGATTTTTAGTTTAGACCCCTCCTGCAGCCCCTTTATATTCATACATATTGTCCCTTCCTATCACCTTGTGGTTTACACTTACCCCAGTGCTACTCTGCTCTGTTGCCTTCTGCCTTTTGCATTCTTTCTTGGGGTCCTGTTCATCTGAGCTCTCACCCACTCGAACTAGCTCAGAGCCCTCTCCTGGGTTCCGAATACTCCTCGCATTGAGGCACCGAGCTTTCATGCTTGCCTTTTTATTACACTGTGAATACCATCTCATGAGGTTCCTCGGTGTCCATGCTGAACCTTTTTTTCACTTGGTCCAGATGCTTGTGGCATATCTGCCCATTGTTAAGTTTAACCACTATGACCCTATTCCCCTCTTTGTCTATTACGGTACCCTCAAGCCATTTGGGCCCCAAAGTGATTGAGAACAAATACAGGGTCATCAATTTCTATACATCTCTCCCTTGAATTTCGGTCATGGTACTCGCTTTGGGACTGGCGCTTGCCCTCAACAATGTCAGACAGGACTGGACGAATGAGGGACAGCTGAGTTTTGAGTGTTCGTTTTATGAGTAGCTCCGCGGGCGGGACTCCCGTGAGCGAGTGCGGTCGGGACCTATAGGCCAGCAGGAGGCGCGATAGGCGGCATTGAAGGGAGGGTCCTTGAATCCGGAGCATGTCTTGCTTTATGATTTGGACCGCACGTTCCACCTGGCCATTGGAGGCCGGCTTGAACGGTGCTGTCCTGACATGGTTAATGTCATTACCCGACATAAACTCCCGGAATTCAGAGCTTGTGAAACATGGGCCATTATCACTAACAAGGATGTCCGGCAAGCTGTGGGTCGCAAAGACCGCGCGCAGACTCTCCACGGTGTGGATGTCGTGCATGAATTCAAAATGATGCACTCGATCCATTTCGAGTATGCATGAACCACAATGAGAAACATTTTTCCCATGAACGGGCCCGCTTAGTCTACGTGAATACGTGACCATGGCCTGGTGGGCCAGGGCCACGGGCTGAGCGGGGCCTCCCTGGGGGCATTACCTAACTGGGCACACGTTGAGTACCTGCGAACACAGTGTTCCAGGTCTGAATCAATTCCCGGCCACCACACGTGACAGGGCAATGGCCTTCATCAGCACGATGCCCGGGTGCTCGCTGTGGAGTTCCCTGATGAATGCTTTCCTGCCCCTCTGGGGCATGACTACCCGGCTGCCCCATAGTAGGCAGTCGGCTTGGATGGAGAGCTCATCCATCCGTCTGTGAAACAGTCTGACCTCCTCAGGGCATGCTCCATGTGCGGGCGCCCAATCCCCAGTCAGGACACATTTCTTAATCAAGGATAGGAGGGGATCTCACTTGGTCCAGATTTTGATCTGGTGGGCTGTGATGGGGGAGCCTGCGCTGTCAAAGGCATCGACAGCCATGACCATCTCGGTGGTGGCCAGTGGAAGCCTGCTGAGCGCATCAGCGCAATTTTCGGTGATAGGCCGGTGCCGGATGGTGTAGTCATACGCAGCGAGCGTGAGAGCCCATCGCTGGATGCGAGCTGACGCATTGGCATTGACGGCCTTGCTGTCTGACAGCAGGGATGTTAATGGCTTGTGGTCCGTTTCTAAATCGAACCTCCTGCCAAAAAGGTACTGGTGCATCTTTTTCACCCCATAGACACATGCGAGTGCTTCCTTCTCAACTATCCCATAACCCTGTTCAGCTTGAGAGAGCGACCTGGAGGCATAAGCCACAGGTTGTAGTTGGCCTTCAGCGTTACCCTGCTGCAACACGCACCCAACCCCTATGGACGATGCATCACATGTCAGAATCAATTTCTTACGGGGGTCGTACAGGGTCAACAACTTATTTAAACAAAGTTGGTTCCGCACCCGATTGAAAGCCCATTCCTGACAGTCCCCCCAAAACCAATCACAACCCTTACGCAGTAGCACATGTAGTGGTTCCAACAATGTGCTTAAGTTCGGCAGAAAGTTCCCGAAATAGTTCAAGAGTCCCAGAAATGAACGCAACTCCGATGTGTTGTAGGGCCTGGGCGCTCGTCGAATCACCACCGTTTTGGATTCGGTAGGCCGAATCCCCTCTGCAGCAACCCTCCTGCCCAGAAACTCGACCTCGGGAGCCAAAAACACACATTTAGACTTCTTGAGTCGCAGGCCTACCCGGTCCAGTCGGCGTAGCACCTCCTCCAGGTTGTGGCGGTGTTCCTCGGTGTCACGACCGGTGATAAGGATGTCGTCCTGGAATATGATCGTTCCAGGAATGGACTTGAGCAGGCTTTCCATGTTTCTTTGAAAAATCGCGGCCGCTGATCGAATGCCAAACAGACACCTGTTGTAAACAAACAGTCCCTTGTGCGTGGTGATGGTGGTCAGTCATTTAGATTCATCGGCCAGTTCTTGGGTCATGTAGGCTGAAGTGAGGTCCAACTTGGTGAACAGCTTGCCGCCTGCCAGCATGGCAAAAAGGTCCTCCGCTCTCAGGAACGGGTATTGGTCTTGTCGGGACACCCGGTTGATAGTGGCCTTGTAGTCACCACAAATCCTGACTGAGCCATCCGTTTTAGGATGGGAACGATGGGGCTTGCCCAGTCGCTGAATTCAACGGGCGAGATGATGCCCTCTCTCAACAACCGGTCCTACTCGCTCTCAATTTTCTCCCGCATCACATACGACACAACTCTGGCTTTGTGGTGCACTGGTCTGGTGTCTGGGGTGACACGTATCACCACTTTGGTACCTTTGAACGTCCTGATGCCAGGTTGAAATAGTGACTCAAATTGCTGTAGGACCTGTGATCATGAACTTCGCTCCACAGATGACATGGCGTGCACATCCCCCCATTTCCAGTTCATCTCAGCTAACCAGCTCCTCCCCAACAGTGCGGGACCATTGCCTGAGACAATCCAGAGCGGCAGCCGGTTCACCGATCCATTGTGTGTGACCGCCAACATTGCACTGTCTAGCACTGGAATGATTTCTTTGGTGTACATCCGTAATTGCGTCTCAATGCGTTCTAGTTTGGATCTGCTGGCTTTGAGTGGCCACAGCTTTTTGAATTGTTGAACATGCATGAGTGACTGGCTGGCCCCCGTGTCCAGCTCCATGCGTACAGGGAATCCGTTTAATAGGGCTTTCATCATCATAGGTGGCGTTTTGGTATCTGAGCTATGAATGTTTGCCACATGAACCCGCTGAACTTCAGCGTCCATTGATTTACCCCAAGCGTCATCCTGCCTCGCAGACCCCTCATCTGGTTCTGGTTCATCCGCCTCGTATATTAGCCTGGTTACAGGCTTTCTGCACATTCTGGCTAAATGGCCACTGAGGTTACAATTTCTGAAGACGAACTGTTGAAACCTGCAAGTCCTGGCAGCATGTCTGCCCCCACACCTCCAGCATGAACTGAGATTCCCATTGTTGTGAACAAAAGAGCTGTTGCAAGGCATTCCTCGCTGATTGTCCCTTTGACTGATCTTGAGCACCCTGTTAGTGAGTGTCAATGGCCCCATCCCGAGCCACATTGTCCACTGTGGGGGGGCGTAAATGTCCGTTGAGCCTGCCATTGTCTCTGTTGGAGACTTACTCTTGGGTCTATTGCTGCCTGGGGTGTCTCGAACTGCCCTTGCCTGCCTGCGGGGCTCTGTGTCGCGTTTATGATATTGACTCCCTGATCCATCGCCATGTTGGAGGCAGAATTGGTCTCAATTAGCTTTCTGAAAATCCCAACATGACTAATGCCCTCAATAAAGAAATCCCTTAGCATCTCCTCTCTGCAGGCGTCTGTGAACTTACAGAGGCTGGCCAAGCGCCGGAGGTCCGCAACGAAATCCGGTATTCTCTGTCCTTCCCGACATCGGTGTGTATAGAATCTATGTCGGGCCATGTGTACGCTGCTCGCAGTTTGAGGTGCTCACCGATTAGTTTGCTGAGCTCTTCGAAGGTTTTGTCCACCGGCTTCTCAGGTGCCAGCAGGTCTTTCATGAGCGCGTAAGTCTTAGGTCCACAGCTGATGAGCCCTTTGCTTGTCGGCCGCTGCGTCTCCCAGCCAGTCCTTCGTGACAAAACTCTGCTGGAGCCTCTCAATGAAATGGTCCCAGTCCTCACCAACACAGTACTGTTCATCTGTGCTGCCTGTGGTCATTCTCGTGGGTCGTTGATTCCCGTTTCCCGTCGCCAATGTGAAGTCCTTACACAATACCACAAATCCACACGAGGCACATTCTATGGACAAGGTCACTCCATGACTTGCACCTTTATTCACAGGACCAAGAAGTGATGACCCTGCGTGGAACCTCCCTTTATATACCTGGGTGACCAGGTGAGGAGTATCTCCCACAAGTTCACCCCCTGTGGTCAAGGTGTGCATTTCTTATGTATATACAGTATTGCAGTGTTGTTACATACAGGTTACATACATGACAGTTCCCTATGTCCCAGAGAATGTTTTCACTTGCCTAGGTATCTAGGTAAATTTATAGCATGTCCATGGATTGAAGAGAGAAACCTCTTCACTTTCTTTCAACTTAACTGGTTTTATCACATCCTCTCTCGTGATCTTCCTTGATGTTACAAGCAGCAGAATAACACTGTGATCCCATCTTTAAATGCCAAATAGATTTATTAAACAGTAAAAGAATAAATGAACAGTAGCAATTACACAATATAGATGTTATAGTAGTTATTAGCATGTTGAAAATAACAGTCATAAATGCTGCACTAGACTGTCTTCTATGGTTTCTTACTGACTTTTTTCCAATTTCACTGCTCATGGTCTGACTATCACTCTCCAAAAGCTTCAGACAGATTATCCAACTTGAACCAGCTAGATTGAGAAATGCTTTCCAGAAACCAACCAGAATTAAATGACTGACAATTTTTTTAAAAGCTGTCAATCAAACATGTGTTAAAACCAATCCTATAAGATATCTGTATTTAAATCGAATGGCTTGGCTCCTTCCTGGTTAAGACCAAATGTGGATAAAATTGCCCAATGCCCCAATTGGGGTTGTTAACCTGCTCGGGGCGGGACTCCTGTGTCCGGTGCTGACACCTGTTTGTGCCAGCCTCGCGGGCTGCAAGGCAATATCCCCCGTGGAGTGAAAAGGGTTGGCGCATGTGCTGAGGGTAAAGTGTTTAGCGCCCCCTGGAGGCGCTAACGGGCATCGCAAAAAGGGCCAATTTCGGTCCCCATGTTCCATCTACTGTCAAAACATCCTCGAGCATGTCTTGTGAATGAAGCTGTTTTTTAACCCATTATGACAGAATTAAACTAGCCAATACTATGTTACATTATAAGGCAAAATGCTCATCACCCCCTCCCCCACCCCCATTTCAGATGCAGCACTCGAGGGCTGAAACCACATTTATTCCTGCCATGACAATGTGTCGATGTACGCATTTTTAGAACCACGGCAATATTGGATAACGACATTGTATTTTTTAGAGAGCAAAGCTCCATTGTAACAGACACGAGTAAAGTGTAAATACACTAAGAAATTGTGGTCAGAATACCTAATAAATACAGTCCCATATCAGTTCAGTTGTAGTTTCTGCATCACACAGATAACACTTAGTTTGTTCTTCTTTGTTGAATAAGGTATTTTTCATGCCAATAGCGTGTAACTCAGTTAAAGGACGGCGTTGTGAATAAAGTTGAAGCAAAATGCAATTTATTTATTTATCTACAAGTGATGAATGTACTGGGCATTAATGTTTGTTATCTTGGTGCTTACCTTTGGTAATAGTGAATGGTGTTTGTCTGGTAGAATCTGTGCATGTGCTTCTTCTAGGCACTCCCTCAACTGGGAGGAGTAAGTGAGGTGACTGGCATCTGGGGGTTAGAAGGTGCTTCTTGTATGAACATGGCCCAGCAACTGCCTGCACCAGTTTGAGCAGAGGGCACTGGAAGAAGCACTGAGCAAGAGTGAGGAGGAGTAATTGGAAGTGCCTATATTGGCACAGGAATCTCCTGGTCTTGGAGAAAGTAATTCTTTCGCTGCTGAGGTCATGAATTGAGACCTCATGGGACATGCAACTAAAAGAATACTGCTATCCGCCCATCGGGTTATTCAACTGCGAGGGTATCGTAGCACAGCCGAGTCCTATCCTTACTGCAAAGATGCATGGCATCTGGTACAGAGACACTGGAGTCAGGAGCTGGAACTCTGGCTGATTTTTCCACACCCTTGTCCAGGAGTCCCAAGAGTAATTGAAGAGCCACCAACTACTACTCTAACTGAGATCAACTAACATACCATAGAGCAGGGATTGAACCTATAATTAAATATTCACATCAGACTTCCTTCCTAAAGCAGATTGCCACTCTAAGAACTAAGCTAATTCTGTGAAAAAGACTTAAAAATAATATAGTGATTCTTTCCCTTGAATTTCTTACCACTGTGGATGCCTAAATAATCTATATTGATTTTAGAAATTCAGACTGATCTCTCTTTCAGGACTTTGAAATGGATCAGTTCTTTTCAAACTGAATTCTGAAACAGGCCCTTTGTTTTGAACAGAATAGCTGCTTTTTTAAAAAGAAAGCAAAACTTACATTTATATAGCTCCTATTGTCAGGACATCCGAGAGCGCTGAATGATGGCGCGGACAGAACAGAGAGAATTGGGCACATACCCCACTCTGCACAGCTGTTCCCTCTGCAACTTCAAGTTCCGAGTTACTTACGCATTATATATGAGCTCGTGCCATCCAATTCACCTACCATTGGAAGCTCACAGAAATGTAGTAGAGAGATTTCCAAGCAAGTGTTGCTATTTCAAGCACTGCAGCACCCATTTGAAAGGAAGTATTCTTATGCCAGTTGTATTCAGCCTGAAATTCATTACTGGCCAACCTGTCAATCAACAGCATTAAAGAACACTTCAATTGACAAATGCAGCTGTGGAGCTGCTACTTCATATAATAACAAAAGCAGGGTTACTCTGTTCAAACTTCATGCCGATATACACAAATCCTTAAAGGTTGCAGCATTCGCTATCATTCGCCTCTGAGTCAGAAGGTTGTGGGTTCAAGTTCCACTCTAGGAACTTGAGCACATAAATCTAGGCTGACACTCCAGTACAGGTCTGAGGGAGTGCTGCACTGTCGGAGGTAATGTATTTCGGATGAGACATTAAGTCTGCCCTCTCAGGTAGACATAAAATATCGCATGGCACTATTTCAAAGAAGAGCAGGGGAGTTATCCCCGGTGTCCTGGCCAATATTTCTCCCTCAATCAACACAACAAAAACAGATAATCTGATCATTATCACGTTGCTGTTTGTGAGAGTTTTCTGTGCGCAAGTTGGCTGCCGTGTTTCCCACATTACAACCGTGACTACACTCCAAAAGTACTTCATTAGCTGTAAAGCGCTTTGAGATATCCGGTGGTCGTGAAAGGCGCTATATAACTGCAAGCTTTTCTTTCTTTCAGGGCAAGTTGATAAGGTGGTTAAAACGCATACAAGTTACTTGGGTTTATAAATAGAGGAATATAATATGATCCGGAGACGTGAGTTCAAATCCCACCATGACGGCTAGAGAATTTAAATTCAGTTAATTAAGTAAATCTTGAATAAAAAGCTACTATCAGTAATGGTGACCATGAAACTACCGGATTGTTGTAAAAATCCATCTGGTTCACTAATGTCCTTTAAGGAAGGAATTCTGCCATTCTTACCCGATCTGGCCTACATGTGACTCCAGACCCACATATGGCTGACTCTTAACTGCCCTCTGAAATGGCCTCGCAAGCCACTCAGTTATATTCAAGAAGGTGGCTCACCACCGCCTTCTCAAGGGAAATTAGGGATGGACAATAAATCTGGCCTTGCCAGTGACACCCATATCCTGTAAATGAAAAAAAATGCAAAGAGATCATGCTAGAACTTTATAAGTCACTGGTTCGGCCTCAGCTGTCAGTTCTGTACACAACTTCAGGAAAGATGTGAAGGCATTAGAAAGAGTACAGAGGAGGTTTACCAGGGTGTTAACAGGGATGAAGGACTTCAGTTAGGAAGAGAGGTTGAAAAAGTTAGGACAGTTCTCCTTGGAACAGGAAAGGTTAAGAGGTGACCTTACAGAGATTTTTGAAGATAATGAGAGGTTTTAACAGGGTAAATAGGGAAAAAGTATTCCCTTTGGTGAGTGGGTCAATAACTAGAGGTCATAGATTCAAAATCATTGGCAGAAGATCAAGAAGGGAAATGAGGAGAATGTTTTTTTCACTCAGAGAGTTGTCGGGTTCTGGAATAATCTACCTGAAAAGGTGATGGAACCTGATTCCATAAATAATTTTAAAAGGGAGTTGAACAGATACTTGATAAGTGTGACATCACCACTGACACCTGGGAATCCCTGGCCGAAGACCATCCTAGATGGAGAAAGTGCATCCGGGAGGGCGTTGAGCTCTTCGAATCTCAACGCCGAGAGCGTGAAGAGGTCAAGTGCAGGCAGCAGAAGGAGCGTGCTGCAAACCAGTCCCACCCCCCCTTCCCTCGACGAATGTCTGTCCCACCTGTGACAGGGTCTGTGGCTCTTGTATTGGGCTGTTCAGCCAATAAAGAATCACTTCATGAGTGGAAGCAAGTCTTCCTCGATCAGATTCACGGCACGGCCCTTGACAACGTGGACCACTTCCCATACCTCGGGAGCCTCTTATCAACAAAAGCAGACATTGATGCGGAGATTCAACATCGCCTCCAGTGCGCTAGTGCAGCCTTTGGCCGTCTGAGGAAACATAGAAAATAGGTGCAGGAGTAGGCCATTCTGCCCTTCGAGCCTGCACCACCATTCAATAAGATCATGGCTGATCATTCCCTCAGTACTCCTTTCCTGCTTTCTCTCCATACCCCTTGATCCCTTTAGCCGTAAGGGCCATATCTAACTCCCTCTTGAATATATCCAATGAACTGGCATCAACAACTCTGCGGTAGGGAATTCCACAGGTTCACAACTCTCTGAGTGAAGAAGTTTCTCCTCACCTCTGTCCTAAATGGCCTACCCGTTATCCTTAGACTGTGTCCCCTGACTTCCCCAACATCGGAAACATTCTTTCCGCATCTAATCTGTCCAGTCCCGCCAGAATCTTATATGTTTCTATGAGATCCCCTCTCATCCTTCTAAACTCCAGTGAATATAAGCCTAGTCGATCCAGTCTCTCCTCATATGTCAGTCCAGCCATCTCGGGAGAGTGTTCGAAAACCAGGTCCTCAAATCTACCACCAAGCTCATGGCCTATAGGGCTGTAGTAATACCCGCCCTCCTGTATGGATCAGAGGCGTGGACGATGTACAGAAGACACCTCAAGTCGCTGGAGATATATCACCAATGATGTCTCCGCAAGATCCTGCAAATCCCTTGGGAGGACAGGCACACCAACATCAGTGTCCTCGTCCAGGCTAACATCCCCAGCATTGAAGCACTGACCACACTCGATCAGCTTCGCTGGGCAGGCCACATAGTTCACATGCCAGACACGATACTTCCGAAGCAAATGCTCTATGCGGAGCTCCTTCACGGCAAATGAACCACAGGTGGGCAGCGGAAACGTTACAAGGACACCCTCAAAGCCTCCCTGATAAAGTGCGACATCACCACTGACACCTGGGAGTCCCTGGCTGAAGACCGCCCTAGATGGAGAAAATGCATCCGGGAGGGTGCTGAGCTCTTCGAATCTCAACGCCGCGAGGTCAAGTGCAGGCAGCGGAAGGAGCGTGCAGCAAACCAGTCCCACCAATCCCTTCCCTTGACAAATGTCTGTCCCACCTGTGACAGGGTCTGTGGCTCTCGTATTGAACTGTTCACCCAGCAAAGAACTCACTTCAGGAGTGGAAGCAAGTCTTCCTCGATTCCGAGGGACTGCCTATGACGATGATGAGGAACTTACAGGGTTACAAACAAAAAGCGAGGATGTGGGACTAAGCACGGATGCTCTTTCAAAGAGCCAGCACAAGCATGATGGGCCGAAACACCTCCACGCGTACTCTAAGTTTCTCTGATTCTATGAAGGGATCAGGGTACCCTCCCACCAGGAAAATGGTGCAGAGTACCTGACCGGAGGCGGTGCAAAGGGTTAGTGTTTGCAACATTTAGTGGGGGAACAGCTAAGGAAAAGTTTGCCAATCTAAAGAAA
This sequence comes from Pristiophorus japonicus, assembly GCF_044704955.1. Classification (NCBI taxonomy): domain Eukaryota; kingdom Metazoa; phylum Chordata; class Chondrichthyes; family Pristiophoridae; genus Pristiophorus; species Pristiophorus japonicus. The sequence goes on from NC_091986.1 coordinate 176,763,278, forward strand.
CCTGCCTAGGTAAGGCTATCTACCAGTATCTTATACCAAGAACGTATGCCTGTCATAATGTGTGTTCCTTGCTACATATTATGCGTTAACTTGATCACCTCTGATTGTTTAACATATGTAGCAGTAATACAGTAGGATACAATTTGCAGTTGGAACACTTGTCACACTTGCATTTTTTAAACATGTGTCCACCAGCAATTCTTCCAACCAAATCTAGCATGTGCATTTACTAACATAAATGCCAGGATGCAGGATGATAACTTAACTGTTTGATGATAACTGTTTGTAATCCTGAAACTTCCAGCAGCTCAAGAAAATAAAGAACTTGCATTTATATAGCACCTTTAATGTTCTCAAGACATCCCAAAGCATTTCACAGCCAATGAGGTACACTTGAAGGTTAGTATCTATTGTAATGTAGGAAAACGAGGTAGTCAATTTTCATACAGCAAGCTCCCACAAACAGCAAGGAGATCAATGAGCAGATAATCCTTTTTAGTGGTGATGGTTGAGAGGTAATTGTTAGCCAATACAGCAGGAGAACTCCCCTGCTCTACTTCGAAAAGTGCCATGGGATCTTTCCTCTCTACATGAAAAAGCAGACAGGTTTAAAATCTCTCCCAAATGCTGACACCTCGGACAGTGCAGCATGAGCTCGCTACGACACTGAAACATTAGCCTACGTTATATACTCAAATATCTGGAGTGGATCTGGAAACCATGACCTTCTGACTCACATAAGAGTGCTTCCACTGAGCTCAGGCTGCCACTTCAAGACTACTGTTCCTTTTCCAGGGGAAAGCATCACCTATCCCTGATTGCCCTTGAGAAGGTGGTGGTAAGCCACCTTGTTGAACGGCTGCAGTCTTTGTGGTGAAGGTTCTCCCATAGTGCTCTTCGGGAGGGAGTTCCAGGATTTTGACCCAGCGACAATGAAGGAACAGCGATATACTTCCAAGTCAGATTGGTGTGTAACTTGGAGGGAAACTTGCAGGTGACGGTATTCCTATATGCCTGCTGCCCTCATCCTTCTAAGGTGGTAGAGGTCGCGGGTTTTGGAGGTGCTGCCGAAGAAGTCTTGGCAAGTTGCTGCAGTGCATCTTGTAGATGGTACACACTGCAGCCATGGTGTGCGGGTGGTGGAGGAAGTGAATATTTAAGGTAGTGGATGGGGTGCCAATTAAGTGGGCTGCTTTGTCCTGGATGGTGTTGAGCTTCTTGAGTGTTGTTGGACCTGCACTCATCCAGGCAAGTAGAGAGTATTCCATCACACTTCTGACTTGTTCCTTGTAGATAATGGAATGGCTTTGGGGAGTCAGGAGGTAAGACACTCGCTGCAGAATACCCAGCCACTGACCTGCTCTTGTTGCCACAGTATTTATGTGGCTGGTCCAGTTAAGTTTCTGGTCAGTGTTGACCCCCTGGATGTTGATGGTGGAGGATTCGGCGATTGTAATGCCATTGAATGTACTCCCACAGTGCTGTTAGGGAGGGAGTTCTAAGATTTTGACCCAACGACAATGAAGGAACGGCGATTCATTTCCAAGCCAGGATAGTATGTAATTTGGAGGGAAACCTGCAGGTGATGGTGTTCCCATGTACCTGCTGCCCTTGTCCTTCGAGGGGGTAGAGGTCGCGGGTTTGGAGGTGCTGCCGAAGAAGCCTTGGCGAGTTGCTGCAGTGCATCTTGTAGATGGTACATACTGCAGCCATGGTGCGTGGGTGGTGGAAAGTGACAGTGGTTAGACTCACGCTTGTTGGAGATAATCATTGCCTGGCACTTGTGTGGTGCGAATGTAACTGCTTCATATCTGAGGAGTTGCAAATGGAACTGATCACTGCAATCATCAGCGAACATTCCGACTTCTGACCTTATTAATGGAGGGAAGGTCATTGATGATGTAACTGAAGATAGTTGGGCCTCGGACACTGCCCTGAGGAAAACCTACCGTGATGCCTTGTGGCTGAGATGATTAACCTCCAACAACTACAACCCTCTTCCTATTTGCTAGGTATGACTCCAGCCAGTGGAGAATTTTCCCCTTGATTCCCATTGATATCAACTTTACTTGGGCTCCTTCATGCCACATTCGGTCAAATGCTGCCTTGATGTCAAGGGCAGTAACTCTCACCTCACCTTTAGAATTCAGTTCTTTTGTCCATGTTTGGACCAAGGCTATAATGAGGTCTGGAGCTGAATGGTCTTGGCGGAATGAAAACTGAGCCCAAACTGAGCAGGTTATTGGTGAGTAAGTGCTACTTGATAGCACTGTCAACAACCCCCTCCATCACTTTGCTGATGATTGAAAGTAGGCTGATGGGGTGGTAATTAACTGGATTTGATATGTCCTGTTTTTTTGGACAGGACATACCTGGGCAGTTTTCCACATTGTTGGGTAGATACCAGTGTTATACCTGTACTGGAACAGCTTGGCTAGAGTTGCGACTAGTTCTGGAGCACAAGACTTCAGCACAACAGTTGTTGGAGCCCATAGCCTTTGCTGTATCCAGTGTTCTCAGCTATTTCTTGATATCACATGGAGTGAATCGAATTAGTTGAAGACCAGCTTCTATAATGGTGGGGACCTCAGGAGGAGGTCGATATGGATCATCCACTTCCGCTGTGTAGCATGTAGTCTTGAGTTGCAGTTTCCCTAGGTTGGCACCTCATTTTTAAATATGCCTGGTGCTGATCCTGGTGTGCTCTTCTGCATTCCTCATTCAACCAGGGTTGGTCCCCTGGCTTGACAGTAAAGGTAGAGTGAGGGATATACCGGGCCATGAGATTGCAGATTGTGGTGGAATAGAATTCTGCTACTGTTGATGGCCAACAGCACCTCATGGATGCCCAGTTTTGTGCTCCTAGATCTGTTCTGAATCTATTCCATTTAACACGGTGGTAGTGCCACACAACATGATGGAAGGTGTCCTCAGTGTGAAGACAGAATTCCATCTCCATAAGGACTTTGCAGTGGTAACTACTACCAATGCTGTCATGGACAGATGCATCTGCGACAGGTAGATTGGTGATTACGAGGTCAAGTAGGTTTTTCTCTCGTGTTGGTACTCTCACTACCTGCCGTAATCCTAGTCTGACAGCTATGCCTTTCAGGACATGATGAGAGGAAACAGACTTACCATAAGGCCATCGTTAGGTGGATGTCATTAGACACCTTATTCTTCAAAGAGCCAATATTTCATTCTGTGCCAAAAAGAGGGCAGACCAGCCACCACAGCAACGTACTTGGCAGAACCAGTTAAAGGCACATCTCATGATCTAGTACAAGAAGGATTTTGACCATTTCAATTGCAAGTGACTCTCACTGAGATCTAACAGCCAGAAGGGCTTTGAAATTTCAAACTCTTGAATCCTTTCAAAGCTGATGCTTGATGTCATTGGGACTGAGCATATAGGGAGTCACCAATTCAAGACTAGTACTATCCTCTTATTCCTTCTCCCCGCTGCTCAGAAACTCACTGTTCCATACATTCAAGCTTAACACCACGGCACACAGTATATTGACATGCAAGTGCTATTTGAAGGGGTGTCATGCAACCAACATTCTAATATATGTTCCTCTAGAATCAGGCTGAAGTGCCAATGTCACAAACAAGTTAGCACCTCACACTACAATGCTTCCTTCACTCCACCTGTCACAACACCAGCACAGGAACATTCCACCTAGAGGGTGGAATGATATCCTTGAGGAGAGAACACTGAATGAATGACTGAGCATGAGTGGGAGGAGCAGGAGGATTTTACCTCAACTGCAGTGGCTAGAAATTTTATTTCATGGGCCTGCTTATAAATGAAGATTATTATCTGAGTACGACCATCTTGTGGAATTATTTGAGGCTGCTTTAAACACCCTTGAAGATGTGGTGATGACTGGAGGAATCCACCTGGTGCATGTGTGCCATATGCAGAAGGCACAGTACATCAGGACATAATTGCAACTCCATGGACATGCAGTGGAACCCCCCCAGTGGAAAAAGTCCATATGCCGATGGTCACAAGGGTGTCATTAGTCACCTTATTCTTCAAGGAAATAACGTTTAAGCCTGTGCCAAAAGCAGACCCATTTCATGACCCAGTACAAGAAGGTAGCGGGCTACCTCAATTGCAAGTGACTCCCACTGAGACCTAGCAGCTAGCCACTTAAATTACTCCTTCTATTGGGGAAGGTTTTGAAGGCAAATTTTGAAAGCCTGAGAAATAAATTGACCACAGAAAACTGGGCTGAGCTGTTAACAGAAAAACAGTGGGAATATATATTAAAAGAAAGAGTGGTAAAGTGGGTATGTGGACCCATTAAAGACAGATGCAGGTAATAGTATAATGGATAATAAGAAAATGGCAGAATTGTTAAATGCTTACTTTGTATCTACGGTAGAGGAAAAGGATAAAATATCAGTGGTACAGGGGCAGCTAAAGATAAGTCAAAGGGAGGGGCAGACTTGTTAAATGAATACGTTGTATCCATTTTCACATTAGAGGAAGAGGGTAAAATATCAGTGGTACAAAGGAACCTAAAGATAACTCAAGGGGAGAAACCCCAATGGCTTTCCTTATAATTCATTCAATTCCCTTTGTGTGAAACAATTCTGTCTGAATTTGATATTCATGCCTAATTTATTACCATGTTCTTAACCCTTCATCAACCTTAACAATTTGGATATGAACCCCATTTTAGTTTATTCTATTGTGGTCAGAGGCGAAACGTTATTTTTTTATATTGGAAATGTATATTATGTTACACTATTAATAGTTCCTTCAACACAGAATGCTGTTTAAACTAGTTTCTTTGCTATTGAAGGAGGGATATACTTGCATTGGAGGCAGTTCAGAGAAGGTTCACTAGGTTGATTCCTGAGATGAAGGCGTTATCTTATGAAGGAAGGTTGAGCAGGTTGGGCCTATACTCTTTGGAGTTTAGAAGAATGAGAGGTGATCTTATTGAAACATATGAGATACTGAGAGGGCTCAACAAGGTAGATGCAGAGAGGATGTTTCCACTCATGGGGGAATCTAGAACTATGGGGCATAGTTTAAGAATAAGGGGTCACCCATTTAGAACTGAGATGAGGAGGAATTTCTTCTCCCAGAGGGTCGTAAATCTGTGGCATTCTCTGCCCCAGAGAGCTGTGGAGGCTGGGTCATTTACTATATATAAGGTGGAGATAGACAGATTTTTGAACAATAAGGGAGTAAAGGGTTATGGGGAGCGAGCAGGGAAGTGGAGCTGAGCCCAAGATCAGATTATCCATGATCTTATTAAATGGCGGAGCAGGCTCGAGGGGCCAAATGGCCTACTCCTGCTCCTATTTCTTATGTTCTTATTTAGAAGCTCTGTAATTATGTGATTGTTATTGACAAATGTTGGTGGATGCATTAATGACTCATCAATTGGAAAATATATTTAAACTCAAGATGGGTTTTTAATCTGTACTTTTGTATACCTCCTTTGTCAAAAACTGGCTCATGTTAGGAATGATGGATGTGCATTGTTTTCTAAGATGTCATTTCAAAACATTTAGTGATGAGTTCTAGATTAGCTTTAGTGGTGTGATTCCAATTTACCCAGTGTTTGAATGTTTTAATGTTAAATTAAAATATTATGTTAAGCAGAAGTACAAAGCTCTACTCAAAATAGGGATGAGTAAGTAGAGGACTGAACAGGGTGTAAATACGATAGGGGAAAGTAAGATATAATAATGGGAGCTTGACTATCCTATCATCTTGGCAGCAAGCCTGAAGTTAAGACTTGTTCCACTGCAAACTCTTAAAGGAAGAGCTTGTGGAAGAGCTTTTCTCTTTATGCTCACAGTGTACTGAGAGTGCTAGCATTCGAACAATGAAGGTCATTCAGATGTGGACAAGTAATTTACCTTTTAATTCTGTGACTTAAGCAGTTAAACTATGGAACGGCAGTAAAACCTCTCTGGGGGCAAAATTCTGGAGCAACCCGTTTGGGGTGCTAATTTTTAAAAGTTGATAAAATTAGCACCAGGCACTAATGTTTTTTAACTTTAAAAAAAATCGTCATTTACACTCCAGGAAGGAAGTGGAGTTCTAAATCAAGTGCTCTACTTCCTTCCTAGAGCGCAAGAGGCAGCAGATGGGGCACTAGGTGTGTAGCGCTGCCGCATTGGAAGGCTCCTTCCCTCCCTTAAATGGAAGGGCCATTACTGCAGGCTCTGCAAAAGAAGAACTTACCTGCTCCCCGACGACAGCCGCGATCTGGCCGGATCTGCCCGATGCACTGCAGCAGAGTGCCGGGCTGATCGATCGCAGGGGAAAAGCAGTGGAAAAAATTCAAAAAGCATTTGAGAATTTTTATTACTTACCTTGGCCACCTCGCCTTTAAGCATTGCCCCTGAAGCACCCGGCCTCCCGATGAACACCTCCTGCAGCCACTGGTGTTTTCGGCTGGCGCTGCTGCAGGGGGCAGAACCGAATGCGAGGCATCAGCGAGCAGAAGCGCATGGCGAATGATGTCATGCCGCCACTGCAAACCTCCCACCGAATATAGCAGGAGTCGTTCTTCTCGCTGCGCCGGTCGCTAAGTGGTTAGTGCCCAGTTATCACCACCCGGAGGCGCTAAAGAGGCTAATTTCTAGGCCTATATTCTTTGTTACTTTTCAGTGTAGGCCAGGTTTAACATAAATATTCCATACGCAAATATGACTGTCTTCACGTATGTACTGCAAACTTTGTATATGACACCCTCACCACTACAGTTGAATTAGTTAGCTAAAATACTTTTCCTGATTACTTAAAAATACAATAAATGTAATTTTTCAAAAACATCTAAAGAATCTGAATTATCCAATGAGTTGCAGGTAGAATATTTATAACATTTACAAGCAAAGTCTAAATAAATGTGCAGGGTGGATCACATGTTAAGGCTGTACATTTCTTGCCTATGTGTTCCCTACCCTTTTCTGAAGGTGATGACTCCTTGTTCGCTTACATATCTAAAGGGGGGGGGGGGGTGGGCAGTGCAGTTGCACTCCTATAGTTCACCTAAGTGGGCATTATTCATGTTTGAAGCTATACAGGCTATTAGACAGCAGGAGGCTCACAGTCCAGCCCAATACTGTCCTCATCCAATGTTCATACACGTGGCACTTTCTGCAAGGATCATGGATAGTTCTTGGGAGCCAGAACCCAGGCTAATTGTAGCCCAGGCAAAGTAAGACTTATGCATCACCAGACTGCCACCCCCAGCTGATAGCAGTTAACTTAGAACACACTGGGATTCAAACCTGAAACCTTCCTGGTCTATATGGCTGAGCTACTCACTGAGTAAGTTCACTGACTTATCAGAAGAGCCTGTTTGTGCATTTCTATGCTTAAGTGTTGAGCCACCTTGGAAGTATTTTACAATTTCATTGTTCGAAAAGGAATAATAACTTTCCTCTATAAAAAGTCATACATTTAAAGCTAATTCACTGAAATAAAACTTAACAATAATTATGATTTGATATTTGATTCAAATTTGGAACATGTGAATACTATGGGTTGCCTGAAAGATGTTTTAAAAAACTTGTTTGTATGCATCATAAGAACATAAGAACATAAGAAATAGGAACAGGAGTAGGCTATACGGCCCCTCGAGCCTGCTCCGCCATTCAATAAGACCATGGCTGATCTGATCATGGACTCAGCTCCACTTCCCCGCCCGCTCCTCTTATCCCCTTATCATTTAAAAAACTGTCTATTTCTGGCTTACATTTATTCAATGTCCCAGCTTCCACAGTTCTCTGAAACAGCGAATTCCACAGGTTCACAACCCTCTGAGAGAAGAAATTTCTCCTCATCTCTGTTTTAAATGGGCGGCCCCTTATTCTAAGACTGTGCCCTCTAGTTCTAGTCTCCCCCATCAGTGGAAACATCCTCTCTGCATCCACCTTGTCAAGCCCCCTCATAATCTTATAAGTTTCGATAAGATCACCTCTCATTCTTCTGAATTCCAATGAGTAGAGGCCCAACCTACTCAACCTTTCCTCATAAGTCAACCCCTTCATCCCCGGAATCAACCAAGTGAACCTTCTCTGAACTGCCTCCAAAGCAAGTATATCCCTTCGTAAGTATGGAAACCAAAACTGCACGCAGTATTCCAGGTGTGGCCTCACCAATACCTTATATAGCTGTAGTAAGACTTCCCTGCTTTTATACCCCATCCCCTTTGCAATAAAGGCCAAAATACCATTGGCCTTCCTGATCACTTGCTGTACTTGCATACTATTCTTTTGTGTTTCATGCACAAGTACCCCCAGGTCCCACTGTACTGCGGCACTTTGCAATCTTTCTCCATTTAAATAATAACTTGCTCTTTGATTTTTTTCTGCCAAATGAAGTTCAAATATCACAATTTGAATATAACATTATTTTTATATTTCTATTACAGGACACTGATAACAGGCATGGCTTCAGGCAGTATCGTAGCTTTTAACATAGATTTCAACCGGTGGCATTATGAACATCAGAACAGATACTAAACCAACTTTAAGGGAGGCTGAAGTGTGATTGCCAGTTCCAGCTGAGAGCACAAACGCTGTAGTTAACGTCCCAGGTATAGGTGGTGGAACGTGATGCCCTCTGCATTGACCTCTGTTATACATTCCATTACATCTAGCAATAGTTACACATTGTATTCTTTACATGAAAAAGCAATCAAAATTGCTGAGTTTTTTTCTTCCTACAAATGAGCACCAGCTACAACAAAGAAATGCCATATTAGTTTATGATTCAGTGATGTAAGGTAGACAAACCAGAATATGTTGAGTAATTAATATTTGCAAGTAACTTTATTGACAAAAATGTGTCTGAGAAAAGTTTCTGAAGAACGTGTCAAGTTATTATTTATAATATTTCAGGCTAAGAGAAAACCATTTTTGAAAAAAAACTGCATCCCACTTTATTTTCTGCCAATATCCAATCTGTGAAATAATACTTTTCATAAGTGTTACTTTAATACGATACCTTTGATAGAAAATGAAACACCCAAAACAGCTGTTTCTTAACCAGTTTGAAGTTCCATTGCGCACAATCTGTAAATCCAGCGTTCCACTCATACCCTTAAGGTATTTTTTTTAAAGCTGGTGGAACTTGGTAGAAAGTACCTGATATTTATTAGCTTTGAGGACAAAGTTGACTTGGCCATCTAATTTTACAGTGTGGCACTGAGATCCCCGTGCTGTGCTGTCAACATACAAACACAGCTTGGTTTCTGTACACTGTCAAAAGTTATCTTAATGAGGTGAATATTGTGAGATCTTGGCTCTCTAGCTTATAAACAACATTTTCAGCTTTCCTAGTAGGCACGAGAATAGGAGTACCTTGCATTTTTTTTACGGTAGCAAAAATCACTGTTAAAGATATTTCTGGCATATTATTCTAATTAAACACACACAGGGGTTAAAAAAAAATCACTTCATGTTTTCTTTGTATATTTGGTGACTGTATCGTCAAAAGTCATAGATGTACATACTGTGTTGGTAGGGCTAAGAGGCATGTAACAGGAATGTAGTTTTCTTGAAAATTACACTCACTTGCAGTTTATTTAAGAAATAATTATTGGATTCTTTGTATTGGCACTTTGCACCAGAAACACATCATTATTTATTGCTGTGATTATTGATTTGTCATCCACACTGTAATAGTAAATTTTAGCACTGAGTTCTTTACTCGTTGTTTGTATTTAAACAATTAAAACCATGAAGAAAGTCTGACTGCGTGACTATTAAGTTGTACATCACATGTGTGAAAAATATTATGAGTTTTTAGTCTAAAATTGGGAGGGGGGTTGGGAATAAGCATCCGGAAAACAATTTCATTTCATCTGGAAATTACAGTGAAATATTTTGGATATACAAAATCCTCGAGCTATTGTAACGCTGTTTTATGGCAAAGATGTAAAATATGCCAGATGTGTGTCAGTTGGAAATTAAAATTGAAAAAAATAAAATATGCAAAGAACTAATTTGTTTTGTTCATTCTTTTGTCAAGATAGTGTCCTGTGGAGCTTCTGTGAATCTTGTCAAATGTAGGAAAATGAGAATATGTTTTCATTTAATTGAAAAATGGTTTTCTAATAAATGTAATTGCTTGTCATGTTTTCCCTCTACAGTAAATTGCAACACTCCAAGTTCAAATAGAGTTCTTGGTGATCAGGTTTTTAAATTACGTTTGAATTGCAGAAACACACTTAAAACTAGTGCTGATTCCATTGAGGAACTCATTAGAGCATTTGAATGGAAAATCTTTTGACTTTTGAAGTTTCTAATCACTTCAATCAGTTTTCTTGCAAACTACAAAAAATTATTTTTCATTGTCTTCCACATACATCACAAGAAGTAGAGGAAAACAAGGTACCTTTAAAAGCTTTACTTGAAAAACTCTCGGAGCCATTTGATCTTGTCCCAGTCTGATGCTGCACAAGAATAATAGTCCAGATTAGTCTAAATTCCTTTTTTTCTGTTGTAATAACTTGCTGTTGCTTTCTATCAGGAAATATATTTATTTGAAATCAGTTTGTATCTACAACTCTGATTTTCAGTGTTATCACAAAGTTTGTTTGAATAGTTTAGTCTGGAGAGTTCTTAGTTCTTCTATACCAGCTTTGGACATTCTGAAACCTGCTTCAGTTGATGCTAGCTGTAGTTTATGTTGTGGGTTATTTCTTGTCATAACCACCTACAATGGCTTAGATATTAACAGGGGCGGTTTACATAGGCGAGGGTGCAGCGTTTCAGGCGGGAAACCCAGAAGTCCGGGCCGTGTTTTCCCCACTCGCCTCCTTTCAGCTGCCGGGTTTCCCGAGGCCTTGGAAACCTGGCCAGCTACTGTAAAATTTGCAAAGCAGGTTAAATCAAGGGCAACCAGTCTCATTAAAATGTTTAAATTTTCAATCCACCTCCTGGGAGCAGGTTGGCTGCCCGCCCCTTGTCCCACCTCAGTAAAACCCGGAAGTGGCGTGTTGGGGTTAGGATTTTAAAAATGTAACATCAGACCCGACCCCAATTCACCCGATTTAGAATGTTAAAAATCAGCCCATTTGTATTATGTTTCCATATGAGTTACAGTTTACCATAGTCAAATGCCTGTCTTCATCTGTTGGAGAATGGTCTTTGAGAATATACAAAGCATTGGTCAGTGATCCTTGGATCATGGATGACTTTGCTTCATGCACCTCCTCCAACTCAGAGTGAATCTTTGGAGCTGGTCCCCAGTCTAACCTTAAGTACAAGATCAGGGATGGACATGTTAAGCACAGAAGGTCACAGTTGTCAGCTGTGGAACTGAGGTGCACCAACTGGTTACATTTCACCTTATATTACCAGGAAAAGATATGGGGGCTGAAATTGGACCTTGTTTTAAGGGCCGTTACCACCTCCGGGGCAGAAATGAGTTCCCGCCCGTTTCGGGTGGCCTCAACGATGATCGGGACATTGCCCTCCTAATTTCTGTAGGCGCAGCTTACCACCCCGCTGACATCCGCCCCACTTATCCGCGCACAGCGATAAAGACATCATCACCGTGCACACCACCTGGTCATTGCCCCGGAAGAAACATTGCCCCAAAATTGTCTACGGAACACTTGTCAGTGGCAGCGACAGCTTTTTCTGTCGTTGTCAAATCGGCAATCTGAATCGCCAGCGGTATTTAAAGACGCTTTGTGGCTGCCACCATTATTGTCAGCCAAAATTTGCTTCCAGGTTCTACTTCTTGCATCTGATTCCACCTTCAACAATTACTTGGCCTCAGTTTACACAGCCTGCAATACCTAACATAAGAACATAAGAAATAGGAGCCATTTAGCACCTCGAGCCTGCTCCACCATTTAATAAGATCATGGCTGATCTGATCATGGACTCAGCTCCACTTCCCTGCCAGCTCCCCATAACCTTTTATTCCCTTATCGCTCAAAAATCTATCTCCGCCTTAAATATATTCAATGACCCAGCCTCCACAGTTCTCTGGGGCAGAAAATTCCACAGATTTACAACCCTTTGAGAAGAAATTACTCCTCATCTCAGTTTTAAATGGGCAGCCCCTTACTCTGAGACTATGCCCCCATGTTCTAGTTTCCCCTATGAGTGGAAATATCCTCCCTGCATCCACCTTGTCAACACCCCTCATTATCTTATATGTTTTGATAAGATCACCTCTCATCCTTCTGAACTCCAATGAGTACAGGCCCAACCCACTCAACCTATCTTCATAAGTCAACCCCTCATCTCCGAAATCAACCGAGTGAACCTTCTCTGAACTGCCTCCAATGCATGTATATCCTTCCTTAAATACGGAGACCAAAACTGAATGCAGTACTCCAGGTGTGGCCTCACCAATACCCTGTACAGTTGGAGCAGGACTTCTCTGCTTTTATACTCTATCCCCCCTTGCAATAAAGGCCAACATTCCATTTGTCTTCCTGATTACTTGCTGTACCTGCATACTAATCTTTTGTGTTTTATGCACAAGAACCCCCAGTTCTCTCTGTACTGCAGGACGTTGCAATTTTTCTCCATTTAAAAAGTAAGTAACTTTTCTATTTTTTCTGCCAGAGTGGATAACCTCACATTTTCCCACATTATACTCCATCTGCCAAATTTTTGCCCACTCGCTTAGTCTGTCTATATCCCTTTGCAGATTTTTTGTGTCCTCCTCACAATTTGCTTTCCCACCCATCTTTGTATCATCAGCAAACTTGGCTATATTACACTCGGTCCCTTCATCCAAGTCATTAATATAGATTGTAAATAGTTGAGGCCCTAGCACCGAACCCTGCGGCACCCCACTAGTTACTATTTGCCAACCAGAAAAAGACGCATTTATCCCAACTCTCTGTTTTCTGTTAGTTAGCCAATCCTCTATCCATGCTAATATATTGCCCCCAACCCAGTGAACTTTTATCGAATGCCTTCTGGAAATGCAAATCATCATCATCATACATCATCATCATAGGCAGTCGCTCGAAATGAGGATGACTTGCTTCCCCGCCAAAAAAGGGATGAGTTCACAGGCCTGTCAATGAAGGACCTAATATTCCAGGTCCTGAACTACATCCTGAAGGGTGGAAGATGCCTGTGCGTGGATTTTTTTTAACATGTGGTGGCCATTGCACACCAGCCAGCACACGGGAAATACAAATACACCACATCCACTGGTTCCCCCTTATCCACCCTACTCGTTACATCCTCAAAGAACTCCAGCAAATTTGTCTATCATGATTTCCCTTTCATAAAACCATGCTGACTCTGCTTGACTGAATTACGCTTTTCAAATGTCCCGTGCTACTGCTTCCTTAATAATGGGCTCCAGCATTTTACCAATGACAGATGTTAGGCTAACTGGTCTATAGTTTCCTGCTTTCTGTCTGCCTCCGTTTTTTAAAATAGGGGCGTTACATTTGCGGTTTTCCAATCCGCTGGGACCTCCCCAGAATCCATAAATGTTTTCATTCACCCTTGTGCATTTCCTTATAACCCCTTTTACATTGACCTACTCTAAAACTACGCTGCAGTGCTTCCCCTGTGGCTGCAGCACGGCTGCTGGGAGGCTCTATTTCACCTCCAGACGCTACAGATGTCCTCCTAGGTCGCCCTCAATCAGCTCTGGCCCTGCAGACTGGGTCATCTCAGCCTCGACGCTAACAGACTGAATTGGCTGGGTGCAAGTCAAAGCTGGCTGTAATGATGGAGTGGCAGGGCTGGGATCAGGAATACTGTCATCCTGAGCGAGCACAGCAGGTTCCTGCTCCAATGACCCAGCGCCACGCCACTGGGGCAGCACCTTGCCATCCCCACCAATCTGATGTAGCACAGTTAGGTGGGCTGCTACGACGCCGTGAGATCCCCAGTAGTATGTGGTGGACCCAGTGGCGATGGCAGCAGTCAGAGCTTGTGTGGCATCCAGCTGAGACTGCATGGGAGCAGTCATAGACTTGATGCCACCAGCCACTGCCTGCATGACAGCAGTAAGATGCTGCGTGGCATCTTGCTGAGATTGCGTCAGAGCAGTCTGAGTTTCCATGCAAACAGCCATTTTCTCCATTACAATACTAAGACGTTGGGCCGCTTCCACTTGTGCTGCAATGGCACCTGCTACATCGCCCATGACACGCATCATGAGATCTGGATCCGCACGGTCTCTCTGGGAATCCACCATCGTCTGCACACTGGCAATGCTGAGCTGCATGGTGTGCGCAGAGCTGTTTGCAATGCGGGAGGTGGACTTGCAACAGGCTCTCGGGCATCCTTGCATGTCCGAGTGCATGGCCAGCACCATTTGTGCGAACGCCTCCACATCGAGGTCCTCATCTGAGTCCTGTGCAGCAGAGGTTCCCTTTGCCGTTGACCATGCTGCGGCCCGCTAGGCCCCAGTGCATCACCGTGTGCAGACCCTCTCCTAAGCTAAGCTGTAAAGAACACATACTCCCAGTATGTGAGCTGGTGCATGCGAGGGTGTTTGGATCTGTCTTTTCCTCGGCATTCTCCTCCTCCTCCACATTGGCTTGCTTGCCTTACTTGGCTCTGGGGCTCGGGCACAAGCTGGTCCGCCTCAGAGGCATCATCAAACATAAATGTGACAAAAGTGCCGTAAAGGTGAGGGAGGGGGAGGTCCACCATGCAACAACCAAGATGCACACATTGTTGACCACGTTACTGATAGGCGTTTGTAGAATTCCAGCCAGATGGTATCAAAGGAAAGCCTTCACTTAACAATGCTGCCCCCAGCGGGATCGACGGTGCCGACAGCCAACCTGGGCAGGCAACCTGCAGACCCATTAGCCGCAGTACCCTTTCCTCCACATCGCTGAGTTGCTGCAGTTGCGCCTCTCCACCACCAGTTCCCTGTTGCTCCCGAAAGTTACATGTCATCTTGGCCTGCAAAGCAAAGAAAGGTTGGTGAGTAGCAGCCCAGTTAGGCATGTGGGACTAATGGAGGTACAGCTATAAACTGCAACTCTAAGCAACAAATGAAAGGGGCCATCAACTGTGTGATGCACACATGACATATGATTGACTCATCAATGAAATGGTGGTTTGCTGACTAGAAACAGACGCAGGTAAGTAAGAGTTGGGGAAGGAGAGGCTCAGAGGCTGCAGGTCAATAGTAGGGGGAGCATGTACTCACTTTCACCACTCGAGTGATATCTGAGCCTCTTTCGGCCCTGAGTCGCCGTCCGGTCCACTATTGAGGTGGCTGACACCTCTACAGCCACCTCTGCCCAAGCATTGCGGGAGACCTGCCGAGAGGGCCTACCAGACTCTGGAAATAAGAGGCACTTGCTGTCCTCCATGGCTTGCACTCGTGTCTCAATTTGGGCATCGTTGAATCTGGTTGCCCTCGTGTTGCCTCTTGGACTTGCCATTTTTGCACACAGCAAATGCAACTGATGACACTGGGCAGTACCTACCTGAAAAACCTGCCCTTTAAGAAGTCCAGGGACCAGGTGCCTCGTTCTGACTGATTGAGAGTCAGGTGAAATTGGATCCTCAGTCATTGATCCGGCCCCTCCAGCACTCCGCCACATCTGGTCCCAACACCGCCCCATTCATTTTTTCCACAGAAGTGCTGAATTTCACTCCACTCTCCACCCCATCCATCCTCGCAGTACTCTTCCATTTAATTCAAATTATCTGCCCCAAACTGGACAGAGGGCAATTTCCCCTCCATGGACTCTTCTCTGACCCAGGAATTCCTTTCAGGTTTGTATGATGGCTGCTCTAACACTTTCATTGCATGGGTATTGTTATTTCTACCTCCTCCTGAAGGAACCCAAACCCACTGATTTGAATAGCACAAATTTGCTCAATGATTTTTCTGAGGTTATCAGTGTGTTGCATGCTCCGTTTCTGGTCAGTTACTCACTCCATCATTGGCCAGCACTTAAGAGTCTAGGGTATTCTAGACAATACTACCACCACCCTAAAATTAAAAGATTATCATATTAGGTTTTGTCTCCATAATGACTTTGTATTCCATATAGCCATACCACCACAGCCACTGTAAAAATTGCGATCAGTCTTTGACCTAATCAG
This sequence comes from Pristiophorus japonicus, assembly GCF_044704955.1. Taxonomy (NCBI): domain Eukaryota; kingdom Metazoa; phylum Chordata; class Chondrichthyes; family Pristiophoridae; genus Pristiophorus; species Pristiophorus japonicus. The sequence continues at coordinate 176,779,331 of NC_091986.1, forward strand.
GCCACAGAATTGACCTCAGTTGATGTGCCTGCACAGATTTGGGCGCAGGCTGTCCTACTGCTAACTTGGTATGCTTTGTGCCCAATTTATGTCTGAGAAACATGTGCAATGCATGCTAATTTCTGCCCATTTGAAATGTAATTTCTCTTCTATATAAAGGCACTATATAAATGCAAGTCTTTCTGATTCTGAAGAAAGGAGGAGAAAGGTAAAATGGAATTGTCATGGCTTAACATCTGAACAGACATTGCTAATCCTGTGTGTTGCCCCTCAAAGATTTTGTTGTTCAAGCAACAGAGTACATGTACTTTTTTCTGATGTTTGGATCACTCCCAGTGAGCTTTGTAAGCAGCCATCTTAACCTCTTGCTTTCTTACCTATTTTATCCTCTCCTTCACTGAGTTATTTCTTGGGTTATGGTTCAACTGGAGTCAGTTATCCTCAAGTTCTGCACCCAATTGATGTGTTGTCCACAGATTAATTAATAGCAGGTTTATCACAGCTAATCCTGAACCTGCCCTCACCACAGTGCACAAAGCGTATTGCATATTCTCCAGCAGAGGTCACGAGATAGTGATTAGGAACAGTATAATAAATCAGACCCTGACATCTGTGGGTGGTGACAAGGTTTTTTCTTGAGATGATCAAACCAAGCAAGAATTAAAACAATTACAATGTACACTTTAATTTTAGTTTTTTCTTCTTAACTAAAGTCTATAAGTAACTCGCCGCTGCCTCAAAAGGCTCATCTGCCCTGTTAAATGGGGAATCAATTTTTCACTATCAGTCGCATCGCTCAGTTTCTTTTGGATAGCTTTTCTCACCAGCACCATTATGGTTACTATTACTATTGGAAGATACTAAAGTTCCTCCGCTCTCGTCCCATCGCAAAATGATTTCATAACCCCAATATTCGGTTGCAATTTGTAATAAATCTGACCCTGCCACCTTGTGTGTGGTGGCAAGATTCTTTATTGAGGTGATCAAACAAAGGACAAAATTGAGACAATTGTAATGCTTGAGCGATAGATATCAGAACAGAACGCTATTGCCACATTCCCTTCTCAAGAACAGTCGTAACGATCACTATTCTCTTTTCCTCTATAGCTTTACCTCTACTGCTGACCTCTTAGAATCACCTGTAACTATGCTGTTCTTGTAATTGGTACAAGCCCGAGCCTTGCACCTGGAGCCTCGAAATGTGACATATTTCCAACATAGCAGGGTGAGCGAAAATAAGGTTGATTGGTTGTTGTCAACTTGATGAGTTTAGACTGAAGGAAGACGAGGCCGATCAGCCATGAGCGTCTTATCTCAACAGGCTAATTTCTTTAGGAGAGAGGACATTATCCAGAGCTACAGTGATTAAGATAAGGCTGGTCGACCATGAGCAGCTCATCTCAGCAAACCATTCGTACTAAATTCCTTTAAAGACAAAGGGCTAGAACCTCCACTTTTGTGCTTATCACCCAAAAATGGGTGTTATTTCTGGCATGGGCATTAAAAAAGGGTTTTCTGATCACTGGCTTCTCACCCATTCTCAAAACACCTAGTTTCCATTTTTGAAAATGGGTGTTACCGCGAGCGATATCAAATGGGCGGTAGTCTTAAATGTTTTTGACCTTCTGCCATAAAGTGTGGCCATCTTTAGCAACGGCATGGCAACATTTGAGTCCCACGAATCAGAGGGTCAAGGGTCATCATGACATGCACAGAAGAGGAGAGGGAGCTCAGAGGCACTGAAAGCGTGTGTGGCTGTGGTGTGTGTTTGTCTGGCTGTTGTGGGAGGCAGGAAGGAGATTCACTAGTAGCAAAAAGCCTACTAAGCACCATGAACATAGTTGGCACTGAGTTTTTGTTCAACAAATAAGATATAACATGGAATGGATGGAGGAGGCCCTGGAGCTGGTAGCCAGGAACACTGGTGGCAGAGGGCTCCCAGTGGTCCCTGAGCGCTGCACTGCATCCCAAGGTGACTCACCCCCATTGCCAACAACACACGAGAGCCAGCAGCAACATCTTGCTTCTGGCTCGGAGCATGTTCCCACCTTGGGACTGTCCTCTCCCGTATCTGTCCAAGCAGTGCCTCGGCTGCCACCCCCCCCCGCCCCCTGCCCAGTGAAGCATCACCTGAGGATTGTAAGATTTCTAAATCTCTGGCATTAAATTGACAGCAATACTGATTCTTTTAAAACAATTTGGAATAGTTTATTAAACATGCACACATGCACACCTATCAGCAGTCGTCAGCTATTCTACAGATCGACTTAGTTACATCAGATACAATGTTACAATAATGATTTATAAAAAGGTATACATCACTTTCCTCTATAATATCATTTTTTAACATTTATACATATATATACAGAATCAATTTTGTCACTACTAAGCATTTTTATTCTTACAAACTCCCCACCTTGAAGGGGAAATATCCTTATTGACTCCTCATATGGTTTATCTCCTCAGGGCTCACATGTCATAAACGTGAGAGGGTTCTGATAGCTCTGCTGTTTATGTTTCTGTGAGGTGGATGACCACTGTATAATGAGTTTTAAACTTAGAGAGAGAGAAAAGTGCATGGCCTGACTCAGTCCCCACCTCATTAGGTGTATGCCACAAGTAGGGAATTTACTATAATACAATCTTCAGTGCACCGTCGCTTCTCAAAGCACATTGAAGATTGATGATGTTCGTGAGTCGTGCTGCAGCTCCCTCTCCTCCATCTTCCCTCGGCTTTGGTCGTGACCAGTATCGTCCTGACAATCGTGAGGATCCATAACATGGTCTGTGGGAAACAAGATCAGTGCAGTGTTTACTCTTTGGCAGTTTGTAACTGATTAATGTGAAACCACAGCTGGTACTTAATGCCCTTTTACTCGGTAACTGAATCAAATAAACCGCAGGATTCAATCGGTCTATAATTTTATGCGGTCACCACCACCTGGGCCCAAAGGCAGCTTCTTTTTCCAATAATTTGGAATCATTACTGAGTCTCCCACCTCATATTCAAAGGGACGTACTTTCTCGTCAAAGTACTTTTTAATTTGTCTTTTTGACTTCCCCGATTTGGTGGCCACAAATCGATTGATCTGATCGGTGTGATCTACCACTTGTTCCAGCCACTTGGAACTACATGTTTTCATTGTCAGGAGACTCATCCCTGTTAGTATTAGCTGGCCTGGTGTTCTCATGAGCCTCCCCATCATGGCCTGATATGGGGAGACTCCTGTTGTTCTATGGGGTGTGGACCTCATTGCCATTAAGCATATTGGCAGCATGTTAGCCCGTTGAGTGGGATGGTCCGCGCACAATTTTTTTTAACATTAACTTGAGGGTCCTGTTCCCCCTTTCGACCCTTCTGGACGACTGGGGGTGGTGAGCAATATGTAATTTGTGTTTTATCCCCAACATTTCCTGCAGATGGGTAAAACATTTACCAGTAAAGTGTGAACCTTGATCGCTGTCCACTTGTACCGGTACTCCTCACCTGCAAAACACATGATTCAATAGTGTTTTGGCTGCTGTGATTGCGGTGTTGGAGCGGCAGGGGAATGCTTTGATCCATTTAGTGAATTGATCCACCACCACGAGGGCATGCTGAAAATTTCCTTGCGCCTGTGGAAGTGGCCCAATGAAGTCTATCTGGAGGTGAGTCCATGGCCCTTGAGGTGGGGGTGCACTTTGAAGCAAGGCTCAGTTAGTGCATGCAGGAGGATTGTGTTGCAGGCACGGTAGGCATCGTGCCACCGATTGGTTGATGGCCTTCCATGAGGGAAACAACCAAGCTATGGATGCTACCTTATAGAAGGTTACCAGGTCCGAATAGTGCCCTGCTGTGGGGTGGGAGTGAAAGATGGAGAGCAGTTCCTGACCCACCTCTGGTGGAACACACACCACCGGGCAGGCGTTTGGCTTTCTTTTGAACATCAGCAACTGCTCATCTGAGTCAGGGGCAATGACTAGTATGGTATTGGGAGCCCAGACTGTTAGTTGAGGAAGGGGTCCGCCTTCTTCACGCCAGGCGCTTACAACAGCATTGCTGCTGCAAGGATTTTAAATCTAGGTGATCTGCTGGGGAAGCCTTGCTAACAGCATTGCAGGGCTCACATACTATATCCTCTATCTCCTCATCAATCGCAGTGTCCTTGGCTGCTCTGGAATTTCCCTCACTATATGGACCTCCATTTCTATGGGTTGCTACCTTTCCTATGAAGCAGGACTGGGATCGCTGTTTAAGGTATGACCAGAGCAGGGCCCATGGACCAGGGCCTTACCATCTATTATATGATAGTCATTTTTGTGGTATATGGGCAGGGAGAGCATGGTGTTTATAGCATAGGCACTATCGGACCAAATATTCACGGGTCTATCTTAGGTTCCCTTCACAGCAGTTAGAAGTGTGGCGAGTTCTGCATATTGTGAAGAGTATCTGTTGCATCTTCACTGGATGGTTCTTTCTGGCAATACCACAGCATACCCGGTGTGTGAGGGGATCCTTCAATGTGATATGAGGATCCATCGATATAAACATCTGGGGCACCCTGTATGGGCTCTTTCTGCACAGGATGGGTCTCAAAGTTAATCAGGGGTAACGGACATTCATGCGGGTCCCCCTCATAGATTAGAAATTGTGGCAACAATGTGGTGGGTTTGGAAATGGCATCAATGTTTCTTTTCATAAATTCCGCTGAGCCACTGCGAGGAAACTAGTAAATCTCCAGGTTTCATCAATAGTTTCAGAGGTGTGTGTCCGCTGTGCAGGATTGTAGCCTGTAACCCAGTAATAAAGGTAAAGTGATGGACCGACCAGAAGACGACCAGTAGGTGGCGCTCCCATGCGGTTATATATCTTTTCTGCCCCCTGCAGGATTTGAGACGCATATGCAATGGGCTATAATCAATCAGCTCGTATTTGTCACAGAACTGCAGTGAGGCTTTGTTCTGTGGCCCTGACCTCCAAATGAAAGGGCTGCGTGGGATCAGGAGGGATCAGACATGCAGCCTGTATCACTGCAGTTTTTAAATTTAGCCATGGACTGGGTGTGAGCATCAATCCATGCCGGGCCTATGCCATCACCCTGCAGTTTTATTAAATCATACAGGGGCAGAGCCTGGGATAAAGCCTGATAGCAGCTGGCGACAGATTATCGATTACAGATTGATTATATTCTGTAACACCAGCCTACTCACGGATAGTAAGAGAAACTCCCACCATATTATCTCAAATTCCTGCTGGTTCCAAGTCCTGCATCGGCGACAGTCAGGAGCGGCGTTGAGGAGGTGCGTTGGTGAGGCCTATAAAAGGCACAGCAGGGAGTCCGGGGCCCAGCGTCGGCGGCAGTCGGGAGCAGCGTCGAGGAGGTGCGTGGAGAGGCCTATAAAAGGCACAGCAGGGAGTCCGGGGCCCAGTGTCGGCGGCAGTCAGGAGCAGCGTCGAGGAGGTGGGTGGAGAGGCCTATAAAAGGCACAGCAGGGAGTCCGGGGCCCAGTGTCGGCGGCAATCAGGAGCAGCGTCGAGGAGGTCCGTTGGTGAGGCCTATAAAAGGCACAGCAGGGAGTCCGGGGCCCAGTGTCGGCGGCAGTCAGGAGCAGCGTCGAGGAGGTCCGTTGGTGAGGCCTATAAAAGGCACAGCAGGGAGTCCGGGGCCCAGTGTCGGCGGCAATCAGGAGCAGCGTCGAGGAGGTCCGTTGGTGAGGCCTATAAAAGGCACAGCAGGGAGTCCGGGGCCCAGTGTCGGCGGCAGTCAGGAGCAGCGTCGAGGAGGTCCGTTGGTGAGGCCTATAAAAGGCACAGCAGGGAGTCCGGGGCCCAGTGTCGGCGGCAGTCAGGAGCAGCGTCGAGGAGGTCCGTTGGTGAGGCCTATAAAAGGCACAGCAGGGAGTCCGGGGCCCAGTGTCGGCGGCAGTCAGGAGCAGCATCAATGAGGTCCGTTGGTGAGGCCTATAAAAGGCACAGCAGGGAGTCCGGGGCCCAGTGTCGGCGGCAGTCAGGGGCAGCATCAATGAGGTCCGTTGGTGAGGCCTATAAAAGGCTAGCCGGTGCAGCTACAGGCAGAAGGCAAAAAAGAAGTAGAAAGAAACAGAAAGGTGACGTCACAGCCAAGGGGGTAAGTGATTGGCTGGTGATTGGTGAGTAGTTTTTCTTTTTCTTTCTTTTTTATATCAGTCAGTAACTTTTAACATTGTTGTTGCCAATTTAAGTATATCTAAGGGTTATGTCATGGCAGGGGAGCTCTGTCACGTGATATGCTCCTCCTGTACCATGTGGGAACTCAGGGACACTTCCGGTGTCCCTGACGACTACATGTACGGGAAGTGTATCCGCCTCCAGCTCCTGACGGACCACATTGCGGAATTGGAGCTGAGGGTGGATTCACTCTGGAGCATCCACGTGAGTAGCACGTGTAGCGAGTTGGTCGTACCGCAGGTGAAGGGTCCACAGCCAGCTAGGGAATGGAAGCCCAGCAGGAAGAGTAGTGCAAGGAAGGTAGTGCAGGGGTCCCATGCGGTCATCCCCCTGCAAAACAGATACCCTGCTTTGAGTACTGTTGAGGGGGATGACTCATCAGGGGAAGGCAGCAGCAGTCAAGTTCATGGCACCGTGGCTGACTCTGTTGCACAGGAGGGCAGGAAAAAGAGTGGGAGAGCGATAGTGATAGGGGATTCAATTGTAAGAGGAATAGATAGGCGTTTCAGTGGCTGCAACCGAGACTCCAGGATGGTATGTTGCCTCCCTGGTGCAAGGGTCAAGGATGTCTCGGAGCGGGTGCAGGACATTCTAAAAAGGGAGGGAGAACAGCCAGTTGTCGTGGTGCACATTGGTACCAACGACATAGGTAAAAAAAGGGATGAGGTCCTACGAAACGAATTTAAGGAGCTAGGAGCTAAATTAAAAAGTAGGACCTCAAAAGTAGTAACCAGTGCCACGTGCTAGTCAGAGTAGGAATCACAGGATAGCGCAGATGAATACGTGGCTTGAGCAGTGGTGCAGCAGGGAGGGATTCAAATTCCTGGGGCATTGGAACCGGTTCTGGGGGAGGTGGGACCAGTACAAACCGGACGGTCTGCACCTGGGCAGGACCGGAACCAATGTCCTAGGGGGAGTGTTTGCCTGCTGTTGGGGAGGAGTTAAACTAATATGGCAGGGGAATGGGAACCAATGCAGGGAGACAGAGGGAAACAAAAAGGAGACAAAAGCAAAAGACAGAAAGGAGATGAGGAAAAGTGGAGGGCAGAGAAACACAAGGCAAAGAACAAAAAGGGCCACTGTATAGCAAAATTCTAAAAGGACAAAGGATGTTAAAAAACAAGCCTGAAGGCTTTGTGTCTTAATGCAAGGAGTATCGGTAATAAGGTGGATGAATTAACTGTGCAAATAGATGTTAACAAATATGATGTGATTGGAATTACAGAGACGTGGCTCCAGAATGATCAGGGCTGGGAACTCAACATCCAGGCGTATTCAGCATTCAGGAAGGATAGAACAAAAGGAAAAGGAGGTGGGGTAGCATTGCTGGTTAAAGAGGAGATTAATGCAATAGTTAGGAAGGACATTAGCTTGGATGATGTGGAATCTATATGGGTAGAGCTGCAGAACACCAAAGGGCAAAAAACATTAGTGGGAGTTGTGTACAGACCTCCAAACAGTAGTAGTGATGTTGGGGAGGGCATCAAACAGGAAATTAGGGGTGCATGCAATAAAGGTGCAGCAGTTATAATGGGTGACTTTAATATGCACATAGATTGGGCTAACCAAACTGGAAGCAATACGGTGGAGGAGGATTTCCTGGAGTGCATAAGGGATGGTTTTCTAGACCAATATGTTGAGGAACCAACTAGGGGGGAGGCCATCTTAGACTGGGTGTTGTGTAATGAGAGAGGATTAATTAGCAATCTCGTTGTGCGAGGCCCCTTGGGGAAGAGTGACCATAATATGGTGGAATTCTGCATTAGGATGGAGAATGAAACAGTTAATTCAGAGACCATGGTCCAGAGCTTAAAGAAGGGTAAATTTGAAGGTATGAGGCGTGAATTGGCTAGGATAGATTGGCGAATGATACTTAAGGGGTTGACTGTGGATGGGCAATGGCAGACATTTAGAGACCGCATGGATGAACTTCAACAATTGTACATTCCTGTCTGGTGTAAAAATAAAAAAGGGAAGGTGGCTCAACCGTGGCTATCAAGGGAAATCAGGGATAGTATTAAAGCCAAGGAAGTGGCATACAAATTGGCTAGAAATAGCAGCGAACCCGGGGACTGGGAGAAATGTAGAACTCAGCAGAGGAGGACAAAGGGTTTGATTAGGGCAGGGAAAATGGAGTACGAGAAGAAGCTTGCAGGGAACATTAAGACGGATTGCAAAAGTTTCTATAGATATGTAAAGAGAAAAAGGTTAGTAAAGACAAACGTAGGTCCCCTGCAGTCAGAATCAGGGGAAGTCATAACGGGGAACAAAGAAATGGCAGACCAATTGAACAAGTACTTTGGTTCGGTATTCACTAAAGAGGACACAAACAAGCTTCCGGATATAAAAGGGGTCAGAGGGTCTAGTAAGGAGGAGGAACTGAGGGAAATCCTTATTAGTCGGGAAATTGTGTTGGGGAAATTGATGGGATTGAAGGCCGATAAATCCCCAGGGCCTGATGGACTGCATCCCAGAGTACTTAAGGAGGTGGCCTTGGAAATAGCGGATGCATTGACAGTAATTTTCCAACATTCCATTGACTCTGGATCAGTTCCTATCGAGTGGAGAGTAGCCAATGTAACCCCACTTTTTGAAAAAGGAGGGAGAGAGAAAACAGGGAATTATAGACCGGTCAGCCTGACCTCAGTAGTGAGTAAAATGATGGAATCAATTTTTAAGAATGTCATAGCAGCGCATTTAGAAAGAGGTGACATGATAGGTCCAAGTCAGTATGGATTTGTGAAAGGGAAATCATGCTTGACAAATCTTCTGACATTTTTTGTGGATGTTTCCAGTAGAGTGGACAAGGGAGAACCAGTTGATGTGGTATATTTGGACTTTCAGAAGGCTTTCGACAAGGTCCCACACAAGAGATTAATGTGCAAATTTAAAGCACATGGGATCGGGGGTAGTGTGCTGACATGGATTGAGAACTGGTTGTCAGACGGGAAGCAAAGAGTAGGAGTAAATGGGTACTTTTCAGAATGGCAGGCAGTGACTAGTGGGGTACCGCAAGGTTCTGTGCTGGGGCCCCAGCTGTTTACACTGTACATTAATGATTTAGAAGAGGGGATTAAATGTACTATCTCCAAATTTGCGGATGACACTAAGTTGGGTGGCAGTGTGAACTGCGAGGAGGATGCTATGAGGTTGCAGAGTGACTTGGATAGGTTAGGTGAGTGGGCAAATGCATGGCAGATGAAGTGTAATGTGGATAAATGTGAGGTTATCCACTTTGGTGGTAAAAACAGAGAGACAGACTATTATCTGAATGGTGACAGATTAGGAAAAGGAGAGGTGCAACGAGACCTGGGTGTCATGGTACATCAGTCATTGAAGGTTAGCATGCAGGTACAGCAGGTGGTTAAGAAAGCAAATGGCATGTTGGCCTTCATAGCGAGGGGATTTGAGTACAGGGGCAGGGAGGTGTTGCTACAGTTGTACAGGGCATTGGTGAGGCCACACCTGGAGTATTGTGTACAGTTTTGGTCTCCTAACTTGAGGAAGGACATTCTTGCTATTGAGGGAGTGCAGCGAAGGTTCACCAGACTGATTCCCGGGATGGCGGGACTGACCTATCAAGAAAGACTGGATCAACTGGGCTTGTATTCACTGGAGTTCAGAAGAGTGAGAGGGGACCTCATAGAAACGTTTAAAATTCTGACGGGTTCAGACAGGTTAGATGCAGGAAGAATGTTCCCAATGTTGGGGAAGTCCAGAACCAGGGGTCACAGTCTAAGGGGTAAGCCATTTAGGACCGAGATGAGGAGAAACTTCTTCACCCAGAGAGTGGTGAACCTGTGGAATTCTCTATCACAGAAAGTTGTTGAGGCCTTTTCACTAAATATATTCAAAAAGGAGTTAGATGTAGTCCTTACTACTAGGGGGATCAAGGGGTATGGCGAGAAAGCAGGAATGGGGTACTGAAGTTGCATGTTCAGCCATGAACTCATTGAATGGCGGTGCAGGCTAGAAGGGCCGAATGGCCTACTCCTGCACCTATTTTCTATGTTTCTATGTTTCTCGACCCTCGACATCGCCAATGGATTCTGGAGTATCCCTGTTAAGAGGGAAGACCAGTACAAATTTGCATTCACATTTCAGGACCAGAGCTACACCTGGACATGCCTGACTCAGGGGTTCCACAGTGCCCCTACGATATTCCACAAAAGAATGGCTGCAATTTTAAAAGACTTTTCCTGCCCTACCTGCTTGCTGCCTACTGCTGGCAACCTGCAAAGCCTGGGATAAAGTTCCTTTGGTACCTCACCAAACCCAAGAATGATCGTAGGGCTGTTTTGGAGGTGGATAATGGCAGTCGCTGTATTATCTCCACCTTGTGAGAGTCGGGGGATGATCCCTCTGGAGAAATGGACACTCTTAGAAAGGTGACCCATTCTTTTACTAATTGAGCTTTACGAGGATTCACCTTTAGTCCCACCTGAGCCAACAATGTCAAAACTTCGTGCAAAAGGGACAGATGCTCCTCCATGCTGTCGGTTCAGTCCAAGTCAATTCATCCACCTTATTATGAATGCTCCTTGCATTGAGACACAGAGCCTTCAGGCTTGTTTTTTTCACACTCTTTGTCCTTTTAGAATTATGTTGTAATGTGGCCCTTTTTGATTTTTGCCTTTGATTTCTCTGCTCTCCACCTTTCCTTATCTCCTTTCTACCTTTTGCTTCTGCCCCCATTTTACTTCCATCTGTCTCCCTGCATAGATTCCCATCCCCCTGCCATATTAATTTAAACCCTCCTCAACAGCACTAGCAAACACTCATTGGTTCCGGTCCTGTCCAGGTGCAGACCATCCAGTTTGTACTGGTCCCATCTCCCCAGTGTCCCAGGAATTTGAATCCCTCCTTCTTGCACCATTCCTCAAGCCACACATTCATCTTAACTATCCTGCTATTTCTACTCTTGACTAGATTACTACCTTTGAGGTCCTACTTTTTAATTTAACTCCTAGCTCCCTAAATTCAGCTTGTAGGACCTCATTCAGTTTTTTACCTATATTGTTGGTACCTATATATGTACCACGACAACTGGCTGTTCACCCTCCCCCTCCAAAATGCCTGCAGCTGCTCCGATACATCCTTGACCCTTGCACCAGGGTGGCAACATACCATCCTGGAGTCTTGATTGCAGCCGCAGAAATGCCAATCTATTCCCGTTACAGTAGAATCCCCTACCACTATAGCTCTCCCACTCTTTTTCCTGCCCTCCTGTGCAGCAGAGCCACCCATGGTGCCATGAACTTGGATGCTGCTACCTTCCCCCGATGAGTCATCTCCCCGAACAGTATCCAAAATGGTATATTTGTTTTGGAGGGAGATGACCGCAGGGGACCCCTGCACTACCTTGCTTCCACTGCTCTGCCTGATGGTCACCCATTCCCTATCTTCCTGTGTAACCTTTACCTGCAGCGTGACCAACTCACTAAACGTGCTATTCATGACATCCTCAGCATCGCAGATGCTCCAGAGTGAGTCCATGCGCAGCTCCAGTGCCGCAATGCGGTCTGTCAGGAACTGCAGCTGGACACATAGCAGCCAGGGACACTGGGAGTGTCCCTGACTTCCCACATAGCACAGGGGGAGTATGACACGGATTTGCGCTCTCCTGCCATGACTGGTGCAATCATTGATCTGTCCCAGAGGGCTTGTATTCATCCTTCTTTAGAAGGGTTACTAACTGAGCCAATTGTTGTTCCATCCCAGAGGGTTTGGGTTCGTCCCTCGGGAGGTATCTATGCGTTGCATCATGGTTCGGTGCTGGTCTAGGTCTGCTGCAGTCTTTTGTTAGGTGGTCTACCTTCTTACAATTAAAGCACTGTCCCTTAAAGGAGTAGTTTCAAGATCCCTCCACCGTTGGCACTGGTTTATTTGCAGTGGGTGGTGACTTCGCCTTTAATTAGTCTTTTATCATCCCCCAGGCTATTTCAGCGTGGTCTCTATATCTGTCCACTGATTGGTGGGCCTCATGGCTATGCCCAGGGTGGTTTTAATTAAAGAGTGGTGTTGGGTCAGGAACATCGATTTAAACTGTTCCCGATTCTTACCTGCTGTAGCATTTGCGGGTGCCTGGTTCTGGGTACATTGATAGATATCATACAGGCGATTACTGAAGGCTCTAGGGCTTCCTTCTGGTGCTGCTTGGTCTGATTAAGCAGAGCCACTAAGTTCAAGTTTTGGATCCCTAAATGGTTTAGGATCTCGGTCATGAGTGCATCAGCCGCTACGCCAAACTGGAGGATTGCGTCTGGCAGATTAACTTTTAGGGAGGTGGAACAGGCCAAGAGGAGGACACATGACTCTCTCTTCCAACTCGGGGTGACCCCTCCTGAAATTTGCCCATCTCCTATTAACTTCCAGTGGCTCATCCCCATCATTAATGGGCCCCAACTTGTGGCTACACGCTGTGGCGTTAGCACCAGATATGGGCCGTGAGTGGGTTACTGGCGATGTGACCATGCGTATTACATTGTAAAGAAGTGGCTCTTGTGTCTCCAAGGTATCCCACCCTACACCACCACCCTGGGGATTATACTGACTGCCTTCTCTTCCCAATCTGTCTCCCCCTTGTCCCCTTCTGCTGTCTCTGTTATGGCTTCCCGTGTTACTGTAGATACCAGGCCTGCTGCTCCCCTAACTTACTTTTTAGCCTCGCTATTTCTAGTTGGCATTGGGAGTGATCTCAATGCCAACTAGAAATAGTGGCATTGAGATCACTCCCAATGCCAACTACCTCCCTTAATGTCCCCCTAGCATCTTCTGGAGCCCCAAGTTTTCCAATTTATATTTTTTTAACTCTAATTTGTTTTCATTTGCTTCAACGATGGCTGCTGTGGCATTTTAATTTGAGAGGCTTTGTTGTTGTAGCAACGAAGCTGCCTGTTCGGCCCCTCTTTCTAATTGCCTAATACTGTGGTTTAATTGACCAATTTCTTGTCTTAAATGCTGTATTTCTCCCTCCTTTAACTGCTTCACAAGTTGGAGGCCTTCTTCCTTTTGTTGTTTTATACCTTCATTCTCTCTTTCTTTTAGTTGAATCTCTTTTACTTGCAATTCTTTTAAATCCTGTATCTCTTTTGCCCTTTGTTCTTTCACACTCTGAATCTCTTACTTGCAGTTCTTTTAAATCTTGGATCACTTTGGCGTTCTGCCTCATTAATTCCTCATCTCTCCGGGCACAATAAAATGCACTGAATGCCAAGAGACCATTTGCCTGTTTTGGCCTTAGCTCTCCTTTATCCTGGATAAATGCTATGAGCTCCCCAAAGGATGCATGTTAGCCCTTATGGAAGTACAGTGCCTGTGCTTGTAACTCTTCGATGTCCGTTATGGATACCGTTTTGGACAACTTCTCCTGATAAACTATCTCAACATTTCCTTATGTTGGCTTTCTGTTCATGATCGATCCCTTCATCCTGTGTCTTTTGAATTTAACTACTGGTGGGTCCCCGTTTAAACAGTTCCAACTATCGAGACGACTACTCCTTAAGAAGCAACTTCTCCCGATCCGTTTAACCGTTTATAGTGTATACTTCGCAACACAGGTTAGAATCGCAACTCCCGAAATTTCCAATTGTTCAAAAGAATCATCAAAAGCTGTTTCGCCAGATCCCGGACAAGCCCCGAATTTGTAAGATTTCTAAATCTCTGGCATTAAATTGACAGCAAGACTTATTCTTTTAAAACAATTTGAAATAGTTTATTAAACATATACACATGCACATCTATCAGCAGTCGTCAGCTATCCTACAGATTAGTTACATCAGATACCTTTTTATACCGTTTTATAAATCATTATTGTAATCATTATTTATAATAATGATTTATAAAACGGTATACAAAGGTATACATCGCTTTCCTCTGGCTGGCTGGCTGAGCACATGGCCTGCTGTTTCGGCTGGTCTTGAGAGGACGGATTGCCATGTGCTCAGGAGAGAAGAAGAAGAGAGAGCCAGCAATCTGTGCTTGGGTCTTTATAGTCCTTAAGTATATTATTTCTCAGAAAGCCCCAGGATTGGCTCTTGATTCCAGGGCCGTTTCGGATTGGCTTCTCCTCATACATGTGTCGAGGACCGGTGCCATCCCTTGATTAGGTTAATGGCTTTCCAATTTAAGTTTTGATGACTTTCAAAGACATTTCCTTTGTTCCTTTAAGCTCTGTCCAGCCAGATGACAATATACAAACAGAACATGCTGGAAGTCTGTGAGCATCCATTTTGTTTCTTTCAAAACTGTCCTTTCGTATAATCTAATTTTTTACCATTTATATATATATACAGAATCAATTTCGTCATTACTGAACACTTTTATTCTTACAGGACCTCCTCAGCCAGGCGGCTTGGAGTCAGGAGGGTAAGGGTAAGGGGGAGAAGCGGGAGGGGGGTGGGGGGGGAAAGGGTTGGTTTGTACAGAAATACTGATGATTTCAGACTAATGTTCGGTTTAAATGTTTTTTTATTTAACAAAACCTTGTAGCACATTGGCTCAGTTGGCTGCACCATTACACGCTGGTGAATCCTTAACATCAAAGGGTATAATCACACTTAACTTCAATCAACTTAAACTTTAACTGTCACCAAGGTAATGCCACCATTGATGTATGACCTGCACACCCAGCAGTGTTTCAGCCTTGTAAATAATACCAACGTTCTTTCAGGCAAAGCAATCATTGATGAGTTCCTGACGTAAGGCTCTTGCAGCTATCTTGCCACCATGAGCCCTTTCATGCAGTCTGCAGGGGGGCAGGGGCATGGCTTCAGCGTCAACCTGATTGTCTGTATCAATGTCAGCGTCCGCCTCCTCGTCCTCCTCTTCCTCTCTCTGGTGAGGTGGACTGTCAGACTCATCAGGAAATTCTTGTCCCCTCCTGATATCCAAGTTATATATCATGGAGCACACCACCACGAATTGAGCTACCTGCTCTGGGTGGTATTGGAGCTCACCTCCTGAGTGGTCCAGGCATCTAAAGCGCTGCTTCAGCACACCAATGGTTTTCTCCATGATATTGCGAGTTGCTCTGTGGCTCTCGTTGTATCGCCTCTCGGACTCGGTGTGGGTGTCGCACAGGGGGGTCATCAGCCAGGTGGCGAGGCCTTATCCTTTGTCACCAAGCATCCAGCATTGATCTTGTGGCTCACTGTTAAACAAGTCAGATACAGTGCTCTCACGCAGGATGTGAGCATCATGGATGCTGCCCGGAAATTGAGCATTCACTGCCAGCATAATTTGCTGGTGGTCAACAACCAGTTGGACATTCAGGGAGTGGAATACCTTGCGGTTCCTGAAAACCTCAGCATCCTGAAAAAGTGCCCGCATCGTGATGTGCGTACAGTCTATTGCTCACTGCACCTTGGGGAAGTTTGCAATTCTGGAGAATCCTAGAGCCCTCTCACTCTGTGCCTCCCTGGTCATAGGGAAGCTGATCAAGTCTCTCCTGCATGCGTACAGGGCTTCAGTGACCTGTCTAATGCAGTGATGTGTGGCATGCTGAGAAAATTGGCAGCTGTGGCCTGAAAAGAACCTGAGGCGTAGAACGACAGTGCCGCGGTGACTTTGACCTCGACAGACAGTGCAGAACTGATGATGCTGGCAGGCTGTAGATCTGCTCTTATCAGCTGGCATACCTCAGTGATAACCTCTTTGTGGAAGCGCAGTCTCCGAAGGCAGGTGGTGTTGGGCAAGTCGAGGTAAGAATGCTTTTCCTTGTACCTGCGGGGGGTGTAACGTCTGGTCCTCCTCATCCGTCTGTCACTTCTTACATTGGGCACATAATGTGTTCCTTTGGCGATGTCAAGTTTGCTACATGTATTTGGTCACCAAGAGAGGGTGAGAAAAGACAGGCCCCATTGCAGTAGCTCTCTGTTTTCCACCGATTGCTCACAAACAAGGAATGCCCCGATGAAGACACCTCTTCAATTCCAATCGGTCACAGTACAGTCAAGATGTTTTTACAGATGTTCACATCAACTCCAACGACCTGCAGAGTACATCTAAGCTCCGCCAAGGTTAAAGCACAGCAGTCTTTTAAAGGATGCGACATGTGATCTAGAACATAGCGTCCATAACGCTGTGATTCGTTCCGGTTTGTTCCACTTTTTGTGGGCGGTTTTTTGGGCGAGCGATATTGTGGGCGATATGTGTGCAAGGTGGTGAAATTGACGATGGGCGATCTCCATGGCCGCTAGTTTGGATAAATATGCTCTTTACGACAAAAAACAGTGGGTGGGCGTTAATATAGAATCTCGGCGTTAATTCCGTGCGGAAAGTAATGTTGGGCGATATTATGGGTGTTGAATTCGCCCATTCTGCTGATTCCGCTCCAGAAAAGTGGCGGTCGGTAATATTTTTTGTCAGCGTTAAACACATGGGGAAAGTAATGCTTGCCGATAAGTTTCTGAAAAATGCCTGCCAGTTTCAATTTTGTGCCAAAATGGGTGATATATGGGCGTTATACGTCATTTCAGCGGTTAAGTGGGCGTTAAGCATGCAAAAAAAGTGGAGGCTCTAGCTCATAACCTGGGATCACAGTAGCTACGCTTACCATAGTCTATTTCAAAATGTTAGTTTAATTTTTTCACTGTCAGGCTGTGTAATTAACATTATACATACACCTTATCTTCCTGGGCTCTTGCTCACATCTTCCTTGACCTGTCTATTCTTATATGGCTGCTTTCCCCTCCCCAACCAGAGATGTTGAGACCAATCGTAGCGCTTCTATCCCTCTGCCTCAGCTGAGATCAGCCAAATCATCGCAAAATGCAGATCAAATTTGTGATCTTCATAAAATCATAGAAATTTACAGCATGGAAGGAGGCCATTTCGGCTCATCATGTCTGCGCCAGTTAACAAAGAGCTATCCAGCCTAATCCCACTTTCCAGCTCTTGGTCCATAGATCTATAGGTTACAATACTTCAAATGCACTTTTTAAATGTGGTGAGGGTTTCTGCCTCTATCACCCTTTCAGGCAGTGAGTTCCAGACCCCACCACCCTCTGGGTGAAGAAATTTGCCCTCAAATCCCCACTAAACTGTCTACCAATTACTTCAAATCTATGCTCCCTGTTTGTTAGCCTCTCTGCTAAGGGAAATAGGTCCGTCCTATATACTCTATCTAGGCCCCTCAGAATTTTATACACCTCAATAAAATCTCCCCTCAGCCTCCTCTGTTTCAAAGAAAACAAACCCAGCCTATCCAATCTTTCCTCATAGCTAAAATTGTCCAGACCAGGCAACATCCTCATAAATCTCCTCTGTACCCTCTCTAGTGCAAGCACATCTTTCCTGTAATGTGTTGACCAGAACTGCACGCAGTACTCTAGCTGTGGTCTAACTAGTTGTTTATACAGTTCAAGCATAATCTCCCTGCTCTTGTATTCTATGCCTAGGCTAATAAAGGCAAGTATTCCGTATGTTGTCTACTTGGCCTGCTAACTTCAGGGATCTGTGGACATGCACTCTAAGGACCCTTTTTTCCTCTACACTTCTTAGTGTCCTACCATTTAATGTGTATTCCCTTGCCTTGTTAGCCCTCCTCAAATGCATTACCTCACATTTCTCTCGATTGAATTCTGTTTGCCACTATTCTGTATGCCTGACCAGTTCATTGATATCTTCCTGCAATCTACGGTATTCTTCTTCATTATCAACCACACAGACGATTTTAGTATCATCTGCAAACTTCTTAATCATACCCCTACATTCCATTCTAAATCATTGATATATACCACAAAAAGCAAGGTATCTAGTACTGAGCCCTGCAGAACCTCACTGGAAACAGCCTTCCAGTCACAAAAACACCCATCAACTATTACCCTTTGCTTCCTGCCTCTGAGCTAATTTTGGGTCCAACTTGCCACATTTCCCAGGATCCTATGGGCTTTTACTTTTGTGACCAGTCTGCCATGTGGGTCCTTATCAAAAGCTTTGCTAAAATCCGTATACACAACATCAAACGCACTACCCTCATCGACCTTCCTTGTTATCTCCTCAAAAAATTCAATCAAGTTAGTCAGACACGACCTTCCCTTAACAAATTCATGCTGACTGTCACTGATTAATCTGTGACTTTCTAAATGAAGATTTATCCTGTCCCTCAGAATTTTTTCCACTGATTTTTCCATCTTAGGCTGACTGGCCTATAATTACTCGGTCTATCCCTTTCTCTCTTTTTAAAAAAGGTACCACGTTAGCAGTCCTCTAGTCCTCAGGAACCACACCTGTCGCCAGAGAGGATTGGAAAATGATGATCAGAGCTATGTCCTCTTTTGCTTCTCTTAACCGCCTGGGAGACATTTCATCTGGGTCTGGAGATTTATCCACTTTCAAAGCTGCAAAATGCCTTAATACTTCCTCTCTCACTATGTTTATGTCATCTAATATTTCACACTGCTCCTCCCTGATTGCAATGTCAGCATCACCCCTCTCTATTGTGAAAACAGACGCAAAGTATTAATTACGAACCATACCCACGTCTTCCGACTCGACACATAGATTACCTTTATGGCCCTACTCTTTCTTCTGTTATCCTTTTGCTCTTAATGTATTTATAAAACATTTTTGGATTTTCCTTGATTTTACTTGCCAAAAATCTTTCATGCTCTCTCTTTGCTTTCCTAATTTCCTTTTTAATTTCACCCCTGCACTTTCTATACTGCTCTAAGGTTTCTGCAGTATTGCGTCCTCAATATCCATCATAAGCCTCCCTTTTTTTTCTTTATCCTACCTGCCTGTCCCTTGAATTCCAGGGGGCTCTAGATTTGTTAGTTCCACACTCTTTCTTTAAGGGAACATACTTGCTCCGAATCCTCTGGATCTCCTCCTTGAATGCCTCCCACTACTCTGACACTGATTTACCTTCAAGTATCTATTTCCAGGCCACTATGACTAAATCATCTCTCAGCTTATCAAAATTGGCTTTTCCCCAATTGAGAACTTTTATTCCTGATCTATCTTTGTCCTTTTCCCTAAGGACGTGTTTATTTGTACTGCCAAAATGGCCGCCTTGTCTCTGATTGGCTCTCCATTATCACATGACCTATTGTTGATTGGTTCCCTTGGAGGATAATCCATACCCTGAAGTTTCTCTGGAATGTGTAACTGAAACTGCCCAGCCCAAATTCTGACTGACTTTACAAATTGAAATTCGATCCATTTTGACTTCAGAAGCCAGAGGGGACAGATCTCGAACAACCTAGCAAAAGCCACCAAGTTGCAGCCGAAGTCCATTACCCCAGCGTAAGTGCATCCCGCCCCCAGCCAAAGTCACTTACCCCAGCACAAATGCATGACCTTACACCCCTCCCCCCCGCCATAGATGGGGCATTGTGTGTGAGTAACGGATTGTGAACAGGTTTATTGAGTATGAAGTGTCAGTGACAGTGTCGTGACTTCTGGATTTCATCCACTCCAAGGATGTTCCTTGTAACACATGCACCGGGCTTTTCGAGGAATTGGGTGTGGGTGTATAGGGGTTTGGAAGAACGTGATCCATCTTTCCTGAGTTTCCCCTCTCCCCCCCCGCCTCGTCTTTCTTCCCTCCCATGTCTCACCCTCCCCCTGTATCTCTCTCTCCCCCACCACCTGTGTCTCCCTCCCCCCATATCTCTCTATTCCCCCCCACTGTATCTCTCCCCACGTGTCTCTGCCCCCCGTGTCCCTCCCCCCCCCAGCCAGTGTCCCCCTTCCCCTGCCTTATCTATCTCTCTCTCCCTGCCACCCGCAGACTCTCTCCCCATCGCCCGCAGGCTCTCTCCCCGCCCGCCGCTTCTCTCCCCGCCGCCCATAGACTCTCTCCCCGTCGACCCTCTCCATCGCCCGCAGGCTCTCACCCCGTCAACCCTCTCTATCACCTGCAGGCACTCTCCCCGCCGTCCCTCTCCGCTGCCCACAGGCTCTCTCCCCAGCCGCCGCTTCTCTCCCCGCCGGCCGCAGGCTCCCACCGCCCGCCGCTTCTCTCCCCGCCGGCCGCAGGCTCCCACCCCCCGCCGCTTCTCTCCCCCCGCCCGCCGCTTCTCTCTCTGCCGCCCGCCGCTTCTCTTCCCACCGTCCGCAGGCTTCTCTCCCCGCTGCCCACAGGCTCTGAGGAACAACGTGGTCTATTGGGGAGCCCCATTTCCAGTTCGGGGCCCCACTTCTGGTTCCAGTTTCAGGCGAGAGGCCTCGGGGGCGGAGTCCAGAGGACGCAGACGCAGAAGGACAGAAAAAGAACAGTACAAATAGTTACTGTTTCCATAACTACCCAAAATCTAACTGAATTATGATTACTAGTACCAAAATGCTCTCCCACTGATACCACTTCCACCTGCCCAGCTTCATTCCCTAAAACTAAGTCCAGAACCACCCTTTTCCTTGTTGGGTTTGCTATATACTGGCTAAAAAAGTTCTCCTGAATGCATTTTAGGAATTCCGCATCCTCAATACCTTTCACACAAATTTTATCCCAGTTAATGTTAGGGTAGTTGAAATCCCCTACTATTACTGCACTATAGTTTTTGCACTTCTCAGAAATTTACTTAAATATTTGCTCTTCTATCTCCCTCTGACTGTTTGGGGGTCAGTAGTACACTCCCAGCAGTGTGATCACCCCTTTTGTGTTCTTCAATTCGGCCCTTATGGCCTCATTTGATGATCCTTCCAACATATCATCCCTCCTCACAGCTATAATTGTTTCTTTAATCAATACTGCGACCACCACCAACCCCCCATACTTTTTTACCCCCCTCTCTATCCCATCTGAAAACCCTATAACCAGGAATGTTGAGCTGCCATACCTGCCCTTCTTTCAGCCATGTCTCAGTAATTACTGTAATATCATACTCCCAAGTGTCAACCTGTGCTCTCAGCTCATCTGCCTTATTCCCTATACTCCTTGCATTGTCGTATATACCATTTAGGACTGTCAAATTTCCTTGTTGTCTATTTTCTAGTCCTTGTTTCCTCTGTCTTCCAAATTCACTTTCTACTTTTTTGCATTCCAATTGCAGCTTTGCTCCTCTCCCTACTGAATCTATTCTCAGGTTCCCATCCCCCTGCCAAGCTAGTTTAAACCCTCCCCAAAAGCACTAGCACCCGCGCCCACCCCCCCCCCCACCCACAGCGAGGATATTGATCCCAGCACTGTTGAGGTGCAACCCGTCCGGCGTGTACAGGTCCCACCTCCCACAGAAACGGTCCCAATGCCTCAGGAATCTACCCCTCCCTCCTGCACAATCCTTCCTGCTATGCATTCATCGGTCCTATCCTATTTCTGTACTCACCAGCACGTGGCACTGGGAGTAATCCGGAGATTACTACCTTTGAAGTCTTGCTTTTTAATCTCTCTCCTAACTCCCTAAAATCTGCCTGCAGGATGTCATCCCTCTTTCTACCTATGTCATTGGTACCGATATGGACCACAACCTCTGGCTGTTCACCCTCTCCCCCCAGAGTGCCCTGCAGCCGCTTGGTAACATCCTTGTCCCTGGCACCAGGGAGGCAACATACCATCCTAGAATCATGTCTGCGGCCGCAGAAATGCCTGTCTGTTCCCCTAACTATTGAATCCCCAACCACTATTGCTCATCCATTCTTCTTCCTCCTGCCCTGTGCAGATGAGTCACCCGTGATGCTGTGGCTGCACTCCCCAGAATATAATACTGGTTGGAGAGCGAGTTGCACTACCTGCCTGGTCCTCCTCTTCTATCTGGTGGTCACCCACTTCCTCTCTGCCTGCACACTTGTAAGCTGCGGGGTGGCCACCTCTAGGATGCACCGCAGTGACTCCAGCCGGCACTCAAGCTCCGATACCCGAGTTGCTGTAGCTGGTAGCACTTTCTGCACATGTGGTTTCCAGGCTACGCAAAGCGTCCAGGACTTCCCACATGGCACAGAATGTGCACTCCACAGGACTGAGCTGCCCTGCCATGCCTCTAGTTATTTGACTATGAACTATGAACTATTTGTCTCTGAACTAAACTCAAAACTAGAAGACAAAAACACTAACCGGCTACTCACCAATCAGCTGTTTCCCTTGAGCCGACATCACACTTTCAATTTTTGCCTCTGTTGAGTTGCTTCCTCTCCCAGCTAGCTCCTTTTATCCCTGTTGTCACTGCTCCTCTGGTCCCGCTCTGGCCGCTAATCTCGGGCTTCGGGCGCTGCTTTTTTCCCCCCTGCTGCTGTTGGACCTCTGATTTCGCTCTCGCCGCTGCTCCTCTGGTCCCACTCTCGCCTCTGGCTCAGCTCCTTTCCACCTTCCATCTTCCCGAGCTATGGACTAAGCTACTCACTGGATAACCTTGTTGAGCCTGCAAATGGAGGCGATTTCATTTCTAATCATCAGCGTAAGCTACTAAAGCTTATATTAATAGCATAGGATTTTTAAAAAAATATGTTGCGGAACTGCTGGTCTTGTATCAGTTCAAGATGTCCATATTGAAGGAGGTCTTTGCTTCAAAGGTAGACACTTGTATAACATTTTAGGCTATATGCAAGGGAAATGAAGGGTTTTACAATTTATTTGTTTGCATTCCATCCTAGAATTAATATTCTTGGAAAAATATTCAAAAGAAGTTTGTCAGCAACATTAATGCAATATCTTTGGGAGAGTGGGACTCATAATTTGTCTGACATGCTAGTCCCAGGAGAGAAAAGATTTGGAAATATTGTCATGGTGGATCCCGCTGTTAAAACTTACATTAATGATAGCTACTTTCTTATATTCTGATTTTCTGAGCTGCAAGAAACCTGGACTTAACGAATAGGAACACAATCAAAGACTGGTCAACACACAAGTCTAGTCTAACTTTAATTGTCAAGGCTAACACTGCTACATTTTCATGGATGGACCCACAAGAAAATAGAGAATGTCTTAAGTGAACAATATAACTATTATATATTATGTTAAGACAACTCAATTCTGATCTCAGTATTAAGATATTGTAATGTGTCAGCAACATGGAACAATAACCACATCTCCACTGAACACTTTTGTTTGAATCTAAATTCTCAGGGGGATAACTGTATGTTTGTCTCGAAGGGATGATTTAAACTTAAATGATAAAACTGCTTACTCCAGTTTTAGGGACTTTGAATAAAATGGAAGGATAAATGACTGACCAAGATTGTTAGATTACCCAAACCTTGGTATGGTCTGCCTCATTCTACAGAGTTTATCCATCACATATGTTCCAACATGCCCTTTCCACACTGTCCTTTTCTGATTTGAAGTACAGGTACTCAGATTATTATTTAATTATAAGAATTATTTACTTGCTGTTAAAAGATTAGCTACTCTGGAAGCTGCTCCTGTTAAAAAGAAGTGAACAGTAGTCTGGTATCACAGCCGTAAAAGAAAAATGGGCTTTTGGTCAGATCGCATGACTTGCAAGGATGCCACAAGCAAAGCTCTTTAAGGGGCTCTGTCCCTGTGATCTTCTCCCTTTGGATGATTAGATTTTCTTGATGTGAAGGATAAATTCCTTAGGAAGACTGAAGATCATGAAAAATGGAGGTCATGTAATGTTTCCCAACATCTGATGCAAACTTCCAATTATGTGAAAAATCATGAGTTCTTACAACAACATGCATTTAACACCTTTAACAAAATTGGCCCCGAAATTCATCGACATACTGCCCACGACAGCCCACGTACCGCCCGCTTACTGCTCAAAAATGTGATTTTTGTGAAAAACCGCCGACATACATATTCATTATTGACATACCGCCGAGCGGTATGCACACCGTCCGCCGGGCAGGACCGCCCGCATACCGCCCGAAAAGTGCGATTTTCATCGCATACTGCCGACATACCACCGGAGCTGCATACTGTCCTGAAAAAGGTGGCTTTATGCGATGTTAAGTGGGCGGGAAAGGGCGGTAGTGCTCGGAGCTGCCATTTTGAAATCGGGAAAAGTCAGCTAAAGCACCACTGCTGTATTTCTGAGGTGAACAGTGACTTTACAGTGTGATTTACAGTGGGAAAGGTATTTTTATTGGTACTGAGTAAATTATTAAGGTGAAAGGCATTTTAGTTATTTTTTTTAATTGAAAAATATTCTGGAGATTTAAAAAGAATGGGACCTGTTCTATCTCAGCCTGTATTGCTGACTATCTGTCTAATGGGGGATCCAGATGTGAGAAGGTATATTGAGCAGAGTTATCAGGGTAATGGAGGACGTCGCAGACTGATGAGGAGGAGGAAGCCTTACCCACAAAGGAATTTCAGGGAGAAGCATTCATACTTGGACCTGACCAATTGACAGTGCATTCGAAGGCTGTGCTTCCAAAAATAGTTGATCAATGAGATTTGCCAACTCATTATGGCAGACCTGCAATCTCTGTCAAGCTGAAGGTGACTGCGGCACTTTCCTTTTATGCATGTGGCTCTTTTCAGGCATCAGCTGGGGACATATGCTCTATTTCTCAGCACGCTACTCATCAGTGCATTCAACAGGTAACCGAAGCACTGTATGCATGCCGGCTGGAATTTATAAACTTCCCAATGACCAGGGAAGCACAGTGTGACAGGGCTTTAGGATTTGCTTGCATTGCCGGCTTCCCCAAGGTGCAGGGGGTTGTGACTGTACCCATATTGCCCTGCGAGCACCATTACAGGAGGAGGAGGTGTACCGAACCCAAAAGGGGTTTAACTCCCTCAATGTGCAGCCCGTCTGTGACCATACACAGCGCGTAATGGCAGTGAATGCAAAGTTTCCAGGGAGCATCCATGATGCGCACATCTTGCGTGAGAGCACTGAGTCTGACCTGTTGAAGTCTGAGCCACAAGGTAAATGCTAGTGCTCGCCACCTGGCTCTTGACCCCCCCTGCGGAGCCCTCAGACAGAAGCCAAGCAACAATATAATAAGAGCCAAAGAGCCACACGTAATATTATCGAAATATTGGAGTGCTGAAGCAGCACTTTGGATGTTTGGACCACTCGGGAGGCAGGCTGCAGTACCACCCTGAGCAGGTTGCTCAGTTCACAGTGGTGTGCTGCATGTTGTATAATTTAGCAATCATGCGGGGACAGGAATTGCCACAGGGGACTACGGGACCACCTGGGGAGGGAGTGCAGGAGACGGAGGAGGAAGAGGAGGAAAATGAGGGGGCGGAGGATGAGGAGGAGCTCCAGATGAACCCATGGCACCACCGCCGCCGTTCCACCCCCCCCCAACACCACAGCGGACGGCACGCGGAGCATATGTCACTGCACAGCTCATAAATGAATGCTTTGCTTGAATGTGGAAGCTGCGTTTTGAGACCCTGATGACTATTACCTCAAAAGTTTGACACTGTACAAGTGCTTAAATTCAATTCAAACGTTTGTCAAAATTTCAAAAATATACAACAATTTTAAAATTTTGTAAAACTTATAACTATAAACTACTGTAACAACTGTAACAACTTTAATAACAACTTTAACAAACTTTTCAAAATCAAACTTCAATTATTCAATGAACAAGAACAACAAAAGACCCTTTACTGTCCTCGACCACGATCTCGACCTCGAGCTACACCACTCTTGGGACTCACCCCCCCCCTTCTGACTCATGCCCTTCCCTTTCCCACTGCCCCTGAGCCCGGACTTCCCCATGGTGGTACCAAGCCAGCGTGCAGCACCACACACCGAGTGCTGTGGCTGTCGTTGGGGGTCAGACATTGCAGGCGCAATAAATGTGGCCTCAGGAGAAGCTCATGATATGGAAGGCACGGCTTCAGGGCTGGAATCTACTGGCAGCTCCCCACCCTCAGGTACTGTTGACCTGACTACTATGGCACGGGGGGATTCCGCTCCATGTCCCGATCCCATCGATTGCTGCATAGCTTCGACAGAGTCAACGGTTCGCTCCTTCGCAGTGATCAGACGCGACATATCCTCCGACTGCCGTTCTGATAGAATCATGATGTTTGCGGCTATCGTAGCCATGGCCTTCAGCCCGACTTATGTCGACACTGGCTAGTGACAGATGTACCATGTCCTGGTACGCACCTATCTGTCGTGCAGCAACCAACCTTTTCTGCACCGACCTCCGACGCAGCAGCAAAGGCACTGCAACACTGGGGGTGCGTTGCTGCACACCACTTGGTCCCGCAGAATCAGAGGAGCCATGGGGGAATCGCCTGAATACAGACTCGGTGGTGGAGGATGTTCCAGGTGGCCTACATGGAGCTGGTGTATCCTCCTCCGCCTCCACCCCCACCTCCACCTCCATTGGCTCCAGGATTAACGGCTCTTCCTCTTCATCTTCATCATCTCTGTCAGGGGTGAAGTCGGGAGAGGGCTGGGTAACGCCAGAGGTGGAGGCAGTGGGTCTGTCGTCTGGTCTCTCTGTGTCAGTCTGGTCTGAATCATCCGAGTCTGGAAGTACAAAACAACATTTAAAAATGCTTGGCACCAGGGAAGGAAGGGGTCAGGGTTACATGAGTATACAATACAGTGAGTTATCGCAGCTTTAACATAGAAACATAGAAAATAGGTGCAGGAGCAGGCCATTCAGCCCTTCTAGCCTGCACCGCCATTCAATGAGTTCATGGCTGAACATGAAACTTCAGTACCCACTTCCTGCTTTCTCGCCATAACCCTTGATCCCCCTAGTAGTAAGGACTTCATCTAACTCCCTTTTGAATATATTTAGTGAATTGGCCTCAACTACTTTCTGTGGTAGAGAATTCCACAGGTTCACCACTCTCTGGGTGAAGAAGTTTCTCCTCATCTCGGTCCTAAATGGCTTACCCCTTATCCTCAGACTGTGACCCCTGGTTCTGGACTTCCCCAACATTGGGAACATTCTTCCTGCATCTAACCTGTCTAAACCCGTCAGAATTTTAAACGTTTCCATGAGGTCCCCTCTCATTCTTCTGAACTCCAGTGAATACAAGCCCAGTTGATCCAGTCTTTCTTGATAGGTCAGTCCCACCATCCCGGGAATCAGTCTGGTGAATCTTCGCTGCACTCCATCAATAGCAAGAATGTCCTTCCTCAAGTTAGGAGACCAAAACTGTACACAATACTCCAGGTGTGGCCTCACCAAGGCCCTGTACAACTGTAGCAACACCTCCCTGCCCCTGTACTCAAATCCCCTCGCTATGAAGGCCAACATGCCATTTGCTTTCTTAACCGCCTGCTGTACCTGCATGCCAACCTTCAATGACTGATGTACCATGACACCCAGGTCTCGTTGCACCTTTCCTTTTCCTAATCTGTCACCATTCAGATAATAGTCTGTCTCTCTGTTTTTACCACCAAAGTGGATAACCTCACATTTATCCACATTATACTTCATCTGCCATGCATTTGCCCACTCACCTAACCTATCCAAGTCACTCTGCAGCCTAATAGCATCCTCCTCGCAGCTCACACTGCCACCCAACTTAGTGTCATCCGCAAATTTGGAGATACTGCATTTAATCCCCTCGTCTAAATCATTAATGTACAATGTAAACAGCTGGGGCCCCAGCACAGAACCTTGCGGCACCCCACTAGTCACTGCCTGCCATTCTGAAAAGTACCCATTTACTCCTACTCTTTGCTTCCTGTCTGACAACCAGTTCTCAATCCACGTCAGCACACTACCCCCAATCCCATGTGCTTTAACTTTGCACATTAATCTCTTGTGTGGGACCTTGTCGAAAGCCTTCTGAAAGTCCAAATATACCACATCAACTGGTTCTCCTTTGTCCACTTTACTGGAAACATCCTCAAAAAATTCCAGAAGATTTGTCAAGCATGATTTCCCTTTCACAAATCCATGCTGACTTGGACCTATCATGTCACCATTTTCCAAATGCGCTGTTATGACATCCTTAATAATTGATTCCATCATTTTACCGACTACTGAGGTCAGGCTGATCGGTCTATAATTCCCTGTTTTCTCTCTCCCTCCTTTTTTAAAAAGTGGGGTTACATTGGCTACCCTCCACTTGATAGGAACTGATCCAGAGTCAATGGAATGTTGGAACATTACTGTCAATGCATCCGCTATTTCCAAGGCCACCTCCTTAAGTACTCTGGGATGCAGTCCATCAGGCCCTGGGGATTTATCGGCCTTCAATCCCATCAATTTCCCCAACACAATTTCCCGACTAATAAAGATTTCCCTCAGTTCCCCCTCCTAACTAGACCCTCTGACCCCTTTCATATCCGGAAGGTTGTTTGTGTCCTCCTTAGTGAATACCGAACCAAAGTACTTGTTCAATTGGTCTGCCATTTCTTTGTTCCCCGTTATGACTTCCCCTGATTCTGACTGCAGGGGACCTACATTTGTCTTTACTAACCTTTTTCTCTTTACATACCTGTAGAAACATTTGCAATCCGCCTTAATGTTCCCTGCAAGCTTCTTCTCGTATTCCATTTTCCCTGCCCTAATCAAACCCTTTGTCCTCCTCTGCTGAGTTCTAAATTTCTCCCAGTCCCCGGGTTCGCTGCTATTTCTGGCCAATTTGTATGCCACTTCCTTGGCTTTAATACTATCCCTGATTTCCCAAGATAGCCACGGTTGAGCCACCTTCCCTTTTTTATTTTTAAGCCAGACAGGAATGTACAATTGTTGTAATTCATCCATGCGGTCTCTAAATGTCTGCCATTGCCCATCCACAGTCAACTCCCTAAGTATCATTCGCCAATCTATCCTAGCCAATTCATGCCTCATATCTTCAAAGTTACCCTTCTTTAAGTTCTGGACCATGGTCTCTGAATTAACTGTTTCATTCTCCATCCTAATGCAGAATTCCACCATATTATGGTCACTCTTCCCCAAGGGGCCTCGCACAATGAGATTGCTAATTAATCCTCTCTCATTACACAACACCCAGTCTAAGATGGCCTCCCCCCTAGTTGGTTCCTCGACATATTGGTCTAGAAAACCATCCCTTATGCACTCCAGGAAATCCTCCTCCACCGTATTGCTTCCAGTTTGGCTAGCCCAATCTATGTGCATATTAAAGTCACCCATTATAACTGCTACACCTTTATTGCATGCACCCCTAATTTCCTGTTTGATGCCCTCCCCAACATCACTACTACTGTTTGGAGGTCTGTACACAACTCAAATGTCCACCACTGCTGCAGTACTGCATTACATATCGCAGACAGACAATACATATATACATTGCGTTACATGCCCCCAACATTGCAGTACATCACATGAGGCTAACATTACAGTGCAATAAACTTCATTACATCAGGCCAACATTACAGTTACAGTTACATTACATGACATGAGAGGACTGCAACACAGACTGGATTGTATTCAACTGACCATCCTGTGTGACTGGGTCAGCTCCAATGCCGGTGGTGGCACGGTTGTTATCTCTGACCAGGGACAGGGCACAGATCTCTATTTGAGTCAATGGCTCTTGGGTTGTGGGTCCTCCTCCCATCATCATCATAGGCAGTCCCTCGGAATCAAGGAGGACTTGCTTCCACTCCCAAAGTGAGTTCTTTGATGGCTGAACAGTCCGATATGAGAGCCACAGCCCCTGTTACAGGTGGTTCAGACATTCGTCGGGGGAAGGGGTCGGTGGGGCTGGTTTGCCGCGCGCTCCTTCTGCTGCCTGCGCCTGGCCTCTTCATGCTCCTTGCATCGAGACTCAAAGAGCTCAACGCTCTTCCGGATGGACTTTCTCCACCTCGGGCGGTCTGCGGCCAGGGTCTCCCAGGTGTTAGTGGTGATGTCGCACTTTACCAGGGAGGGTTTGAGGATGTCCTTATAACGTTTCTGTTGTCCTCCTTTGGCTCATTTACCATGAAGGAGCTCCGCATAAAGCATTTGCTTCGGGAGTCTCGTATCTGGCATGCGTACTATATGGCCTGCCCAGTAAAGCTGATAGAGTGTGGTTAGTGCTTCAATACTGGGGATGTTAGCCTGGTCGAGGACACTGATGTTGGTGCGCCTGTCCTCCCAGGTGATTTGCAGGATCTTGCGGAGACATCGTTGATGATATATCTCCAGCGACTTGAGGTGCCTTCTGTACGTCGTCCATGCCTCAGATCCATACAGGAGGGCGGGTATTACTACAGCCCTGTAGACCATGAGTTTGGTGGTAGATTTGAGGGCCTGGTCTTCAAACACTCTTTTCCTCAGACGGCCGAAGGCTGCGCTGGTGCACTGGAGGCGATGCTAAATCTCCGCATCAATGTCTACCTTTGTTGATAACAGGCTCCCGAGATATGGGAAATGGTCCACGTTGTCCAGGGCCGCTCCGTGGATCTTGACGATTGGAGGGCAGTGTTGGACGGCGATGACAGGCTGGTGAAGGACCTTTGTCTTACAGATGTTAAGCGTAAGGCCCATGCTTTCATATGCCTCAGTGAATACATTGACTATATCCTGGAGTTCAGCCTCTGAATGTGCACAGATGCAGGCATCGTCCGCATACTGCAGCCGAATGACAGAGGTTGGGGCGATCTTGGACCTGGCCTGGAGGCGGCGTAGGTTAAACAGCTTCCCACTGGTTCTGTAGTTTAATTCCACTCCAGCGGGGAGCTTGTTGATTGTGAGGTGGAGCATGGCAGCGAGGAAGATTGAGAAGAGGGTTGGATAACGCAGCCCTGTTTGACCCTGGTCTGGACGTGGATTGGGTCTGTAATGAATCCGTTGGTAAGGATCACGGCCTGCATGTCATCATGAAGCAGGCGAAGGATGTTAACAAACTTTTGGGGGCATCCGAAACAGAGGAGGACGCTCCATAGACCCTCACAGTTGACAGTGTCAAAGGCCTTTGTAAGATCGAAAAAGGCCATGTATAAGGGCTGGCGCTGCTCCCTGCATTTTTCCTGCAATTGGCGCGCTGCAAAGATCATGTCTGTTGTGGGGCCATAGGAGACGAAATCCGCATTGTGATTCCGGGTGGAGCTCCTCAGCCACAGGGAGAAGATGATTGAGGAGAACTCGAGCGACAACTTTCCCAGTGGCTGAAAGCAGGGAGATTCCCCTGTAGTTGCCGCAGTCGGACTTGTCCCCCTTTTTAAAGATGGTCACAATCACCATCTCTGAGATCTCCCGGCATGCTCTCCTCCCTCCAGATGAGAGAGATGAGGTCATGTATCCACGCCAACAGCGCCTCTCCGCCATATTTTAGTGCCTCAGCAGGGATTCCATCCGCACCCGTAGCCTTGTTATTCTTAAGCTGTTTTATGGCTTTGCCTACCTCGTGCAGCATTGGAGTTTCACTGAGTTGGTGGCAGGTGGCATGCTGCGGGATCGAATCGAGAAAACTCGAGTCAAAGGCAGAGTCTTGATTGAGGAGATCTTCAAAGTGCTAGTTCTATCGGGCCCTGACAGCTTCAGTGTCCTTGATGAGTGTTTCCCTGTTCTTGGCCAGGAGTGGGGTGGAGCCTTGGGAGTTTGGACCGTAGGTGGCCTTGACTGCAGTGAAGAATCCTCGCATATCGTGGCTGTCGGCCAGTTGTTGTATTTCCTGTGCTTGCTAAATCCACCACCTATTCTTTAGGTCCCAAGTTTTTTATTGGACCTGAGCCTTGAGCCGTCTGTAATGTTGTTTTGCAGCTCCTGAGTTGGGCTGTTGCTTGAGGCTCAGAAATGCTTTGCGCTTGCGATCTATTAGTTCTTCGATCTCCTGATCATTTTCATCAAACCAGTCCTGATGTTTTCTGGTTGAGTGACCAAGTGTCTCTTCACAGGCACTTGTGTAGAGGCCTGGAGGGCAGACCAAGTGCTATGGGGATTCAGCATCTCAGGGTCATCAAGATTGGCTGTGAGGCGCTGGCTGTATAGGGCTCTCTTAGCTGGGTTTCTAAGTGCCCCAGCATTACCTTTTTTGTGGAACTGCTTCTACTGTCCCCTCTGCTTTGGGGCAATGTTAATGTTGATGATGGATCAGATTAGGTGGTGGTCCATCCAGCAGTCGTCAGCTCCTGTCATAGCCTGGGTGATGTGCACATCCTTGCGATCCCTGGCTCGGACGATGACATAGTCAAGCAGGTGCCAGTGTTTGGAGCGAGGGTGTTGTCATGATGCCTTGTATTTGTCCCTCTGGCAGAACAGGGTGTTGGTAATGAGGAGTTCATGTTCTAGACATTTTGTCAGGAGTAGGATACCGCTGGAATTGGCTTTCCCTGCCAATCACGCCTCCCCAGAGGGCTGTATCTTTGCCGACCCTGGCATTAAAATCACCCAGGAGGATCAATTTGTCGCCCATGGGGTCACGGGACAAGGATGTCTTGAGGTTGGAATAAAAACTCTCTTTAGCCTCATCCGTTGCATCGAGTGTGGGGACGTACGCACTGATGACTGATATTCGTTCCGGGATAGGGTGATACGGAGGGTCATGAGGCGTTAGTTGACCCCACAGGAAGAGTCTTTGAGGCGGTCGACCAGCTCATTCTTGACGGCAAAGCCGACTCCATGAAGGCGCCGTTCTGCCTCTGGCTTCCCTTTCCAGAAGAAGGTATAACCTCCACCATGTTCCTTCAACTGGCCTCCCCCTGCCCGCCGGGTCTCGCTTAGGGCAGCGATGTCAATGTCAAAACGTCTGAGTTCCGGGGCAACCATGGTGGTGTGGCGTTCCGACCTGTTGCTGTTGGGATTGTCCATGAGAATCCTGACGTTCCAAGTCCCGAACTTCATACTGACGGAGTGGAAGATGCCTGTGCGTGAGTTCTTTTAACGTGGGGTGGACGCTGCACACCAGCAACCACACGGGCTTAGCTGAACAAGGTCTTGGTCCAGTAGCAAGGGGTTCCAAGACAACTGGAGACCAGGCACAGCTCTAATTGCCTTCAGCGAAGTCTTGGCCGCAAGCTCGGCGCCGGGTAGCGCCATTGATGGTAGATGGCCCGAGGCTTGGTTGGGGGGCAGGCATTAGGCAGGTGACTTCCAAAGTTATTTTAAAATATTAAAAGTTGATAAAGGTTCCCAATTTATTTCAAAAGTTTCTAAGAATTGTTAAAACGTTTTAAGAAGTTTCTAAGAGTTGTTAAAAATGTAAGATGTAAATCAATAATAGATTATAAAAGTTTCCCCAATTTAAAAAGTTTCTAGAAGTTGTTAAAAGTCCAAGATGTAAGTTAATAAGATGTTTAAAAGTATTTTGGTTGAGAGTCTAAAATGTAAGTTTTAAAAGTTCTCCCAAATTGTTTAATAAGTTTAAAAGTTGGCTAAAAGTTAAAAAAATTAATTAGTTGGTTGGGAGTATGAGACAACGCCACGCCTCGATCCCTTCAGCCAGTTCAACGCCGACCTCGGAGTCCCTTCGGCGGATTGAATGCCGGCCTTGGAGTCCCTTCGGCAGGCCCCACGTCCTGGAGTCCCTATGGCAGGTCGTCCTGGAGTCCTCTCGGCCAGCCAGACGCCCTCCGAATCCGGTGCACAGTCGCTTCGGCCGGGAACAGAAGCGGCCGGTGCAGAGTCCCTTCGGCCGGGGAATGCCCGTTGATTCATAGCCCCTATAATTGCCCACGATGCCTTGTGAACTCCAGACCCTCGCTCTCAGAGGCTGTAAAAAGCAGCAACGGCGACTATGGATGAGAACTTTGGATTGCAGGCTTCCATTAATGCCACCGGGAGGGCATTGCGCTCCATATCGCCACCCCAGCGCAAATTTTTCAACAGTAGCGCTGCAGCCATTTTCGGCGACGTTAACTTGAGTTGCTGATGACACCGGCAATTTTGTTGGCGCGCACAAATTTTTCCACCGAGGTAGTTACACCAGAAAATAACACATACCTCTACTCAAGCTATATATATATATATATATAAACTTGGCACTATTGGAAGCAGAAGGATTTAGTTCAGGGATTGTTTTTCCACACATGCCAACTCAGCAACTTAAAAACATTACACATTTTTTCGAAAAGCAAACTTAATAAATCACTTTCTCTCTTCAGACTGAGAATTCATTCAGAACTTGTGGCATTCTGCCCACCTATCCCATTCTTGATCTTATAGTTGTTGCTTTGCCATTAGAACTTCCACACAACTGAAAAGTGACTGCTTGTCATCAACCTTTGGTAATCACCTGGTATTCTGAATGGTCAGTGAATTATTGGGAATTTGGAAATAAACTGTTTGTGTTATAGTTTGTGTTACAGGTGTTTCATTTACATGCTTTATGTATGTTCTGAAACTTTTCACCTAAAAAATGAAGCCCAACCATCAGAACAACAGTAAACAGATACTGGAAATTAACATCATCCTGTTCATTTTGTTTCACATGTAGAAAAAGATAATTTTCTTTAACAGTGACTGGCTTTGGAGAATATATTGGGTGGACCTTTCAATTTTGGCGGGTGGTGTAAACAGGCGATAGCAGATCAGCTGCCCATAATATACCCTGCCTGATTTTCTTTTCCATTGGTTTCAATGACAGTGGCTGATCCGATATTGTTCATTTTATGGCCCCATGACAGTTGAAAGTTGTGACTATTGCGTCTGGCGATGAGACAGTGCAATTAAAGTGAGAAGATATAGGGCTAGACTTTCCATTAGTGTCCAGATCACCCAAAAGTGGGCAATATTTCCAGCGTTAGCGTTTATATTGGTTTTTGAGGTCGCCGGAATATCACCCATTTTGAAACCCGCTAGTTTCCATTTATTATAATTTGGGCGTTAGCGGGAGCAATGTGAAATGGGCGTTAGTGGTTTTTTCAGTTTTTTTCTGTCATGAAAGGTCGATGTCCATAGCAATGGTCTTTTCCCGCGTTTCAGGAGGTTAGGGGTCATCTGCACATATGCAGAAGAGAATGAATGTGGAGAGAGAGAGAGGGAGGAGAAAGCTTGCATTGTTGAAGATTGAACTGTTGAGAATATTGTGAATTTGGCATTCATTTTTCTAAAATTTCAGAATTAAAACAATTAGGTCCTGCCATAATGGATCCAATTGAAGCAATTGAAAGGATGATGAGTGAGGAGGAGGAGAAGGAGTGGAGGAGGCGGGAGGTCGTAGGAGGGCTGAACGTTTTAATGAGGTGGCTGAAGTTGAGAATAGGTGGGCACATTTAACCTGGAGTGGGCGTGGGAACCCCACCCAACCCCCAGATCTATCAACGAATTTGGGCAGAGGTTGCAGAGGTAATCTCTGCCAACACCCACGAGGCAAAGGAGCCGCATCAGTGCCGGAAACGCTGGAATGACCTTGATGGGTCCGTCAGAGTAAGTATTACATATATTTATATTTATTTATATCATTTTAATTGTAATTGTAATTGTTATGATGTAATGATTAATTTAAATGCAGATCTGATGCATTGTAGTTAGATCGGTAATCATCTAATGCAAACCTCGATCTTAAACAATTTGTTTGCAGATGTCAGATTTAATTATGCATGCGATATGTATAACATTTACGATGGACAGTCATGTGTGTTGTGTTGTGTTGCGTAATAATAATAATATTAATAATAAAATATCTGTCAGTAATCTATGTATGTGTATCTGTAAAACTACCTGACAATGAATGATCTTATGCCATGCCATGCTGTTGTCACCTTTTGCAGAAAAAGCTTTCGAAGAACAGGGCCGAGCAGTGGCACACAGGTGGCAGCCCGGCAGATCTGTGCACCCTCACCGATCTCGAGGAGTGGGCGCTGGCACCTGTGGGTATGCACAATCGTTCAGCCATCCATGCTGCGTCGGAACCTGTCCTCATGCCACGTGAGTAAAGTATAAACCATTGAGTGATGTAAAGTAAATTATTGTCACTTATATCTGTAAAATATATGATTGATGCTTTATTGATGCAATGTTATGTGTTGTTATGTAATGTTATGTAATTAATGATGGGATCATGAAAATCATTGTAATGCAGATTTTGTATTATCATGATGTTCATCAAATGTGATGTCTGTCATCATTCTTGTTGCTCTCGTGCATATGCCTGTGTAGCATTTGGATTCCCATGTGGCCCTTGTTGTGTATAGAAGAACTCCACGAGGTTGAGCACTGTGAGCTAAACTTAGTGTGACCTTAGTCTTCTTTAGTACAACTCCAGAGTGCATAAACAACATGGCAGCCAACCTTTTATACTGGCCCTGCACATGTGTGCAGGTGACCATTAGGATTCCAACAGTCGCACCTTCTGGTGGCAAGTATTACATAGTTACATACATAACATCACTCCCCCCGCCCCCCAAAAAAATCTTCGGTACAAGTTATTTATAAGTTGAGGCGATCCGGAGCCCTTTGCTACCTGGTTGATTATCTAAGTTCAAATCCTGGCGTGTGTGAGTTGGTCGGTCCAGTGCTGCATTGCACCGCAGCTGATCTGACTGGACTGTCAGGAACAGTGGGTTCATCCTCGTGATTGACAGCGAGGTCGATTGCTGGTTGGGTGTGTGTTGGTGGATCGTCGATGGTGATGTTCTCTTCAAGTCGTTCCTGGTTGTCAGTAAATCGCAATTTGGTCTGATCTAAATGCTTTCTGCACGTTTGGCCATTTAACAGTTTGATTATAAACACCCTATTCCTTTCCTTTGCCAAAACAGTGGCAGCAACCCACTACCCACTTGGGACCATGACCGTAATTCAGGACAAACACTGGGTCATTAACATCAATGTCATGTGAAACAGCTGCGCAATCGTGGTACATGTTCTGCCGGTGTCGCTGGGTTTCCATGAGATCATTAAAATCCGGGTGGACTAGGGAGAGTCTGGTTTTGAGGGCTCGCTTCATTAACAATTCTGCCGGGGGAACCCTGGTAAGTGAGTGGGGTCACATCCGGTAACAGCAGAATGCGAGACAAGCGGGTCTGCAGGGAGCCGTCCGACACGCGTTTCATGCTCTGCTTAATTGTTTGGACTGCCCGTTCCGCTTGACCATTAGATGCGGGCTTAAATGGAGCAGACCTGACATGCTTGATGCCATTGCGGGTCATAAACTCATTGAATTCCAAGCTGGTGAAACACGGTCCATTGTCGCTGACAAGGACGTCGGGCAAGCCATGGATGGCGAACATGGCCCGGAGGCTTTCAATGGTGGCTGTGGACGTGCTGAATGACATGATTACGCATTCAATCCATTTGGAGTAAGCATCCACAACTACTAAAAACATCTTTCCTAGAAAGGGGCCGGCAAAATCTACGTGGATTCTGGACCACGGTTTGGAGGGCCATGACCACAGACTCAGTGGAGCCTTGGTGCATTGCTCGGTTGTGAGCAAGTGTTGCACTGATGCACGCATGACTCCAAGTCCGAGTCAATGCCGGGCCACCAAGCATGCGACCTGGCAATTGCCTTCATCATGACAATGCCTGGGTGGGTACTGTGTAGGTTGCGTATAAACGTTTCCCTGCCTTTTTTTGGCAAAACCACGCGATTACCCCATAAGAGACAATCCGACTGGATGGACATTTCGTCTTTGCGTCAGTGAAACGGCTTAATTTCATCTTGCATTTCCCTGGGAATGGCCGACCAGTTCCCATTTAGGACGCAACCCTTTACCTGGCTGGTCCAGGTCCTGATCTGGCAAGCCGTGACAGGTAACCCCTCGCTCTCAAAAGCATCCATGACCAGTAGCAAGTCTGCGGGCTGCGCCATTTCAACCTGAGTGGTGGGTAATGGTTGCTGGCTGAGAGCATGGCACAGTTTTCAGTGCCTTAGTCTGTGGCAGATAACATAGTTATAAGCGGATGATGTTAGTGCCCATCTTTGGATGCGGGATGAAGCATTCGTGTTTATTCCTTTGCTCTCTGAAAACAACGAAATGAGTGGCTTGTGGTCAGTTTCAAGCTCAAGCTTAAGTCCAAATAGGTACTGGTGCATTTTCTTAACCTGATACACACATGCTAACGCCTCTTTCTTGACCGTACTATAGGCTCTCTCAACCTTAGACAGACTTCTAGATGTGTATGCAACCGGTTGGAGGTTGCCCGATACATTGGCTTGCTGTAACACACATCCGACCCCGTACGATGAGGCATCACCAGCTAACACTAAACATTTACATGGGTCATCATGTACAAGTAACTATTTGAAAATAGTAAATTCCTGGCCTTCTCAAAGGCTGTGTCTTGAGATTTGCCCCAAACCCAGTCATCACCCTTACGTAGCAACATGTGCAAAGGCTCTAACAACGTGCTCAACCCAGGTAGAAAGTTACCAAAATAGTTGAGGAGTCCCAGGAACGAACGCAACTCCATCACATTCTGTGGTCTAGGTTCATTCTTGATAGCCTCTGTCTTTGAGTCCATGAGCCTGATGCCGTCTGCTGCAATCTTTCGCCCCAAAAATTCGACTTCTGGCGCCAGGAAAATAAACTTGGAGCATTTCAGCCTGAGTCCCACTCTGTCTAGGCGACTTAGAACCTCTTCCAGGTTGTGTAGGTGTTCGATGGTGTCACGACCGGTGATCAGGATGTCATCTTGAAACACAACGGTGTGCGGAACAGATTTCAGCAAGCTCTCCATGTTTCTCTGGAAAATAGCTGCAGCCGAGCGAATCCCGAAAGGGCATCTGTGGTATATAAACAGCCCTTTGTGTGTGTTGATGCACGTCAGTCTTTTCGAAGATTCGGCCAGCTCCTGTGTCATGTAGGCAGAGGTTAGGTCCAACTTGATGAACGACTTCCCCCTGCTAACGTTGCAAACAGGTCATCTGCCTTGGGAAGTGGGTACTGGTCCTGTAGCGAGACTCGGTTAATCATTACCTTGTAGTCTCCGCAGATTCTGACCGTGCTATCGCTTTTCAACACCGGATCGATTGGACTGGCACACTCGTTGATTCCTTCGCGTTGGAGTCTGTCCAGTTCGATCTCGACTTTCTCCCGCATCATGTACGGAACCGCCCAAGCCTTATGATGGATGGGCCGTGTATCGGGGCCAAGATAGATCTGTATCTTGGCGCCTGTGAAGTTGCTGATGCCTGGTTCGAATAGCGAGGGAAACTTGCTCAGCACTTGAGCACACGAAGCGTCATCCACTGAAGATAGTGCTTTGATGTCGTTCCAATTCTATCTAATCTTTTCTAGCCAGCTTCTGCCAAACAGCGTTGGGCCATTGCCTGGAACAATCCACAATGATAGATCATGCACAGCTTCATCATACGATACCTTCACTTCCGCACTTCCAATGACTGGTATGAGCTCTTTGGTGTAGGTACACAGCTTTGTATTAATCGGGCTCAGTTTGGGCCTTTGTGCCTTATTGCCCCACAGTTTCTCGAAAGCCTCCTGGCTCATTATTGATTGACTCGCACTCGTATCCAACTCCATTTAATTTGACTTTCAACATTATAAGAGGGCTCTTGGTGGTGAAGGTATGTATCCCATACACTTCTTCCTCGGGTTGAATTGCCTGTGCTGTGCGATCCGTGTCGGATCGATCATCCTCTGCCATGTGGTATGTCGCAGCACATTTACACATTCGCTGGAGGTGCCCCATTGTTCCGCAGCCTTTGCACACGTAGTGCTTGAATCGACATTGATGGGCCCGATGATTATCCCCGCAGCGCCAACATGGTGCTAATGGATTCACATTCACCCCCGATGGCGGACTCTGAGTCATCACAGGACTTGCAGCCACAGACATATAGGCCCTGCCATATGCAGTTTGGCCTGCTAGTGATGTCATTTTATGCACAGTACTTGCCGGTGAGCTTCGATGTTGAGAAGATATCTGTTTGGTATTATTGTCCGTGGCAATGCATGCCTGGGCGATCGCGATGGCCCTGCTCAGGTCTAGGGTTTCGGCAACTGATGCCCAGCACGAAAAAGTCCCTCAGCATTTGCCCCAACACAGCTCCAAAATCGCATGGTCCCATGAGGCGTCTCAGGTCTGCGACATAATCCGCCACGTCCTGGCTCCCCGAAGCGATGGTGTGTGTAAAAATGATATCTCGCCATGAGGATACTCTCCTTTGGCTTGAGGTGGTCCCGAACCAGCGTGCACAACTCTGTATATTCCTTCTCCGTTGGTTTTGTCGGTGCGAGCAGATTCTTAATGAAGCCATATATTTTGGGTCCACAGATGGTGAGGAGAAGCGTCCTGCGCTTGACCGCATTAGTGTCTCCTTCCAGCTTGTTGGCCATGAAGTACTGGTCGAGACGCTCGACGAAGGCTTCCCAATCATCATCCTCTACAAATCTCTCTAATATTCCAACAGCAGCCATGGTTGCGTGAAGGTTCGTATTCTGTTACTTGTCGCCAATTGTTGTGTATAGAAGAACTCCATGATACTGAGTACTGTGAGCTAAACTTAGTGTGACCTTAGTCTTCTTTATTACAACTCTAGAGTGCCTAAACAACATGGCAGCCAACCTTTTATACTAGCCCTGAACGTGTGTGCAGGTGACCATTAGGACTCCAACAGTTGCGCCCTCTGGTGGCAAGTATTACATAGTTACATACATAACAACCCTATACCCGCCTCTCCTCTAATTACCTCTTTTATGTTTTCTAGTTCAACCAAGAGCGCAGGCCATGGAAAATGAACCACCGCATCAACCGATGGAGCCGGTCATACTTATTTCTGGGGGCGAGGAGCCCCGAATCTCACCCGTTCTGCTGCAGGTCCTCCTCTCTACTGAGCACAGTGAGGAGGTAGAGGAGAAGCCTGCAGCAGCAGTAACTTCTAGTGTTCCTACGGCCACATCCTCCTCGACTGAGGAGCTAGCGGGGCCAAGCGCTTTGCCGCAGGGCACCTCAA
Source organism: Pristiophorus japonicus (assembly GCF_044704955.1). Taxonomy (NCBI): domain Eukaryota; kingdom Metazoa; phylum Chordata; class Chondrichthyes; family Pristiophoridae; genus Pristiophorus; species Pristiophorus japonicus. The sequence continues at coordinate 176,820,109 of NC_091986.1, forward strand.
GTGACTCACTGCTGGCAACGACCCCGCGGAGGTTGGTTTGTCGCAGTAGGACTGCTCCATGAACGGGAGATCTTAGCGTGGACATGGTAAACTTGTCCAGGGGGAGCGTTGAGATTGATCAAGAGCTCCACCAGGCAATGGGTGGAATATCTCAGCAGATGGCCACCCTAACCGCTATTATGAACGAGAAAATGACGTGGATAGCGGGGGCTCTGGAACTAATAGCCAGGAACACTGCCAGAGGGATATCAGTGTTCCCGGAATCCGGCACTGCACCCCAAGGTGCTCGAGACTCATGCGAGCCAGGAGGAAGCTCTTGCTTCTGGCTCGGAGGACGTTTCCACGGAAATGTCCTCTCCACCATCATCACCCCAATCGGAAGATCTGCCGTCAGCCCCCCCACCGAAGCAGCGCTTGAGGAGCACTGCGGCAAAGCGGCTTGGCATTGATAGGGGAAAGGGAAGAGGTGGTGTTCAGACTCGTGGAGGGAAAGGGAAGGAGGGGCATGGTCGCAGGTAGGGATGGAGGGAGGGAGAGAGGGAGTGAGTGGTTTTTGTTATGTTTTAAAATTGTTGCCTGTGAGGCTGGTTGTGTGTTTTGGTTTAAAATTGTTGCTGTTTTTATAGTTGGGTTGGTTTGGGGGATGGGGGTGAGGGTGCATGTGTTTTTATTAAAATCTGTTATTTTGTTGTTAAAATGTTCAAAGTTTGAGTTGGGGAGGGGAGTTCTGTTGTGTTGTGGGGTTTTTTTATGATTAAAGAAAAATTATCGTTACTAAAATTATTTAAATTTTTTTTAACTTAACATTATTGTGCATTGTCTTCAAATAGTTGTTAAGTAAATCAACCACAACTGTAACTGTCACCAACGTAATTCAACCTTTAATTTATGAGCTGCAGACACAACGGTCTTGCAGCTGAGTAAATAACACCAACGTTAGTTCAAGCAAAGCGTTCATTTATGAGCTGCTGACGCAAAAGTCTTTCAGCTGCGTAGCCACCACGGGTCCTTTCCTGCAGTCTAGAGTGCGGGGGGGAGGGGGGGGGCATAGTTTCAACATCAGCCTGAGTGTCTTCCACGAGGTCATCATCCACCTCATCTTCTTCCTCTTCTCCTCTCTCCTGAGGTGGACCGGCAGTCCCATCTGGCATTTCTTGTCCCCTCCTGATAGCCAAGTTATGCAGCCTGTAGAACTCCACAATTAATTGAGCGATCTGCTCAGGGTGGTATTGCAAATCGCCTCCTGAGTGGTCCAGGCATCTGAAGCGCTGCTTAAGCAGTCCAATTGTCTTTTCAACGATATTGCGTGTTGCTATGTGGCTTTCGTTGTATCACTTCTCGGCTTCCGTCTGGAGCTTACACAGTGAGGGGGGGGGGGGGTGGTGGCGGGGGTGGTCATCAGCCAACTGGCAAGGCCATATCCTTTATCCCCCAGCATCCAACCATGTACTTGTGGCTGCCTCTTAAACAGGTCAGAAACCGTGCTCTCACGCAAGATGTGCGCATCATGGGATGCTGCCTGGAAATTTTGCATTGACTGCCATGATTATTTGCTTGTGGTCAACAACGAGTTGCTCATTCAAGGAGTGGAATCCCTTTTGGTTCCAAAATACCTGAAAAGGTGCTCGCAGGGTGATGTGCTTGCAGTCTATTGCTCCCTGCATCTTTGGGAAGTTTGCTATTCTCGCAAAACCTAGAGCTCTCTCAGTCTGTGCCTCCCTGGTCATAGGAAAGCTTATAAAGTCCATCCTCTGAGCGTAAAGGGCTTCAGTCACCTGTCGAATGTAGCAGTGTGGCATGCTGAGAGATAGCGCAAATGTCGGCAGCTGAGGCCTGAAAGGAGCCCGATGCATAGAAGGAAAGTGCCGCGGTAACCTTGACCTCAATGGACAGTGCGGTTCTGATTATGCTGTTAGGCTGCAGATCTCCCCTAATGAACTGGCATATCTCACTGATGACCTCCTTTCAGAAGCGCAGTCTCCTAAGGCACGTGTTCTTGGACCAGTTCAGGTAGACTGCTTCTCCCTGTAAGTGCGTCAGGTGTAAGTTCTCCTCCTCCTCCTCAGTCTGCCACCTCCTTGATTGGGCACATAATGCTCTTTAACATACCTTCTCCCATCTCTAGTCTGCAGCATTTGAGTAGTCATCAATACTGGCTGAGAAATTACAGGCCCCATTACAATTACTATTATATGTATTCTTCAGAAATAATACATTTTTGTCCGAAATCTCATAAAATAATGTCAATTCGTCCACAATATGATAAGATGTTTCTTCTGATTTTATATTCACCTTAAAGTAACTCACAGATTAAATGAAAGCTCCCCAGAACTTGAAGCAGCCTTTTATATGAAAAGTTCTTTGATTTACAAAATGGATTCCATAACGCTGGATTAAGATTAGGTGAGTGCAGCTTTTTTTCAGCATTTCTTTGGGCAAGCGATCTTTTCGACGATATATGGGCAAGATGCCGAAAGTAATGCTCAGCGATATTCTAGGCAGTTTCTGGTCGTTAGTTTCCTTCAAAATTCTGGGCGTTGACGTCATAAAAATATGGGCGGGCGGTTTAATTAATTATCGGCGTTAACTTGATGCCGAAACGAACGCTAGTGATAAATGGATGATAAATGGAAGAGAAAAGGATGTTAGTTTCCATTTTTTTATGAATTTGGTGATAAATGGGTGTTCTAACTCATCTCAGCATTTAAATGGGTGATAAGTGGGCGGTAGCGGGTAGAAACTAATGGAAAGTCTAGCATAGTCACTACACTAGGCTGCTGCAATGATCTTTGTACTTTAACTGTGCATTACTACAACTCACTCACACTGCTGGAGTAACTAATTGTAACCAACTTCCCAATAATTTAACAAAGACCAAAAAACTGTAGATGCTTGAAATCTGAAACATAAACAGAAACTGTTGGAAACACTTAGCAGGGTCAGACAGCAGCTGTGGAGAGATAAGTTCATGTTTTAGGTATAGACTCTTCTGTTCTGATGAAGAGTCTATACCTGAAATATCAGCCCGGATTTTGCTAATAATGGTGAGGCTATAACGCTTGCTGTATTACAAGGTAAATTTGACAGCAACTTCTGGTGTCCCCACATGTGCAGTTAAACGTGGAAATCCAGAAGTTGCTGTCAGAGATACCCTGCTGCTCCATAGGGTGTGCTGTTGCAGTCCTCACCAACAGACTCAGTATTGCAATTACTTTAATGGTGTGAACTTGGGGTACTTACCCACTAATTCTGCACTAAAGACAACGGAAAAAGTTAGGGCTAGTGCATTCAGGAATAAGTGAGATTTTAATGGCGTACTAAGTGATAATTACTGCTGAACAACCTCTCTGCCCAAAAAATTAATTTGACAAGTTTGTGGACTCATTCCCTCAGAAGTAAATTAATGCTGCAGATTTAAAAAAAAATAAACATTAATTTTTTAAAACTTTTTCTGTCAGTCTCTTTTATCCCATTAGTATTTCCTTATCTTTATTTTGCTTTCTGTACATGATTTAAATCAAATGGATATTTCCTGCTTTATACTTCCTGGTTTGGACTTCATGGGGCCGAAATTCAGGTCCCCAAAAAGACCACTTACCGCCAGAAAGCGGCGGCCAGGCAGCGAAGTCGAGCGACCACCGACTTCCGGTCCAATGGCCGCTGCCAGTGAAATTCACTTTGGGGATTTTTCTGGCAGATCCCACTTCCACCCCGCTGCTGCCGACCATCCTACTTGTGTCATCAAAGGGTGCAACGCTGATCTCCAGCATCTCCATCACACCTCCCGTGAAATTTAGTTTGAAAAATCTTAAAACCGCCATGCGGTGCCCCCATTAGCTTTTGCTGTCGGTGCACCTTGCTGTTATTCTGTGAGCCATGGCAGCACAATGGCTGTGGTCGTCATGTTTTTTTTTGCAGGCTGACTTCCAGATCGGTCGGCCAAATATGCCCCCGGGTTCGGCCGGACCGCTAACAGGCAGCCCCTCTTGGGTGCCAGGCCGCTGGCCCAGCTGAAACTCTCCCTGGTGGCCCAGTGGACCGATGTTTCACAATGCCGAAGGCTCTCCCCTTTAAGTGAAGGGGAGAGCGTGGTAATGCACACGCGTCGTGACGTCATCTCCGTTGCGCTGCTGACTGACAGCGGCGGAGACTCCATCCCACCTCCACTTCTGTCCCTCTGCAGTACTTACCACCCCACTTCTGCCCCCATTATGACCGTCTTCCAGGCTGCTGAAAAAAACCCGCTAAAGACCTGAATTTCGCGAAAGAGTCGACCTCATCCCACGCGGCGGAAGAAACTCTTCCAGAGCGGAAGGTGCAACCCCCTGTAGAGGGTGCTGTGCTGGAACAGCTAGTCTCTGCTCTAAAACTGGTCAAATCTTTGTGGGCAGCTGTCAGCAAGGTGAACAGCAAGCGCTGTTCCTTAATCGCTGACCACAAAATCTGGTCCATTAACTCATTATCTCTCCTTAGTTACTGTCTTACCTGTATTTCCAGCATTTCTTGTTTTTCTTTCGCAACAACATAATCCTGTTTAGACAAAAATATGGAACTGATTTTTTAATGATTTACTGAAACTCCGATGAAATTGTTAACAAAATATTAAGATTTTAGGCCAATGGTGTTCATCAAACAAATATTGATTTAAAATTGTTGTTAACAAGCTCACACAAAATATAACAACATGCAGCAAATAGTAATTCTGTCAACATGATTTTTTTAAATGTAACTTTTCTTTCTCATCAACTGCTGATTGGCATCATATATCCTTGTCTAGACAGAATGGGCTTCTCTACAGCTGGCAGGTGGCATGATTCAGGGTTGAACTGGGCTGTGTCAGTCATCCCTGGAACTTAAACTCACAATCTGGCTGTTGAACTTCCTTTCTATTTCACTTTTATAAAGGCTAAAGATGATTATTTTGCCTTGTTAAAACACATTTATATCAGAAAACTGGATTGTTTTCATTAAACGAACATAACTTTATACATTAATCTTTGCAGTATGTTTATTCAAATACAGTTATTGTTTAAAAAATGTTTTAGAGTAATATTGGTTGTGGTAGAAAAGTACTTGATGGCAATGTTGCATGCCAGAATTAGAATAAACAAATTATTTTCATACCTATTTACTGGAGCAGCGTATAAGTTAATTATAGAAGATTTAAGCACCATAAGGGTCCTTAAATCAAATCAAAAGTTGTGCTGACATTCTGTCCTCTGGTACTTTTTACACTAAATTCAATGGACAACTCGGTTTGATTTTTATGTCTGTGATCACTTATGTTGTGCTGTTTCTTATTTGAATTGGATAGAAGACAAGTTTACATTTGTGGTTTTTATAGACAATCATGCCTTCAGGTATATGCTTCACTGCATCTGTTCTGATTAGTCCTGAAAGCGTGCGTACTTTTTTTCCAGGGAAAATCCCTCCCTTGCCAGTTCTGACAAACACTACTCCTTCCCATGCTCCAGACTTCATCACCAACCTCTTTCTGTGCTCCCAAAACACAGATGACGCCTCCTAACACTCTCGACTTTGAAATTCTCCATTTCTCCCAGAAAGTAGAATCACCATTCCAGTACTCACATAGGGCTCAACTTTGCCCAAGCCCGCTTTCTGGCGTATTGCCAGAGATACGCACGTCTTTCTAGGCCAGAAATGCGGCAGAAATATTTAGCCAAAGTTTCCCCAATGTATAATTCAAATTTGGCGCCACGCAGCGTGTCCAGTCACCTCAGAGCGGGGGGGGGGGGGTGGGGGAGGAACCTGCTGACTGTGCTGAAAAAACAATGCCGCACCTTCTGCGCATGCTGACAAAAAAAGTGATGTTTTTGATATTATTTCAATGGATGCACATGCGCAGTACAGCTCCAGGTTGTCAATCAGCCATTTTTAAAGAGCCAGTTGTGTGAGAATGTTGAGTGCTGTGTGAGAGCATTGGAAAAATCGGATCTGCAGCAATACAAGATGCAATGCGGTGCAAGGACCAAGAATTTCTTACGGGATGAAGTGGAGGCACTAGTTACTGTGATTGAGACCAGATGGCAGGACTGGACACCAGCAGAGGTCACATAAAAGTTCCACCCAAAGAAATGAAGAAACGCTGGAGCCAAGTTGCAGAAGATTACTGCGCAATGGTGACCACCATGAGAGCTGGAGGCCAGTGTAAAAAGAAGTTGCAGGACCTTGGTCAAGTAGTTAGTGTAAGTAATATTTTCATTTATTCAGTGGAATTGCAATTGTAAATGTGACCATCTGTATATGTCCCATCCAGCAGAAAGTCACCCTCTCTAAAAAGTTGCATTTTCATGTTTGCCGAGGAAGGTGGCACACAACAAAAGGGAAAGAACTCGAACAGGAGGAGGCCTGGCAAATCTGCAGTCACTGACACCATTGGAAGAGAGAGTCGCTGTTTTGATGGGAGAAGAGCACCCACCACTGCACAAGCTGGCCCACACTCGAGGGAGAGGGTAAGTCCTGCAAATTCCAAGGTCTGGCTTTGCTAAATGTTAAGTACTGTGCGGGAAAGCCATGCTTCCGTTCCTGGGTGTGTGTCCGGCAGCTACGCTTCGGTTGATGCAATGTGCTATCATTCATCGTGGTCCTTCAAATCAGCCTGCTGCCTGCACTGTGTGAGCCTACTCATGCCACCCTGCCCCCTCCTCTGCTGCTAACCATTCGTCTGTGTTCTGTTATATTTTGCAGAACTTGAGGCCGACTCTGACAATGCAGAAGAAGATTCAAACGAGGACGAGTCTGAAGAGGAGAACATCTTCCAATCCCACTCTCCAGACCATGAGGGGATAGAGATGGATGAAGCCCCCACAATTTTATTGACTTTGATGGAGGTGTAGGTGCCACCCATTGAGGTGTCAGCCCCTTCCGTGACTAGTGGTTTGAGTGTTGGTGGGACATTCCATGGTTTCCTAATGTCCGAGGCTGTGGGTCCCAGTGGTGGGGTGCAGTGAGGCACACCCGTGGGGAGGGGAAGGAGAGCTCAACTGCGCTCTCCTGAGGTGTAGGATCTAACAGATGTGGTTCAGATGATGGCAATGAGTGGGGAGAGCACTGACCTTACGTGATCACTCCTGGATACCATCAGTGGGGTGGGTGATGAGGTAGCGGGACTGTCGGGAGAAGTAACAGAAGTAATCTCACGAGAAATAGGAACGATGTCTGGGACCATGAGTGAGGGAATATCTCAGTCAGCTGAAATCATGTCACTGAGCATGAGGGAGGGAATGTCACAGGTAGTTGAGACAGTTTTGCTCAACACGAGGGAGGGAATGTTGCAGGTCATTGAGACACTGTCAGGGCGCATGAGGGATGGCATGTTGGAGTTAGCTGCTGCAATAAGGGAACACGCCCCGACCCTGAGCCCATTGACAGAATCAACTGTCACTCCCACTCCAATCCCCACACCAGCCTCTGAAGAGCCCCAAGCCAGGCCCTCCACATTGCTGCCTGGGCCCTCCACATTGCCACCTGCCACCCCTTCTCAACAGGTGCGCACTACCCGAGATCTTAGAAAGAATAAGCTTGGTACCAACCCCAGAAACACTGTGCGGGCAGGGGTGGTGGAGTCACCAAGACCAAGCGCAGCGGGCGGTCTTAGAATAAGGTGGAGGAGAGATGGGTGCAGCCTTTCTTTGCTGCTGCTGTTGTTGTTATTATTGTTACTTTTGTAACTGTTGTTCTCAAATTAACAGATTTTTGTAAGTTGTGTAAATTTACAAGTTTAAAAGTTAGTAAGTGATCTTAAAGGTTTTAAGTGATCTTAAAGTTCGTAACTGAAAACTTTAAAGTTTGATACAAGAATCATTTTATTAAAGTTAAGTTAAGTAGAAAGAACTGTTTGTTAAACTTTTGAATAAAATATATTTTACATTAAATTTGAATCATTTTCACTATTTGTTCCATTATTAACACAGCAGGCAGGGCAGGTTCTTTGTTCTCTCTCCCCAAGGTCTGTATGGATGGACCACACCCAGGTCTTGTGACTTCTCTTCCCCCCCCACCCAACTCATTGCAGTCGTGTGACTTCTCCCTTTCTCCCCTCCCCCTCCCCCCCACAACAACTCATTGCAGTGTTGTGCTCAGTGCAGAAGCCTTCCGATCGCCACCTTTCCCCCTCAAGCTTGTTTTCCAGCTGATCCCTGGGGCCGATTCTGACCTCCAGCCCTGCTTGAAGACGTTCGGTGGTGGCGTGTGAGTAAATAAAAAACATCAGAAATCCAAGAAACTTCCATGTACTCCATAACTTTATTATGGATATTTCAAGTATTCGAGACTCCCTCCAAAAACTTTGATTGAAAACAATGGTGTCTTTTAGCGCCGATTTTTCAATGTGCACTGCTTTCTATTAACTCACCAGAAGGTTTTTCGTGAGTGGCCAGATACTCCAACCTCGGATAAAAACATTTTGGGCAAACTGCGAAAAATGCTGAAAACTGGCGCAGACATGAGGCAAAAAAAACTAACGTAGAAACGCAGTTACGCCAGCGCAGACTCCGGGAGAAACTTTGAATTAAATAATTACGCCAGAAAAAACAGCACGCGCCAAAAAAACGGCGCAAATGATCCGGGAAAATTGAGCCCATAGTACCTCCCTATTGCTTCCCCACTCCAGCATCCACATCCCGACACCCACACACACTACTGGGTACCAGATCCTGGAAATTTTGACTACCATAGTAGATGCACAATTCAGTAGGTTTCTCCTCATTCTACACACCCCTGTTTCCCCTGCCAAAGTCCCCCAGATTCAGACAATTCCCCTATGTTGTCTTAACTCAAGGTACCTCAACTAATGCTCCCAAATGCCATGGCTGTCCCCCCCCTCCCCCTATAGTGATCCCAAACGCAGAATATCTTCCATGTTTGCAAACCACAGATCCTTCTTAATACATGTGCTTGCCATGGAACTCGAGACTTCATTGCTGAAGAGCTTTTACTGCCACTAAGTGCTGTCACTCACCAGGACCCTCCATCTAGTACTACTCCCTGAAGCCCCAGAGCGGGTCCAAAGCCAATGACTACCCTTACGGCTGCAAGATCCTTGCAGGCCCCAATATTCCCAGATTCCAGGGCCCCACTCCCCAGCACACTTATTCTCGATACAACATCCCCATTCCCCTCATCATAGGCAGTCCCTCGGAATCGAGGAAGACTTGCTTCCACTCCTGAAGTGAGTTCTTTGGTGGCTGAACAGTCCAATACGAGAGCCACAGTCTCTGTCACAGGTGGGACAGATAGTCGTTGAGGGAAGGGGTGGGTGGGACTGGTTTGCCGCACGCTCTTTCCGCTGCCTGCGTTTGATTTCTGCACGCTCTCGGCATTGAGACTCGAAGAGCTCAACACCCTCTCGGATGCACTTTCTCCACTTAGGGCGGCCTTTGGCCAGGGACTCCCAGGTGTCAGTGGTGATGTCGCACTTTATCAGGGAGGCTTTGAGGGTGTCCTTGTAACGTTTCTGCTGCCCACCTTTGGCTTGTTTACCGTGAAAGAACTCCACGTAGACCACTTGCTTTGGGAGTCTCGTGTCTGGCATGTGAACTATGTGGCCTGCCCAGTGAAGCTGATTGAGGGTGGTCAGTGCTTCAATGCTGGGGGTGTTGGCCTGGACGAGGACATTGATATTGGTGCACCTGTTCTCCCAGGGGATTTAAAGGATCTTGCGGAGACATCGTTGGTGATATATCGCCAGGAGGGCGGGTATTACTACAGCCCTGTGGACCATGAGCTTGGTGGTAGATTTGAGGGCCTGGTCTTTGAACACTCTTTTCCTCAGGCGGCCGAAGGCTGCACTGGTACACTGGAGGCGATGTTGAATCTCTGCATCAATGTCTGATTTCGTTGATAAGAGGCTTCCGAGTTATGGGAAGTGGTCCACGTTGTCGAGGGCCGCGCCGTGGATCTTGATGACTGGGGGGCAGTGCTGTGCGGCAAGGACAGGCTGGTGGAGGACCTTTGTCTTACGGATGTTTAGCGTAAGGCCCATTCTTTCTGTAAAGTCCTTACTCTACAGTATGAAACCACATGAGGCACCTTCTGGGGACAAGGTCACTCTGTGACCTGAACTCTTTATTCACAGGACTCCGAAGACAGTGGCCCTGCGTGGGACCTCCCTTTTTATACCTGAGTGATCAGGTAAGGAGTGTCTCCCGCAAGTTCACCCCTTGTGGTCAAGGTGTGCATCTAGGTTGAGTGTATACAGTACTACAGTGGTGTTACTTTGTGGTTACATACATGACACTTTCATATGCCTCAGTAAATACGTCGACTATATCCTGGAGTTCAGCCTCAGAATGTGCGCAGACGCAGGCGTCATCCACTTACTATAGCTCAACGACAGAGGTTGGGGTGATCTTGCACCTGGCCTGGAGACGGCGGAGGTTAAACAGCTTCCCACTGATTCTGTAGTTTAGTTCCACTCCAGCGGGGAGCTTGTTGACTGCGAGGTGGAGCATGGCAGCGAGGAAGATTGAGAAGAGAATTGGAGCAATGATGCAGCCCTGTTTGACCCCAGTCCGGACATGGATTGGGTTTCTAATGAATCCGTTGGTAAGGATCATGGCCGGCATGTCTTCGTGGAGCAGGCGATGGATGTTGACAAACTTTTGGGGGCATCCGAAATGGAGGAGGACGCTCCATAGACCCTCGCAGTCGACAGTGTCAAAGGCCTTTGTAATGTCGAAAAAGGCCATGTATAAGGGCTAATGCTGCTCCCTGCATTTTTCCTGCAGCTGTCACGCTGCAAAGATCATGTCCATTGTGCCCCGTAGGGGATGAAATCCGCACTGTGACACCGGGAGGAGCTCCTCGGCCACAGGGAGAAGACAGTTGAGGAGAACTCTAGAGACAACTTTCCCAGTGGCTGATAACAGGGAGATTCCCCTGTAATTGCCGCATTCGGACTTGTCCCCTTTTTAAAAAATGGTCACGATCACTGTATCTCTGAGATTTCCCGGCATGCTCTCCTCCCTCCAGATAAGAGAGATGAGGTCATGTATCCGCGCCAACAGCGCCTCTCTGCTATACTTTAGTGCCTCAGCAGGGATTCTATCCGCTCCCGTAGCCTTGTTGTTCTTGAGTTATTTTATGGCTTTTCCTACCTCATACAACATCCCCATTGCAGCCATACCCTAACGCCTGTCCTCAGCGCAGCCACATCTCTGCTGCCCCCAGTGCTGTCACACCCCAGAATTCTGCTCCACTAGACTTCCGATTCCCTGTTCTGACACACCCTAAAGCTCCCCTCAATGGTCCAGACCCTGGCACCTACCCAGTCCTGCCTCCTTTTGTGATGTTCTAGCTCCACCCAGTGCTCCCACACCCATCTCCACACACCCCGCCCCCCCACCCCCAACCCAAGGTGCTACCATACTCTAGAACTTCTCCCCTTACAGCAATATCCTGGAATCAGTTCCTACTACTGCCAGACCCAGGAATCACCCTGTAAGCTAAACCCCACATTCCATATCTAGAGCCTAGGTTCCCTCTCCACAGTACTGCCATTCCCCAGACCTATTTTCAACATGGCTTAAGTCCAGCACCCCAATAAATGATGTCAAATCACAAGCTTCATCAATCCTCACTACTTTTAAGCCACATATACTTACCTCCAATCTGATGCATGCCTTCCAGCTTCTGGGCTTTAAAAAATGGTAAAAAATGATAAAAATTAAATAGGGCTAAAGGAACATATCATAATAATCAAGACCACTGATTTACAGTTTTCCTGGAAAATTCAACAGAATTTGATCCCCAAAACACTAGTAAAATTACCATGTAATGTAAACAGAATTTGACTTATTCACTTACAGTAAATCAATGGCCCTGATAATATATTGTGCATTACCTGGTCTCACATCCCTATTGTAAAACAGCACATTATCCAACTCATCATAAAAATGCCAGCCTAGAACCTTTTGTGTTTCAAAAGCATAGGTTTTTTTTCTCCATCATTTTATATGTGAAATCCAGTAAAAGAAAACCAAGATATATTTTTGGTGTGTTGATCGTGGAAACAATGGCAAGGAATTTCGATGAAAAGTTTCCATATAACTACGGTATAAGAATGGGGTTGTGGCATTTTTTCCAAGCAGCTTTGTACGTAAATGACTTATGCTGGTTTTACGTTGAAACATCGGTACAGTTAAATTTCCTTGATCAATTGTGCCGCTTCCGAGACACGCCCATCCAAAACCTCTGCCGCTCATTTACATAGCTCTGCCCCCATGCAAAAGGCCAGTTTGAGCGTGTTACCAGGATTCCTGGAGTCAAACATTTAAGCGCGAGAGGGTCCAAAGTTACCTGATATTGGCATAACGGAGATGAATGGGGCTATATTTTACACTTTTGTGCAGCTCGCCTAAAAATGGGTGTTATTTCCGGAGTGGGTGGTAAAAATGGGTTTTCAGATCGGCGGCTTGTCGCCCATTTTCAAAGCCCTTAGTCTCCATTTTAAAAAGTGGGCGTTACCGCGAGCACTATGAAATGGGCATTAGCGTTAAATCTCTCTGACCTTCTGCCGTAAAGTGTCGGCGTCCTTAGCAACGGCATGGCAACACTCGATTCACGCGATTCAGGAGGTCAAGGGTCATCATTACATGCACATAAGAGGAGACAGAGAGAGAGGGAGTGGAGAGGGAGTGAAGGCGTGTGTGGGTGTGATTTGGCTGCTTGGGGAGGAAGGAGGGAGAGTTTCGAGCTTTATAGCAAATTGTGCCACAAAAAATTAGCTATTCCCAGCCAGATATTTTCCCGAATTTGGTGCCTATAATGGAGGGAGAGGAGGAGGCAACACAGCACGCTGTGGAGACTGACACTGGCGAGAGCAGTGAGCTGGAAGAGGAACAAATTAGAGGACGCAAAAGACCAAGGAGGTTCTCGGATGAGGCAAATGCCTCCCTCCTGCATGAGGTCGAATCATGCTGGGGTGATTTGACACAGAGAGGGCATCGGAAGCCCACCCCAAAGGCCTACCAGAAGATATGGGCCTAGATAGCAGAGGTGGTCTCATCGGCGACCAATGATGTGCACGAGGGCAACCAATGTCGCAAACGATGGAACGACCTTGTCGGATTCGCAAGTTTAAGTATTACATTTATTTACATGTACTTATGTATTTATATAATTTGATTTGTAAGAAGAGTCATGAGTGACTATCATCAGATGTGAGGTCTTTCACTTTTACCTGCGGACACGGTATACATCTTTAGGTAAAGAATGATATAAAAGGCCAGGAGTTCAGGCAGTCGGAGCAGCAGTTGGGAGCAGCTAGTTGGTGCAGGGACAAGAGTAAACAGAGAATTAATAAGAAATCGAAGTGTGATGTCACAGCCAAGTGGGTAAATGATTGGCTGGTGGATTGGTGAGTATTTAATCTTTTTCGTTTTCTTTTCCTTTTCTTATCAGTAGGTAACCTTTGGCATTGTTGCCAAATAAGTTAATTTAAGGGTTAAGTCATGGCAGGAGAGCACAGACCCGTGTCCCTGATTACTATGTGGGCAGGAAGTGTGTCCAGCTGCAGCTCCTGACAGACCACATTGCGGCACTGGAGCTGCGCATGGACTCTGGAGCATCCGCGATGCTGAGGATGTCGTGAATAGCATGTGTGTAAAGGTTACACAGCCAGATAGGGAATGGATGACCATCAGGCAGAGTAGTGGAAGGAAGGTAGTGCAGGGGTCCCCTGTGGTCATCTCCCTCCAAAACAGATATACCGTTTTGGGTACTGTTGGGGAAGATAACTCATTAGGGGAAGGCAGCAGCAGCCAAGTTCATGGCACCATGGGTGGCTCTGCTGCACAGGAGGGCAGGAAAAAGAGTGGGAGAGCTATAGTGGTGGGGAATTTTATTGTAAGGGGACTAGATAGGCGCTTCTGCGGCCGCAATCGAGACTCCAGGATGGTATGTTGCCTCCCTGGTGCAAGGGTCAAGGATGTCTCAGAGCGGCTGCAGGGCATTCTGGAGGGGGAGGGTGAACAGCCAGTTGTCATGGTGCATATAGGTACCAACGATATAGGTAAAAAATGGGATGAGGTCCTACAAGCAGAATTTAGGGAGCTAGGAGTTAAATTAAAAAGTAGGACCTAAAAAGTAGTAATCTCAGGATTGCTAACAATGCCACGTACTAGTCAGAGTAGGAATAGCAGGATAGTTAAGATGAATACGTGGCTTGAGGAATGGTGCAAGAGGGAGGGATTCAAATTTCTGGAACATTGGAACTGGTTCTGGGAGAGGTGGAACCAGTACAAACCGGACGGTCAGGACCGGAACCAATGTCCTAGGGGGAGTGCTTGCTAGTGCTTTTGGAGAGGGTTTAAACTAATATGGCAGGGGGATAGGAATCAATGCAGGGAGACAGAGGGAAGTAAAATGGGGGCAGAAGCAAAAGCTAGAAAGAATATAAGGAAAAGTGGAGGGCAGAGAAATCAAAGGCAAAAATTAAAAAGGGCCACATTACAACATAATTCTAAAAGGACAAAGAGTCTTAAAAAAACAAGCCTGAAGGCTCTGTGTCTCAATGCGAGGAGCATTCGTAATAAAGTGGATGAATTAGCTGCGCAGATAGCTGTTAATAGATATGATGTAATTGGGATTATGGAGACATGGCTCCAGGGTGACCAAGGCTGAGAACTCAACATCCAGGGGTATTCAATATTCAGGAAGGATACACAGAAAGGAAAAGGAGGTGGGGGTAGCGTTGCTGGTTAAAGAAGAGATTAACGCAATAGTAAGGAAGGACATTAGCTTGGATGATGTGGAATCTGTATGGGTAGAGCTGCGGAACACCAAAGGGCAGAAAACACTAGTGGGAGTTGTGTACAGACCACCAAACAGTAGTAGTGAGGTTGGGGACGGCATCAAACAGGAAATTAGGGAGGCGTGCAATAAAGGTACAGCAGTTATCATGGGTGACTTTAATCTGCATATAGTTTGGGCTAACCAAACTGTAGCAATACAGTGGAGGAGGATGTCCTGGAGTGTAGAAGGGATGGTTTTCTAGACCAATACATTGAGGAACCAACTAGAGAGTTGGCCATCCTAGACTGGGTGTTGTGTAATGAGAGATGATTAATTAGCAGTCTTTTTGTTCGAGGCCCCTTGGGAAAGAGTGACCATAATATGGTAGAATTCTTCATTAAGGTGGAGAGTGACACAGTTAATTCAGAGACTAGAATCCTGAACTTAAAGAAAGGTAACTTCGATGGTATGAGACGTGAATTGGCTAGGATAGACTGGCGAATAATACTTAAAGGGTTGCCGGTGGATAGGCAATGGCAGACATTTAAAGATCACATGGATGTACTTCAAAAATTGTACATCCCCGTCTGGCGTAATAATAAAGCGGGGAAGGTGGCTCAACCGTGGCTAACAAGGGAAATTAGGGATAGTGTTAAATCCAAGGAAGAGGCATATAAATTGGCCAGAAAAAGCAACAAACCTGAGGACTGGGAGAAATTTAGAATTCAGCAGAGGAGGACAAAGGGTTTAATTAGAGGTGAAGCAGCAGAGTCGGGAGGCCTACAAAAGGCCCATCAGTCGGCAGACACCAGCGGGAGGTCAAGGAGGTGTCGGAGAGGCGGAGCAGCAGAGTTGGGAGGCCTACAAAAGGCCCATCAGTCGGCAGACACCAGCGGGAGGTCGAGGAGGTGTCGGAGAGGCGGAGCAGTAGAGTCGGGAGGCCTACAAAAGGCCCATCAGTCGGGAGGCACCAGCGGGAGGTCGAGGAGGAGTCGGGAGGCGGAGCCGGTGCAGCTGCAGCAGGGAGGCAAAAAAAAAGTAGAAAGAAATCGAAAGGTGACGTCACAGCCAAGGGGGCAAGTGATTGGCTGGTGATTGGTGAGCAGCTTTTATTTTTTCTTTTCTTTATCAGTAAGTAACCTTTAGCATTGTTGTTGCCAAATTAAGTTAATCTAAGGGTTAAGACATGGCAGGAGAGCTCGGACACGTGTTATGCTCCTCCTGTAATATGTGGGAAGTCAGGGACGCTTCCAGTGTCCCTGACGACTACGTGTGTGGGAAGTGTATCCGCCTCCAGCTCCTGACGGACTGCCTTGTGGCACTGGAGCTGCGGGTGGATTCACTCTGGAGCATCCACGATGCTGAGAATGATGTGAATAGCACGGTTAGCGAGTTGGTCTTACTGCAGGTAAAGGGTACACAGCCAGATAGGGAATGGGTGACCAACAGGAAGAGCAGTGCAAGGAAGGTAGTTCAGGGGTCCCCTGTGGTCATCCCCCTGCAAAACAGATACACCACTTTGGGTACTGTTGAGGGCGATGAATCAACAGGGGAGAGCAGCAGCAGCCAAGTTCATGGCACCGTGGGTGGCTCTGCTGCACAGGAGGGCAGGAAAAAGAGTTGGAGAGCTATAGTGATAGGGGATTCAATTGTAAGGGGAATATATAGGCGTTTCTGCGGCCGCAGTTGAGACTCCAGGATGGTATGTTGCCTCCCTGGTGCAAGGTTCAAGGATCTCTCAGAGCGGGTGCAGGACATTCTGAAAAGGGAGGGTGAACAGCCAGTTGTCGTGGTGCACATAGGTACCAACGATATAGGTAAAAAATGGGATGAGGTCCTACGAGATGAATTTAGGGAGCTAGGAGCTAAACTAAAAAGTAGGACCTCAAAAGTAGTAATCTCAGGATTGCTACCAGTGCCACGTGCTAGTCAGAGTAGGAATCACAGGATAGCTCAGATGAACACATGGCTTGAGGAATGGTGCAGAAGGGAGGAATTCAAATTCCTGGGACATTTGAACCGGTTCTGGGGGAGGTGGGACCAGTACAAACTGGCTGGTCTGCACCTGGGCAGGATCGGAACCAATGTCCTCGGGGGAGTGTTTGCTAGTGCTGTTGGGGAGGAGTTAAACTAACATGGCAGGGGGATGGGAACCTATGCAGGGAGACAGAGGGAAATAAAATGGAGGCAGAAGCAAATGATAGAAAGCAGAATAGTAAAAGTGGAAAGCAGAGAAACCCAAGGCAAAAAACAAAAAGGGCCACATTACAGCACAATTCTAAAGGGGCAAAGTTTGTTAAAAAGACAAGCCCTGAAGGCTCTGTGCCTCAATGCGAGGAGTATTCGGAATAAGGTGGATGAATTAACTGCGCAGATAGCAGTTAACGGATATGATGTAATTGGCATCACGGAGACATGGCTCCAGACTAAGGCTGGGAACTCAACATCCAGGGGTATTCAACATTCAGGAAGGATAGACAGAGAGGAAAAGGAGGCGGGGTGGCGTTGCTGGTTAAAGAGAAAATTAATGTAACAGTAAGGAAGGACATTAGCTTGGATGATGTGGAATCGGTATGGGTGGAGCTACGGAATACCAAAGGGCAGAAAACGCTAGTGGGAGTTGTGTACAGACCACCAAACAGTAGTAGTGAGATTGGGGACAGCATCAAACAAGAAATAAGGGATGTGTGCAATAAAGATACAGCAGTTATCATGGGCGACTTTAATCTACATATTGATTGGGCTAACCAAACTGGTAGCAATGTGGTGGAGCAGGATTTCCTGGAGTGTAATAGGGATGGTTTTCTAGACCAGTATGTCGAGGAACCAACTAGAGAGCTGGCCATCCACGACTGGGTAATGTGCAATGAGAAGGGACTAATTAGCAATCTTGTTGTGCGAGGCCCCTTGGGGAAGAATGACCATAATATGGTAGAATTCTTTATTAAGTTGGAGAGTGACATAGTTAATTCGGAAACTAGGGTCCTGAACTTAAGGAAAGGTAACTTCGACGGTATGAGGCGTGAATTGGCTAGAATAGACTGGCAAAGGATACTTAAAGGGTTAACGGTGGATAAGCAATGGCAAATATTTAAAGATCACATGGATGAACTTCAGCTATTGTACATCCTTGTCTGGAGTAAAAATAAAACAGGGAAGGTGGCTCAATCGTGGCTAACAAGGGAAATTAGGGATAGTGTTAAAACCAAGGAAGAGGCATATAAATTAGCTAGAAAAAGCAACAAACCTGAGGACTGGGAGAAATTTAGAATTGAACAGAGGAGGACAAAGGGTTTAATTAAGAGGGGGAAAATAGAGCACGAGAGGAAGCTTGCAGGGAACATAAAAACTGACTGAAAAAGCTTCTATAAATATGTGAAGAGAAAAAGATTAGTGAAGACAAACGTAGGTCCCTTACAGGTGAATTTATAATGGGGAATAAAGAAATGGCAGACCAATTGAACAAATACTTCAGTTCTGTCTTCACGAAGGAAGACACAAATAACTTTCCGGATGTACTAGGGGACAATGGGTCTAATGAGAAGGAGGAACTGAAGGATATCCTTATTAGGCAGGAAATTGTGTTCGGGGAATTGATGGGATTGAAGGCCGACAAATCCCCGGGGCCTGATAGTCTGCATCCCAGAGTACTTAATGAAGTGGCCCTAGAAATAGTGGATGCATTGGTCATCATTTTCCAACAGTCTATCGACTCTGGATCAGTTCCTATGGACTGGAGGGTAGCTAATGTAACACCACTTTTAAAAAAAGGAGGGAGAGAGAAAACGGGTAAGTATAGACCGGTTAGCCTGACATCAGTAGTGGGGAAAATGTTGGAATCAAACATTAAGAATGAAATAGCAGCGCATTTGGAAAGCAGTGACAGGATCAGTCCAAGTCAGCATGGATTTATGAAAGGGAAATCATGCTTGACGAATCTTCTGGAATTTTTTCAGGATGTAACTAGCAGAGTGGACAAGGGATGTGATGTATTTTGACTTTCAAAAGGCTTTTGACAAGGTCCCGCACATGAGATTGGTGTGCAAAATCAAAGCACACGGTATTGGGGGTAATGTACTGATGTGGATAGAGAACTGGTTGGCAGACAGGAAACAGAGAGTCGGAATAAACGGGTCCTTTTCAGAATGGCAGGCAGTGACTAGTGGAGTGCCGCAGGGCTCAGTGCTGGGACCCCAGCTCTTTACAATATACATTAACGATTTAGATGAAGGAATTGAGTATAATATCTCCAAGTTTGCAGATGACACTAAACTGGGTGGTGGTGTGAGTTGTGAGGAGGACGCTAAGAGGCTGCAGGGTGTCTTGGACAGGTTAGGTGAGTGGGCAAATGCATGGCAGATGCAGTATAATGTGGATAAATGTGAGGTTATCCAATTTTGGGGCAAAAACACGAAGGCAGAATATTATCTGACTGGCGGCAGATTTGGAAAAGGGGAGGTGCAACGAGACCTGGGTATCATGGTTCATCAGTAATTGAAAGTTGGCATGCAGGTACAGCAGGCGGTGAAGAAGGCAAATGGTATGTTGGCCTTCATAGCGAGGGGATTTGAGTACAGGAGCAGGGAGGTCTTACTGCAGTTGTACAGGGCCTGGGTGAGACCTCACCTGGAATATTGTGTTCAGTTTTGGTCTCCTAATCTGAGGAAGGATGTTCTTGCTATTGAGGGAGTGTAGTGAAGGTTCACCAGACTGATTCCCGGGATGGTTGGACTGACATATGAGGAGAGACTGGATCAACTGGGCCTTTATTCACTGGAGTTTAGAAGGATGAGACGGGATCTCAGAAACGTATAAGATTCTGACGGAACTGTACAGTTTAGATGCTGGAAGAATGTTCCCGATGTTGGGGAAGTCCAGAACCAGGGGACATAGTCTTAAGATTAAGGGTAGGCCATTTAGGACTGAGATGAGGAGAAACTTCTTCACTCAGAGAGTTGTTAACCTGTGGAATTCCCTGCCGCAGAGAGTTGTTGATGCCAGTTCATTGGATATATTCAAGAGGGAGTTAGATATGGCCCTTACGGCTAAAGAGATCAAGGGGTATGGAGAGAAAGCAGGAAAGGGGTACTGAGGGAATGATCAGCCATGATCTTATTGAATGGCAGTGCAGGCTCGAAGGGCCGAATGGCCTATTCCTGCACCTATTTTCTATGTTTCTAATTAGGAGGGGGAAAATAGAGTATGAGAGTAAGCTTGCAGGGAACATAAAAACTGACTACAAAAGCTTCTATAGATATGTGAAGAGAAAAAGATTAGTGAAGACAAACGTAGGTCCCTTGCAGTCAGAATCAGGTGAATTTATAATGGGGAACTAAGAAATGGTAGAACAATTGAACAAATACTTTGGTTCTGTTTTCACTAAGGAAGACACAAATAACCTTCCGGAAATACTAGGGGACTGAGGGTCTAGCGGGAAGGAGGAATGGAAGGAAATCCTTATTAGTCAGGAAATTGTGTTAGGGAAATTGACGGGACTGAAGGCCGATAAATCCCCAGGGCCTGATAGTCTGCATCCCAGAAGAGGCCCTAGAAATAGTGGATGCATTGGTGATCATTTTGCAACATACTATAGGTTCTGGATCAGTTCCTATGGATTGGAGGGTAGCTAATGTAACCCCACTTTTTAAAAAAGGAGGGAGAGTGAAAACACGAAATTATAGACTGGTTAGCCTGACATCGGTAATGGGAAAAATGTTGGAATCAATTATTAAAGATACAATAGCAGCGCATTTGGAAAGCAGTGACAGGATCGGTCCAAGTCAGCATATATTTATGAAAGGGAAATCATGCTTGACAAATCTTCTATAATTTGTTGAGGATGTAACTAGTAGAGTGGATAAGGGAGAACCAGTGGATGTGGTGTACTTGAACTTTCAAAAGGCTTTTGACTAGGTCCCACACAAGAGATTAATATGCAAAATTAAAGCACATGGTATTGAGGGTAATGTATTGACGTGGATAGAGACCTGGTTGGCAGATAGGAAACAAAGAGTAGGAATAAACGGGTCCTTTTCAGAATGGCAGGCAGTGACTAGTGGGGTACTGCAAGGTTCAGTGCTGGGACCCCAGTTATTTACAATATACATTAATGATTTAAATGAAGGAATTGAATGTAATATCTCCAAGTTTGCAGATGACACTAAGCTGGGTGGCAGTGTGAGCTGTGAGGAGGATGCTAAGTGGTTGCAGAGTGACTTGGACAGATTAGGTGAATGGGCAAATGCATGGCAAATGCAGTATAATGTAGATAAATGTGAGGTTATCCACTTTGGTCTCACCAAGGACCTGTACAACTGCAGTTAGACCTCCCTGCTCCTCTACTCAAATCCTCTCGCTGTGAAGGCCAACATGCCATTTGCTTTCTTTACTGCCTGCTGTACCTGCATGCCTACTTTCAATGATGTACCATGACACCCAGGTCTCGTTGCACCTCCCCTTTTCCTATCCTACTTACTCAGGGTTGTATTGTAGCTTCCCTCCTGAGTGCTCCAGGCATCTAAAGCGCTGCTGAAACACATTAATTGTTTTCTGGACCACATTGCGTGTGGCTCTGTGGCTCTCGGTGTATCGCTTCTCGGCCTCGGTGTGGGTGTCATGCAGTGGGGTCATCAGCCAGGTGGCTAGGCCATATCATTTGTCAGTAAACATCCAGCATTGTCGTTGTAGCTGACTGGTAAACATGTCAGAGACAGTCATCTCACTTAAAATGTGAGCCTCATCGAAGCTGCCCGGACATTTGACATTCACTGGCATACTTATCTGGTTGTGGTCGACAACTAGTTAGACCTTCAGGGAGTGAAATCCTTTCCTTTGCGAAAAACCTCTGGGTCCTGAGAAGGTGTCCGCATGGCGATGTAAGTACGCTGTATTGCTCCCTGCACATTGGGGAACTTAGCAATGCGGTAGAATGCTCCAGCCCTGTCATTCTGAGCCTCCGTCATAGGGAAGCTGATAAAGTCCATCCTACGTGCGTACAGGGCCTCCTAATGCAGCAATGTGTGGCATGCTGCGACAGAAGGAAAATGTCAACCGCGGAGTTCCGAAAGGAACCGGACACGTAGAACGACAGTGCCGCGGTGACCTTGACCTCGACAGACAGTGATGTCCTGAAGATGCTGGCAGACTGCAGGTCTGGCCTGATGAGCTGACATATTTCACTGATCACCACTTTGTGGAGGTGCAGTCTCCGAAGGCAGGTGTCCTCAGATAAGTCGAGGTAAGACCGTTGCTCCCTGTAAGCGCAGGGTGTGTATGGTGTGGACCTCCTCCTCAGTCTGGCACGTGTTAGATTGGGCACATAATGTTGTGCATGAGATGTTGTGTCATTTGCACTCTGCAGCATCTGCGTTGTAATCGATGCAGGCTGAGAAATGGCTGGCCCCTTTCCAATAAAAGTATAATGCCGATTGTTCACAAGCAATAAGTTTCAACTCTAAAAGACACCTACAGTAAAACCCAATCATCCACAGTCTGAAAAGATGTCTGTTCAGATGGTCACTTCATCTGAGAAGAACTCCAGAGTCAATCCAAACTCCCCTGAAGTTGAAGCAGCCTTTTCAATGAAGCGACCTGTGATTTGCAAAATGGTGTCCACACTGTTGTGATTAGTTCAGAACAGTTTCACTTTTTCAGAGCGGTGTTGTGGGCAAGATGTGTGCAAGGTAGTGAAAGTGATGCTGGGCGATATACTGGGCGTTAGTTTCGGCAAATGTGATCTTTACCACAAAAAATAGTGGCCGGTCGGTATTATTGAATCTCGGCGTTAATTACGTGCCGAAATTAACGTTAGGCGATATTATGGGCATCGGTTTCGCCCATTCTGATGATTCCGCCCCAAAGAAGTGGGCGGGCGGTATTATTTTTTCCCGGAGTTACGTACATACTGAAAATAACGCTCGGCGATAATTGTCCGAAAAATGGACAGTTTCCATTTTGTGGCTAAATGGACGATATCTGGGCGTTACACCTCATTTCAGTGTTAAAATGGATGTTAAGTGGGCATTATGCATGCCGAAATAATGCAAAATCTAGCCCACAATGGCCAAATTTTCTGCATAGCTCATTTTCCGATGCCAGAACCTAAAAACCAGGATAGAAACATGGAAACATAGAAAATAGGTGCAGAAGTAGGCCATTCGGCCCTTCGAGCCTGCACCACCATTCAATAAGATCATAGCTGATCATTCACCTCAGTACCACCTACCTGCTTTCTCTCCATACCCCCTGATCCCTTTAGCCGTAAGGGCCACATCTAACTCCCTCTTGAAAATATCCAATGAACTGGCATCAACAACTCTCTGCGGCAGGGAATTTCACAGGTTAACAACTCTCTGAGTGTAGAAATTTCTCCTCATCTCAGTCCTAAATGGCTTACCCCTTACCTTTAGACTATGTCCCCTGGTTCTGGACTTCCCCAACATCGGGAACATTCTTCCTGCATCTAACCTGTCCAGTCCTGTCAGAATTTTATATGTTTCTATGAGATCCCCTCTCATCCTTCTAAACTTCAGTGAATACAGGCCCAGTCGATCCAGTCTCTCCTCATGTGTCAGTCCTGCCATCCCGGGAATCAGTCTGGTGAACCTTCGCTGCACTCCTTCAATAGCAAGAACGTCCTTCCTCAGATTAGGAGACCAAAACTGCACACAATATTCCAGGTGAGGCCTCACCAAGGCCCTGTACAACTGCAGCATGACCTCCCTGCTCCTATACTCAAATCCCCTAGCTATGAAGGCCAACATACCATTGCCTTCTTCACCGCCTGCTGTACCTGCATGCCAACTTTCAATGACTGATGTATCACGACACCCAGGTCTCGTTGCACCTCCCCTTAAAGCAAGAACAAATGCAGGAGCTGCAATCGGAGAAATATATCGGGCTGTTATCTTGTGTCCAGGCGGCTCACTCAGAGCCTCTTGCCGCTCTTCCTCTGCATTATTATGCAGAACAGGTGTATGTCCATTGGGAAGGCTATATCAGCTACTTAGTCCTTCTGATCATGTGGGGAGAGGGGCATTTCAGGTGCACTGAGACTGACAATGTTTTGGTTAGGTATAGTTCAGGTCTCAGTATGAATGTTCTTTTAAATCATGAAGAAAATCACCACCAAAGGATTCCATCGTCAAATCAGTGCAGAAACCAACGTAAATTTCTGCGTGATTACTGCATAAGTGCAATCCAGGAAGTTCGTGTTTTTGGAGAGTATATCCAGCAGATTTCCATAACTAGGTTATTTACTATGAGTGGAGTATTTCATACTGAATGGGCAAAGATATTTTGCAATCTTTGTGAAATCATTTCAATAATTATTTAATTTTATTTGTCCAAATAAGGATGATGTTCTCTATATACCTGAAGTATTGAAATGGTTTAGCAAGCCCATTTCCAGATTTCACATAAATGATAAGAATATTGGAACAAGAGTTTGGAACTGTATTTGTGATTTGTAGGTAATTTTTCTTATTAAAGGAGAGATGCGAGTGAGAATAGATCAAATTAACTTGGTAACTATGTCAGAAGGGATGTGTTGATTGGATTGTTGAATGCCTAAAGGATATTACAGTTGTACTGTAATTTTTACACTAGCATGGAAAACCCTTAATTGGACACTCATTATTTTTGAAATTCTCGCACAAGTGAAATAAATTCAATAATACATTGCGACTATTGGACAATTCCCTTTGTTATATGTTCATTAATATTTAAATGTGGAAAAGAGTAGTAGAAAACAATTTTAAATATGTTCTTCAATTTTTTTTGTTTAAGTATATTTGGCACATCCTGTTATTTAAAAATTGAGATCTTATGTTATCAATATTTTAATTGAATTTCAGTTTTAATGTTTTATTCTAGAATTGGTGCCATTTTTGCTATTTTTCTGTTTGTATGCTGCTGCGATTTTCAAACTTTAATGTGTGAGCGCCGCCCTTCAAATATTGACCACATTCCTGGGGCCCTCCTCTCTTAATTAAGGAACATAGGTAGGCTATTCGGTCCCTCGAGCCTCTTACACCATTTAATTAGATCATGGCTGCTCTGTACCTCAATTCCATTTACCCGCCTTTGATAGATATCCTTTCATAACCTTACCGAATAAAAATCTGTCGATCTCTGAAGAAAAACAGTGCTATCATTGCAGAAAATGTTTTTATTAGTATAACATGCTGGTAAGCTAACAATTCAGAAAATTAATGGAATACAGAACTCTCAGGACATTGTGATCATGGCCTGCAGTATGTCCTGCCCCAAACAGATATTGGATGACCTGGTGGACCCCATTTGAAGTCTGGGGCTGGATTTTCTTCCTGTTGGTGGGTTAGTAGCTTTGTGGGACTTGACACCCATATGTCATTATTCCACTGCTTTTCCCATTCCCAGTTAACTGCTGACTACCCAACTTTCATTCCTGTCCTCCATTCTAACTGACATTGTAAATTGTTCCCTCTCCTCAGGTACTTCTTCCTCTCTTTCAAGACCGCCATTATCAGATCACATTAAAAAAAACGTACCTTCGACCCCTCTGTGCTTGCAAACCACCACTGCACTGCTACCCTTCCTTTTTTCTCCAAACATGTGGTCCCCATTCAAATCCATGCTCGTCTTTCTACTCCATGTTTGATTTGCTCCAATCAGGTTGCCACTCCTTCCACACCCTCCCCCAACACCTCTCTTCTGTTTACCAGCTCAGCAGAACTGCCCTTGTTCAGTTTCCACTCTTACCTATCCGATTGTAGCCATAGCATCTCCAGCAATAATTCCTCATACCATCCCCACACATTTATCTCTGGATTCCTCCAAACATTTATCCTTATCTCCCTCTTCCTCCTCATCCACATGCTGCCCCTTCATGACATGATCTACAGATGCTCAGCTTTGCATTTCCACCACTTCTATCGATCCCTGTGCTACCTCTTCATTATCAGACTGCATGTCCAGTCTTGGTTGAGCCACAACTTGCATCAGTTAAATATTGGGATGACTGAAACCATCGTCTTTGGCTCTAACACAAATTCTGTACCCTTATCACCGATTCCATTTACCTCCTCAGCAGTTGTCTCAGGCTGAACCAGACTTGTCACAACCTCAGCATTTTATTTGACTCTGAGCTGAGCTTCCAACCTCATATCCTTTTCATCACAAGGACCGCCTACTTCCACCCCTGTAACA
This sequence comes from Pristiophorus japonicus, assembly GCF_044704955.1. Taxonomy (NCBI): domain Eukaryota; kingdom Metazoa; phylum Chordata; class Chondrichthyes; family Pristiophoridae; genus Pristiophorus; species Pristiophorus japonicus. The sequence continues at coordinate 176,846,050 of NC_091986.1, forward strand.
TCGCCCACCTCTGCCCTACCCCAGACCAAAAGCTGCTGTAACCCTCAACCATGCCTTTGTCACCTCCAGACTCGACTATTCTAGTGCTCTCCTCGCCAGGAGTCTCCAATCCTCCATCTTCTCTAAACTTCAGATCTTCCAAAATGTGCTGCCCCTATCTTATTCCACACCCATTTTCCCTGTTCTCTCTGATTTATATCATTGCTCATTTTGCTTGACTTCATACCAAGCAGAACACACTAAATTCTGCAAAATAGCTTACAGCCCTCATTTAATAATGTATTGCTGCATTGGGAAAAATGTAGAAATGACTTGATAGATGAAAATCATGGACTCACAGTCGTTGAAATATATCCCCACATAAAACTCCAATCCAAAATGATTTGGTCATCAGGTGCTTTCAGTATATAACCATTTGGCTTATTTTCCAATGTGACTCTTGCTGGTGCAGGCAGAGTCTTTAAAGTGAACCAAGGTTGAAGTGATTTTAATGTCTGTGGATCTATCAGCAGTTCTGATCTCTGAAAGGAGTTTGCTACACTAATGCTGTTTTAGCTGATAAGCTAGAAGGTGCCCTTTCTTGTCCTTATGCTTGAAGCATTGCTTGTTTGCGATCCTTGGAAAGTGTTATGTCTTGCTTGAGAGCATAATATTTAACTTGTCCTCTGAATAGGACATTAATGTAGAGCCTTATCCAAATGTATGGGGAGGATTTTAACTGTTGCTGGTTAGATTCTCATCTGCTGGGATTTTAATGGAACGGATGGGAAGTGCTGACGGCCTCTGGAAAATTGGACACCTGCCAGCTCTCAGATAAATGTGGGGAAGAGAGTTCCCTGCTTCTTGCAGTAGGGAAGGGGGGAGTCTGCAGCAGGGGAGGCATACACTTCCCTTGTGGGTCTGGAGGAGCATTTTTGTTTCCCCATGCCCCATAAAGAAACTTACCTGGGGGTCACCTACAGTTTTCCAACCCTCTTCACCTGGAGGGAAAATCCATAATGGCTGAAGTTAAAATTACTGTCAAAGGTACACTGATGTCATTGGAACCCGATTAGCAGATGTGAATTAGACCACCACTGGCTTTGGGTGGGTGGCTTAACCGCTTGTCCAGAAGCCTCAGTGAAAATTGAAAATGGTGGAATTTAGGTGGCTTTTTAGTGTACTTCCTCCCAGTGTCTGCCAGGTGTGTAGGGTTAAAATCTCCCCCTATGCCTTGTCTATATACCACCTGAAGAACACTGATTTCTAGTGTTGCTGTTTAGTTGCCAAAGTGGCTATGATGTATCATGCACAGAGGCCTTGCCAATCTCATCTCAAAGTTACAGAAACATATCTGGTGAGGTGTCAGGATCCTACGAGTAAAACATTCTATTTGCTTCAGAGGAATTGAGGATTTCAAGAAAATCAATTTCCATATGGGCCGAGATAGTGCAGAAAAATTAATCAACCTTAGTCAGAACTGAGCATCCTAAAATATTTACATTGCCTATAGTATCGGCATTCACATTGGTCTAGTACAGAATGATTTCGGATGAGGTGGACTATTTGCTGGGGAGAAGAAAAATGCTATACTGTTAGAAATCAGGGGTGTCCAAAATGTACATGGTTATGCAAATAAAACTGTGATGCAAATAATGTTGCGTTTACATAATTGTGTTAGAACTGGAGACAAAAATGCTCCTCGGACTAGTATTAGAATGACTAGAATGTGCTAATGTTTTGGTTCCCTGCAGATGTTATAGCATTCTGCACTAATACAGCCACATACAATCTTCTTGTTGCGAAGTGATTATCTGTTGTATAATGCTAAGATAGGAATTGAAGTTAGCTTAACAGAACTGCTTGCAAAGATAAGTAAAATGTAATTAGTATCAAAAGACTTAGAATGGAAGGAATTTGGGGAGATTAAGGTAAACGCAATCATAGAATGGAGCAGTTTGCTAGGTTGTAAAGTAGATAACGACCAGATTGCAGTGAGACAGTTTTGGTTTGGGCCTCATGATTGAGAGGGTACAGGGACAGGCCTTGTACTAATTGTACCTGAGAAGATAGGGATGAGGGAGATAAGACAAATTCCAAAGGAAGACCCTCCAGAAAGCTTAAACAACAAGACAAGATCGTGAGATCCCTTTAGGGGAGGGCATTGTTTCAAGAATTGAGACAAAGAACTCAACGCCCCATTGGGTATTGGGCTTTTAGGGGAACCTCTAAAGGCCAAAATGTCTTTTTAAAATCCTGTTTTAGCCCCACCCCAAAAAGGAGAATAAAAATAACCTCCTGAAGGCTTGTCCCCACAGACAGTGGAGGGGACAGTCATACAGAAATTGAGCTGGCCGACCGCTCTTTTCGAGAGTGATCTCATGCTTACCGAAGGAGGTTCTAGACGAAAGGAAGAGAGGCCGCAAGCCAGAGAACTGCTCACATGCGCAAGCCGTCTGTCCGATCGTATTGGTATCAGCTACTTGTCATTCGAATGTTTTTGCTGTGTAACTAGTGTGTTATATTCTGTCTTAAACTCTGATTAAACACAATACACCCACCATATTGGTTTACAGTCGATGCTGATTATTAAGGTGACTAGAGATAGCTGTAAATTGGTTATTTCTAACAATACCTGTGAGCTATATCCATCTAGTGGGAGGACGTGTCATGTTCACAACAGCTCATTCTGTGATTGTGCACGCTCAGCATGGAACTGCACTCACAGGGATCACTTGCTGGGAAATTGTAAGAATGCAGAGCCTGATATTTTGTTTATTAATTTAAATGGACAGAGTATCAGGCACCATGTACATGTGATTTTCCAGTAAACATATAAACATAGAAAATAGGTGCAGGAGCAGGCCATTCGGCCCTTCGAGACTACACCACCATTCAATATGATCATGGCTGATCATTCAACCTCAGTACCCCATCCCAGCCTTCTCTCCCTACCCCCTGATCCCTTTAGCCTTAAGGGCCACATCTAACTCCATTTTGAATATGTCCAACGAACTGGACTCAACAACTTTCTGTGGCAGAGAATTCCACAGGTTCACAATTCTCTGGGTGAAAAAGATTCTCCTTATCTCGGTCTTATATGGCTTACCCCTTATCCTTAGACTGTGTCCCCTGGTTCTGGACTTCTCCAACATCGGGAATATTCTTCCTGCATCTAACCTGTCCAGTCCCGTCAGAATTTTATACGTTTCTATGAGATCCCCTCTCATTCTTCTAAATTCCATTGAGTATTAGCCTAGCCGATCCAATCTTTCCTCATATGTCAGTCCTGCCATCTTGGGAATCAGTCTGGTGAACCTTCACTGCACTCCCTCAATAGCAAGCACGTCCTTCCTCAGATTAGGAGACCAAAACTGCACACAATACTCAATGTGGTGTCTCACCAAGGCCTTGTACAACTGCAGCAAGACCTCCCTACTCCTATACTCAAATCCCCTTGCTATGAAGGCCAGCATGCTATTTGCTTTCTTTACTGCCTGCTGTACCTGCATGCCTACCTTCAATGATTGATGTACATGACACCCAGGTCTCGTTGCACCTCCCCTTTTACTAATCTGTCACCATTCAGTTAATAATCTGCCTTCCTGGTTTTGCCACCAAAGTGGATAACCTCACATTTATCCACATTATACTGCATCTGCCATGCATTTGCCCATTCACCTAACCTGTCCAAGTCCCCCTGCAGCCTCTTAGCATATTCCTCGTAGCTCGCACTGCCACCCAGCATGGTGTCATCTGTAAACTTGGAGATATTACGTTTAATTCCTTTGTCTAAATCATTAATGTATATTGTAAATAGCTGAGGTCCCAGCACTGAACCCTGCGGCACTCCACTAGTCACTGCCTGCCATTCTGAAAAGGACCCGTTTATTCCAACTCTTTGCTTTCTGTCTGTCAACCATTTCTCTATCCATGTCAATACATTACCCCCAATACCATGTACCTTAATTTTGCACAGTAATCTCTTGTGTGGGACCTTGTCAAAAGCCTTTTGAAAGTCCAAATATACCACATCTACTGGTTCTCCCTTATCCACTCTACTAGTTACATCCTCAAAAAACTCTAGATTTGTCAAGCATGATTTCCCTTTCATAAATCCATACTGACTTGGACCGATCCTGTCACAGCTTTCCAAATGTGCTGCTATTACATCTTTAATAATTGACTCCAGCATTTTCCCCACCACCAATATCTGGCTAACCAATCTATTATTCCCTGTTTTCTCTCTCCCTCCTTTTTTAAAAAGTGGGGTTACATTAGCTACCCTCCAATCCATAGTAACTGATCCAGAGTCCATGGAATGTTGGAAAATGACCACCAATGCATCTACTATTTCTAGGGACACTTCCTTAAGTACTCTGGGTTGCAGACTATCAGGCCCTGAGGATTTATCGGCCTTCAGTCCCTTTAATTTCCCTAACACCATTTCCTGACTAATAAGGATTTCCCTCAGTTCCCCCTTCTCGCTGGACCCTTGGTCCCCTAGTATTTTCGGGAGGTTATTCCTGTCTTCCTTAGTGAAGACAGAACCAAAGAATTTGTTCAATTGGTCTGCCATTTCCTTGTTCCCCATTATGAATTCACCTGATTCTGACTGCAAGGGACCTACATTAGTCTTCACTAATCTTTTTCTCTTCACATATCTATGGAAGCTTTTGCAGTCAGTTTTTATGTTCCCTGCAAGCTTACTTTCCTACTCTATTTTCCCCCTCCTAATTAAACCCTTAGTCCTCCTCTGCTGAATTAGAAGCATAGAAACATAGAAAATAGGTGCAGGAGTAGGCCATTCGGCCCTTCGAGCCTGCACCACCATTCAATAAAATCATGGCTGATCATTCCCTCAGTACCCCTTTCCTGCTTTCTCTCCATACCCCTTGATTCCCTTAGCCGTAAGGGCCATATCTAACTCCCTCTTGAATATATCCAATGAACTGGCATCAACAGCTCTCTGCGGCAGGGAATTCCACAGGTTAACAATTCTCTGAGTGAAGAAGTTTCTCCTCATCTCAGTCCTAAATGGCCTACCTCTTATCCTAAGACTATGTCCCCTGGTTCTGGACTTCCCCAACATTGGGAACATTCTTCCTGCATCTAACCTGTCCAGTCCCGTCAGAATCTTATATGTTTCTATGAGATCCCCTCTCATCCTTCTAAACTCCAATGTATAAAGGCCCAATTGATCCATTCTCTCCTCATATGTCAGTCCAAATTTCTCCCAGTCCTCAGGTTTGCTGCTTTTTCTGGCCAATTTATATGCCACTTCCTTGGATTTAACAATTTCCCTAATTTCCCTTGTTAGCCAAAGTTGAGCCACCTTCCCTTTTTTATCTTTACGCCAGACAGGGATGTACAATTGTTGTAGTTCATCCATGTGATCTTTAAATATCTGCCATTGCCTATCCACCGTCAACCCTTTAAGTATCATTCGACAATCTATCCTAGCCAAATCACGTCTCATACCATCGAAGTTTCCTTTCTTTAAGTTCAGGACCCTAGTCTCTGAATTAACTGTGTCACTCTCCATCTTAATGAAGAATTCTACCATATTATGGTCACTCTTCACCAAGGGGCCTCTCACGATCAGATTGCTAATTAATCCTCTCTCGTTACACAAGACCCAGTCTAGGATGGCCTGCTCTCTAGTTGGTTCCTCGACATATTGGTCTAGAAAACCATCCCTTATACACTCCAGGATCTCATCCTCCACAGTATTGCTACCAGTTTGGTTAGCCCAATCAATATGTAGATTAAAGTCACCCATGATAACTGCTGTACCCTTATTGCACGCCTCCCTAATTTCCAGTTTGATGCCATCCCCAACCTTCCTACTACTGTTTGGTGGCCTGTACACAACTCCCACTAACGTTTTCTGCCCTTTGATGTTTTGCAGTTCTACCCATATAGATTCCACATCATCCATGCTAATGTCCTTCCTTACTATTGCGTTAATCTCCTCTTTAACCAGTAACGCTACTCCACCTCCTTTTCCTTTCTGTCTATCCTTCCTGAATATTGAATACCTCTGGATGTTGAGTTCACAGCCTTGGTTATCCTGGAGCCATGTCTCCATTATCCCAATTACATCATATCCGTTATATCTGCCCAGTTAATTCATCCACCTTATTACGAATGCTTCTCGCATTGAGATTCAGAACCTTGAGGCTTGTTTTTTTAACACTTATTGTCCTTTTTGAATTATGTTGTAATGTGGCCCTTTTTGATTTTTGCCCTTGATTTCTCTGCTCTCCACTCTTGTTTTTCTCCTCCCTACCTTTTACTTCTGCCCCCTTTTTACTTCCCTCTGCCTCCTTGCATTGATTCCCATCCCCCTGCCATTTTAGTTTAAACCCTCCCCAACAGCACTAGCAAACACTCTGCCTAGGACATCAGTTCCGGTCCTACCCAGGTGCAGACCGTCCAGTTTGTACTGGTCCCACCTCCCCCAGAACCGGTTCCTATGTCCCAGGAATTTGACTCCCTCCCCCTTGCACCATTCCTCAAGCCACGTATTCATCTGAGCTATCCTGCGATTCCTGCTCTGACTAGCATGTGGCATTGGTAGCAATCCTGAGATTACTACCTTTGAGGTCCTACTTTTTAATTTAACTCCTAGCTCCCTAAATTCAGCTTGTAGGACCTCATCCCATTTTTTACCTATATCGTTGGTACCTATATGCACCAACTATATAGGTAAATGCTCCATTTGTGCAGTCAACTGCAAAATCACTCCAAGAATGTTTGAATTTTAGTCATTTTGGATGGAGCATTTCTATGCATTTTGCAATGATCATTTGTATAACTAGTGATGGACAGGACTGTGATTTTGCCTTACTGTAGCATGACATCTAATATTAGGTTTATTGTTTTCATTTCTGTGGCCAAAATTTTAACAAATGGGGCTGAAATCCCAGCCTTGTCAGATCCGTACGGAGTACGCACGGACCCAGCGAGGCCTCGCAGAAGCCGGTTTTCTCTGTGCGATGCACATGCGGTGAAAACTGGCTTTCCCGATCTGTCAAAGAAGAAGGTGACCGATCCTCTGTATGCGCTGGAGAACTAGCAGTTCTCGCGCGAGATTCGACAGTCTACCTATGTACTGGCCGGAATCTCTCTCTCTCTTAGGCAGCCCCTCGGAATCGAGGATGACTTGCTTCCATACTAAAAATGAGTTCTGAGGTGACTGAAGAGTCCGATGCGGGACCTACAGTCTCTGTCACAGGTGGGGCAGACAATTGAAGCAACGGGTGGGTGGGGTGCCTGGATTGCCGTGCGCTCCTTCCACTGCTTGCTCTCGCTGAAGAAACTCGAGGTGTTCAGCCCTTTCCCACATGCTTTCCCTCCACTTTCAATGGTCTTGGGCCAGGGATTCCCAGGTGTCAGTGGGGATGTTGCACTTTTTCAAGCAGGCTTTGAGGGTTTCCTCTGCCCACCTGGGGCTCGCTTGTCATGTCGAAGCTCCGAGTAGAACGTTTGTTTTGGGAGTCTCATGTCAGGCATGCGGACAATGTGGTCCGCCTAACGGAGCTGATCGAGCGAAGTTAATGCTTCGCTGCTGGGGATATTGGCCTGAGTGAGAACACTTATGTTGGTGCAGGATCCTGTGGAGGCAGCGTTGCTGGTACTTCTCCAGTGTTTTGAGGTGCCTGCTGTACATAGTCCATATCACTGAGCCGTATAGGAGGGCGGGTATTACCACTGCTCTGTAGACCATGAGCTTGGTGCCGGGTTTGAGGTCCTGGTCTTCAAACACTCTCTTCTTCAGGTGACCAAATGCTGCACTAGCACACTGAAGGCGGTGTTGGACCTCGTCGTCGATGTCTGCCCTTGTTGACAGTAGGCTCCCGAAGTATGGAAAATGGTCCACGTTGTCCAAGGCCGCTTCGTGGACTTTGATAACCAGGGGCAGTGTTGTGTGGCGGGGGCAGTTTGGAAGAGGATAGTTTGCGCAGGTACAGCAAGTGATCAGGAAGGCCAATAGTATCTTGGCCTTTATTGCAAAGGGGATCGAGTATAAAAGCTGGGAAGTCTTACTACAGCTATACAAGGGAATGATGAGGCCACACCTGAAATACTGCGTGCAGTTTTGGTTTCCATATTTACGAAAGGATATACTTGCTTTGGAGGCAGTTCAGAGAAGGTTCACTCGGTTATTCTGGGGATGAGGGGGTTGACTTATGAGGAAAGGTTGAGTAGGTTGGGCCGCTACTCATTGGAATTCAGAAGAATGAGAGGTGATCTTATCGAAATGTATAAGATTATGAGGGGGCTTGACAAGGTGGATGCAGAGAGGATGTTTCCACTGATGGGGGAGACTCGAACTAGAGGGCATGATCTTAGAATAAGGGGCCGCCCATTTAAAACTGAGATGAGGAGAAATTTCTTCTTTCAGAGGGTTGTAAATCTATGGAATTTGCTGCCTCAGAGAGCTGTGGAAGCTGGGACATTGAATAAATTTAAGACAGAAATAGACAGTTTCTTTAACGATATGGGAATAAGGGGTTATGAGGAGCAGGCAGAGAAGTGGAGCTGAGTCCATGATCAGATCAGCCATAATCTTATTGAATGGCGGAGCAGGCTCGAGGGGCCGTATGGCCTACTCCTGCTCCTATTTCTTATGTTCTTTGTCTTATGGATGTTTAGTGTAAGGCCTATGCTCTCGTATGCCTCGGTGAAGGTGTTGACGGTGGCTTGGAGTTTGGCCTCCGAGTGTGCACAGATGCAAGTGTCACCTGTGTACTGTAATTCAATGACGGAGGATGGAGCGACCTTGGATCTGGCCTGGAGGCAGTGGTGGTTGAACAGATTCCCATTTGCCTACGAAAGTTCTGCGGCACATAGAAGCAGGTATACAGCCTGCATTCTCTGCGTAGGGCAGCAGCAGGAAGAAGCAAAAAGAGGTGTAAGTAAGGGATATTTTCAACGGGAAGTTTTATTACTTTTAAATTTGAGAAAATAGTTTCTGAAAGGCTGATTTAAGCCTTTTAGCAACATAATTTTACGGATATTTAATTGGTTTTGTATTTTATTCTTAGCAGTGCAGTTAATTTCAAGAGTAACTTCAGCTGTGTATTCAATTTGATTGCATTTGTTTTTAACCTGGAAATGACTGTTTTGAAGTGATTTTTCTCAATAATTACTGCTGTTTAAAATAATTAGCCCATAATATATGAATGTTTTAAATGTTTTAGATGTTAATTTTTCTTTTGCTGTTTAAAATCTTTATGTATGAATTTATAAAGAGTCGTAAAAATTAATTAAGGGCGAGATATTTATCAGGCGGATATGACGAGCGGCGATCAGATACCGATCGTTTCTCTGCACCGCCCAATGTGAATTTCTACCTTCTCACCTTAAAAATGAGTTTTACAAGTCTTTCCATCTTTCCTCCTACGTGTATAGCATCTATCTACAAAGGAAACTGTTCTGTATGGAGAAAGAGTCAGACTGAACACTGTGAGCTCAAAGCAGGTCTCCAGAGTGCCTCTCCTGTGAGGCCTCCTTAAAAACCTGTGCTCCCAAGGGATTATGGGATCCCTTGGGACTCCAGGGGATGAGCCCTCTGGTGGCTGTACATAGTAAATACAAGTATACATATATAACAGCACTCCCCCCTCCTCCAAAGTCAATAGTGTAACTATTTACAATGTGAGTCGATCTGGGGCCCTTCTTGCCCTGGTTGATCATCTCAATGTGAAAGCTGGTATTGGAGAAGCAATTGTTGGGCCCTCGCTGGGCTGCTGTGCAGCTGGCCTTGCTGGGCTGCCTGGTGTGGCGGGTCCTGCCGGGTTGTTGTGGATGATGGGTTCTGCTTCGTGGTCAACGATGGTGTCAGTTGCCACTGGAGTGTGTGTTGGGGTTCAAAGACTGTCGGGTCCAAAGTGGGCTGCTCAGGATAGTCCGTGAATCTGAGTTTGATTTGATCCAAGTGTTTCTGGTGAATGAGTCCATTTGAAAGTTTGACCCGAAATACCCTGCTCCCCTCTTTGGCAACAACAGTGCCAGGAAGCCACTTGGAAACTTGTCCATAATTTAATACAAATACAGGATTGTTGATTTCAATTTCGCGTGATACATTTGCGCTATAATTGTATGTACTTTGTTGAAGCCGCCTGCTCTCTACCTGTTCATGTAGATCAGGGTGAACTAACAAGAGCCTTGTCTTAAGTGCTCTTTTCATGAGCAGTTCAGCAGGTGGGATCCCACTGAGCGAATGGGGTCTCGTGCGGTAGCTAAGCAAGACTCGGGATAGGCGAATCTGCAGTGAGCCTTCCGTTACCCTCTTCAAGCCCTGCTTGATGGTTTGCACTGCTCTCTCTGCCTGACCATTGGACGCTGGTTTAAATGGGGAAGATGTGACATGTTTGATCCCGTTGCAGGTCATGAATTCTTTGAACTCAGCACTGGCAAAACATGGCCCGTTGTCGCTCCCCAGGACATCGGGTAGGCAGTGTGTGGCAAACATGGCCCCAGGCTTTCAGTAGTGGCAGCGGACGTGCCAGCCAACATTATATCACATTCAATCCATTTGGAGTACGCATCTACAACCAGAAGGAACATTTTACCCAAGAATGGGCCTGCACAGACGACATGTACCCTAGACTACAGTTTGGAGGGCCAAGACCATAAACTTAGCGGCGCCACCCTGGGTACATAGCTTAATTGCAAGCATGTATTACATCTGTGCATGCAAGACTCTAAGTCCACATCAATACCAGGCCACCATACATGGGATCTGGCTATCGCTTTCATCATTACGATGCCTGGGTGGGTACTGTGGAGGTCACTGATGAAGGTGTCTCTGCCCTTCTTGAAGACCACTACTCGATTGCCCTACAGAAGGCAGTCTGCCTGTATAGACATTTCATCTTAGAGCTGCTGGAACAGCTTTATCTCTTCCTGCATTTCCACAGGGACACTGGACCAGCTCCCGTGGAGCACACAGCTTTTGACTAGGGACAATAAAGGGTCCTGGCTCGTTCAGGTTTTGTTCTGCCGGGCAGTGACGGGTGATTGCTCACTCACAAATGCTTCCATAACCATGGCTAGATCTGCGGGTTGTGCCATTTCCACCCCGGTGGTGGGCAATGGCAGCCTACTGAGAGCATCGGCGCAGTTTTCTGTGCCTGGCCTGTGGCGGATGGCATAGTTGTATGCGGACAACGTGAGAGCCCATCTCCGGATGCGCGCCGATGCATTGGTATTTATCCCTTTACTCTCAGAAAACAGGGATATGAGTGGCTTATGGTCAGTTTCCAATTCGAATTTTAGCCCAAACAGATATTGATGCATTTTCTTTACCCCATAGATACATGCTAACACTTCTTTTTCAATCATGGTGTAGGCTCTCTCAGCCTTAGACAGACTCCTGGATGCATTAGCAACCGGTTGCAGTTTCCCAAATCATTAGCTTGTTGTAATACACACCTGACGCCATATGACGACGCATCACATGCTAGTACCAAACGCTTATATGGATCATACAACACAAGCAATTTGTTTGAGCATAATAATTTTCTAGCTTTTACAAAGGCATTTTCTTGGCTTTTGCCCCATGCCCATTCATCCCCTTTTCGCAGTAAGACATGCAGTGGTTCTAACAGTGTGCTGAGACCCGGTAAGAAGTTGCCAAAGTAGTTCAGGAGTCCTAGAAACGACCGCAGCTCTGTCAGGTTCTGTGGTCTCAGTCCGTTCTCGATTGCCTCCGTCTTCACGTTGGTGGGCCTGATGCCGTCCGCCGCAATCCTCCTTCCCAAGAACTCCACTTCAAGCGCCAGGAAAACGCACTTCGCGCATTTTAACCTGAGCCCCACGCGGTGGAGTAGACTAAGAACCTCCTCTGCAGATGCTCGACTGTATCCCGACCTGTGACCAAGATGTCGTCCTGGAAGACTATGGTGTGTGGGACCAACTTCAGTAAGCTTTCCGTGTTACCCTGGAATATCGCCGCCACTGATCAAATTCCAAACGGGTATCTGTTAGAAATAAAAAGACCTTTGTGCGTGTTGATGCAGGTGAGGCCCTTCGATGATTCCTCCAGTTCCTGCGTCATGAAGTCAGATCCAGCTTCGTGAATGTCTTTCCTCCCGCCAGCGTTGCAAAGAGGTCGTCAGCCTTTGGTAGTGGGTATTGGTTCTGCAGGGAGAAACGATTGATAGTTACTTTGTAATTGCCACAGATTCTGGCGGTGCCATCTCTCTTGAGGGCTGGGACAATAGGACTGGCCCACTCATTGAACTCGTTTGGGGAAATGATGCCCGCTCTTTGCAGCCGGTCCAGCTCAATCTCTACCCTTTCATCATGTACGGTACTGCTCTCACCTTGTGATGGATGGGTCACGTCCCCGGAATTAGGTGGATCTGCACTTTTGCTCCTTGAAATTTCCCGATGTCTGGTTCGAACAGCGAAGGAAATTTTTTAAGACCTGGGCACACAACGTGTTGTCAGCGGGCGATAGCGCTCAGATGTCGTCCCAATTCCTGCGTATCTTTCCAAGCCAGCTCCTGTCGAGCAGCGTGGGATCATCACCTGGTACCACCCAGAATGGTAGCTTGTGCACCACTCCATCGTAGGAGACCTTTATGGTAGCACTGCCAATTACGGGAATCAGTTCCTTTGTGTAAGTTCTTAGTTTCGTGCGAATTGGAGTTAAGACTGGCCTTGAGGCCTTGCTGCACCACAATTTCTCGAAAGTCTTTTTGCCCATGATGGACTGGCTCACGCCCTTGTCCAGCTCCATTGACACTGAGAATCCATTTAGTTCAACATTCAGCATTATCGGGGACAATTTGTGGTGAATGTGTGCACCCCACGCACCTCTGCCTCCTCGGGCTGAAGCTCTGGTTCGTCATGATTCTCCGTGGATCTGTCCTCCTCTGCAACATGGTGGTTTGCAGGTTTAACAGGATTTATAGCTCACCTGCACATACGTTGGAGGTGTCCCATTGTTCCACAGCCCTTGCAAACGTACCCCTTGAATCGGCATGAATGGAAACGATGATCACCTCCGCAGCGCCAACTAGGTATTAATGGACTTGCACTCATCACCCTTGATGGTGGACTCTGAGACATCTGCGGACATGCAGCTGCAGGCATGTGTGACCTGCCCTGTACATTGCGATTTGAAAACAACATCACTTTGTTCACAGTACTTGTAGCAGCACTTGTGTGCTGAGAGATTTGCTTAGTTTTGTCACTGATGGCAATGAATGCCTGGGCTATCGCTATGGTCTTACTCAAGGTTGGGATCTCTACAGTCAAAAGTTTGCGAAATATGGTTTCGTGGCCAATTTCAAGTCCAAAAAAGTCTCTGAGCATGTGCTCCAAATGTCCTTCAAATTCGCAATGTCCTGCAAGGTGTCTTAGCTCGGCGACATAACTCGCCACTTCCTGGCCTTCAGACCTTTTGTAGGTATAGAACCAGTACCTCGCCATCAGAACGCTTTCCTTCGGGTTCAAATGCTCTCGGACCAGTGTGTACAAAGCGCACGATTTCTCCGTGGGTTTTGCTGGAGTAAGCAGATTTTTCATGAGGCCATATGTTGGTTCCCCACAGACGGTGAAGAGGATCACCCTTCGTTTGGCAGCATTCTCTTCTCCATCTAGCTCATTGGCTATGAGGTATTGGTTGAGTCGCTCCACAAAAGTTTCCCAATCATCTCCCTCTGAGAATTTCTCCAGGATGCACTGTTCTCTGCATCTTTGGGTTAACTATCTGTATCTCGTTGCCAGTTGTTATGTATGGAGAAAGAGTCAGACTGAACACTGTGAGCTCAAAGTAAAGTAGTCTTTTATTGCAGGTCTCCAGAGTGCCTCTCCAACCTGTGAGACCTCCTTAAAAACCTGTGCTCCCTCGGGATTATGGGATCCCTCGGGACTCTAGGGGACAAGCCCCCTGGTGGCTGTACAGAGTAAATACAAGTATACATATATAACAGAAACCTGTGAGGGAGAAACATGCCTGCTTATGATTTTATCATGATCCTCTGTGCGATTCTGATGCATAGAAACAGGGAACAACTAGGAAGATTGTTGAACCATGAATGCCTCCTCATCAGAAGGAATAACTACCCACTACAGAGAGTGTACAGGGAGAGGTTGCCTTTTGAAATGATGTCGGAGGAATTATGTGTGAGGAGGCTGCGCTTCAGCAAAGAGGCAATCGGACGACTATGTGACATGTTAAAGGACGTCCTTCAATGACCCATACTGCTTTGTCTGTGTCCATGAAGGTAACCACCGCACTGAACTTCTTTGCATCAGGGTCATTTCAGACAGGCACCGGTGACATTTCAAACATCAGCCAATTTGCTCCGAGGTTCTGCTTTCATCAGGTAACGGACGCCATATTCCGTGGGAGCAATGAGTTCATACACTTTGACTTGTCCGCTCGGCAGCAAAAGGAGAGTGCACTTGCCTTTTATAAAATTGCTGGCTTCCCAAAAGTGATTGGGGCTGTCGATGGAACCCATGTTGCATTGAAGACATCAATTGATACAGCTATAAGATTCATCAACAGGAAGGGGTATCATTCATTAAATGTAATGATCATCTATGATGCACAACTCAGGATCCTAAGCTTAAATGCAGGTCTCTGTGGAAGTGCTCATGACTCCTTTGTCCTCCGTCATTCCAACTTATATGACTCTCTCAACGAATTGCCTCCAGGATCCGCGTAGATATTGGGCGACAAGGGCTATCCGCTAAAACCGTGGCTGATGACGTCATACTGCAGGACCAATGATGAAGCACAGGAGAGACACAACCAAACACGTGGGCATACGGCAAGTTGTTGAGAGGACAATTGGGCTTTTGAAATCACGCTTCCGGTGCCTGGACAGGTGAGGGGGGACATTGCAGTACAGTCCTGTGAACGTGGCAAGGTTTGTGGTGGGCTGTTGCGCTTTACACAACTTTGCCCTGCAGGAAGGACTAACTCTTAAACCTGTAGATGAGCTCCTTGCTGAAATGGAAGATCTTGAAGCTCACAATGTTCCTGTGGTGAGGCGTGAAGGGGAGGAGCGAACAGCTAGTCGCCAATACGAGGTGATGATACTGTCGCCTCTTCCCCCACCTCCCGCTCCAGCAAGGCACAGAAAAGATCACACGCAATTTAAAGTGAAAAATTGAACTTTTTTTTACAGAGTCTTTGTTAGATAACTTTTTGCTACTTTGTAAACATTTTCAAAAGTGATAAAAACATATGTAAACAGTTTAAAATGATTTTTTTTGTTTTGTAGTGTAATAAAGACGCAACAATCAAGATGTAAACTAGTTATTTGCTACTTTTGAAACAGTTGTAACATTTGGTTGTTAATAAAAAAGTTGTATCAAAATTTCAAGCGGCTACTGGCTATAAATATTAAATAAAAGTGAAATACAATATAAATTTTAAATAATAACACCAAACCAACATTCAAATACAACATTAAAGAACATCTGTGTCTAAGGGTCGAAAGAGGCGGTTGTGTACAGCGTGGCACCCGGCTGTCTCCGGGACTTTCCCTTTCCCCTTCCCCTTGCCCGTAACGGGACTGCTCTGGGTCCGATAGCTGCCTTCGAGTGTCAATGCCCCTGACTGTCATTGCACGCTCTCTTGCATTATGTGCCACTTGACTCTAAATTGAAAACAGAAAGGAAAATTTAATTTTGTGGTTTTTAAGCCCAGACAAGCACCTGTCTCTATTGGAGACATACAGATGTTAACTTTTTACAACTTAGAAGCAGTTCAAAGATAAATGTAAACAAGCCCTTTCATTGAACCACAGCCATAAAACCTCACAATGATCTCAGCTAACCAGATGATTAAGTCAGTTAACAATGGACTTTTAAATAGGTTAAAAATATTTGAGATTTCTTTTATAACTATACAAACCCTAGCAGATCTTATCAAATCATTTAATTTTTTGCGGCATTGTTCCGCTGTCCGTGGGACGGTGGATTTGGCGCTAACAACCATCACAACATCATTCCGTGCTGCCATTTGTCCTTTCTGCGATGCTTTCGACTTCAACTTAGCCGTAGGTGTTTCACCTCAACCTCATTGAGGAGTGTGGTCAGATCACCGTTAGTGAAATTCTGAACCCTTTTCATGAAGGTAACGTTAGATACTTCCATTTGACTCACCTGTTTAATTATAATTATTACAAATTATTTAAAGGTTTTTAAAAGTCTTTAATTTGCTTTAAACCTTTTAAAGTCTTTAAAACTATTAAAATGATTCCAATCAATTTGACAGTCTTTTAAATTTTCTTAAAGATTAATAAAGTCTTTGAAAAATCTTACCTTGAAAGCCTTTACAGAGATTTTCAATGCTGCAGATTGTGAACTGTTTAAAAGAAAATGGAGGCGTGGCCTAGTTAAATGAGCTTTCTTGACAGCTCTTGTGGTCGGGACTACTTTCCGAATGAAGCCATAAGCTTCGCACGCGTAGCGTTTCCGAGCGACTTGACGTCATACGCTGCCCAGGAACCTCCCAGAGAAAAACAGAATCGCAGGAGCTGAAGGTAGATGCGGGAAGCCTTCAACTGGGATTTCAGCCCCAATCAAAATGTGAATTATTCTTCATTGTGAATCTAATCCCAGCTCCACCTTCCAAACCTACTGTGTAAGATTGTTAATGTTTTTGCGTGAGACATAATTCTTACAGATAGTTAACACTGGCTTCAGCACTTTTACAAGAAAGGCCTCAACCTTCATGGTGCATGTGCTTGGTAACATCAGTGCCTCCGATGAAGTGCGTCGCAACAAAACTTTTCTCAAAATAGTTATATCGTTGTTTTATAGGTGATGACTTTTAATCTTCAGTTGTATAAAGGAAGTATATTAGTGCTCCATAAATAAATCTCCAATAGTCTTTAGTCCCCTCTACTTGTTCTAATTGGAGTTCCTTTATGTTTTGTTCTCCTTATTAGGTTACAACATTGAGATTCTTAGTTGCATTAACCTCTTCCTCACCAGCTGCTGACCTTTTCAGCCAACCAACTTCTACACTGAACACTGTCTCTTCATTGGTTGGCTAATTATCAGCGGTTTGCTAGGTTTGAAGCCACAATTTGTCACTCTGCAGAATTCTAACCCACCCTCACCATTGCAAGCAAATCTTACATTGGAATGCCAGATGGTAAGCTTCCAAATTAGGCAGACCTAGGCCATCATCATCATCGTTTTTCTGATCAATCGGTCCACTGTTGGGCAACTTCCTCTCCCTTCGAAATCTGTTAACGTTCATTAAAATCGAGACAATGCGTCTTTTGGTAGTAACAAAATTCCTTTTATGCAAATAAGTTGAGGCAAAATCAACATCTTGACACAGTGCACTCTGTATCAGAAGCATAATGGTAGAGTGTTCCATCGCTCCAGATCAATTTTAAATGTCTTGGAGTCGTTTCTAAGTAGAATTGCCTGTATTTATTTGGATAGGAAATACTCTCCCGTGAACTCTCAGTAGAAGGCCTTCAGGTTTGTTCAGATAACTCAGAATTGCAAAATAGATACAAGTGATACTATTAAATTCAGTACCACAGCTGCCCTGATCTATAGTTCATTGTCTGCATACAGGCTAATCCAGTATTCTGTACCGGATCACTGGACAGTCTCAGACAGCCGGAGCTAGAGATGCAAATATTTATTAGGGACAGTAAAGCATCAGGATCTCATTCCCTGTCAAAGTTTAAACAGATCAGACAAGAGCCTTTCATTAATACGTGCACCTGTAAACAGTGGGGTAGAAATTGGTATGTGTTGCCCCTGTTTTTTGAGTGTAAAACAGGGAACAAAGCATATCAATTGAGCATTGGGCAGCCCGGGCCCAATTTGCACAGGCTTTAGTCCCACTGCTAAATTTATAGGTTTCATTATTTTGACAACCCGAACGGCCACCTAAAACAGGCCCCTTGAATATAGTTTGTTGCCAATGAGCGGGGGAGGCGTCAGGCTTGACCCACTCAGGATTCTTCAATGGACCTTGTAGCTGTCAACTTAAGATAAGATATTTATTTTCTATTTTAAAAAACTTTCTGCAGAGCCAGAGGAAGCTGAAGTACTCCCCCGACTCCACAGTCCTAACGATTTCCTATTGAGCCTCCTCCACCCCCTCCGCCCCCCGCCCCCCCTTTGCCCACTCCAACCCTCCTCCCGGAAGTTACCGCACAGCCACTACCAGCAAGGCAGTTGTTGACTTTTCTTGTGGAGTTGCGATAAGCAGCAGCAGCTCACCTCGAATATTAGAGGACTAATTTGTAACGGTCCTCAGCCACTCGTTTTTTGTGCACGTCCTGCGTGCAGTGCCTTCTCAGTCTAGACTAATCTCTACCCCAATGTGTTTACCCAAGCAATGAATGTATAGAATACAGAACAGAAGCTCTACACTACTCTATTGAATGCCTTCTCTGCATTTAGCTGTAGCATTTGTAATTTTCTGCAAACTGAGTCGCAGCCCCCTACACATCTCACCTGGTTTGAGTCGGTGATCAGACCTGGGGTGGGGTGGGGGGAGGGGGGGGGACGTAGATTTTAATAGAAACATAGAACATAGAAACATAGAAATTTACAGCACAGGAGGAGGTCATTTCGGCCCATCGTGTTCGTGCCAGCCGACAAAAAACCACACGGCCCTCGGTCAGCAGCCCTGAAGGTTACATATAAACCTATGAACAATGAAACAACGGTGGACAGGTAAAGAGCATCTGGCCCAACTAGTCCGCCCCACACAACTGCGAAACTCCATGTCTCGCAACATTTTACTCTCCACCCTACGCGGAGCCCGTTGGGTGGGTGGGCAGTTAAAATGCCCAGATTATTTACCTGCCAGAAAGCTGCTATTTCCAATTTTAAATGAATATTCTAGACAGGCACCTAGACAAAGCCCAGCGGGGTCCGAATTCATATTCAAGGTCCAGTGAGATCATTGTGCCCGGACAATGATTTTCACTTCAGCCTGAACAGAGAAACTAATGCAGCTTTCCAACTGCAGGCAGAGGATTGGGAAACTGAGCAGGCCTTCTGGGTAATTGTAATGTATGCACCTGTGTGTAGGCTCACAGGTTTGTAGAGCTGTTGGGCACGCGGTGTCCACCGGTACGCTCGCGGCCTTCCGCGAGAGGTGGGCGCTGGAGGGACTGGAGTGCATCATCACCCCCGGCAACCAAATTTTAATTTGATTTTATGTTTTAAAGTTTAATTTGTTTTAATTGCCGGTGTTTTTAGTGTCCCCCTCCCCTTTTATAGGGGGCACTTGGGGAAAAAAAATTTGATTTTAGTGCCCAAAAAACCCCCCTAAAAAACAAAAAAAATACAAAAAAAAACACAAAAAAAAGGAAAAAAGAGGGCAGTTATAAGTGTCTGGAGTGCCCCCAAGATCGGGGGGCATTTGATTTAACTGTTTTTGTTCTCCAATCAAAAGAGGTGTAGAGCTGTTGGGCGCCGGAGGGACTGGAGTGCATTATTACCCCTGGCAACCAAATTTTAATTTGATTTTATATGTTTTAAAGTTTAATTTGTTTTAATTGCCGGTTTTAGTGTCCCCCTCCTCTTTTATAGGGGGCACTTGTAAAATTTATGATTTAATGCCCCCCCAAAAAAACACACAAAAAAAACCCAAAGAAAAAACAAAAAATATGAAAAAAAGAGGGCAGTTAAATGTGTCTGGAGTGTCCCCCAGATTGGGGGGGGGGGGCACTCAATCTAATGTTTATTTTGTTCCCCCCCCCAAAAGAGTTGTAGAGCTGTTGGGCGCCGGAGGGACTGGAGTGCATTATTACCCCTGGCAGCCAAATTTTAATTTGATTTTATATGTTTTAAAGTTTAATTTGTTTTAATTGCCGGTTTTAGTGTCCCCCTCCCCTTTTATAGGGGGCACTTGTAAAATTTATGATTTAATGCCCCCCCCCAAAAAAAGCAAAAAAAAAAGGTCAGTTGAAAAGTGTTTGGAGTGACCCCCAGATCGGGGGGGCACTTGAACTAATGTTTATTTTGTCTCCTATCGAAAGATTGTAGAGCTGTTGCGAACAAAAGAGTTGTAGAGCTGTTGCATTGCGAGTGACTTAGCGAGTGACTTAGAGTGATGTTCACAAGACTCAATAAAACCCAGTCAGTTGGGTCTATGTCATCTACGATGAGGTAGCAGTTGTGAGCCTAGTGGATGAACTGGTAATGTGTAATGTGATTGTTAAACCTTTGTTAATAAACCAACAAGTTCTTAATAGCAATGCATTGCTATGAATTCTTAAGCCAAGAACCCATGAAGCAAATACATTACAGTAATTATTTTACTTTCCTTTGTGGTACCAGGAGCAACAGGAGTACTCCTCCAGGCCACATAAGGAAAGTTTGGACCTCCCCTGCATCGGGGGCCCCGCGTCTACCTATGTGGTGGATGGTCCTTGAAAGTCCGACTTTCTGGAATGATGGCAGCAGGTTCCTGCCCACTGGCAATATGTTAATGATGCCTGATGGTTTCATTTGTGTGGTCCTATTCTGCCACTGTCGGCAATCTGGTGTCAATTCAAATCCCCCCACTCCTCCCCCCACCCCACGTACCCCTTCAAACTTTTTGCATTGGAACTGTGGTACATTTAATTCGATTTTAATTTATAATCTCTTATATGCTCTCAGTTTAGTGAAATCAATTGATAGATACAGGACATGGAATGCAAAAGTTGCTGTTCTTAAATCCTTTGAAAACAGAAATATTAGCATTCCAATTTATCATCAGCTTTAGAGGGTTTTGCTGTTGATGTTTTACATTAATTTTGCTGACGATTGTCAGTGATGGAATGAAGTATATTTCTTTCATCCCTAACGATTTCCACATTTCACGTCTTCTGCCATGGTGCCTCACTCCCAAAGCCTGTTCGCTTCCTCTTCCTTTATTATTCAGGATGGTTGTATTTTCATTGGGAAGGCCATTCCAGCTGTTTAGTCCATCTGAAATTGTGCGGGTGGATCTGAAAAAAATTGGGATTGAGATCATTTTAATTAAGTATAGAGCAGGTCTTGGTAAGATTTTTTTTTAAATTGCAAGGAAACTGGGCATCAATCTTCATAAATTTCAGTTACACCAAATATCAGGTGCCTTCGGATTTTCTGCACCTAAATATTTGGATGTAGATCTGTGCCAACACATTAATCGTGTAAATCCAGGAAACACGTGCAAGCTGGTCTTTTCGCATGGAGGCTGGGCTATGTAAATGAGGAGCGGATGGTCTTGGTGGACGTATCTCGGAAGCGAGGCAAAGGATTCCCGAGTAGTGATGCTTCAGCGTAAAACCGCGTAAATCAGTTACGTGCAAATTTCCTTAGAAAAATCAGCAAGCCTCCGCTCTTATGCCATAGTTATGCCAGAAAATTCCGGGCCTTTGAATGCAAATATGAGATAAAAGATGGATAATTGAAGCATGTCATTTTTTATGGAACTTCTGTTTAATTTGCTTCCCTGTTCTTTTCTATAATGTGCCTGACTGATTCACATCCAATTTCTTCTCCTACCATTTCTGCCACATACAAAGGTCAGTGGGAGCACCTTGTTTAAAATGATTTCTGTTACTGCTTTAGGTCATAAATATAAATCTAAAATGCTGAGCGCTCTCTGCATAGTTTCATTAAAAATGGGGTCTATATCATTTCCATTGCACGGTGCTCTATTTCAAATTTATTGATTGGAAAAAAGAAAGCTCATGTAATGTCTATGTTCTGTCATTGGACAACACCTTTGAGCTTATTGCAGGAGAACTGCAGATCAGGTTAGAAAAGAACAAGAAAGTGGCTTACGGAGAGAGGGAAACACAACTAACTCAGGCACATGGGGGCTTCTTCCATTGGGTACCAGGCACTGAAAGGTAATAACCAATGGAGGCATGAAGGGAATGAAAGGCATCAGAGATAAACATTGAATAAACTCTCACTGAGCACAGTCACTTTGGGCTGGATTTTCGTTTGGATTGTGTCTCTGTTAGCGCCCCAGAGGGGTGGCAATGGGTTGCGAAATGATTTCATCATCATAGGCAGTCCTTCGAAATTGAGGAAAACTTGCTTCCACTCTAAAAGTGAGTTCTCAGGTGACTGAACAGTCCAACACGGGAATTATAGTTTCTGTCACAGATGGGACAGGCAGTCGATGGAGGAAAGGGTGGGTGGGGAGTCTCGTTTGCCGCACGCTCCTTCTGCTGCCTGCGCTTGTTTTCTGCATACTCTCAACGGCGAGACTCGAGGTGCTCCGTGCCTTCCTGGATGCTCTTCCTGCACTTAGGGCAGTCTTCGGCCAGGAATTCCCAGGTGTCGAAGGGGATGTTGCATTTTATCAAGGAGGCTTTCAGGTTGCCCTTGGAAAGTTTTCTTTGCCCACCTGGGGCTCGCTTGCCGTGTAGGAGTTCAGAGTAGAGCACTTGTTTTGGGCGTCTTGTGTCGGGCATGCGGACAATGTGGCCCGCCCAACGAAGCTGGTCGCCCGGGTGGCTAGCTTCCAGCGTCCCACTGGGAAATTTGGTGCCGGTTTTGCGGTGGTGCTGAGTAGTATCACCTGGGACTGTCGCGCCGGTGTGCAATGCCCCCGGTTTCGCCAATGATGCGATATTTGCTTGGAGCGGCACCCATAGCGCCACTCCAAGCTGGCATGCAGAACTGTCCTGGTGCTCTAAGGGCAGGAATGATTGAAGAGGGTAAGTGAAATTGATATTTCTTTGGGTTTTTTTTTGCGATTCACCTTTATTTGGGGGGAGTACTTTATCGGGAATGTTTTTTGTCCCGATTTTTGTTTGCCGGGAGGCCTCTCTTAGGACACTCCGAAGCCGGCTCTTTAGCAACGGTTTTTCAGTTGAGCACCTACCTTAGCGCCATAAGAGAGGTGTGGAACGCCTCCCTTTGCGCTCCACTCCACTCTCAGGGCGCAGCAACCAAATTTTTTGGCTGCTGTTTTCAACCATTTCCCAGCGCAAAATTTACCGACCCACCACCATTAGCACCCTAAGAAGTCTCCAAACGAAAATCTAGCTCTTCATATTTTAGTAGCGGAGGCAGTAGGATGCGTGTGAGAGAAAGTAACGATACTGAATGGAGAATGGAATGAAGTACAGACGGAAATAAGAGGACTGGTAGCAAAAAAGTATATAGCAGAGTGAAAACGAATGACAATAGTCTACACTTTTTTTCCCTGATGTTTTCACACTTGAGTATGAAAGGAACAAAAAGCGAACCTAAACAGGATATGGGGAAAATGTGGGAGCACTTTTCCACTTTCGTCTCCCAGTAACAGCATCAAGCAGTCCCAGTTTAGATACAACTTCCTTTACCCTGTCCTCTCCTAAACTCAAACGAGAACCCCAATATTAATTTTATATTTTCCACGCTCGACATTTCCTGAGAGAAGCTGCAAGTTTGATAGAAAGAAGAAAGACTTGGATTTATATAGCACCTTTCACGACCACTGGACGTCTCTTACAGCCAATGAAGTACTTTTGGAATGTAGTCACTGTTGTAATGTAGGAAACGCGGCAGCCAATTTGCACACAAGCCATCTCCCACAAACAGGGATAAATATTGGCCAGCACACCGGAGATAACTCCCCTGCTCTTCTTTGAAATAGTGCCATGGGATCTTTTGCGTCCCCTTGAGAGAGCAGACGGGACCTCGGTTTAACGTCTCATCCGAAAGATGGCACCTCCGACAATGCAGCACTCCCTCAGCACTGCACTGGAGTGTCAGCCTAAAATTTTCGTGCTCAAGTCCCTGGAGTGGGACTTGAACTAACTGTGCTTAATTATATGCAGATTGATACTATAGAGGACACCTACTAGAAACTGGGATAAGATTGTTTAAACATGTGAAACCCATCCAGGAGACAGAGAGAGGAGTTTAGTTTGAGCTGGATTTTAGCTGAGTTTCAAGAGATAAATGCGTCTATATACTGTGTGACCCAGCCCATCATATTTATGATATTAACTTGAATGGCATTTTCTAAAGGATCCGATAAGTACGATTTCAATATTTGTTTTTGTAAACATGAAGATCATTTTTAAGCCTTCTTGAATTTGCAGAAGTGATTGCATGAAATAAAATATAGAAAATGCAATGCTGAATTTTAAATTGAAGTTGAAAAGCTGAGTATGAGTAGAAACTAGTTGCTCTCTTGTTAATTGTAGGTTCCCTATGCCCCCACCTGTGTGAGAACACCACCGCAGGTCGGGGCTATAAATAGAGCATCGTGGTGGAGGTGCGGCGAATGAGGGTACGGGGCCCAGAAGAGCCGAGGGCCCAGGGGCAGCACGGGCCACACTAGGGCACTAGGTCCGTGCAGCAGAGCAGATCTCCAGTCGTCCTGGTTCAACCCTTGCCACTGGATAAAGGCCTAGCTCTGTCGAACCTGTGTGGTGGCTGATATGCAACGGTCACCACACGTTTAAAAAAATCCACACACAGGCATCTTCCACCCCCTCAATTGGAGTTCAGGACTGGAACATCGGGTCCTTCATTGAAACATCTGTGAACTCTTGTGGAAGCAAGTCATCCTCGCTCGAGGGACCGCCTATGATGATGCAACCATTTAAACATTGTATTAAATCGATCCAAATCATTTCCAAAATTGCTATTGCCACCTCCAAAAACTCTTTCAAGAAACTGCATAACCTCTTTTCTTACTTAATCTAATATCTCAATCCAAATTCTTATACTTCGGAGAACCCTTTAATTTGGTTTTGATCCTGTCTTTTTGTTAGGTCTCCGTGGCCACAGCTAATTTAAATAAACATTTTGTCAGCTTGTACCAGTAGCTGGTTGACTTTTTCATTTAACTTCACTGCCCTTTTCAAGCCTATATATCTTTCTTTGCATGATTTCTCTTTAATGTCTACTCACTGTCCTTTCCAGCGCACAGTAGCATTTTTGTATTAAAGGTATTACACACTCTAGTAATCACACAGCTACATTTGTATTCCAAGGATGTTCTCCAAATGGAGATTTAATAATCCTCTTCTCAGAGATTCAGATTTTACAAGTAATTTAGAATGGATGGATCAATGGAGTGATGAAAAACTGCTCTAAAACTGAAAAATAAATTAGGTGTTATAGCAGAATAGTTATCCTAGCACAGATCTCCTTTCAGTTTAGATAAATCGACTGGGAAGTTAGTTTATAGTGTTGAATACAGATGGTAAAAATAATCTAAAGGTCAAACAAAAATATTTTTTTAAACAGAAAAGAACAAAAATAATAAGGTCTGAGAAGGTGTATTAGTGGCCAGATAGGCTCTTTCAGGAATATGTGGGACAGAACAATTATAGAGGGTCAGAAACTAGCCGACAAAGGATGTGTATAAATTCTGGATCCACTCAGTTTGGCTCAGAAATCTAAAATGTATGTAAAGGTCGAGAAGGTATGTTATATGAAGACACTCAGAGAATTAAATGACAATAAAACACCTGGGCTGAATGAGGCAAGATTCTGATGATATTTTCAGGATCTCCATCATTACCTACCATCTATCGGGAGGTGTTCTTACAACTGGAAGATAGAAAATGTCACCCACTATTCAAAACAGGAATAACACATGAACCTGGAAATTGTGGGCCAATTGTGGGCCACTAGTGAGGAATATCAGTTTTCTTTAAAATGCTCAGAGGTTATATATAGCAGCCAGCATGGATTTAGAAGCAGCAATTCATGCCTTACAAATCTATTAGTGATCAACTACTATCCGTTTGATAACATTTTCTTAATTTTCAGAAGAACTTTAATAAAATTATCCATTTGAGACGCTTAAGGAAGGTAAAGGTTTTGGAATAAAAGACAAATTAACTGGCTGGATTGGAGATTGATCTGGCCCGAGGAAGCAGGAGATAATGATCAATGGAAAGAGCTGTGGCTGGGAGAAAGTGACCAGTGGAGGCCTACAGAGTCTTTATTTTCTGTTTGCAATATCCATGGGAGTATTTCTTGTAATATAACGTTATAAAATGTTCTGATGATAAAGAGGTATGTGACCAGGTGATGAGTATAAGGAAGGTTGGTAATATACAAAGGATTCTGAACCAAATAAATGGATGAAATAAGAACGGCAGCTGGACTTGATTGTGGCTAAATACAAGGAAATACATATTGGAGCATGTCTGGTGTGCACATTGCAAAGATGCAAAAGAAACATAGGGCTAGATGTTCCAATCAGATCGCCATCGCCCACAAAATGGGCAATGTTCTGGCCTTAGCGATTTTTTATTTTTCAGGATCACTGGAAGATCGCCCATTTTTTTTATCGTTACTTTCAGCTTTTTATTTTGGGCAATAGTCTTAGCGATGTGAAATGGGCCTTAGCAATGTGGAAGGCTGGCGTCCGTAGCAACGGCCGTTCTGCGCATGTGGGGTTTTTTTTGCAAAGAAGTCTGGTGGGGGTGGGGGGGCGTTATATATGTCTGTTCTTAAAAAGTTTCAAATTTCTCTGTCATTATTAAATTCTTGTATTTAACTTTACAATTGTCCTGAAGTGTCTTCTAATAACATAAGGTAAAACATGAATACAATGGTTGGAAACAATGGCCAGACCAGGCGAGGCAATGATGAAACGTAACGCAACTGTAACTGTCACCATTTATGAGCTGCTGACGCAAGAGTTTTGCAGCTGCGTAACTACCATGGGGCTTTTTCAGTGTTGTGGAAGGGCACGGGGGCATGGGTTCATCACCAGGCAGATTGTCCTCCCCAAGGTCCTCGTCATTCTCCTCCTCCTCGTCTTCCTCTCCCGCCTTCCCTCTCTCCTGAGGTGGACCGGCAGTCCCATCTGGCAATTGTTGTCCTCTCCTCATAGCTAGGTTATGCAACATGCAGCACACCACAATAATCTCA
Source organism: Pristiophorus japonicus (assembly GCF_044704955.1). Taxonomy (NCBI): domain Eukaryota; kingdom Metazoa; phylum Chordata; class Chondrichthyes; family Pristiophoridae; genus Pristiophorus; species Pristiophorus japonicus. The sequence goes on from NC_091986.1 coordinate 176,872,873, forward strand.
GCGACCTTCTCAGGGTGGTATTGTAGGTTGTCTCCTGAGTGGTCCAGGCATCTGAAGCGCTGCTTAAGAACTCCAATTGTCTTTTCCACGACATTGCATGTAGGTATATAGCTTTCATTGTAGCGATTCTCGGCTTTCATCTGGGGATTACGCAGGGGGGTCATGAGCCAGCCGGCAAGGCCATATCCTTTATCCCCCAGCATCCAACCATGACCTTGTGGCTGACTCTTAAACAGGTCAGAGACAGTGATCTCACACAAGATGTGCGCATCATGGATGCTGCCTGGAAAATTTGCATTTACTGCCATGATTATTTGGTTGTGGTCGACAATGAGCTGCATATTCAGGGAATGGAATCCCTTTCGGTTCTGAAACACCTCCGCAACCTGTAAAGGTGCTTGCAGGGCAATGTGCGTACAATCTATTGCTCCCTGCACCTTGGGGAAGTTTGCTCTTTGTGAGAAACCCAAAGCCCTCTCAGTTTGTGCTGGTTATAGGGAAGCTTATAAAGTCCATCCTGCATGCGTAAAGGACTTCAGTCACCTGTCGAATGGAGCAATGTGTGGCATGCTAAGAGATATTGCAAATATCGTCAGCTGAGGCTTGAAAGGAGCCCAATGCGTAGAAGGAAAGTGCCGCAGTAACCTTAACCTCAATGGGCAGTGCGGACCTGATGGTGCTGGTAGGCTGCAGATCTCCCTTAATTAGTTGGCATATCTCACTGATGACCTTCTTTCGGAAGCGCAGCCTTCTAATGCATGTTATCGGGCAAGTTCAGGTATGATCACTTTTCCCTGTAAATGCGTTGAGTGTAAGGTCTCCTCCACAGCAGCAGTCTGCCATCTCTTTTATTGGGCACATAATGCTCTTCAATATATCTTCTCCCATCTTCAGTCTGCAGCATGTGATTAGTGACCAATACTGGTAGAGAAATTACAGAGCCCAACACTATAAATCGCTATAAATGCCCTAAATTTGTCCTCGACAAATACAAATGTGATTAGATGATTGGCAAGAGTGAAAAAGGCCCTTAAAATCACTCACAAATTGATTCTCCTCATAAGCACTTGAAGCAGCCTTTCAAAGTGACGCTCATCGTGCTGAGTACTGCTGAGTAGTGCCGACTTAAGGTCAGGTGAATGCAGCTTTTCTCTAGCGATCTTTTTGGCGAGCGATTAGCTCCGCAAAGTGTGGGCGATATGACGAAAGTTGCGGTCGCCGATCATCTGGGCGATATCCTTAGGCCGGGCGATGCAACACATTCATGTGTGCCGAAAGTTGGGCCGACGATGAATGGGCGCTGTTCCGGTCCTACTTTCCACTTTTGAGCAAAAATGGGTGATCGTCTGTTTATATGGGCGATAGATGGCCGATCATGAGTGAAGTCTAGCCCACGCGTAGGTTATTGTTAATCATTCACTGAAAGCATCCAGTCAATGTGAAGCTGTTAATAACTCATGTAATCATGCATTGGGTTTGCATCACAAGGGCCTTTAATTTCAAGTTAAAGCAAGTCATTCTAACCTGGTACAGCTTCCTAATGTTTTGGGCTTCCTATTTTTTTGAAGTGTCTTTAGAGCACAACACAGAAAAGCCATGGGGGAAAGGGTATCTGCTGGCATAAGTGCTGAGCTGCTTCCTGCCTGTAATCTCTGCCACTGACCCTGCCAAAGTCCATTGGGCAGAGAGAGGCCCCTTGGTTTTAATGCCATTAGGGGCTCATCTAAAGCACCCGACTTGCCCCACAGTTTGCAAATTGTGACAATTTGCCAGCTCCGGGGTGGGTGAAGGGTGCTAATTTGCCCACCTTCCCCACATTTTGATGTTATGAAGAAATACCTATAAATAGAGCTAGTTCACCCTGGAGAAAAAAATATTTTTTTATTATTCATGATATTTTATGGGATTTTTCGGCAGTATGTCCACGTGCTTATTTTGGTTTGAGCATATTGGTGTTGGCATAGTTGATTTATTTTTCTTGATGTTTCTCAGCCATTTTCAATGAGGAAGTTTGAATGGAGACAAGTGACAACATCAGTTGATCACATGGCGCACCTCACAATAATTGACAATATTCCTGTGAAAGCAGTAGTATCACGCTCTTCTGTGTTCCTGACACAGATGCCGATTTTCGCAGAGCACACTATCAGATTTTGCCTATTGCCCATCAACGTACTACAAAGCGGTGATACTGATGTGGTGAAGTTCACAAGTTTAAGATTTGCTGCAGCCAATCACCACCATAAGATAATGGGAGGTTGAGAGGGACCTCATCGTCTCCTCAATGGAGTGATAGTACCAGAGCCATTAGCACTACCATTTTTGAGACATTCTCTTGAAATTGGCTTTTTGTTATTATACGAACAGAAGAAAAAAACCTTGTCTTTTTGCATCCTGTGTAAATAAAATTGTGGGCTCCCATAATAGCTTGGAAAGTTTGTCCAGTGAATAGCTGAACCACACAGGTCAGGAGTATCACAGAATCATAGAAATTTACAGCACAGAAGGAGGCTATTCAGACCATTGTGTCCGTGCTAGCCGACAAAGAGCAATCCAACTTAAACACACCTAGCTCTTGGTTCGTAGTGTTGTAGGTTACAGCACTTCAAGTGCACAAGGATGGCACCCAAATTCATGAAGTTCCATATTTTTTTCAAGTCATCCTTGACTCCGAGGGACTGCCTAAGAGGAAGAAGCATATCCAATTACTTTGTAAATGTGGTAAGGGTTTCTGCCTCTACTACCCTTTCAGGCAGTGTGTTCCACACCCCCCACCCTCTGGGTGAAAACATTTCCCCTCAAATCCCCTCTAAACCTCCTACCATTTACTTTAAATCTATGCCCCCTGGTTGTTGACCCCTCTGCTAAGGGAAATAGGTCCTTCCTATCCATTCCATCTAGGCCCCTCATAATTTTATACACCTCAATCAGGTCTCCCCTCAGCCTCCTCTGTTCCAAAGAAAACAACCCTCGCCTATCCAATCTTTCCTCATAGCTAAAATTCTCCAGTCCAGGCAACATCCTCGTAAAACTCCTTTGTACCCTATCGAGTGCAATTATATATTTCCTGTAATGTGGTGACCAGAACTGCACGCAGTACTCTAGGTGTGGCCTAATTAGTGTTTTATACAGTTCAAGCATGACCCCCCTGCTCTTATAGAAGAAACATAGAAATTTACAGCACAGAAGGAGGCCATTTTGGTCCATCGTGTCCATGCCAGCCGACAAAGAGCCACACGGCCCTCGGTCAGCAGCCCTGAAGGTTACATATAAACCTATGAAAAATGAATAATGGAGGACAGTTAAAGAGCATCCGGCCCAACCAGTCCGCACAACTGCGATACCCGATGTATCGTAACATTTTACACTCCACCCCACCCGGAGCCATATGATCTTCTGGGAGAAGCAAAAAAACAGATAAATACCCAGGCCAATTGGGGAAAAAAAATTGGGAAAATTCCTCTTTGACCCATCCAGGCAATCAAAACTAGTCCAGGAGACCACTCTGGCCGTATTAGATTTCTTGAAATACTTACCATCGTATCTGCGCCAGCCAACAAGAGGTTATCCAGTCTAATCCCACTTACCACCTCTAGGTCTGCAACCCTGCAGGTTATGGCACTTCAAGTGCTCATCCAAGCACCTTTTAAATGAGGGGAGGGTTTCTGCCTTTACCACCTTTTCAGGCAATGAGTTCCAGACCCCCACAACCCTCTGCGTGAAGAAGCTTCCCCTCAAATCCCCTCTAAACCTTCCGCCAACCACCTTAAATCTATGCCACCTCGTAATTGACCCTTCTACCAAGGGAAATAGGGCCTTGCTATCCATGATATCCAGGCCCCTCAAAATTTTATACATCTCACTGAGGTCTCCTCTCAGCCTCCTCTATTCAAGGAGAATAAACCCAGCCTATCCAATCTGTCTTCATAGCTAAGATTCTCCATTCTAGGCAGCATCCTCGTAAATCTCCTCTGCACCCTCTCCGGTGCAATCACGTCCTTCCGGCGACCAGAACTGCACGCAGTATTCCAGCTATGGCCTAACCTGTGTATTACACAATTTTCGCATAATCTCCCTGCTCTTATATTCTATGCCTCGGCCAATAAAGGCAAGCATTCCGTATGCCTTCTTAACCACCTTATCCACCTGGCCTGCTACTTTCAGGGATCTGTGGACAAGCACTCCAAGGTCCCTTTATTCATCTACATTGCTAAGTGGCCTATCATTTAATGTGTATACCCTTTCATTATTAGCCCTCTCCAAGTGCATTACGCTTCTCCGAATTAAATTCCATTTGCCACTGCTCTGCCCACCTGGCCAGTAGACTGATATAAAGACAGAAAATGCTGGAAATCTCAGCAGGTCAGGCAGCATCTGTGGAGAAGAAGCAGAGTTAAAGTTTCGGGTCGATGACCCTTTGTCAGAACTGGAGAGTGTTCGAAAAGAACAGATTCTGAACAAGCACTGAAACGGGGAGTGGAAGAAAGAACAAAAGGGAAAGTCTGTGATAGGTTGGAAGACAAAAGGGATGATGGCCCAAATTCAAATGGTAATGCCAGGAGTTAGAAAACCATTAGTCAAGATAGGGTGTGAATGGTGGGATAATGACCAAGTGCCATTAGAGACAAGGAGAAAAAAAGAAAGAAAGAAACAGGCTCTGAGGGGGGCGGGTGGGGGGAGCGGGGGGGGGGGGGGTGGGTGGTAATGGGAGCCAAAGATTGGCAGCGGTTGCACCCTGAAATTTTTGAACTCGATGTTGAGTCCAGAAGGCTGCAAAGTGCCTAAACGAAAGATGAGGTGCTGTTCCTCGAGCTTGCGGTGAGCTTCGTTGGAACAGTGTAGGAGACTGAAGACGGAGAGGTCAGAGTGGGAATGCAGTGGAGAATTAAAGTGCCAGACAACTGGAAGCTCAGGGTCACACTTGCAGACTGAAGGGAGGTGCTCCGCAAAGCGGTCACCCAATCTACGCTCGGTCTCCCCAATGTAGAGGAGACCACATCGTGAGCAGCGAATACAGTATACTAAATTGAAAGTACAAGTAAATCGCTGTTTCACCTGGAAGGAGTATTTGGGGCCCTGGGAAGGGGGGAGGGAAGTGGGAAGAGAGGAGATAAAAGGGCAGGTGCTGCATCTCCTGCGATTGATATTCTCCTGCAGTCCATGACTTTCGTGTTCATTAGCAACCACACAGCCAATTTTAATGTCATCTGCAAACTTTTAGTCAGCAAATTGTGTTAGGAAAATTGATGGCATTGAAGGCCGATAAATCCCCAGGGCCTGATAGTCTGCATCCCAGAGTACTTCAGGAAGTGGCCCTAGAAATAGTGGATGCATTGGTAGTCATTTTCCAACATTCTATAGACTTTGGATCAGTTCCTATGGATTGGAGGGTAGCTAATGTAACCCCACCTTTTAAAAAAGGAGGGAGAGTGAAAACGGGGAATTATATACCGGTCAGCCTGACATCGGTGGTGGGGAAAATGTTGGAAACAATTATTAAAGATGTAATAGCAGTGCATTTGGAAAGCAGTGATAGGATCGGTCCAAGTCAGCATGGATTTATGAAAGGGAAATCATGCTTGACAAATCTCGAATTTTTTGAGGATGTAACTTTTGGACTGGGGGGAGCCAGTGGATGTGGCGTATTTAGACTTTCAAAAGGCTTTTGACAAGGTCCCACACAAAAGATTACTGTGCAAAAATTAAAGCACATGTTATTAGGAGTAATGTAATGATGTGGATAGAGAACTGGTTTGCAGACAGGAAGCAAAGAGTAGGGATAAACGGGTCGTTATCAGAATGGCAGGCAGTGACTAGTTAGGTACCGCAAGGTTCAGTGCTGGGACCCCAGCTATTTACAATATACATTAATGATTTAGATGAAGGAATTGAATGTAATATCTCCAAGTTTTCAGATGACAAGCTGGGTGGCAGTGTGAGCTGTGAGGAGGATGCTAAGAGGCTTCAGGGTGACTTGGACAGGTTAAATGAGTGGGCAAATGCATGGCAGATGTGGTATAATGTAGATAAATGTGAGGTTATCCACTTTGGTGGTAAAAACAGGAAGGCAGATTATTATCTGAATGTGACAGATTAGTAAAAGGGGAGGTGCAACGAGACCTGGATGTCATGGTACATTGGTCATTGAAAGTTGGCATACAGGTACAGCAGGCGGTGAAGAAGGCAAATGGCATGTTGGCCTTTATAGTAAGAGGATTTGAGTATAGGAGCAGGGAAGTCTTACTGCAGTTGTACAGGGCCTTGGTGAGACCACACCTTGAATATTGTGTGCAGTTTTGGTCTCCTAATCTGAGGAAGGACATTCTTGCTATTGAGGGAGTGCAGCGAAGGTTCACCAGACTGATTCCTGGGATGGCGGGACTGACATATGATGAAAAACTGGATCGACTAGGCTTATATTCACTGGAATTTAGAAGAATGAGAGGGGATCTCATAGAAACATATATAATTCTGACGGGATTGGACAGGCTAGATGCAGGAAGAATGTTCCTGATGTTGGGGAAGTCCAGAACCAGGGGTCGCAGCCTAAGGATAAGGGGTAAGCCATTTAGGATCGAGATGAGGAGAAACTTATTCACTCAGAGAGTTGTGAGCATATGGAATTCGCTACCACAGAAAGTTGTTGAGGCCAGTTCGTTAGATATATTTAAAAGAGAGTTAGATGTGGCCTTTACGGCTAAACGGATCAAGGGGTATGGAGAGAAAGCAGGAATGGGGTACTGAAGTTGCATGATTAGCCATGATCATATTGAATGGTGGTGCAGGCTCGAAGGGCCGAATGGCCTACTCCTGCACCTATTTTCTATGTTTCTATGTTTTAATCATCCCCCTATATTCAAATCTCATCATCATCATAGGCAGTCCCTCGAACGAGGATGACTTGCTTCCACGAGAGTTCACAGATGTTTCAATGAAGGACCCGATGTTCCAGTCCTGATCTCCAGTTGAGGGGGTGGAAGATGCCTATGTGTGAATTTTTTTTAACGTGTGTGGCCATTGCACATCAACCACCACATGGGCTTGACAGAGTTAGGCCTTTATCCAGTGACAAGGATTAACCAGGACGACTGGAGACCTGCTCTGCTGCACAGACCTAGTGCGCACACATATCACATTAATACATAGGGTTATGGTGAATACGTGAGTAATGGCTCCTTGAGAGAAGTACCCAGAGGGCAATTGGCATCTATGTAACCATACAATAACTAAAAATCAACCCGGTGAGAGAATAATAAATGACTTGCTGAACAAGAAAGGGAACAAAATTAATTATTGAAAAAAGTAACCTGCAAGTTATGACAATGTGGTAACTTAGACAGATTGCAGAAGGATATTTTTGTGCTCAGTGAACGGCATTCCATACAAGGCCCTAAACATGGCAGTAAGTTATTATTACACAGACCAAGTTATTCAAATCTAGATCATTGATATAAAGCACAAAAAGCAAGGGACCCTGTACTGAGCTCTGCGGAACCCTACTGGAAACATCCTTCCAATCACAAAAACATCCATCAACCATTACCCTTTGCTTCCTACCTCTAAGCCAATTTTGGATCCAACTTGCCACTTTGCCCTGGATCCCATGGGCTTTTACCTTTGTGACCAGTCTGCCATGTGGGACCTTATCAAAAGCTTTGCTAAAGTCCACACACACTACATCGTACGCAGTACCCTCATTGACCTTCCTGGTTACCTCGTCAAAAATTCAATCAGGTTAGTCAAACACGACCTTCCCTTAACCAATCCATGCTGACTGTCATTAATTAATCCTTGCCTTTCTAAATGTAGATTTATCCTGTCCTTCAGGATTTTTTCCAATAATTTTCCCACCACTGAGGTTAGGCTGAGTGGCGTGTAATTACGCAGTCTATCCCTTTCTTCCTTTTTAAACAACGGTACAACAGTCCTCCAGTCCTCCGCCACCACACCTGTAACCAGAGAGGATTGGAAAATGATGGTCAGAGCCTCTGCTATTTCCTCTCTTGCTTCTCTTAACAGCCTAGGATACATTTCATCCGGGCCTGGGGATTTATCCACTTTCAAAGCTGCAAAACCCCTTAATACTTCCTCTCTCACTCTGTTTATTTCATCTAATATTTCACACTCCTCCTCCCTGATTGCAATGTCTGCATCGCCCCTCTCTTTTGTGAAAACAGACGCAAAGTATTCATTAAGAACCATACCCACGTCTTCTGCCTCCACACACACATTACCTTTATGGTCTCTAATAGGCCCTACTCTTTCTTTAGTTGTGCTCTTGCTCTTAATGTATTTATAAAACATCTTTGGGTTTTCTTTTATTTTTTCATGCTCCCTCTTTGCTTTCCTAATTTCCTTTTTTAATTTCACCCCTCCACTTTCTATACTCCTCTAGGGTTTCTGCAGTATTGAGCCCTCGGTATCAGTCAGAAGCATTCCTTTTTTTTTCTACTCTGTATGTCCTTTGATATCCGGGGGCTTGACATTTATTATCCTACCATTTTTCTTTAAGGGAACATACTTGCTCTGAACCCTCACGATCTCCTCATTGAATACCTCCCACTGCTCTGACACTGATTTACCTTCAAGTAACTGTTTCCAGTCCACTTCGGCTAAATCACATCACATCTTGGCTTTCCCCAATTGAAAATTTTTATTCCTGGTTTATCTTTGTCCTTTTCCATAAATGCCCTAAATCAAACTGAATTATGATCACTAGCCCCAAAATGCTCTCCCACTAATACCTTTTCCACCTGCCCAGCTTCATTCTCTAAAACTAAGTCCCGAACTGCCCATACTCTTGTTGGGTTTGTTATGTACTAGCTAAAAAAATTTTCCTGAATGCATTTTAGGAATTCTGCACCCTCTATATCTTTCACACTAATTCTATCCCAGTTAATATTAGGGTAGTTGAAATCCCCTACTATTACTGCCCTATAGTTTTTGGACTGGAGTATCCTGAACTTGATCTCTGGATTTGTTAAATTAGCCGGTCTCAGCTAGAGCAGCAGTAGAGGCACTATGGGCCCAAGTTTCGGGCCACACCTAGAACAGCGCAGCCCGGACCTGGACGCCCGTTTTTCGCGCCAGAAAGTGCGCCTAAAAAAAACTTACAGATTCTCCGGCTCCCTGCTGGTCCTCTGGAGTCAGGCGCGATGCAGCACGAGCTGTAGGGGGCGGAGCTAGGTCCCTGCGCTGAAAACAGTGCCGGGACCTCTGCACATGCGCGCTACAGTGGGCGCACATGTGCAGTAGCTCCAGGCGCCCAAAACTGTGTAGGAGGAGCCCGAAGCACGCAGCCCTAGCCCTGGCCGAATGGCCTCACTGGGGCTGCGTGCATAAGGCTGCCTCCCACACCCAGCTCCTGCTTCCTCCCGAATCGACTCGACTCCCGCTCCCGCCACCCCTGGACCGGACCCGACCCCGACATCGACCCGACTCCCGCTTCCCCCCCCCCTGCCCCCAGACCGGACCGGACCGGACCGGACCCCCCGGATTGGACCTGACCCGCGCTTCCCCTCCCCCCCACCCGACTTGACCTCCCTCTCCCTCCCCCCCGACCCGAACCGAACTCCCTCCGCCCCCCCGACCCGACCCGCGCTCCCTCCCCCCCTCCCCCCCACTCGAACTAACCCGACCTCCCTCCTCCCCCCCCGACCTGACCCGACCCGTGCTCCCAACTGCCCCCCCCCCCCCCCGGACCCGACCCGACCTCCCTCCGCCCCCCCCACCCGACCCGCGCTCCTGATGCCACCTACCTGTAAATCTGGTGCTGGGGATGGGCCCTTCTCCTCCCCCCTCTCCTTTCCCCCCCTTCTCCTTTCCCCCCTCTCCCTTCCCCCCCTCTCCTTCCCCTTCTCCCCCCCTCTCCTTCCTCTTTTCCCCCCCCTCTCCTTCCCCTTCTCCCCCTTCTTCTCTTTCCCCTTCTCCTACCCCCTTCCCCTTCTCCTCCCCCCCTTCCCCTCCCCCTCCCACCTTCCCCTCCTCCTCCCCCCCTTCCCCTCCGCCTCCCACCTTCCCCTCCTCCTCCCCCCCTTCCCCTCCGCCTCCCACCTTCCCCTTCTCCTCCTCCTTCCCCTTCTCCTCCCCCTTCCCTTCCCCCCTTCCCTTCTCCTCCCCCCTTCCCTTTCTCCTCCCCCTTCCCCTCCCCCTCCCCCTTCCCCTTCTCCTCCCCCCTTCCCCTTCCCCCTTCCCCTCTTTCCCTTCTCCTCCTCCTCCTCCTCCTCCTTCCCCTTCTCCTCCCCCCCTTCCCCTTCTCCTCCCCCCTTCCCCTTCCCCCCTTCCCCTTCTCCTCCCCCCCTCTTCCCCTTCTCCTCCCCCCTCTTCCCCTTCTCCCCCTCCCTCCCCCTTCTCCTCCATCCCTCCCCCTCTGCCTCCCTCCCTCTCCTCTCCCTGCCCCCCCTCTCTCCCTCTACCTCCCTCTACCCCCCTCCTCCCCCTCCCCTCGCTGTCAGAAACACAGACACTGACAGATAATGAGTGAGAGACACAGACAGACAGACAGACAGACAGACAGAGACACTGACAGAGGCACACTGGGGGGGGGGGCATCCCAGCATGCTGTTGGAGGGCTCCCGGTGCTGCAGTCGGTAAGTAGAAAATGTTTTATTTATTGATTTAAAAAGAAAATTATTTCTTATTAATTTTTTTTATTGATTTATTGGTTGATTTATTGATGTTTTTATCATTTATTATTGATGATGGCTCTTTATTTGTAAAACTGAAGTGTTTAATGTTTGTAAACTTCCCTTTAAATCTCCCCCCCCCCCATTCCCTACGCCTGATTTTCTAAAGTGTAGACAAGGTTTTTTCGAGCTTACAAAAATCTTCACTTACTCCATTCTAAGTTAGTTTGGAGTAAGTTTTCACTGCCGAAACTTTGAAAACAGGTGTAAGTGGCCGGACACGCCCCCTTTTGAAAAAAGAATTCTGTTCCAAAGTGAAACTGTTCTAACTGACTAGAACTGGAGCAAACTAAATGTCGAGAATTTGAATTTCTAAGATACTCCGTTCTACACCAGTTGCTCCAAAAAATCAGGAGCAACTGAGGCCGAAACTTGGGCCCTATGGTTGGGTTCGGAAAGGGAAAATCAGCCAGGGGTCCAACTCCTGATCACGAGTCAGCAACCCTTTTAGGAAGTGCATGTGCATGGATATCAGGTGGAGATTGGATTGGATTCAGCTGTAATGGTACCTGTGGTACAATGGTGTGCTGCCAGTCACTGTCATTGTTCGTACTTGAGTAGTGGCCCTTTCATCAAGGTACTAGAGGGTGACCAATGTCCCTGGAGCTGTAGAAGAGAGAAAATTACTAAGCAAAGAAAGTAAGCTCACTAAACAAACACCGGCTTGTTAGTTAATAGACTCTAACCTGTCGATAGACAAAGATTTCATCTATGCAGAATGTGTAACAAAATTGTTAACTCTGTATAATATAGAGGTGATCCAAAACTCGGCTGCTCAGTCTCGCACCAAGTCCCGCTCACCCATCACCCCTGTGCTCGCTGACCTACATTGGCTCCCGATTAAGCAACGCCTTGATTTCAAAATTCTCATCCTTAAAATACCTCCATGGCCTCGCCCCTCCCTATCTCTGCAATCTCCTCCAGCCCCATAACCTCCCGAGATGTCTGCGCTCCTCTAATTCTGCCCTCTTCAGCATCCCTGATTATTATCGCTCAACCATTGGTGGACGTGCCTTGTGTTGCCTAGGCCCTAAGCTTTGGAATTACCTGCCTAAACCCCTCCACCTCTCTACCTCCTTCAAGATGCCCCTTAAAACCTTGCTCTTTGACCAAGCTTTCGGTCAACTGTCCTAATTTCTCCTTATGTGGCTCGAAGCCAAATTTTTTGTCTCAGAATACTCCTGTGAAGCACCTTGGGACGTTTCACTAAGTTAAAGGCACTATATAAATACAAGTTGTTGTTGTTGTTGTTGTTGTTGTTGTAAGTGGGTTTACGGTTTTAGTACACATAGCATAGAGATAATTATCCTCCTATATTCTTGCTGTATTTCCTATCTGGCAGGGAAAAATCATTTAAGCGCCTTGGGGTGTTTTATTATGTTAAAGGCGTTTTATAAATAAAAGTTATTATTATTATTCTGTTACCCTTAAGTAAAATTCTACAACAACTTCCATGATAACTCGACAAATCTTCTCTTCTAAATGAATATTATTTATGAAGAGTTTTCAACATGTGCAATCAAACCTATAAGGAAGGTACCTTTAGGTGGAGTGCTCCTCACTAAACAATTATTGTGAGTACAACACATTGCCTCGTGGAGTCATTCATAATTGCATTACAGACATAACAACTGGCGACGAGAATACAGACTTTCACACGATTATGGCTACCTTTGGCACACTAAAAGACTTTGCAGAGGGTGATGATTGGGATACCTTCACAGAAAGACTCGAACAATATTTCGTGGCAAACGACCTGGCAGGGGAGACGGACACGTTGACGGAGAAGCGCAAGGCTATACTACTGACCAGTTGTGGGACCGAGGTCTACTGCCTCATCAGGGACTTGCTGGCCATGAAGGCCAAGGATAAGACATACAATGAGCTGACTGAACTAATTCGCGACCAACTAAAACCAAAACAGAGCATCCTCACGGCCAAGCACAGATTCTACACGCACTGCAGACCCGAGGGCCAGGAGATTGCAAAATATGCTGCTGACCTCAGGAGACTTGCGGCATCATGTGACTTCGGCACACACCTCAACGAAGCATTGCGAGACATCTTCGTTTTGGGAATCGGCCATGAGTGCCTCCTTCACAAGCTATTATCTGCCGACACCACAGTCAATCTGCAGAAGGCCATCAGCATCAGTCAGGTGTTCATGACCTCGACCTGCAGCACCAAGCAAATTATTCATCCTGTGGACTCAAACCCGGCAAGTACTGTACACAGAATGGTGCCTTTCACAGGCAAGACTGTAGAACGTGGCTCTGCCCAGGGCAGAGAGCACAGACCTCAGGGTTCCAGAACTCAGAGACCGCCAAGGGGTGCTAATCGAGTAGCACCATGCTGGTGTTGCGGAGGAAACCATAGGGCTCACCAGTGTTGGTTTGCTGAGTATGTATGCAAAGCCTGTAACACGAAGGACCATCTCCAACGAATGTGTAAAAGAAAAACGACTCACCGTCTAGCAGAGGAGTTGGTAGATGACTTTGAATCCAGCGGGGAGTATGATGATTTGGCCAGAGAGGTAGCTCAGCCCCAAGAAGAAGTGTATGGAGTGTATACCTGCACCACCAATTGTCCTCCAGTGAAATGGAAGTCGAGATAAATGGCGTTCCAGTCTTCAAGGAAGTGGACACGGGAGCGAGCCAGTCAGTGATGAGCCAGGATGCCTTTGAGAGGCTATGGAATGAAAAACGACCCGAGCTGGTTCCAGTACAGGAAAAGTTGCGCACCTACACCGTGGAGCTAATTCCAGTCCTTGGTAGTGCAGATGTAAATGTAATCCATAATGGCGTGGTGCACAAGTTAACTCTGTGGATTGTTGCAGGTGATGGTCCAATGCTACTCGGAAGAAGGTGGATGAGGACGATCCAGTGGAAATGGGAAGACCTCTTCACTCCAGCAATCGATGTCCCCCGTGCTCAGAGGCAGAGCAAAACCTTACCTTTGCTTGGGCCAGGCACCAGAGAATAGACCAACGCAGCACCTGAGGCACAGACTGTCCATCACGACTGCGTGGCAATGATCCGACTGGAACGACCTAAAAATATCTTCCTGGCTCCAGTGGCAGGACTCCTGGGGAGGAAGATTGAATTCACAGGCACTCTTCCAGCTTTTGTGGCAGAATCACGGGAGAGAAGTATCAAGGCAGTCGACCTCGAGGACAGAGGCAAGATGGCGGCCCAGCTGCAGCGAGGTGCAGCGTGGCTGGAAAAAAGATGGCCGCGGCCATATCACGAGGTGCAACGCTGAGGGACCAACACATGGTGCCTAACAAAGGATTTGATTGGGGTAAAGCCAGCAGGGTACTCTTAAAGGAGACCTGCAACCAACTAAACTTAAAGATTCATTGTATGCATGGCAATCAATGTAAAAAACCGATTAAGATTGTGAACAAAATGTTGTTGCGAGATGTCGGCACTATTTCTAATGTAAAGAACAAAATGTTGTTGCGAGATGTCTGGAATAGAGTGTCCCCAAAAGTAGCAAGCGAGGGTAAAGGTGCTGATCCTGATGTCCTGCCCCAGGTGTCCCCACAAGTTATAGGCCAGCGACCTCAGGAGGGTGAAGGCACTGATCCTGATACACTGCCCCAGGTCTATCCCACGCTGCAGGCACCTGATGGCACTATTGGCCATGGACCTGGAAACGAAAACGACGCCAATACGCACAGTCGGCCACCATTGCCCACTACTCGAGTGGAGACGGCGCAGCCTCCAGACCCAATCACTACCTCGGCCATGTCCGGGAGCGAAAGGTCAGAACCAACAGTTCCCCAAACGGAACCTAGTACAGCCAGGTTCCCAACACCGTTAGAGAGCAGGCAGAAGATTCTCAAAGGAGAACAGGAGATGCCACACACATCTGTGGCTCTGCCCACCACTAGGCAATGGCAAAGGCCCTGAGTTCCGGCTAGGTGAGCGAACCAAGCCCACCCGGCTAGCAGGGGGCGCAGCGCCGCTATCAGACGACTAGCACCCCGTCCGGTTGCTCTGGAACCTGTGTCCTCACATACCTGTACTGCTACCTCAGTACTGACCATGACTGAACCATGAATGCAATCTACCCAATCCTGGCGCACGACCGCAACACGTAACAAATGTAAGTCACTGAACCAAGGTGTCACGATTCAAACTGTAACTTCCTTTCTTTGTACTTGCACTGTGTCTGATCCTGTATGTTAATGTAACGGGCCTGCTGCATGATCTCACTGTGGGGGGGAATGGATGTATGTAGCCTTGGACACACACATGGATCACACCCAGAACTCATTGCAACCTCCACTGCATCACCGAACCATCCAAACTGGTAACCACTACCCAACGTTGTGGCAAAAGGAATTGGGGTTAACAGGGAGCGAGCCAAGCCAAAGCACAGCCAAGGTGCAAGAGCTATTGGCACTTAAGTCTGGGGAGAGTTAAGCCAGAGCACATAGTGCCAAGGTAATCGGCACAAAGGACTTGGGGGAGAGTGATGTTATATATGCAGACTTTAGATATACTCTCTGTGTAGTCACTGTATAGTTGCATAAGATGGAGACTTGTTACCTGATGTACTATCAATAAGGTTTACACTGTGTATGTACTATGCTGGCACCACTAGATGGTGCAACTGGTGGAGACCGGGGTTTCTTGCCCCTGTGGCAGAGTCTGTCCATCGGAGGGCACTGCGGTGGGAGACCTGAGGGTCACCTGCATAGACGTGCAGGGCCCAGTATAAAAGGCTGCCCCCCATGCTTGTGCCTCACTCTGGAGTTACGAATAAAGGACCAAGGTCACTACAGTTTGAGTACAACACATTGCCTCGTGGAGTCATTCATAAGTGCATTACAGACATAATCTATCCTGTCGATCGACAAAGATTTCATCTATGCAGAATGTGTAACAAAATTGTTAACTCTTTATAATATAGAGGTGATCCAAAACTCGGCTACTTAGTCCTGCACCAAATCCCGCTCACCAATCACCCCTGTGCTCGCTAACCTACATTGGTTCCCGATTAAGCAATGCCTCGATTTCAAAATTCTCATCCTTCAAATACCTCCATGGCCTCACTCCTCCCGATCTCTGTAATCTCCTCCAGCCCCACAACCTCCCGAGATGTCTGCGCTCTTCTAATTCTGCCCTCTTCAGCATCCCTGATTATTATCGCTCAACCATTGGTGGCCGTGCCTTGTGTTACCTAGGCCCTAAGCTTTGGAATTACCTGCCTAAACCACTCCACCTCTCTACCTCCTTCAAGACGCTCCTTAAATCCTACCTCTTTGACCAAGCTTTCGGTCAACTGCCCTAATTTCTCCTTATATGGCTCGATGCCAAATTTTTTGACTCAGAATACATAGAAACATAGAAACATAGAAAATAGGTGCAGGAGTAGGCCATTCGGCCCTTCGAGCCTGCACCACCATTCAATGAGTTCACGGCTGATCATTCACCTCAGTACCCCTTTCCTGCTTTCTCTCCATACGCCTTGATCCCTTTAGCCGTAAGGGCCATATCCAAACTCCCTCTTGAACATATCCAATGAACTGGCATCAACAACTCTCTGCAGTAGGGAATTTCACAGGTTAACAACTCTCTGAGTGAAGAAGTTTCTCCTCATCTCAGTCCCAAATGGCTTACCCCTTACCCTTAGACTATGTCCCCTGGTTCTGGACTTCCCCAACATCGGGAACATTCTTCCTGCATCTAACCTGTCCAGTCCCATCAGAATTTTATATGTTTCTATGAGATCCCCTCTCATCCTTCTAAACTTCAGTGAATACAGGCCCAGTCAATCCAGTCTCTTCTCATATGTCAGTCCTGCCATCCCGGGAATCAGTCTGGTGAACCTTCGCTGCAGTCCCTCAATAGCAAGAACGTCCTTCCTCAGATTAGGAGACTAAAATTGAACATAATATTCCAGGTGTGGCCTCACTAAGGCCCTGTACAACTGCAGTAAGACCTCCCTGCTCCTATACTCAAATCCTCTAGCTATGAAGGCCAACATACCATTTGCCTTCTTCACCGCCTGCTGTACCTGCATGCCAACTTTCAATGACTGATGTACCATGACACCCAGGTCTCGTTGCACCTCCCCATTTCCTAATCTGTCGCCATTCAGATAATATTCTGCCTTCGTGTTTTTGCCACCAAAGTGGATAACCTTTCATTTATCCACATTATACTGCATGTGCCATGCGTTTGCCCACTCACCTAACCTGTCCAAGTCACCCTGCAGCCTCTTAGCGTCCTCCTCACAGCTCACACCGTCACCCAGCTTAGTGTCATTTGCAAACTTGGAGATATTACACTCAATCCCTTCATCTAAATCATTCCTGTGAAGCACCTTGGGACGTTTCACTACGTTAAAGGCACTATATAAACACAAGTTGTTGTTGTTGTTGTTGTAAGTGGGTTTAGGATTTTAGTACACATAGCATAGAGGTAATCACCCTCCTATATTCTTACTGTATTTCCTGCCTGGCAGGGAACAATCATTTAAGCGCCTTGGGATGTTTTATTATGTTAAAGGTGCTTTATAAATAAAAGTTATTATTATTATTCTTTTACCCTTAAGTGAAATTCTACAAAAACTTCCATGATAACTCGACAAATCTTCTCTTCTAAATGAATATTATTTATGAAGAAATTTCAATATGTGCAATCAAACCTATAAGGAAGGTGCCTTTAGGTGGAGTACTCCTCACTAAATTATTCTCAAATGTCAAACATTTCTGCCTTCTTGCATTGTTTGCTTTACTATATTGCTCTAGCTGTTTATTTTTTATAGATTAGAATGTACTGTTTATGATGTTACTGTTTGTTCAAATGACATTCCTTTTAAAAAAAATACTGGCCCAGAATTTGCGGTTGGAGGCTTCCCATGGGCGGATGCCTCCGACCACAAACATGTCTATGAAAGTACCTGGTGGTCTCGGGGGTTCGGAGACTTGTGGTTCTGGACCTCTACGAGAAGGCCTTCGTCGGGCCCCACATATCTCAGGAGCATATGGGTTTGGTACGCATCACTGGGAATACGTGGGCTGACCCAACCTATCAGAGTAGAGGGATCCCCGTTCACACTTATTTATACGGAGCTGCCACAAGTATGAATGGGAATACCCCCCAAAACACACAAACACTGAAAATAAATGAAAAAACATCACATATTTCAAATTAATCAAAATGGAATTTAATTAATTACTTAAAACAAAAATGTAACTTTAAAAAAAATAAATTTACTTATTTTAATGGGTCTAAAAATAAACTTATCTTATTTAACAGAATTTTAAATGTTTAAATTATTTTTTAAAATTTTGTTTCTGTACTTTAAAAGTCTTATGTTGACAAAAGCAGGCCTTATGCCTACTTTTATTAGTCATAAGAATTTCAAGGGCATTCGCTGGGCAGGAGTTGGGCAAATATCCCAACTCTCCACCCGCGGAGGCCCTTTACCTTCAGATGCGGTGGACCTGTCAAGAGGATTCTTGAGAGATCGTAAGTTCCGGGTTTAGGTGCATGCGCTTCGCATTCCTAAACCCGGAACTTGCAGGGGCCCTACAGGCGTGTGCGCTCCTTGTCTGTCGTAGGGGCCGCAAATTCAGGCCCATTAAGTTAACAATACTATTAAAATAAAGGAATGCACAAAGAGTAATTTCTAGGTTTATATGTGTAATTGATTAGTATCCTTAATAGTTTGAAAGAAGAAAGTGTATTGTAAATAATCAGTATAACCATTGTTAATATGTATGTTTTAACATTTAGGTTAAATACTCAAACATGTATAATGTACCCTTTGCTCTGAATTCCCTTACATAAACTAACATTGCCCAGCCTCTGATTGGGAAAAAGATCTGGATACGGGGCTCAAAATCGAAGAACTTACTGCCCACTGCTGCCGACATTCCTCTGGTTGAACTGGCCTGTGCCACTTTTGATGTGGCCTGGATCGGGCTGGAGCGGGCTGGAGCGGGCGGGAGGGGAGAGCCACTGGGAAACGCCGCCGACGTCAGCGGATGGCCGAGTCGCGCAACTGACTTCCCGCCCGCCGAGCTGCGATATTGATGCGGGCGGACGGGCGGCAGTCAGCAGCAGAAACGGGAGTGGTCCGCTGGCTGGAAGCTGGTCTATCCCCGACGGTAGGTAGGAAGATGGTGAAAAAAAGGTTAGTACAATTTTTGTAATTTTATTCTTTGCAGGGACTTACCTCAATGGGGTCCCCTGAAGGTCTTCAGATGTTTTAAAAAAACATTTTGTTATGCTTTTGCTTTTCAGCTCTTCAACCCTCCGTGGGCCCGACTCCATCCTCAGCGGCACTTGGGCGGCAAGCGCCTTTGCTGCCGAGAATGGGAGCTCCCGCCAACTGCCGCTCAGATTGGCAGCGTAGGTCCCTCATTTGCCGCCCGCTGACCTTCAAGGGACCTCTTCGATGAAAATCCTGTTGAAAGTACCGTCAGGTACTTCAGAGGCCATCGGTGGTCCTTTGGGCGGCCGTTGGGCGGGTGAAGGCTTTCATCAATTTTGGGCCCATGGTTTTATTTTTGATAAAAGCTCATCATATACATGGTTACTGGAGGTAGAAGGTTCTACCTACCCAGGTCTTTGCTTCCTTTGGTAAACAAGTTTATTCAAGGATGGATAGAACTATTTTTATCAGAACCAAATTTTCAGTTGAATATCTTCATGGGCAGTACAGCAAGGACAGGAGAATTGTAATAAACATTCTCACCTGACAACTTTCTAAGCTACATTTTTATATGAAAATATTCATAGTAATTATTTTATGTAATCATCCAATCAAAAAATGTTTGTACTGGAGAACGTAAAACAAAGGAACACAAATTTAAAGGCGATGGTACAAAATGACCTCCTTAAAAGATCAAGTATGTATTGTGATTTCCCTTTAGATTATTTACACACATCTATGTGAAGAATATTTTAATTCAAAGAATAACCAATATTATACTTTGGGTAACCTCATAAATGCTCTAGTAGCAAGTGTTGAACATTGACATCCCTGTCGTTTTAATAAAATATATATTGTTCTCTTATTTCCCATTTTCTTTCATTCTCACATGTCAGATGGCTGAATGATCACAGATGCCGCATGATTTCTGATTCCACTGCTGCTTTCTCAATGATTTATTGGGCTGTTTGATCTACAGACAGAATTCATCACCGCTCCGAAGGTTGTTTCACTTATCATCTGGACTGAGCTGATAAAAACTAATCATACACATGGTTACCGGAGGAAAAAGGTTCGACCTACCCAGGCCCTTGTTTCTTTTGGTAAAGGTGTTTGTTCAAAGGTGGATAGAACATATTCTTCATACAATTCAGTTGAATATCTTCATGTGCAGTACAGCAAGGACAGAAGAATTGTAATATGCATCCCGCCTGATAACTTTTACATTGTTTTATATGAAAACATTGGAAGTAATTATTTTTTGTCATCATCCAATCAAAATATGTGAGTACTGGAGAATTTCCATTTCGGGTAATTTTTCATTTCCACTTTCAACATCAGACACATTGTACAACGTCAAAAATAACTTGCATTTTTATAGCGCCTTGAACGTGCTAAGGCATTATCAGATAAAAGTTGACACCGAGACACACTAAAAGATATTACAACAGGTGACGGGTCAGAGAAGTAGGTTTTAAGGAGCGTCTTAAAGGAGGAGGGAGAGGTAGAGAGGCGGAGAGGTTTAGCAAGGGGAATTCTAGCGCTATGGGCCTACGCAGCTGAAGGCATGGCCGTTAATGGTGGAGCGATGGAAATCGGGGATGCACAAGAGACCAACATTTGAAGAGTACAAAGATCTCGGAGGGTTGTTGTTGTGTCCTTAGATGCTCTAATAATGATTCCACAAGGCAGTGTGTTCTACTTGAGCTGTAGTGATCTTAGTCCTTTATTAGTTAACTCCAGAGTGAGGATCACACCTGCCTTTAATACTAGGCCAGGCGCACCTGAACAGGTAACCTACAAGTCTCCCACTGCTGTGCCCTCTGGTGGTACACCTTGTGATAGTACCAACAGTGGCCATGTAGGATACATGACAGTTGTAGTCTCAGAGATAGGATGGGGCGAGGCCACGGAGAGATTTTAAGCCCTTTTGACTGAGATTGCCAAATTGGGGGCAGTTCTGTATTGTAATCAAGCACCTGCTATGTACTGGGGGGAGAATGCTTAAATGAATTTCATCCAAGTTCCTTTCAATTGAGCAGAGCATCAGGCTGGATAGGATTCAAATTCAGATAGCAGAAGCAAAAGGTGGGCATAATAAACCGAATGTATCACCAAGTTCTTCACTTTAACTTAGAAAATTTGAATATCTCCACCTTAAATATGATTCTGCCACATCAGATTGGGGTTCACACTATGAATGCACAGAGTTCAGTTTTGCTTCTTTTGTATTTTGGATATAATGGACAAATAATGTGATACCGGCACAGTACTGCCAGGACTATGGTACTTCAGGCACTGTGTGCATCTGTGGTCCTCATAGTTGGTTTCACCTGATAACGTGAGGTCAGTTCATTGAAGTATTTTTGTGGCACTTAGTGTATAATTCATTGGGGGCACCACAGGTGTCAGAGGCTGGATTATTTGGCACCAGTAGCTGTTAAAGAGCTGCCTTTAAAATTAAAACAGTTTTGAGAGAGGATCTACCAATGGAAACCAAGCAACAAGAGGTGCACAAATGAAGGGAGGTCTTATTTGGAAGTGAGGGGAATACTGGAAAATGGTAGATTTTTGTTACATCCCTCCCTTGAAGAACCCATTGAAACAGGTGCTGGGCAATTGAAAAACTTTTCAAGAGCTCCAGCATAATTATTGGGAGCTCCTTTAATTTGCATGGAATACAGGTCTTTAATGAACCTTGCACATTGTCTTTCAGCCCACACAATGGCAGCTCCTGCCATCTGACAATAAAGTGCTTTAGTACTTCAAGTGTCGCGGACACATTATTAGCCCCGTATTTCTTGCATTTTGGGAACATCTGATCCGGATTGCTATCAAAGTCAATGATATCCTGTTTGTAGTGGCCAGCCAATTTTAATATTGCAGACATTGCCAGGTTCTCTGTAGCATTCCCTTCATTCTACGCAGTAAAATCTTGAATGTTTTTGAAGGGCAACATTAATAAATTTTACCTTTCTACAGGTAAAGTATAATATGAAATTACTTTGTTATAGGAATCAGCTAGTTAATGTGGTCAGAATGTAAAATGCTTTTCCTTGCACGGAACAGCTGATTATTTAAATATATGTTAAATCAGTTTAATAATCAATTTTTATGGTTCTTTCTCTTTAGGTCTTTACATTGCCATTCAACATTCCTGAGCTGGGATAAGTGCCAACATATCTGCTCCCTCTAACAATGTTGGTTTTGAGCTGGAAAGTGTTATTGCTGAAACAGCCTCCAGTCATCCCTCCTTTATTGTGAGGAAGGATTTCGTTTTCACTGTGAGGCCACAATGACTTAGGAAATTTGACGTATGATTAATTAGAGAGCCAAACCCGTGTCATCCAACACAATGTTCTAGAACATCAAAGTGCGAGACCTATTTCAAATATTTTTAAAAATGTTTTTAGAATTTAACAGAAAAGTTCAATTTCACTTCAGATTCTATAATTTACTAGGACTGTATATTTTACTTCAAGTTGCTGGAGAAATATCACCAACGATGTCTCTGCAAGATCCTACAAATCCCCTGGGAGGACAGGTGCACCAACATCAGCGTCCTCATTCAGGCTACCATCACCAACATTGAAGCACTGACCACACTCAATCAGCTCCGCTGGGCAGGCCACATGGTCCGCATGCCAGACACAAGACTGCCAAAGCAAATGCTCTACTCGGAGCTCCCTCACAGCAAACGAGCCAAAGGTGGGCAGCGGAAATGCCTCCCTGATAAAGTGCGACATCTCCACTGACACCTGGGAGTCCATAGCCCAAGACCGCCCTAAGTGGAGGAAGTGCATCCGAGAGGGTACTGAGCACCTCGAGGCTCAACGCCGAGAGCATGCAGAAATCAAGCGCAGGCACTGGAAAGAGCATGCGGCACCCCTTCCCTCAATGACTATCTGTCCCACCTGTGACAGAGTCTGTGGCTCTCATATTGGACTGTTCAGCCACCAAAGAACTCACTTCAGGAGTGGAAGCAAGTCTTCCTCAATTCCGAGGGACTGCCAATGATGATGATATTTTATTAGGCTGAAGTGGTCTTGGTAACGGATAGGATTTGAGACCTTTGAATTTACGGAAAGTGCACATCCCAGTATAATTGCTCAGATCCTCCTGTTGCAACGTCTACCATTGATTTTTACCAAAGTTTGCTGGGTCAGGGTTGATCATATGACTTAAGTGCCTTTAGTAGGATAGGGAAGCATCCAGGTTGCCCGTAAAAGCAGTCGGAAAGTCTAGTTGAAAAGTCTAGAGGCATCCCATGTCTCTGCTGGAAGAAATATTTGGCTGCTTCCCCAAAGAAAAACTTTGTATGGCAGATCTTTGCGGGTCTTTTTGATGTAATATTCAATGGATAGATGTATAAATTTGGATTGGAAAGTTTGCTTTGTGGTAGCTTTTATTTCAGCATTGTGGCCAAGAGGACACTGTGATGGACAGTAACATAGGGAAGGTAAGGCGTGGGGTTAATGTTGAATGGGAAATTGAGGTTGTGTTTACTGGTACTGCAGGTGGATGATTCGATCCCGAATATCCTGGCCAGAAAGGGGCTGTCTGGGTTGCCACCTACCTTCCACATCCGTTTCCTCCTCTTCCTCCTCCTCCTCCTGTTCATCAGCTGATGGCCGGATCCCTGGTGGCAATGGCTGTGCCCTCATGCTGGCCTGGTTGTGGAGGATACAGCAGACCACCACAAGTCGGGGAATATAGATGTGAGTATTGTAGGGCTCCTCCACAGCGGTCCAGGCAGTGGAACCCTTACTTCAGCACTCTAATGGTCTGCTCTATGATGTTTTCTGTGGCAGCATGGTTCTCATTGTACGAATGCTGGCCATGTGTGGTTGGGTTGCAGAGCGGAGTCATGAGCCAGGTGGCCAAGGGATAGCCCTTGTCACCCAGTAGCCACCCTCTGGTTTGTCTTTGTGGCTCAAAGACTGAGGGAATGGCGGATTGACACAGAATAAAAGAATCATGACTCCTGCCAGGATACTGGGCATTCACCATCATGATGTGCTGAGCAATGTCGCACACCAATTGCACATTCAGCGAGTGGTAACCTTTCCAGTTGCGATACATCTCAGCATTTGTATACGGTGCCCGCAAGGCCATGTGCGTGCAGTTGATGGCGCCCTGCACCATGGGGGAAGTCTCTATCCTGGCAAAGCCACATACACGTTCTGCCTGCTTCTCTCTGGTCAGAGAGAAGACAATGAAGTCCCCTCTCCTGGCATAAAGAGCATCTGTCACCTCTCTTATGCAGCAGTGGATGGCGAACTGGGAGATGTTACAGATGTCGCCTGCTCCAGCCTGGAGGGATCATGACACGAAGAAATTCAGGGCCACGGCCACCTTCACAGCCCCTGGCAGTGCTGTCCTTGCCCAGGTGTGAGGCAGCAGGTCTGGTTGCAAGAGGTGGCAGAGTTCTGTGAGCACCTCCTTCGTAAAGCGCAGACACGTCACACACTGCTCCTGGCTCAGGTTGAGGTAAGACAATTGCTTTCGGAAGACCCTAGGTGGATACGGTCTCGTGCTAAGAGAGCCCTTCTCCCCCTCCTCTGTCAGCAGCTTGCCCTCTTCTTCGCTGCCTCTGCTCCATCTCCCTGTCATGCTACAGGCCAAGGGGGATGACAACTAGAGCACCTATAACTGGAAGCAAGTGTTTTGACTATAACCCTTGAAGTCAGAAGTAAGGTCTTCTCTACTTGGAGCAGCACTCCCTGTCACCTCAGCAACATTAAATAATTCTAAAAAGCTGCAAACACTTCCAGAAACTTACACAGAGCCAGTAGAAATCAAAAAGCTAGTTACCTGAAATTTGTTGATGACCCCTTTAAATATTGCTGGTAGGGGGTCCTTGCTGCTGCTGAATGCATGGTTAGCTGTGCGAGGTTTATACAGGGTGTTACTTCTAGCAAAGATGCTGAAAATGGCAGTTCTGGTGTCAAATTAGCATTGCACGCTGATTGACGTCACAATCTGCCTACTTATTATACTTCCAGCGCACACTTGTAACGCCGGCCCTACACCCCCCTCACCAAGATGGCATCCAGCATGGCCCGCACCAGAAGTGTGTGTGTGTGCACGCTGTTCGGATGCCATTTTTGCATCCGTAGCACCCAAACAACGGGCACGACACAACCAAAATTTTAGCCCTTTAAGTGTCAACAGTTACCTACAATATCTGTTATGCCTGTTGGTGGTGCTGTGATTGGTAGTTCCAGGTAAAATGGGCTCAATTTTCCTCTTTGCCGATTTTGGTGCCTAGGAGGACGAACGGCCGATTTCTTTGTGCCCAATTGCGGCAAAAAAAATGTATAACTTTCGCCAAAGTAAAATTTCATTTTGGCGCTGCGGTACCCGAAGTTAAGTCTGGGGGTCGAACTTCAAATGTGCACCGAAAAGTCTGTGAACACGCGCCGAAAAAAAAAGTCACTTTTTCCACGTGACGGGTGTGTCCACGCATCCACAGCGAACTTCCTGGTCTGGATCAAGAGCTTGTGAGAACACATTGGGATCGGAGCTTGATCTGGACATTTAAATTTTAGCTGCAAAAGGTGAACCCAAGGGAAGGACAAGAAGGGGAAGGGGAAGGGGGCAGAGGGAAGGGCCAAGAGATTTCTAGCAGAAGAAATTGAGCCCCTGGTAGACATGATTGAGAGGAGATGGGATGTGCTTGAGAACAAAGGAAGAATGGGACAAAAGAAACCGAAACCATCTCTACTAGCAAAACTTTGGGAACAAGTTGCAGAAGAGTTTAACGCAGTTTAACCCATGACCCCGAGAAGCGGCACGCAGATCAAAAAGAAGTGCCAGGACCTTGGCCAAGCAGTTACTGCAAGTAATATTTTTATTTATGCACTGCAATTACATTTATAAATGTGTCTAATATGTGCGTGTCGTCACCGAGAGCATGCAGAAATCAAGCGCAGGCGATGGAAAGAGTGTGTGGCAAACCAGTCTTCCCACCCACCCTTTCATATGAACATAAGAAATAGGAGCAGGAGTAGGCCATAAGGTCTCTCAAGCCTGCTCCACCATTTAATACAATCATGGCTGATCCGATCATGGACTCAGGTCCACTTCCCTGCCCGCTCCCCATAACCCCTTAATCCCTTATCAGTTAATAAGCTGTCTTTCTCGGTCTTAAATGTATGCAATGCCCGGCTTCCACAGCTCTCTTGGGCAGCGAATTTTACAGATTTACAACCCTCTGAAAGAAGAAATTCCTCCTCATCTCAGTTTTAAATGGGTGGCCCCTTATTCTTAAGGTCATGCCCCCTAGTTCTAGTCTCCCCTATCAGTGGAAACATCCTCTCTGCATCCACCTTGTCAAGTCCCCTCATAATCTTATATATTTCGATAAGATCACCTCTCATTCTTCTGAATTCCAATGAGCAGAGACACAACCTATTCAACCTTTCCTCATAAGTCAACCCCTTCATCTCTGGAATCAACCTGGTGAACCTTCTCTGAACTGCCTCCAAAGCAAGTATATCCTTTCGTAAATATGGAAACCAAAACTGTATGCAGTATTCCAGGTTTGGCCTCACCAATACCCTGTATAAAGTAGCAAGACTTCCCTGATTTTATACTCTATCCCCATTGCAATAAAGGCCAAGATTCCATTGGCCTTCCTGATCACTCGCTGTACCTGCATACTATCCTTTTGGGTTTCATGCACAAGTACCCCCAGGTCCCACTGTACTGCAGCACTTTGCAATTTTTCTCCATTTAAATAATAACTTGCTCTTTGATTTTTTTCTGCCAAAGTGCATGACCTCACACTTTCCAACATTATACTCCATCTGCCAAATCTTTGCCCAATCACTTAGCCTGTCTATGTCCTTTTGCAGATTTTTTGTGTGCTCCTCACACATTGCTTTTCCTCCCATCTTTGTATCATCAGCAAACTTGGCTACGTTACATTCGGTCCCTTCTTCCAAGTCATTAATATAGATTGTAAATAGTTGGGGTTCCAGCACTGATCCCTGCAGCACCCCACTAGTTACTAATTGCAAACCCGAGAATGAACCATTTATTCCTGACTCTCTGTTTTTTGTTAGTTAGCCAATTCTCTATCCATGCTAATGTATTACCCCCAACCCCATGAACTTTTATCTTGTGCAGTAACCGTTTATGTGGCACCTTGTCAAATGCCTTCTGGAAGTCCAAATACACCACATTCACTGGTTCCCCTTTATCCATCCTGTTCGTTACATCCTCAAAGAATTGCAGCAAATTTGTCAAACATGACTTTCCCTTCATAAATCCATGCTGACTTTGCCTGACCGAATTATGCTTTTCCAAATGCCCTGCTACTGCTTTTTTAATAATGGACTCCAACATTTTCCAAACCACAGATGTTAGGCTAACTGGTCTATAGTTTCCTGCTTTTTGTCTGCCTCCTTTTTTAAATAGGGGTGTTACATTTGCAGTTTTCCAATCTGCTGGGACCTCCCCAGAATCCAGGGAATTTTGGTAAATTACAACCAATGCATCCACTATCCCTGCCGTTACTTCTCTTAAGACCTTAGGATGCAAGCCATCAGGTCCAGGGGATTTATCCGCCTTTAGTCACATTATCTTACTGAGTACCACCTCCTTAGTGATTGTGATTGTGTTAAGTTCCTCCCCCTCTATAGGCTCTTGACTATCCACTGTCGGAATATTGTCAGTGTCCTCTACCGTAAAGACTGATACAAAATATTTGTTCAGAGTTTCTGCCATTTCCATGTTCCCCATTACTAATACCCCGGTCTCGTCCTCTAAGGGACCAACATTTACTTTAGCCACTCTTTTCCTTTTTATATACCTATAGAAACTCTTGCTATCTGTTTTTATATTTTGTGCTCGTTTACTTTCATAGTCTATCTTCCTTTTCTTAATCATTTTTTGAGTCATTCTTTCCTGGCTTTTAAAAGTTTCCCAGTCTCCTGTCTGCCCACTAGTTTTGGCCACTTTGTATGCCCTTGTTTTTAATTGGATACCGTCCTTTATTTCCTTCAACAATTGTCTGTCCCACCTGTAGCAGAGACTGTAATTCCGGTAATGGACTGTTCAGTCACCTAAGAACTCACTTTTAGAGTGGAAGCAAGTCTTCCTCGATTTCGAGGGACTGCCTATGATGATGATGTGTGTGTGGCCACCACAGCAGAAGGACCCTCTCTTAAAAAGTTCTATTTTCATCTTTGCAGAGGAAGGTGTCACAGATCAACCGAGAAAGGTCAAAAATTGGAGGAGGTGCGCCAAGTAGGCTGCAACTAACAACCGTAGAACAGAGGATCGCTGATATGATTACATTTTGCAAGAGAAGATCAACCACCAATGTGGATGCTGGGCCCAGGTTACCGAGAGAGGGTAAGCCCTGCAAATTGCAGTCTGGGTTGGCACCGTGGTCTTTGAAAAGAGCCTGCGCTGTGTGACCCGCGTGCTCATGTCACCCTGCTCCCTCTGCCCCCTTCCCTGCTGCTAACCAAACATCTGCTCTGTTATGTTTTGCAGATGTTGCGCATCAGGAAGAGACAGAAGCTGAAGCAGAAGTAGAAGCAGAGCATGATCAGGAAGCCATCAGTCCAAATATTCTTCATCAACATCAGGACGAGGATGAGCTGGAGAATGAAGGGCAGCAGGAAGACCCAAATACTGAGATGTTTACATTGGAATTGGAGCCCGTGAACCTCCTGAGGGCACCAAGCCCTTTGCTGAGTGACACAACCGACGCGACATTTCATGGTGTACAGTCTGAGGCTGCAGGTCCCAGTATGTTGCAGCAAGACACACCTGGGAGACGGTCGAAGAGAGTGGAAAGGAGAGCTCAACCTGAAATGCAGGATGCAGGAGACATAGGACAGCTCATGGGAATGAGTGGGGAGAGCATTGAGCTAACGAGATCACTCCTGGACACCATGGGCGGGGTGAGGGTAGA
Organism: Pristiophorus japonicus; assembly: GCF_044704955.1. Lineage (NCBI taxonomy): Eukaryota > Metazoa > Chordata > Chondrichthyes > Pristiophoridae > Pristiophorus > Pristiophorus japonicus. The sequence goes on from NC_091986.1 coordinate 176,901,664, forward strand.
ATTAGCGGGACTGTCAGTAGAAGTAGCAACACTGTCTGGGGGAATCGAAGCACTGTCGGGACAATGAGAGAGGGGATGTTGGAGATTAGGAAGGGAATGCCGCAGCCAGCTGATGCAATATCGGGACAGATGAGGGAGGGGATGTCAGGGAGATGAAGGAGGGAATGTCGGAGGCAGCTGATGGAGTGTCGGGACAGATGAGGGAGGGGGTGTTGGAGATAGCTGCTGCAGTAAGTGGACACACCCAGGCTTTCATTGCCCAACAGCAATTGGCAGCATCAACTGCTGACACTCACTTTCCAATCCCCAGACCAACCTCAGGTAGTGTGCCGCGGGCTGATCCACAGGCTGAAGAAGAGTCTGAAGAAGAACCCAGGCCTTCCACAATGCTGTCTGCTAGGTCTGTACCTGTCCAACCCCACCAACAACAAATGCGCCTTCGTGCAGAAAACAGAAAAAACCTTGGGGTCAGGGTGAGGAAGCAGGTCTGTGACAACGGGCATGGGTAGGGGTAGAGGCAACAACAGGGGCAAGAGGGGCGCACAGCGCTAAGGTTTTTGAATAAGGGTGAGGAGAGATGGCTGCAGCTAGAGTTTGTTTGTTTGTTTGTTGCTGCCACTTGTTGTTTTCTTCATTGAAAAGTTTAAAGTCTGATACAATTTTTTTAATTAAAGTTAAGTAAAACTGTACAAATGTTTAATAGACCAAATTATTTTTTAAATGTAAACAGAATCCTGCACATTTTTTTTAAATTAAAGCAACATAAACCAACACATTATGTACATTGTACATTATTTTTCATACTAACAGGTGCAAAGAGTCAACACTGTCGGGCCATTTAGCTTTCAGGCAGCAAAGCGATCACGAATTAGCCTCTGACGCAAGTCTCTAGCTATGGCTATAGGTGCACGAGGCCGCCTCTTCGGCCATCGTCCTGCTGGTTGAGGTGGTGGCATGGGTTCATCCTCCTCCTCCTCATCCACAATGTCCAGTACCTGGCCCCTCGTGATGGCCAAGTTGTGCAGCATGCAGCACATGACAGTGAACTGATCGACGTGGTGAGGGGCGTATTGCAGGTAGACTCCAGAGTGTTCCAGGCATCGGAAACGCTGCTTCAGTATGCCAATTGTCCGCTCTATGATGCCCCGTGTCGTTATGTGCGACATGTTGTACCGATGCTGTGGCTCAGTGCGGGGATTGCGTAGGGGGGAGGGGGGGGGGGCTCGTAAGCCAGGTGGCGAGCCTGTACCGTTTGTCCCCGAGCAACCAGCTGTGCCCTTCTGGCAGCTCCTGAAACATCGCAGATATAATGCTCTCACGTAGGATGAAAGCATCATGGATGTTATCTGGATATTTGGCATCCACTGCCATGATCCAATGCATATTGTCGCAGACGAACTGGACATTTAGGGAGTGGAACACTTTCCTGTTGCGATAAACCTCGGAGTCATCCAAAGGTGTTCTCAAGGTGATGTGGGTACAGTCGATCGCCCCTGTACCTTTGAGAAGCTAGCAATTCTGGAGAACCCCACAGCCCTGTCTCACATTGCCTGAGTGGTCATAGGGAAATTGATGAACTGGTCCCTTTTGGCATACAGTGCAGCAGTCACCTGTTGTTGCTTGAAATGAGCCAGAAGCATAGAAGGCAAATGCTGCAGTGGCCTTCGTTTCCACATATAGGGCAATCCTCCTGCTACTTCTTGGCTATATGTCTGCCCTGACTAGCTGGCAGATCTCAGGCTAAATCATAGCCTACGAATGCAGTCTGCCTCACGCAGGTGTAGGTATGAGCGCCTGTCCCTGTAGATTAGATCAGGGTATGGCCTCCTTCCCCATCAATCCCAGAGTGATCTGATTTCTGCGATAGTGGCATCATATTATCCCTCACCTCTGCATGGCATGCATGCAAATTAACCTTATGACATGAAGCACAGTCAGAATTGCATCCTTAATTATTATTCTTAATGTTGTTATTCGTGTTATTGTGAGATAGTACTTACTGAAGTACTCATACGCTTGCTGGGTGATGCCCTAGTAGAACGGGGACACCCTGGTCTGCGCATGCGCAACACTAAGCTCTATCTCTATGGAGATGCGACGCACAGTGATTTATGGCACTTCAATGATAACTTTTGCCGAAATGCAGATGTTTGCTGTTGTGCCGTCTCCATTGTACAGTTCGGAGTGCATGTCGGCACGATCACTCCCTCAGCCGGACAGAAACACAGGAGCTCGGCGCTTGGATTCCACCCGCCCGCTCGGGCTTCTTTCCAAGCTGAGCCTGGGGGACGCGGATGGAATTTAAGCACTGAGCTCCTGTGCTTGTGTCCGGCCGAGGGAGTGATCCATCGGACTGCCGGCATTCCTCCGACCCGTGCCTGGAGCCCCGTGAGCAGAGATTCTGTGGTGGGGTGGAGTCGCAATTTGCTCATTCTCAAAATATTCTGTGTAAAAAATTAACATTCCGAGTTATTTTCAGAGTTCCCTCTGCAAAAAGCAACATGAATTTGTGTTTTAAATTGTCTTCGTCCCTTGCTCCAAAAACTCAAAAATATACCCAGCGTCAATTTACTTAAGCTAATGTAGAGTTTTTCTAATCGGTACTTGAAGCCACTGCGCGCCGTCCTGAAAAAAATTGGTGTTGCCGAAAATGGCCAAAAATGGCGCGGGAATCAGTTTTCAACCAGACCTGCGCCAATAAATGTGGTGTACAAAATATCCACTGCCGACAGTCGCTGCCGGCATACAAACTTTGAGGAAAGTTGAAAAATCAAGACTACTCCAACAGAACCAGCGGATGCCAAAAAAATGGCGCCCAATGTGGCGAAAATAAAGCCCAATGTCTGTTATATAATGTTAGGTGCAAAGCCTTCCTCTGTTCTGACAGTGAGACTTTTCATCCAGCTCTACTGCTGAGAAAAATGTGCTAGCGCTGGAGGATCATTCCAAACAGATTTTACAAATGTCATCATATGACACACATTACCTCTATATGAGTTGTCAGACTGGACTTGCTCCTTGTGTTTCCAGAAAGATTTGGCAAGGAACCACATGTATAAGGGACTGATTGCTAACACAGGAAAATGAGCTAAGATGTATTTTACTTTCCAAATCATTTAAAAACGCTTATTATAGTGTAATATATGCCAGACCTGTTTCTATTCAACAGTTCTAAAGAATTATCCTGCCATCCTGACTGAGGAGAATTGGATGGATTTTTTTAAGAGTCTAACTTACGGGCTTAGAACATTTAAAAAGTTTTCTTTAACAAAAAACATACTAGTTAAGAATCTGTTTATTTGAAAATTAACTGGCAGTGATTTGCAAGTCTTTAATAAGTCATGAGACATGACAATGGTGGTATTTGTCTTCTAGATGCAGTTGAACCCTCTATGTTGTCTCCATTTTGTGAATTCTATGTATTTTACTTTTTGTGATTAAATAAACTGAATAAATGAGTGGGTCTATTTATGACATCAATACCATTTTTGTTATTCTATCAAAAGTATTTAAAACATCTCCTGAGATTGCCCTTTGTAAGAGTTCACAGTTTGAAGTAATATTCTGTTGATCAAGAATGCTCCATGGATTTTGAAGCTAAAATTCACCCAAAATTCTGGAAATGTTATCAGCTTCGCCATAGTTATCTTGATTCATTTTTTTCCTCGATCATTCTGATATACTGCAGAGTTAAAGATGACTTTTTAAAATATCTTTTCGAGCTTTTACGTTGACTTTCTCATTCCTAATGAAAGAATTAAGTAAAATAAATACAGAATTAGAAAAGTTCATGTAGCTCGAGCTAGGAGGTATCGATATAATGTATAGCGCCCTCTAGCTAGGAGGTATAGGGAGCTATATCGAGAGAGAGAGAGTCTGTGAAGGAATGCCAACTTAAACTCCACATGGCTGTCTGAGATCTCCCAAATAAAGAGAGTTAATTTGAGTGTTCAAAAGTGTTCAAGAGACTATAAAATACATGGCGTCAGAAGTGGGATACTTCCGATCTTTCGTCGAAAGTACCTACGACCAAGATATTGGAACTGTAAGACTTTTTCGAGCCGAACGAAATCAATGTTAACCAGTGCAGTGCAGAATGTGCTTCCTACACATCGCGCATGGATCCGTGAAGGGTGATAAATAGTCATAAGCTTGTAAAATAATTTAGAGGCATTAGTAAAGTAAATTTAAAGTGGCATAAGTTATTGTAGAGCCTCGATTGAAAAAGTATTTCTACAAATACATGGCCATGATATTTTACTGTTAGACTTGTTCTAGTCCTCTGGGTATTTGAACTGTACACATGTATGTGACTAACTCAAAGTCCGAAACTATAGCAAATTCCCACGCACATTCCTCTCCCACCTCCATTGCAGGTGACTGGTGATTTGAAAGCCAACTGGAAAAAATTCAAACAGCTGTGGGACAACTATGAAATTATCACGAATATTGGGGAAAAACCAGATAGAGTTAGGGTTGCAACGTTTATCACTGCTATAGGCAGCAATGCCCTAGATATCCACAATAATCTTCCCTACAAATCAGAGGAAGACAAGCAGGACATTGAGATTATTTTGAAGGTCTGGGAAGAGTACTGTAAAGGTAAAACCAACATCATCTATGAACGGTACCAGTTTAACAACTGTGTACAAGGGGACGAGCAGTTTGACAGATATCTCGTGAAAGTGAGAGAGCTAGCATCGTCATGTGATTTTGGCAATTTGGGGGATGATCAGAGATCGCATAATCTGCGGTATATCTGGTAACACTCTGCGTAAGGCTTTATTCTTGCAACAGCCTCTAACACTTGATAAATGGTAAAGCTACAGAGGCCACAGTTGTGTAAATGAAATCCATGAAGCTTACTAAAACAGACTCTGAAGATGTCAAAACTGCCAGAAACCCCGACCCACAATGAAAAAATTCACAAACAAAGAGTTCACGAACAATTGCAGATATTGTGGCAAAAGACATGAGCTGTCAAAAACTAAATGCCCAGCATATGGGAAGACTTGCACAAGTTGCGTCAAACTAAATCACTTTTCTCAAAAGTGCAGACAGAGTGGATCAGGGCAGAAGTCTACACATAACCCTAAATATAAGGGCGTCAAAATCTCATGCACTATATGAAGAGAGTTATGATTCTGATTTTGAAGTTATGACTGTAAAGATGTTTGGTAAAGTTGATCGCACAATCAAGGATAAAGCTGACAGAAAGTATTCTAACAAGATTATGGCTACCTTCTCCATTAAAGGTCAAATGGTAGAAATGCAAATAGATTGTGGGGCCACATGTAATGTGCTACCGCTTAGATACTTACCTAAAGGCTTAAAGATAAAAGAATCTAAGACAATACTGTCACTATATAACAACCATGCAACCATTCTAATGGTAGGGACTCGTAATGTGCCACTGGAAAATACAAAGAACAAGCAAAAGTACATTGTGCCCTTTGTGATCATTGAGAACCAAAGTATGCCACTGATTGGCTCACACAATGCTCAACAGGTACAACTGTAAAAAGTGCAGCATCAGAATATCACAGTAGTAAATGAACCATGCGAATCGCAAACTACGAACAAGGCAAACATCCCGCTAGCGTCAAAAACTGATATCAACAATGCATATCCGGATGTGTTTAAGGGACTTGGACACATGCCAGGGACAGTTCACCTTGAACTTAATGAATCACGACATCAGCTGTAATGCCACCCAGACAGGTGCCAATAGCGATCAAACAAACACTAAAAGAGGAACTCGATCGTTTGGAAAATCGACAAATCATCACGAAAGTAATTCAACCGATGGACTGGATATCCAGTCTCGTGGCTGTACAAAAACCAAATGGAAAGTAACGAGTATGTATCGACCCTCAACATCTGAACAATGCCCTGAAATGTGGACACTATCCACTTCCAGTGATCGATGATATCTTTCCACAGCTGTCAAATGTAAAGGTCTTCACTAAAGCAGACTGCAAGGAGGGTTTCTTGTAATGTGAACTAGACACAGAGTCCTCCTACTTCACGACCTTCCAGACTCCATGGGGATGATATCGATATAATAAAATGCCATTTGGCATCAATCCTGCCCCGGAAATCTTCCAGCAGAAGCTAGACCAGAACCTCGAGGGTCTAGATGGAGTCTACAAGATTGCAGATGATATCTTGATCACTGGATGTGGTGAGACACTTAAAGAGGCCAATCACGATCACGACACAAACTTACGCAAATTCATGCAGAGATGCAGAGAGCGAAACATGAAATTAAACTTCGATAAGTTCGAATACAAGAGCTCCCAAGTGAAATACATGGGACACATACTGTCTAGTGATGGACTGAAAGCTGACCCAAGCAAAGTGGTCACAATCAATGAAATGCAGAAACCGCAGGATGTCACAGGTGTGCAATGATTTCTCGGCATGACAAAGTACCTTGCAAAATTCTTGCCAGATTTTTTAGACCTCAGTGAGCCTCTACGATGGCTTACTCATAAAGACACGGTTTGGAAATGGACTGAAGAACAAGACAAAGCGTTTGAAGCTATCAAACAACGTGTGACAGATTCTCCGGTGCTCAGGTACTTAGACCACAAACTTGCAACCAAAGGTCAAGGAGATTCTTTGAGCAAGGGTCTTGGGTTTGTCCTTCTGCAAAAGGGGCAACCAATTGCATACACGAGCCAAATGCTCACTCCAGCAGAAACGCGATACTCTCAAATCGAAAAACAGCTGTTTGCTCAAGTCTGCAGAATGGAACAAAACCATCAATATGTATACAGTTGCAAGATCATGCTATGGACAGACCATAAGCCTTTGGTTGCTATACGACGCAAGCCGTTATCTGCAGGTACACACAAGCGACTACAACATCTGCTCATTTGGCTCAACCAATATGACGCTGAAATAAAGTATCGACCAGGAAAAGAAATGTATCTAGAAGACACCCTCTCGTGCGCAAACCTTGAAAACGTGGAGAGATCACTAACAGAAATTGCAGTGGAATGCATCCACATGGTGGACTTTCTCCAAACAAGGACTGACTACCATACAACACGCAACTACAATGGACTCCACACTACAACTGGTCATACAACAAATCACAAGGTGATGGCCAGAAACGACACATGAATGCCTACCTGAAACGCATGCATATTTCAAAGTTTGTGACGAACTCACAACACAGGATGGCATAGTCTTCAAAGGCTGTCATACCAAAATCCATATGATCCGACAGTCATCAGCGACTTCATGGTATTCACATTGGCATCGAGAGCACTCTTTGACGTGCCAGAGAATCCGTTTACTGGCCAGGACTGAACAGTGACATAAAAGACTATGTTTCAAAGTGTGAAATATGTAATACCTATCAATTGAGCCACCCAAAAGAACCATTGATAAGTTACGACCTCTCTCAGTGAAAGATTGGTTGTGACATATTCACACTCGATGGCAAAGACTGCTTATGCACAGTGGACTACTACTCGGACTATTTCGATATAGACAATCTGCATGGAAAGAAAGATGCCACTGTCATCATCAAACACCTCAAGAAACACTTCTCTAACCACAGTATTCCAGAGAAGGTTCAATCCGACCTCCCTTCAACTCACAACCGTTCATAAACTTTGCCACAGAATATGGTTTTGATCACGCAACAAGCTCATCAGAATATCCACAAAGCAACGGAAAGGTTGAGAATGCGATTAAGCTCGCAATGCGGTTAATCAAGAAGACAAAGAAAGACTGTGATAACTTCTACATGAATCTTCTCATCTGCCAAACACACCAACTGAAGGCCTTGATAGTTCGCCAGCGCAACGCTTACTCGGTCGGCGCACAAAGACAAACATCCCAATCGCAAATGAACTACTCAGACCAAGGATTATACACGGCGTCATCGTCAACAAAGAAAGGAACCATGCCAAATAAGCACACTACTACAACAGAGGTGCTTCAGCACTTCCTACACTGCAGGAAGGAGAAACAGTGAGACTCAAACAAATGTGAGAAAGCAAAGAGTGGCAAAAAGCTCAGGTTCAGAAACAAGTCGGCATTCGATCATATCAGGCCACTACAGAAGATGGCCGTGAGTATCACAGAAATAGGAAACATCTGAGAAAGACTGCTGAGACATTCATCGAAACTCCAGAGATCTCAGTGACAGCCACACACGATCCACTGACTACACAGCCAACTAACACGCAAAACAGCACTTCAACAACAACACATGAAAACAGGGACATGTTGCCTAATATTTCCCCTCAGAGCACTGATAATGGGACTAAAGTGATCAGTGCACAGAACATCACTGAAAAAACGAATTTGAGGTGAAGCAACAAAATCCGCACAACACCAAAATACCTGGAACACTATGTACAGAAATAAGAAATCATGGACACTGAAAACTTGGATAAAGAATTAATAAAGACCAGAGTTTTGTTGTTGTTTGTTAAACTTGTAGTTGTTTAATACTCATAAGAAGTTAACTACCCTTTTATATTGAAGCTAACTTTAATTCATTTTTGTTTCTTATGAAAGGAAAGGTGTAACAAAATAATGTATAGCGCCTTTTAGCTAGGAGGTATCGATATAATGTATAGCACCCTCTAGCTAGGAGGTATAGGGAGCTGTATTGAGATAGAGGGTCTGTGAAGGAATATCATATTGAGCTCCACATGGCTGTCTGAGATCTCCCAAATTTTAAATAGAGTTAAGTTGAACTAAGAGTGTTCAAGAGACTATAAAATACATAACCCATCAAGCTTTATCTTGATGTGACTAGTGGTATCCCACAAGGATCTATGCTGAGGCTTCAACTATTCACCATTTTTATTAAAAACAAAGATGATGGGATAGAAAGCCAGATATCCAAGTTTGCTGATGACACACATACAAGCAACATTGTAAGCAGTGTAGATGGAAGCATAAAATTACAAAGTCATTAACAGCTTAAGCGAATGGGCAAATCTGTGGCAAATGGATTTGAATGTAAGCAAATGTGAGGTCATCCACTTTGGATCTAAAAATGATAGAACAGTGCACTGCTAGAAACAGTGGAGGTCCAAAGAGACTTAGGGTCCATGTACATAGATCATTAAAATATCATGGACAGGTATAGAAAATAATCAAAAAGACTAATGGAATGCTGTCCTTTATATCTAAGTGACTAGAATAGTAAGGTCCGGGTACAGTAGTTTAGTGGTTAAGTTATGGGACTAGCAATCTAGAGGCCTGGACTAATAATCCGGAGACGTGAGTTCAAATCAGCAGTGGAATTAAAATTCAGTTAATTAAATTAATCTGGAATTAAAAAGCTAGTGTCAGTAATGGTGACATTGAAACTACTGGTTTGCCATAAAAACCCATCTGGTTCACTAATGTCCTTTAGGGAAGGAAATCTGCCGTCCTTACCTGGTCTGGCCTATATGTGACTCCAGACACAAGCAATGTGGTTGACTCTTAACTGCCTCTGAAGTGGCCTAGCAAGCCACTCAGTTGTAACAAACAGTTGTAACAGACATTAAAAACATCCCTATAGTGGATAATCAAGGGGCTATAGGGAGGGAGCAACTTAATAATATCACTAAAGAAGTAGTACTCGGTAAAATAATGGGACTAAAGGCAGACAATTCCCCTGGACCTGATGGCTAGCATCCTAGGGTCTTAAAAGAAGTGGCTGCAGAGATAGTGGATGCATTGGTTGTAATCTACCAAAATTCATTGGATTCTGGGGAGGCCGTAAATGTAACGTCTCTATTTAAAAAAGGAAGAAGACAGAAAGCAGGAAACTATAGACCAGTTAGCCTAACACCTGTCGTTGAGAAAATGCTGGAGTCCATTATTAAGGAAGCAGCAGCAGGACATTTGGAAAAGCATGTTTCAATCAAGCAGAGTCAACATGGTTTTATGAAAGGGAAATCATGTTTGACACATTTGCTGCCGTTCTTTGAGGATGTAACGAGCAGAGTGGATCAGGGGGAACCAGTGCATGTAGTGTACTTGGATTTCCAGAAGGCATTCACTAAGGTGCCACATAAAAGATTACTGTACAAGATAAAAGCTTACAGGGTTGGGGTTAATATATTAGCATGGATAGAGGATTGGCTAACTAACAGAAAACAGAGAGTCGGGATCAATGGGTCATTTTCCGGTTGGCGAACAGTAACTAGTGGGGTGCTGCAGGAATCGGTGCTGGGACCTCAACTATTTACAATCTACATTAATGACTTGAATAAAGGGACCGAGTGTAATGTAGTCAAGTTTATTGATGATACAAAGATGGGTGGAAGAGCAAATTGTGAGGAGGACACAAGAAATCTGCAAAGGGATATAGACAGGCTAAAAGTAAGTGGGCAGAGATTTGGCAGATGGAGTATAATGTGGGAAAATGTGAGGTTATCCCCTTTGGCAGAAAAAATAGAAAAGCAAATTATAATTTAAATGGAGAAAAATTGCAAAGTGCTGCAGTACAGAACGATCTGGGGGTCCTTGTGCATGAAACACAAAAAGTTAGTATGCAGGTCCAGCAATTAATCAGGAAGGCAAATGGAATGTTGACCTTTATTACAAGGGAGATGTAGTATAAAAGTAGGGAAGTCCTGCTACAACTTTACAGCGTATTGGTGAGGCCACACCTTGAGTACTGCGTACAATTTTGGTCTCCGTATTTAAGGAAGGATATACTTGTATTGGAGGCTGTTCAGAGAAGGTTCACTAGGTTGATTCCGGAGATGAGGGGGTTGACTTATAGAAACATAGAAGCATAGAAAATAGATGCAGGAGTAGGCCATTCGGCCCTTCGAGCCTGCACCACCATTCAATATGATCATGGCTGATCATGAAACTTCAGTACCCCACTCCTGAATTTAGGGCCAAGCTGAATTTAGGGAGCTAAGATGTAAATTAAAAAGTAGGACTTCAAAGGTAGTAATCTCAGAATTGCTACCAGTGCCACATGCTAGTGAGAGTAGGAATAGCAGGATAGTTCAGATGAATACGTGGCTTGAGAAATCGTGCAAGGAGGAGGGATTCAAATTCCTGCGGCATTGGAACCGGTTCTGGTCGATCTGCACCTCGGCAGGACCGGAACCTATGTCCTAGGCAGAGTGTTTGCTAGTGCTGTTGGGGAGGGGTTAAACTAATATGGCAGGGGGATGGGAATCTATGCAGGGAGGCAGAGGGAAGTAAAAAGGGGGCAGAAGTAAAAGGTAGGAAGGAGAAAGGCAAGAGTAGAGGACAGAGAAATCAAAGGCAAAAATCAAAAAGGGCCACATTACAACATAATTCTAAAAGGACAAAGAGTGTTAACAAAACAAGCCTGAAATCTCTGAGTCTCAATGTGAGGAGCATTCGTAATAAGGTGGATGAATTAACTGCGCAGATTGCTGTTAACGGATATGATGTAATTGGGATTACGGAGACATGGCTCCAGGGTAACCAAGGCTGGGAACTCAACATCCAGTGTATTCAATATTCAGGAAGGATAGACAGGAAGGAAAAGGAGGTGGGGTAACGTTACTGGTTAAAGAGGAGGTTAACGCAATAATAAGAAAGGACATTAGCTTGGATGATGTGGAATCTATATGGGCAGAGATGCGAACCACCAAAGGGCAGAAAACATAAGTGGGAGTTATGTACAGACCACCAAACAGTAGTAGCGAGATGGGGGATGGCATTAAACAGGAAATTAGGGATGCGTGCAATAAGGGTACAGCAATTATCATTGTTGACTTTAACCTACATATTGATTGGGCTAACCAAGTTGGTAGCAATACTGTGGAGGAGGATTTCCTGGAGTGTATAAGGGATGGTTTTCTAGACCAATACGTCGAGGAACCAACTAGAGAGCAGGCCATCCTAGACTGCGTCTTGTGTAACGAGAGAGGATTAATTAGAAATCTGGTCATGCGTGGCCCCTTGGGGAAGAGTGACCATAATATGGTAGAATTCTTTATTAAGATGGAGCTTATGCATCCAGGAGTCTGTCTAAGGCTGAGAGAGCCTGCAGCAAGATTGAGAAAGAAGCGTTAGCATGTGACTGTGGGGTAAAGAAAATGCATCAATACTTGTTTGGGCTAAAACTCGAATTGGAAGCTGACCATAAGCCAGTTATATCCCTGTTCTCCAAGAGTAAAGGGATAAATACCAACGCATCGGCACGCATCCAGAGATGGGCGCTCACATTGTCCGCATACAACTATGCCATCTGCCACAGGCCAGGCACAGAAAACTGCGCCAACGCTCTCAGTAGGCTGTCATTGCCCACCACGGGATCTAGCCATGCTTATGAAAGCATTTGAGAGTGAGCAATCAACTGTCACTGCTCGGCAGATCAAAACCTAGACAAGCCAGGCCCTTTATTATCTCTAGTCAAAAGCTGTGAGCTGCACCGGAGCAGGTGCAGGAAGAGATAAAGCCGAGCTAGCGGCGCAAAGATGAAATGTCTATACAGGCAGACTGCCTTCTGTGGGGCAATCGAGTAGTGGTCCCCAAGAAGGGCAGAGACACCTTCATCAATGACCTCCACAGTACCCACCCAGTAATGATGAAAGCGATAGCCAGATCCCACGTGTGGTGGCCCGGTGTCGATGCGGATTTAGAGTCCTGCGTTCACAGATGTAATACATGCTCGCAGTTAAGCAATGTACCCAGGGAGGCGCCGCTAAGTTTATGGTCTTGGCCCTCCAAACCGTGGTCTAGGGTGCACGTCGACTATGCAGGCCCGTTCTTGGGTAAAATGTTCCTTGTGGTTGTAGATGCGTACTCCAAGTGGATTGAATGTGAGATAATGTTGGCTAGCACGTCCGCTGCCACTACTGAAAGCCTACGGGCCACGTTTGCCACTCACTGATTACCCGATGTCCTGGTGAGCGACAACGGACCATGCATTACCAGTGCTGACTTCAAAGAATTCATGACCCGTAACGGGATCAAACATTTCACATCTGCCCCATTTAAACCAATGTCCAATGGTCAGGCAGAGAGAGCAGTGCAAACCATCAAGCAAGGCTTGAAGAGGGTAACTGAAGGCTCGAAGAGGGTAACTGAAGGCTCACTACCGAGTCCTGCTTAGCTACCGCACGAGACCCCACTCACTCACTGGAATCCTACCTGCTGAACTACTCATGAAAAGAGCACTTCAGAGAAGGCTCTCGTTAGTTCACCATGATCTACATGAACAGGTAGAGAGCAGGCGGCTTCAACAAAGTGCATACCATGATAGCGCAAATGTGTTACGCGAGATTGAAATCAATGATCCTGTATTTGTATTAAATTATGGACAAGGTCCCAAGTGGCTTCCCGGCACTGTCGTGGCCAAAGAGGGGAGCAGGGTGTTTCAGGTCAAACTTTCAAATAGACTCATTCACCGGAAACACTTGGACCAAATCAAACTCAGATTCACGGACTATTCTGAGCAACCCACCTTGGATCTACCTTTTTTGATCCCCCAACATACACACCAGTGGCAACTAGCACCACGGTTGACCACGAAGCAGAACCCATCATCCACAGCAGCCCAGAAGGGCCCAACACACCAGGCAGCCCAGCAAGGCCAGCTGCACAGCAGCCCAGTGAGGGCCCAACAAATGATTCAACAACAGCAGCTTTCATACCGAGACGATCAACCAGGGCAAGAAGGGCCCCAGATTGACTCACATTGTAAATAGTTACACTATTGACTTTGGGGGGGGGGGGAGGGGGTGGCGGGAGTGTTATTTCTTTGTAAACTTCCATTTGCTCTGTACAGCCACCAGAGGGCTCATCCCCTGGAGTCCCAAGGGATCCCATAATCCCTTGGGAGCACAGGTATTTAAGGAGGCTTCACAGGTTAGAGAGGCACTCTGGAGACCTGCAATAAAAGACTACGGTCACACTTTACTTTGAGCTCACAGTGTTCAGTCTGACTCTTTCTCCAGACACAACACTATGTTTCTATGTTTTCCTGCTTTCTCTCCATACCCCTTGATCCTTTTAGCCGTAGGGCCACATCTAACTCCCTTTTGAATATATTGGAGTTCGAATTGGAGGAGGTGCAGACCATGGATGTACCAAGCGTTTTCAACATCTCTACGTTCGAGGGGACATTTCTGGGTTGTCCACCCTACGAGGTCGCATGTTCCAGTGGGTTGCCGGAAAACAACCCAAGGCAGCAGTAGGCCGTTCTGTACAGAGGAGGAGGAGACCTGAACAGCGCTCTCCTGAAATGCAGGCTCCATGGGAGGTGATAGAACTCATGGGAATGAGTGGGGAGAGCATTCAGCTTACAAAATCGCTCCTTGAGGCCATGGGTTGGATTAAGGGAGAAATAGCAGCACTATCTGCTGACATTAGGGAGGGCATGTCAGGAGGAATAGCAGCACTATCTGCAGGCATGTCAGAGATAGTTGCTGCAACATGGGAACACACACAGACTGTCAGTGCCCAGCAGCAATTGACGGTGTCAAGTGATGCCGCTCCCACTCCAATCCCCAGACCAACTTCAACAGGTAGTGTGCAGGTTGATCCACAGGCCGAAGAGGCTGAACCCGGGCTTTCCGGATTGCCGTCTCCTGGGTCTTGCCCCCAACAAGCGGAGCACCGTACCCGAGCCAATAACAAAAACCTTGGGCTCACCAGGAAATGGCCTAAGGCTAAGGAAACGGCTCACGCTAGTGGCAAGTCCAAGAAGGGTGAGGACAAGAAGGGCACGAAGTGCAGCGGTTTTTAAATAAGTGGGGTGGGGGGGGGGGCGGGAGGGATGGCTGCAGCTGAAGTTTGTTTGCTGTTGTTGTTGTTTTGCTGTTCCTCTGTTCTTCTTTTATTGTTATTTAAGTGATGTAAATTTAAAAGTTTAATGTTCAATATAAATGTGTTAATTAAAGTTAAGTACAAGTGTACAAATGTTTAATAAACTGCAAATTATTTTTTCTGAGAGAAGAAATTTCTCCTCATCTCAGTTTTAAATGGGCGGTCCCTTATTCTAAGATCATGCCCTCTAGTTCTAGTCTCCCCCATCAGTGAAAACATCCTCTCTGCATTCACCTCGTCAAGCCCGCTCATAATCTTCAATAAGATCACCTCTCATTCTTCTGAATTCCAATGAGTAGAGGCCCAATCTACTCAACCTTTCCTCATAAGTCAACCCCCGCATCTCTAATCTACCTAGTGAGCCATCTCTGAACTGCCTCCAAAGCAAGTATATCCTTTCATAAATATGGAAAGCAAAACTGCATGCAGTATTCCAGGAGTAGCCTCACCAATACCTTGTATAACTGGAGCAAGACTTCCCTGCTTTTATCCTCCATCCCCTTTGCAATAAAGGTCAAAATTCCATTGGCCTTCTTGATCACTTGCTGTACCTGCATACTCACCTTTTGTGTTTCATGCACAAGTACCCCCAGCTCCCGCTGTACTGCAGCACTTTGCAATCTTTCTCAATTTAAATAATAACTTGCTCTTTGATTTTTTTTCTGACAAAGTGCATGATCTCACACTTTCCAACAATATACTCCATCTGCCAAATTTTTGCCCACTCACTTAGCCTGTCTATGTCCTTTTGCAGATTTTGTGTGTCCTCCTCACACATTGCTTTTCCTCTCATCTTTGTATCGTCGGCAAACTTGGCTACGTTACACTCAGTCCCTTCCTCCAAGTCGTTAATATAGATTGTAAATAGTTGGGGTCCCAGCACTGATCCCTGTGGCACCCTATTGGTTACTGATTGCCAAACCAAGAATGAACCATTTATCCCTACTCTCTGTTCGCTGTTCATTAGCCAATCCTCTATCCATTCTAATATATTACCCCCAACCCCGTGAACTTTTATCTTGTGCAGTAACCTGTTAAGTGGCACTTTTTCAAATGCCTTCTGGAAGTCCAAATACACTACATCCACTGGTTCCTCTTTATCCACCCTGTTTGTTACATCCTCAAAGAATTCTAGCAAATTTATCAAACAAATTCTAGCAAATTTCCCCTTCATAAATCCCTGCTGACTCTGCCTGACCGAATTTTGTTTTTCCAAATGTCCTGATACTGCTTCTTTAATAATGGACTCCAGCATCTTCCCAACCACAGATGTTAGGCTAACTGGTCTATCGTTTCCTGCTTTTTGTCTGCCTCCTTTTTCAAATAGGAGCGTTACATTTGCAGTTTTCCAATCTGCTGGGACCTCCCCAGAATCCAGGGAATTTTTCCAACCAATGCATTCACTATTCCTGCCGCTACTTCTCTTAAGACCCTAGGATGCAAGCCATCCTGATGGGTCGAAATGGCCTCCTACCGTGTTGTAAATTTCTATGATTCTATGATTCTAAGTTGCATACCAACCTGACTTGGAAATATATCGCCGGTCTTTACTTGTCGCTGGGTCAAAATCCTGGAACTCCTTCCTTAACAGCACTGTGGGAGTAACTTCACCACAAGGAGTGCAGCGGTTGAAGAAGGCAGCTCACCACCACCTTCTCAAGGGCAATTATGGATGGGCAATAAATGCTGTCCTTGCCAGCGATGAGCACATCCCGGAATGTATTAAAAAAAAACATGAGGTTGCAAGTTATGCTTGGGCTGTACAAAGCCCTGGTTAGACCACACCTGGAGTATTGTGAGCAGTACTGGGCACCATGCAATAGGAAGCATATATTGGCTTTTAGAGAGTGCAACGTAGCTTTACCAGATCGGGACTCCAAGGGTTAAATTATGAGGAGAGATTAAAAAACTAGTGTTGCATTCTCTGGAACTTAGAAAGTAAAGGGGTTATTTGATTGAAGTTTTCAAGATATTAAGGAGAACAGATAGGGTAGATAGAGAGAAACTATTTCCACTGGTTAGGGAATCTAGGACTAGGGGGCATAATCTTAAAGAGCCAGGCCTTTCAGGAGTGAAATTAGGAAACATTTCTGCACACAAAGGATGGTAGAAGTTTGGAAAACTCTTCTGCTAACGGCAATTGTTAATTTTAAATCTGAGTTACATAGATTTTTATTAGCCAAAGATATTAAGGGATATGAGGAAAATGCAGGTATATGGAGTTAGGTCACAGATCAGCCATGATCTCATTGAATGGCGGAACAAGCTCGAGGGGCATAAGTGGCCTACTCCTGTTCCTATATTCCTATTTAATCTTTCCACATGTTATGTATAAAAATATATCCTGTCCTGAACAGCAAGGCACCTAATTATGCATCTGAGGCAAAATTATGCAGAAATACTGCTTGATCAAGCAAAAAATCCAGACCATCTCTTCAGTTACACTATTCAATGCTGGACTAGTAACACGCACAGATGACACTGCTCCTCCAGCTCCAGAAACACTATGAATTTACAATAAGCAAGTGCTGGACATAAAAAGACATTGATAAGAAAAGAACATTAAGCCTATCCATTTATTGAAACAGTGCCTTTCCAGTTTAAGCATGGCAATATTCTTAATCTGTAATGTCTCGCTTACCTCACTTGAAGACCATTGAAGGCAGTAACTTCCCTAAAATTATACCTTTACCACAGTTGTTATGTTAGATATTTTAATTCTTCTCAGGTCTTAGAAGATAGTCCATGTTTAAAAATTATCCATGCATGCATCTAGCACCAATAATGCTTGTGATATATACCTTGGTTAAAGATCATCAGAATATAATTTGTAAACTATGAGCTCAATAATAGTCTCAATGTAGTAGCTCTGGCCATGCCCGCAGAGCAAAAAGATGGCCACTTGGTATAATGTGAGATCAACTAATTTAAGTAATTACTTAGTGCATGACACAACGGGAGCTCATGATGGAGGGTGCAGATTATGAGGAGGAGACATTATGGGGATATGGCCACTTAAAGATGAGTTGCTACATAGACATTTGGGGGAGGGGGGAAATTTCCAGCCTTTTGAAAGGCTAGAAAGATTTTTTGCCTTTGCAAATGTTGCTTGGGGGTGGGGCGGGGTGGGGGGCGGGTAAACAAATCAATGGGAGAAGACAATGAAGTGGCCGGTCAAAAGCAGGCAAAGGTGAACAGATTATTGAGACATAAAAACAAGTTTATGGGTAAGTGGCTGAGGAGTTCAGGACCTTATTCCCTGTTTGATAGCTGCAAAGGATGTGCGATTCCAAGAGAAGAAAGTCTCGCTACAAGAAAGCAATGCATTATGCTTGGAAGAAGATGGCAGTCAGATTGAAAGATGTGTACAGTATTGCTGGAGAAGGCAACATACTATAAGGAACTTGGTTGGGTAAAATTACATAAGAACATAAGATATAGGAGCAGGAGTAGGCCACCTGGCCCCTCGAGCCTGCTTCGACATTTAATAAGATCATAGCTGATCTGATCATGGACTCAGCTCCACTTCCCTGCCCGCTCACCATAACCTTTTATTCCCTTTTCGCTCAAAAATCTGTCTCTATGCCTTAAATATATTTAATGACCCAGCCTCCACAGTTCTCTGGGGCATAGAAACATAGAAAATAGGTGCAGAAGTAGGCCATTCGGCCTTTCGAGCCTGCACCACCATTCGATAAGATCATGGCTGATCATTCCCTCAGTACCCCTTTCCTGCTTTTTCTCCATACCCCTTGATCCCTTTAGTCGTAAGGGCCATATCTAACTCCCTCTTGAATATATCCAATGAATTGGTATCAACAACTCTCTGCGGCAGATAATTCTATATGTTTACAACCCTCTGAGAGAAGAAATTCCTCCTCATCTCAGTATTAAATGGGTGGCCCCTTAATCTGAGACTATGTCCCCTAGTTTTAGTTCCCCCTATGAGTGGAAATATCCTCTCTGCATCCACCTTGTCGAGCCCCCTCATTATCTTATATGTTTCAATAAGATCACCTCTCATTCTTCTGAACTCCAATGAATATAGGTCCATTCCTACTCAACTTACCTTCATGTCGACCCCCTCATCTCCGGAAACAACCTAGTGAACCTTCTCTGAAAAGCCTCCAATGTAATTATATCCTTCCTTAAATATGGAGACCAAAACTGTATGCAGTACTCTAGGTGTGGCCTCACCAATACCCTGTACAGTTGTAGCAGGACTTCCCTGCTTTTATATTCCATCCCCCTTGCAATAAAGGCCAACATTCCATTTGCCTTCCTGATTACTTGCTGTACCTGTATACTAACTTTTTGTGTTTCATGCACAAGGACCCCCCAGGTCCCTCTGTACTGCAACACTTTGCAATTTTTCTCCATTTAAATTATAATTTGCTTTTCTATTTTTTCTGCCAAAGGGGATAACCTCACATTTTTCCACATTATACTCCATTTGCCAAATTTTTGTCCACTCACTTAGTCTGTATATATCCTTTGCACATTTTTTGTGTCCTCCTCACAATTTGCTTTCCCACCCATCTTTGTATCATCAGCAAACTTGGCTACATTATACTCGGTCCCTTCATCCAAGTCATTAATATAGATTGTAAATAGTTTAGGACCCAGCACCGATCTCTGCAGCACCCCACTAGTTACTGTTTGTCAACCGGAAAATTATCCATTTATCCCGACTCTCTGTTTTCTGTTAGTTAACCAATCCTCTATCCATGCTAATATATTACCCCAAACCTGTGAACATTCATCTTGTGCAGTAACCATTTATGTGGCACTTTATCGAATGACTTCAGGAAATCCAAATACACTACATTCACTGGTTCCCCTTTATCCACCCTGTTCGTCACATCCTCAAAGAACTCCAGCAAATTTGTCAAACATGAGATCCCTTTCATAAAACCATGCTGACTCTGCTTGATTGAATCATGCTTTTCCAAATGTCCCGCCACTGCTTCCTTAATAATGGACTCCAGAATTTTCCCAATGACAGATGTTAGGCTAACTGGTCTATAGTTTCCTGCATTCTGTCTACTGCCTTTTTTTAAATAGGCGTGTTACATTTGCGGTTTTCCAGTCTGCTGGGACTGCCCCAGAATCTAGGGAATTTTGGTAGATTACAACCAATGCATCTATTATCTCTGCAGCCACTTCTTTTAAGACCCTATGATGTAAGCCATCAAGTCTAGGGGATTTGTCTGCCTTAAGTCCCATTATTTTACCAAGTACTACTTCATTGGTGATAGTGATTGTATTAAGTTCCTCCTCCCTATAGCCCCTTGATTATCCACTATTGGGATGCTTTTAGTGTCTTCTACTGTGAAGACTGATTCAAAATATTTGCTCAATGTCTCTGCCATTTCCCTGTTCTTTATTATTAATTCCCCAGTCTCATCCTCTAGGGGACCAACATTTAACTTAGCCACTCTTTTCCTTTTTATGTACCTGTAGAAACTCTTACTATCTGTTTTTATATTTCGTGCTAGTTTACTTTCATAAGCTATCTTTCCTCTCTATCATTTTTTTAGTCATTCTTTGCTGGTTTTTAAAAGTTTCCCAATCCTCTGGCCTCCCACTAGTCTTGGCCACTTTGTATGCCCTCGTTTTCAATTTGATACCATCCCTTATTTCCTTAGTTAGCCACAGATGGTTAATCCCTTCTCTTACAGAACAGTACCATATAACAAGTAAATCTTGCATGATTACATGCCATAAAAGTGTTGCTTTTCAACCTGCCCCACATTTAGGGGCCGAAATTCCATTCCTAACGTCACGCATTACCACCGGAAAAGGGCGGCTAACGGACGGATAAGTGCTTACCATCGGTGGGGATCAGGTTCCTCAGCTCATGGCAAATTTAGTTGGGCGGTGGGGGTGGCACCAAAAGGTACCATTGCACGGTCTGCCGCCACCCATGTGGTGACGTCATCGAGCGTGCAACGCTCCCTTGGTGCCGCAGCTGCGAAATTCGATGAGTATGGTGGCCTTAACGGCAGGTGTTTGTACAGCCTGGAAAAGCTGGTGGGACATCGGGGTTCCCAGGGCAATAGCGTCCAGAGATCAAGGTAAGTGATTATGTTTACTTTTTTTTAGTATTTATGTATTAATAGGACCAGTGGGGAAGTGTGGGTGAGGGAAATTGTCGGAAACTTAAAAAAAAAAATTTCATCTCGCTTGTTGGCAGCCTACCGTCGGGAAATTTGGTCGGCCTCCTGAGATGCCGCTCCGTTGGAGCCCAAGGATGAGTGTGCAACGCCACTTTTTGCGCTGCTCTCTCATCTTTGGGCGCAAAAAGTGAATTTTGCAGTTTGAGCCTGGCATTAAAATCAGCACTCAGCTAGTGTCACCGCCTCAAAAAGGGCGATATCGAATTTCGACCCCTTAATGTTTGCCCATGAATCAGACAACCTTTAAACCCATGCACACCCATACTTCAGCAAGTCACCCAATCAAGCTGCAATTTACAAAGGGAAGCCTTGCCACATGCACATCTTCCAAGAGCTTTACACAAACCTGGTGAATTACTGCTACCCATGATGGACAGCAGATTGTGTGTATGGCAATCATTGACCTCTTGTGTTTTTGGAAATGCAGCATTGATAACATTAACATTGAGTAGCTATTTGGTTGGGAAGTAGCTGAAAAGGCAGACCATGCTACCTATTGCACCATTTGCCTGTTTGATTTGTAAGCAGATTAGCAAATGTTGCAGTGCTAGCTGGCAATGATTCACAGTGTAAGAGTTGAGGGCAGTGGCATCCCTATGTTACAATCAGTATTTAGGTGTTATTGCTGCAGATCTAAAGCTCTGCAATTGGCACCTCTCTAATCTATAGGAAATTGAGGCAGTGGTTTTCGGTCGTTGGCAAGTAGGTATGCCAATATTTGTAAATATGGTCCGGGGCCTGCTGATTTCTGGTATGCTCCTTTTATCTTCCACCAGCATGAAATACTGTATTTGAAGTATTTTAAAAAAACAAACTTACCTATGGATATAAAACAAATTGCCCCCAAAGTTTTCTGAAAAAATATTTTAAAATGTGAATTTCATAAATATGGAGCAACCCTGAAATACCAACAGCATTGCACTAAAAATGTAGTGAACAATTGAACTCAAAAATGACATCCAGGGGTTAATTTCCTCAGAGTTTCTCCTGCTTCACTGCCATAACTTTGGTGGAATTTCCATTTACATGCATAAAATGGGGTTTCCACAGAAGGTATGGCGGGAAGCAGGAGAAGTCCTGAGGACATTTAAGGCGACTTTGCTGTCTTTGCTTTTGCCACTTCAAGAACTCCTGTGTCCATGGTGCTTCCCTTGTTCCCTTTCCAAATCACTCTAAGAGAAAAAAGAGCAAAGCTGGCATTAATAGTGCATTATGGCGCTGTGTGCAGTTTAAAATATCATCTGGGATCTTTATGAGGCTTGCCCAAAACTAATTTGCAACCCCTCAGAGGCATATTCTTCATCTCATTACACCGCAGTGTGTACAACATACCTCCAGGTCCTGCCGTAGATAACGTGAGAACCAGTGCTCATAATCTGAAAGTAGCACTGGAGCACAGAAGCATATTATGTGAACACTCTGCAGGAGTGGACTTCACTATAATGATCTTATATCTGTTGCAATGAATGTGCTAAACCTCAGAGTTGTTTTGGGCAAATGACTTTGTACAAAGGTGAACTCTAGTCCTCTTAAGTATCACTTTGATTTAACTGCTATGAAGACCGATGTCTGTTCATGTAACCTTATATTCTCATTAATAATGTCCTTGAGTGGATCTCATTGCAAGTGGAATTCTATAAAATATATCTGTACCTTTGCTGCTTTGAACGCATAAAATATAAAAAACAAATAGGAATTGTACCATTAAAAGAAAAAGCTGCTATGTGGCATCATCATCATAGGCAGTCCCTCGGAATCGAGGAAGACTTGCTTCTACTCCCAAAATGAGTTCTCTGCTGAATGAACAGTCCAATATGAGAGCCTGTCACAGGTTCGTCGAGGATAGGGGTGGGTGGGGCTGATTTGCCGCGCGCTCCTTCCACTGTCTGCGCTTGACCTCTTCACGCTCTTTGCGTTGAGACTCGAAGAGCTCAACGCCCTCCCGGATGCACTTTCTCCACCTCGGGCGGTCTTCGGCCAGGGTCTCCCAGGTGTCAGTGGTGATGTCGCACTTTACCATGAAGGCTTTGAGGGTGTCCTTATAACGCTTCCGCTGCCCACCTTTGGCTTGTTTACCATGACAGAGCTCCGCATAAAGCATTTGCTTAGGGAGTCTCGTATCTGGCATGTGAACTATGTGGCCTGCCCAGCGAAACTGATCGAGCGTGGCCAGTGCTTCAATACTGGGGATGTTAGCCTGGGCGAGGACACTGATGTTGGTGCGCCTGACCTCCCAGGGGATTTGCAGGATCTTGCGGAGACATCGTTGGTGATATATCTCCAGCGACTTGAGGTGCCTTCTATACATCGTCCATGCCTCAGATCCATACAGGAGCGTGGGTATTACAACAGCCCTGTAGACCATGAGCTTGGTAGTAGATTTGAGGGCCTGGTCTTCAAACACATGTTTTCCTCAGACGGCTGAAGGCAATGTTGAATCTCTGCATCAATGTCTGCTTTTGCTGATAAGAGGTTCCAGAGATATGAGAAATGGTCCACGTTGTCGAGGGCTGCGCCATGAATCTTGATGATTGGAGGGCAGTGCTGTGCGGCGGGGACAGGCTGGTGGAGGACCTTTGTCTTATGGATGTTAAGTGTAAGGACCATGCTTTCATATGCCTCAGTGAATACATTGACTATATCCTGGAGTTCAGCCTCAGAATGTGTGCAGACGCAGGCATCGTCCGCATACTGCAGCTCAACGACAGAGGTTGGGGTGATCTTGGACCTGGCCTGGAGGCTACGTAGGTTAAACAACTTCCCACTGGTTCTGTAGTTTAATTCCACTCCAGCGGGGAGCTTGTTGACTGTGAGGTGGAGCATGGCGGCGAGGAAAATTGAGAAGAGGGTTGGAGCGAAGAGACAGCCCTGTTTGACCCCGGTCCGGATGTGAATTGGGTCTGTGATGGATCCGTTGGTAAGGATCACGGCCTGCATGTTGTCGTGAAGCAGGCGAAGGATGTTGACAAACTTTTAGGGGCATCCGAAACGGAGGAGGAGGCTCCATAGACCCTCACGGTTGACAGTGTCAAAGGCCTTTGTAAGATCGAAGAAGCCCATATACAAGGGCTGGCGCTGCTCCCTGCATTTTCCCTGCAGCTGTTGCGTTGCAAAGACCATGTCCAGTGTGCCCCGTAGGGTACAAAATCCGCATTGTGATTCCGGAAGGAGCTCCTCGGCCACAGGGAGAAGACGGTTGAGGAGAACTTTAGCGAAAACCTTCCCAGTGGCTGATAGCAGAGATATTCCCCTGTAGTTACCGCAGTCGGACTTCTCCCCTTTTTAAAAAATGGTCACAATCACTGCATCTCTCAGATCTCCCGGCATGCTCTCCTCCCTCCAGATGAGAGAGATGAGGTCATGTATCCGCGTCAACAGCACCTCTCTGCCATACTTTAGCGCCTCAGCAGGGATTCAATCCGCTCCCGTAGCCTTGTTATTCTTGAGCTGTTTTATGGCTTTGCCTACCTCGTGCAACGTTGGAGTTTCACTGAATCGGTGGCAGGTCGCATGCTGCGGGATGGAGTCGAGAGCGCTCAAGTCAAAGGCAGAGTCTCGATTAAGGAGATCTTCAAAGTGCTCCTTCCATCGGGCCCTGACAGCCTCGGTGTCCTTGATGAGTGTTTCCCCGTTCTTGGCCAGGAGTGGGGTGGGGCCTTGGGAGTTTGGACCGTAGTTGGCCTTGACTGCAATGAAGAATCTTCGCATATCGTGGCTGTCAGCCAGTTGTTGTAACTCCTGTGCTTTCTCCATCCACCACCTGTTCTTTAGGTCCTGGGTTTTTTGTTGGACCTGAGCCTCGAGCCATCTATAATGTTGTTTTGCAGCTCCGAGTTGGGTTGTTGCTTGAGGCTCAGAAATGCTTTGCGCTTGCGATCTATTAGTTCTTCGATCTCCTGATCATTTTCATCAAACCAGTCCTGATGTTTTCTGGTTGAGTGACCACGTGTCTCTTCACAAGCACTGGTTATAGAGGCCTGGAGGGCAGACCAAGCAATGTGGGCATTCAGCATCTCAGGGTCATCAAAGCACGCCAGATTGGCTGTGAGGCGCTGGCTGTATAGGGCTCTCTTAGCTGGGTCTCTCAGTGTCCCGGCATTAACTTTTTTGCGGCACTGCTTCTGCTGTCTCCTCTGCTTTGGGGCTATGTTAATGTTGATAATGGATCCGATTAGACGGTGGTCCGTCCAGCAGTCATCAGTTCCTGTCATGGCGCGGGTGATATGCACATCCTGGCTCGGAAGATAGCATAGTAAAGCAGATGCCAGTGTTTGGAGCGGGCGTGTTGCCACGATGCCTTGTATTTGTCCCTCTGGCAGAACAGGGTATTGGTGATGAGGAGTTCATGTTCTAGACATTTTGTCAGGAGTAGGGTACCACTGGAATTGGCTTTCCCTACCCCCTCTCTGCCAATCACGCCTCCCCAGAGGGCTGTGTCTTTGCCGACCCTGGCATTAAAGTCACCTAGGAGGATCAAATTGTCGCCTGTGGGGACGCGGGACAAGGATGTCTCGAGGTTGGAATAAAAACCCTCTTTAGCCTCATCCGTTGCATCGAGTGTAGGGGATGTACGCACTGATGGTTCCAGGATAGAGTGAGACGATGAGTCGTGAGACGTCCGTTAACCCCACAGGAGGATTCTTTGAGGCGGTCAACCAGCTCATTCTTGATGGCAATGCCGACTCCATGAAGGTGACGTTCTGCCTCTGGCTTCCCTTTCCAGAAGAAGGTATAACCTCCACCATGTTCCTTCAACTGACCTTCCCCTGCCCACCGGGTCTCGCTTAAGGCGGCGATGTCAATGTCAAAACATCTGAGTTCCCGGGCAACTATGGCGGTACGACGTTCCGGCCTGTTGTTATTGGAATTGTCCATGAGGGTCCTGACGTTCCAGGTCCCGAACTTCATACTGACGAAGTGGAAGATGCCTGTGTGTGAGTTCTTTTAACGTGGGGTGGCCGCTGCACACCGGCAACCACACAGGCTTAGCTGAACAAGGTCTTGGTCTAGAGGCAAGGGGGTCCAAGACAACTGGAGACCAGGCACAGCTGTGTAAGCCTACTTGCCTATGGCGAAGTGTTGGTCGCAAGCTCAGCGCCGAGTAGCGCCATTGTTGGTAGATGGTCCGAGGCTTGGTTGGGGGGCAACATGCAGATACATTCTATAAAATGTATCTGTACCTGCGCTGCTTCGAACACATAAAATATAAAAAGCAAATAGGAGTTATACCATTAAAAGAAAAAGCTGCTTTGTGCGTCTCCTTTGTGACTGTGACAAAGGCAAACTATCCCTCCTTGTCCTTCTTGACTTGTCTGCAGCCTTTGACACGGTTGACCACTCTATCCTTCTCCAATGCCGCTCCTTCGTCGTCCATCTGGGTGGGACTCCATTTGCTGGTTCCATTCTTACCTATCTAATTGTAGTCAGAGAATCACTTGCAACAGCTTCTCTTCCCGCCACCGCATCATTACCTCTGGTGTCCCTGAGGGATCTATCCTTGGCCCCCTCCTATTCCTCATCTGCATGATGCCCCTTGACAACATCATTCAGAAACACAGCGTCAGTTTCCACATGTACAATGAAGACACCCAGCTCTACCTCACTACTACTTCACTTGACCCCTCCACAGTCTCTAAATTGTCAGACTGCTTGTCCGACATCCAGTTCTGAATGAGCAGAAATTTTCTCCAATTGAATATTGGGAAGACCGAAGCCTTTGTGTTCGTTCCCCGCCAGCAACTCCGTTCCCTAATCACTGACTCCATCCCTCTCCCTAACTCCTGTCTGAGGCTGACCCCGACTGTTCGCAATCTTGGTATCATATTTGACCCTGAAATGAGCTTTCAATCACATGTCCGCAACATAAGAACATAAGAAATAGGAGCAGGAGCAGGCCATTTGGCTCCTCGAGCCTGCTCTGCCATTCAATAAGATCATAGCTGATCTGATCCTGGCCTCAACTCCACTTTCCTGCCCGCTCCCCATAACTCTTGACTCCCATATCGTTCAAAAATCTGTCTATTTCCACCTTAAATATATTCAATGACCCAGTCTCCACAGCTCTCTGGGGTAGAGAATTCCAAAGATTCACAGCCCTCTCAGAGAAGAGATTCCTCCTCATCTCCGTTTTAAGTGAGCGGCCCCTTATTCTGAATCTATGCCCTCTAGTTTTAGATTCCCCCGCGAGTGGAAACATCCTCTCTGCATTTACCCTGTCAAGCTCCTTCATACTCTTATATGTTTCAATAAGATCACCTCTCATTCTTCTAAGCTCCAATGAGTATAGGCCCTGTCATGTATTCAACCAGCATTGTAACCCATGTATAAACTGACCTCAGTTGTACACCGTGAGAACACTGACCACTAGGTGGGACACACTCCTAACCTGGACCTTCAGGTATAAAAGGGGAAGCTCCACCCACCTTCATCACTTGAGTGCTAAGGAATAAAGGACAGGTCACAGACTGACCTTCTCTCAAGCATGGGCCTCGTGTGCATTTATACTGTGTAGTAAGGACGTATCAGGCCCAACCTGCTCAACATTTCTTCATAATACAACCTCTTCATCTCAGGAATCAACCTAGTGAACCTTCTCTGAACTACCTCCAAAGCAAGGATATCCCTCCTTAAATGAGACGACCAAAACTGTATGCAGTACTCCAGGTGTGGTCTCACCAACGCCTTGTACAGTTGTAGAAAGACTTCCCTACTTTTATACTCCATCCACTTTGCAATAAAGGCCAGCATTCCATTCGCCTTCCTGATTACTTGCTGTATCTGCATGCTAACTTTTTGTTACCCCCAGATTCCTCTGTACCACATCATTTTGTAATCTCTCTTCATTTAAATAATATTTAGCTTTTTTATTTTTCCTACCTCACATTTTCCCACATTATACTCCATCTGCCATATTTGTGCCCACTTAGCCTAACTATATCCCTTTGCAGACTCTTTGTGTCCTCTTCACAACCTGCTTTCCCACCTATCTTTGTATCATCAGCAAATTTGGCTACATTATACTCCGCTCTTCATCCAAGTCATTAATATAGATTGTAAATAGTTGAGGCCCCAGCACCGATCCCTGTGGCACTCCACTTGTTAGTTTGCCAACCTGAAAAAGAGCCATTTATCCTGACTCTCTGTTTTCTGTTCGTTAGCCAATCCTCTATCCATGCTAATATATTACCCCCAATCCTATGAGCTCTTATCTTGTGCAGTAGCCTTTTATGTGGCACCTTATCAAATGCCTTCTGGAAATCCAAATACAGTACATCTACTGGTTCTGCTTTATCCATCCTGCTCGTTACATCCTCAAAGAACTTCAGCAAATTTGTCAAACATGATTTCCCTTTCATTAAATCATGCTGACACTGCTTGACTGTATTATGATTTTCTAAATGTCCTGCTACTACTTCCTTAATAATGGACATGTATTTTCCCATGGCAGATGTTCGGCTAACTGGTCTGTAGTTTCCTGCTTTCTCTCTCCCTCCTTTCATAAATAGGGGCGTTACATTTGCGGTGTTCCAATTCGCTGGGACCTCTCCAGATTCCAGGGAATTTTGGTAGATTACAACCAATGCATCCAATATCTCTGCAGCCACTTCTTTTAAGACACTAGGATGCAGGCCCTCAGGTCCAGGGGACTTGTCCACCCTTAGTCTCATTAGTTTGCTGAGTACTTTTTCTCTAATGATCGTGATTGTTTTAAGTTCCTCCCTCCCTATAGCCCCTTGATTATCTATTATTGGGATGCTTTTAGTGTCTTCTACCGTGAAGATCGATACAAAACATTTGTCCAAAATCTCTGCCATTTTTTTTTAACTAAGCATAATTAAGACCACCTATTTCTACCTTCGTAACATCGCCCGTTTCTGCCCTTGCCTCAGCTCATCCATGGATGAAACCCTCATCCATGCCTTTGTTACCTCTAGACTTGACTATTCCAATGCACTCCTGGCTGGCCTCCCACATTCTACCCTACGTAAACTAGAAGTGATCCAAAACTCGGCTGCCCTTGTCCTTACTCTCACCAAGTCATGCTCACCCATCTCCCCTGTGCACATTGACCTACATTGACTTCTGGTTAAGCAGCGCCTGGATTTCAAAATTCTCATGTCCTCGCCCCTCCCTATCTCTGTTATCTTCTCCAGCCCCACAATCTTCCCGAGATGTCTGTGCTCATCTAATTCTGCCCTCTTGGGCATCCCTGGTTATAATCACTCAACCATTTGTGGTCGTGCCTTCTGTTGCCTAGGCCCCAAGCTCTGGAACTCCCTGCCTATGCCTCTCTGCCTCTCTTTCTTCCTTCAAAATGCTCCTTAAAACATACTTATTTGACCAAGCTTTTGGTCACATGCGCTAATTTCTACTTATGCGGCTCAGTGTCAAATTTTTATCTCATAATACTCCTGTGAAATGCCTTGGGATGTTTCACTACATTAAAGGTGCTATATAAATACAAGTTGTTGTTGTCTCCAGCATTTTCTGTTTTTGTTTGAAGAGTTAGAACATTAGTTGGATTCAAAGGTGGAGAAATTGAACTATCATCAGAAAACAATGTGAGAGGGCGGCGCAATCGGAATGCGCAGCCAATAATGTCAGCAACGGACATGCATGAAACTGGAGCGTTTGTCCCATTTGATTAAGGTCAGTGCTATTCATGCTGTTTATTGGCAGCTTGTCGATTCCGGGAGATTAGAAAATCTGTCATCAGGGGAGGTGCACTTTGGTTACTTTGATCTGAATTAGAACTGAATGCTGAAAATGGCTGGCAGGAAAAAACATCCAATATTCAGATGCTGCTCTGAAGATCCTCATGAAGGAGGTGAGCAAGAAGAGAGAGCTGCTCTTTGAAGGGTTCCAAAGCAAGTTGCAGACACCAGTGAGCAGAGGGGGCAGAGCGGGTGAATGTGAGGAGCATAGTGCCCAGAACTTGGCTGAAATGCCAGAAAAAGTAAATGATCTAACCAGAGCTACTAAGGTAAGATTCCTACTTGCATCTCTCATTTTCTCTGTTTATCCCTGCACTGTCTAACCCCAGAACTCACAACCCTTCCGTCAGCCACTTCCCATCACCCTCCTCCAATCACAGCAGCACACTTTACTGAACCTTCTTCTGTTGCTATTTCCATACTTGACATCTGCTACTATCCTCACAATTATTCCCCTCACTTCGTCAGAGTACTGCCATCTTTCAAACACTAAAAACACTATCCTACCCTCAGGCATATGCGTCACCAGGCCACACACTCGGTGGATATGCTGTTTGCATCGTCTTTTGGAGTTTCCACTGATAATGTGCTGAAATTATGGCAGGAATTTAGAAGTACCCTTATGGAAATTATTGGTGAAGGGTTACTGATTTTAATGAAAGAACCTAACACTACCTCTTTTAAAACATTAAGCCATTGCAAATCAGGATTATATTTAATAATCCTATTTTTTTCCTGTTTTTTGATATGGTGAATATTCTATTTAAACAATGTGAGCTGATTGCATTGCTGAGGAGCTCGTTGGGAAGAATTACTGAGCTTGCTGTATCAGAAACTTGAATAAATTCACAGAGTTGAAATTGTTGATCACTAACCACTTTTGCTTAATTGTTTCTCTATAGACTTGGACACTTGGACACAGTGGACTGCGAGGTCATAAGATTTCTTCCTGTCTGAGTTTGAGCATACACTTGCCATTTGCACAGTGTCTCAATAATCTGTATTCTATATTTTTGCTGCAGTTGTTGACTTCACCAGCAGCATATTTCTGTTGCTGATTGATAATAAAAAACATTTTTGTGGTGGTACAGTGGTTTCCTCTGATTGCTGATAATGTATTTTAGAAGTCAAGACGGAACTCTCAAGACAGTTAATTTTTGCCGGGGTCCTGCACACAGAAAAATACAGCCATTAATTCAACTCTCTCCCCGTGTTAACTTGCTAATTTCTCCAATTATTTTTGTACAACTACATCATCAAACCTCATTATTTCAACAGAAATAGAAAACATGTATGGAGTAATAGACTTGTCAAATGGACTCCAATTAAAAAGGTTAATGTTGCCGTTAATTAATACTGTTATAAAACTCAATGAAAACTTAGTTGAGAATAAGAAAGAATGTTGTAAGTATAATTGTAGATATACGTGATCAAATACGGTCATGGGACCATAGAAATATCATCTGTGGAATGCAAATGATCAGGTTTGAATGAAGTAAGTTGTAATGTGAGACCGATAGTCAAGAGTTTTACTTCATTACCTTTGGGTAGTCAGGGGGAAATTTCAGAAAGATTGATAAGCTTGAAGGTTTTATCTATGGCTAGTCCTCTTCCTTGGGAGATTAAATAAAGACGACTAGAGGCCAAGATAGGAAATATTATGCATTCTTTGGTAGAAATATCAGAGGCTAAATTGTAGTTTCTCATTCTCTACATTTTCAATTAAAGGTTTTTACATAGCTACAGAAATAAATCGTTTTCTGAGAAATAATAGGATCTTGTTTATTAATAGTTAATAACATTTTTTAATCTTACAAAAAATGTGCAGAAGGAATTATGGTCATCAGCATCTGCAAAAGCAAACTAGAATTTAATATAAGGCTACTCGCTTCACAACAGCTTGTCTGGTTGAGTCCGAGTGCTGTCCAAGTCTTGAGCTGCTTCCGCCTAGTTCATTACTTCTCAGATGGACAGCTGGCAGTAAACAAATTCCTGAGATTTACTGTCACTCTTTCATTTTTACCTTGCTAAATGATTTATCTAACTGAAGATATATCTATTTTCACACATTATTTTTATTTGATACTTACATTTAAATTTCTTCACAGATTCAGAGTTCTGAACGTTTGCTCCAGTTCATCAGAATCATTTAGTTTGATACAATATGGAAGTACATCAATCATCTAATCATATTTGTGCCAGCTCTCAGAAAGAGCTATTCACTTAGTGACATTTCTCTGTCCTTTCCCCATGGCATTTAACATTTTCCTTTTTTGAATATCTAGTTACTTCCCTTAAAAATACCATTATTTCTGGTAAGGCATTTTATGTTCTTATCACCCTGCATGAAAAATGTCTTCTAATATTTCCCTTCATTCTTTTGGTGATGATCTTAAATTTATGCCCTCTAGTTAATGACTCATTGACCAGTTTTATTCCCTACTTACCTTATGAAAACCTTTCAGAAGTTTGAACACCTCTCTCCCTGATTGCCTCTTTTGTTCTTGCTAAATCCTCTCATCCCTTGTAGCATCCTAGTAAATCTTGTCTGTACCTTTCAATGGCACCTCTCCCAATGTTGGGCTTCTGAAACTGGAAATTATGAATCGGCCATTATAGAAATAATATTCTTTCCATTGAAATCTTCCTTCAAGACTCCGACCAAGTGGGCATAAACTCTACCCAGGGCGGCACGGGTGATATAATTCTTGGTCTCTGCTGTAAACGAATATTGAGGCAGATATAGGTGCTGATCTTTATGTAATACTTAATAAAATACCACTGTACCATATTGGAGTCACATTGATCATTGGTAAGGGGCACAAAAAACCCTGACAATCCCTTCAAGGCTGGAATTGAAAGTCTATTCTGCCACATGTTAAATCTGTATATTTGAATCCATGTTTGAAAACCTCCAATCCGGTTTCTGCTCCTCCCACAGTACCAAAACAGCTTCCATCAAAGTCACAAATGACATACTTTGTGACTGTGACAAAGGTAAACTATCCTTCCTCATCCTTCTTGGCTTGTCTGCAGCCTTTGACACAGTTGACCACTCCATTTTCCTCCAACACCTCTCCACCAGCGTCCAGCTGGGTGAGACTGCACTTGCCTGGTTCCATTCTTATCCATCTAATCGTAGTCAGAGAATCACCTGCAATGGCTTCTCTTCCTGCTCCCACATCGTTACCTCTGGTGTCCCCCAAGAATCTATCCCCCCCCTCCTATTTCTCATCTGCATGCTGCCCCTTGGCGACATCATTCAAAAACACAGTGTCAGTTTCCACATGTACGCTGACGACATCCAGTTCTACCTCACCACCACTTATCTCGACCCCTCCACAGTCTCTAAATTGTCAGACTGCTTGTCTGACATCCAGTTCAGGAAGAGCCAAATTTTCTCCAATTAGATATTGGGAAGACCGAAGCTATTGTTTTCGATCCCCGCCACAAACTTCGTTCCCTAAACACTAACACTCTCCCTAACATCTCTGAGGCTGAACCGCACTATTTGCAACCTTGGTATCTTAGTTGAACCTGAAATGAGCTTCCGACCATATCCGCAGCATAACTAAGACCGCCTATTTCCACCTCTAACATCGTCCGTCCCTGCCCTTGCCTCAGCTCATCCGCTGCTGATCCACATCCATGCCTTTGTTAGCTCTAGACTTGACTATTCCAATGCACGCCTGGCTAGCCTCCCATATTCTACTCTACATAAACTTGAGGTTGTCTAAAACTTGGCTGTCCGTGTCCTAACTTGCACCAAGTCCTGCTCACCCATTACCCCTGTGCTCGCTGACCTACATCGGCTCCCGGTTAAACAACACGTCAATTTCAAAAACCCTCTGTGGCCTCGCCCCGCCCGATCTGTGCAATCTCCTCCAGCCCCACAACTCTCCCCTCCCCCACCTTATCTGTGTAATCTCCTCTAGCTCCACAACCCCCCCCCCCCCCCTCAGATGTTGTCTGCGCTCCTCTAGTTCTGCCCTCTTGAGCATCCTTGATTATAATCGCTCAACAATTGGTGGCTGTGCCTTCTCTTGCATAGGCCCTAGGCTCTACAAGTCCCTCCTAAACCTTTCCACCTCTCTTTCCTCCTTTAAGAAGCTCCTTAAAACCTACAACGTCCATCTGCCCTAATTTCTCGTTAATGGCTCACTGTCAAATTATTTGTCTTATAACACTCCTATGAAGCATTTGGGACATTATATTATGTTAAAGGTGCTATATAAATACAAGTTGTTGTATCAGATATGTATTTTGTGTAATCAACCGAACATATACTTGATGACTATTAACGAATGGGAGGTATTGCTGTAACCTCACATGTACCCTTGACTCACTGTACCACATGTATTTTTGATATGTAACATTTACTATCTTCATATGATCATCTTTTTGTATTAATCAAACAAGTATATAGTAACTAATCTACACAAGGGTGTTTGGCACCATATAACCTAGAAGCTTTGCAAAACTGTAAGATGTATTCTGCCTTAATGCAATTAACAAAACATGAAATTGCTAATATAGCAGTAACTGTAATCACATTAACAAAGTCGCTCAGTCCTGGCCACGAGATAAGAAACTGTCTCTACTTACAAGAGGCGTTTTAGAATTATTAGCCTGAGACCAGTAAGGAATGTGAGAGAATTGGCTAAAGCTGCTTTGGAAGACATATAACCAGATAGGATGGGAAACAGGCACTTTTCAGGGTTGTAGGCCAATGACTGGTCAACCAAATGGCTATAACATCTTGAGGACCAGTCAATCACCCCATGGCCATTAAAGGCAGATAAGGAGTGGGCCAACTCTTCTTCCTTTGTCTGGAAGGTACTCAACACCCTATTGGCCACCACACCCTTTTGAAAGAGCCCAATAGGGTAGACACCTGTGTCAGTATCAACCCCTGTACCCACACTCAAAAGTTGCATGAGAGAGCTCTGTTTCAGGAGCTAGGTGTACAGCACCAGGATAGATACAGGAGCTGACCCTGGAAAGGAACCAGGCAGCAGTGGCCCATGAGAAGAGG
Organism: Pristiophorus japonicus; assembly: GCF_044704955.1. Classification (NCBI taxonomy): domain Eukaryota; kingdom Metazoa; phylum Chordata; class Chondrichthyes; family Pristiophoridae; genus Pristiophorus; species Pristiophorus japonicus. Next base: position 176,936,382 of record NC_091986.1, read on the forward strand.
ATCCGGATCCGAACAGAGGAAACCCCAGACAGGGTAAGAGCCAAGGGCCAAGAACAGAAGATACCTCAGACAGAACAAGGTCAAGGTAAGGGCCAACAAACAGAGGATACCCCAGGCACGGGCCAATGAACAGAGGATACCCGGGGCTGGGTTGTGCCAATAGAGGGAAGAGACCCCAAGAAGGGTGGAAGCTTCCTTCAAGACTCCTACTAAATGGGCATGAACTTTACCCAGGACGGCACGGGTGATATAATTCTCATTCTCTACTTTAAACTACTGTTAAGGCGCATATAGGTGTTGACCCTTGTGTAATACTTAGTAAAATACCATTGTACTATATTGGAGTCCCGTCGATTATTGGGACGGGGCACAAAAATCCTGACACATTTGTTGCTGACATCCTTAGCCATGGCTTTATCTCCTCCATTTTTGACTATTCTAGGCTGACCTCCCTTCCTCCACCCTCAGCTAATTAAAAACGTTGCTGCCCGTGTCCTATCCTGAATCAAGTCCTGATGACCCATCGCTTTTGTGCTCACTGATCTACATTGGCTCCCGGTCCTACAATGCCTCCAATTTAGAATTCCCATCTTGTGTTTAAATCCCTTTATGGCCTCGCCTTCCCTAACTCAGTAACGTCATTCAGCCCTACAACCCCTCCAGAACTGCTGGTCTTTTGTGCGCCCCCTTGCTTCACCCTCCCACTGGCAGTTGTGCACTGAGCTGTCAAGGCCCTACACTCGAACTTCCTCCTTAAACCACTCTACTTCTCTCTCCTCCTTTAATACCCTACTTAACTCCTACCTATTTGACCTAGTTTTCAGTCACACTTCCTAATAGCTGCTTCTTTGGTTTGGTGTCTGAAGGTCTGCCCTGAAGTCACCTTCCTTCCAGATTTCCTAGTCATGCTGGTGATTTGGCATCCAGTTTGCTGGTGGACCATAAAATGTAGCGGCATCTTTCCCCACCCACTTCTCAATACACCTAGCAAGTCCTTGTCTGCTTTAACTGAGAGCTTCAAATAACTTTCTAAAAAAAATGGGGCAAGAGCAAAATTCCATGATAATCTGACACAGATTATTTTGGGCCCCATCTATGCTTGAAATCAGGACATACCAGAAGCAAAAATTGGCCGGGTGGTGTCTCATCATAAGAAGGAAACTTCACCTGTTAGTTTGCACTATGCTTGCTCAGTAAAGAGCAGCCTTAATATCTACAATTATATGGTGGGTAAGATTTCCATAGACATTTATTAGCCCTCTTGTTTATGAAGTTTGTGTAAAAACTGCTAAAAATAGGAAGAGTAGGCAAACTGAGTTAAGCTAATGACTGGTTATGACCTATTTACCCATTTGTATTTTACTTTAAAAGACCCAAATCTATTTTTTTTTGCTGTAAATCAGCCTTTCAGACTTTGAAAGTATATCCAAATGTACATATTCAATTTGGACCACTGTTACTGCTCATGCTGGATCTTCATTGTTGTTCAGTCCTAAATTGCTGTGCCTGGCTTGGTCAGCAGTGTGTCTGCTCACAACTCAATGGCTTACAAACAATGGACATAAGAAGCATCCATACAAATTCTCAGTCTAACACACTCTAATGTTCATCAAAGTGATCAGATGAAAAAAACCTCAACAAATTTGTAGTGAACATAACATGATCATAAGAATTAGGAGCAGGAGTAGGCCATACAGCCTCTTGAGCCTGCTCCGTCATTCAGTAAGATCATGGCTGATCTTCGACCTCAAATCCACATTCCTGCCCGATCTCCATATCTCTTGATTCCCCTAGACTCCACAAATCTATCTAGCTCAGCCTTGAAAAGTGAACATTCTGAAAAATGAGCATTCTACAACCTGATTAACAAAGATGCAAGAAATAAAATAGATATTACTTTGGTACATCCACCTGCTGATGGATAAGAAACAACACATCAAAACTATCAAGCATCATGCTGGTTATCAATAAATCATTTATTCACAGATTTGGCTTGTTTATTTATTGTAGTATGCACCACACTTAGTCAAATGATGACTACTGTAAAGCAATGATATTTCACATGAGTTAACTTTCACCACTTTCTACAAAATAGTCTTTAAGAAAGATCTTCTTGACCTCAGGTGTTGGTTGCCTGATACATAGAAGAAAGATTTTAAAATTGTAAAAGTTTATCCACGTGAAAGTTTTTCATCTTCAAGGATGTTTTACACAGTTGATACAAGTATTCTAACATAAATTTTATTACTTCTCTAATGGGCTAAATATCAAACTGTGGAGCTTTACGTCAATTTTGTCATATCATACAATACTGCTGTTCAGTGGTTGTTGATGGTACACACAGATATGATCCTAGTCACCTATCTCACCGTTCTATGCTCTGTGTAAAGTACTGTTCAAGCAGAGTTTCGTCAGACTAGATTTTGGATTAATCAAGTTGTTTATCATCGATTTATAATATTATTGTTTTTTTTTAAACTGCTACAACTTAATTTGAATACCAAGTGAAAGATAAAGTTGCTTAAGGAAATGCAATGGACACTGATTATATTGTAGAATTTAGGATTCATAAACTGACAAATATTTCTCCTTCATAGAGATTCAGAACCCTTTGAACAACAGTAGCATTTTTGCACCATGACAAACTGATTTTCTTTTTAAAGAGATGGTCAGAGACAGAGAACGTCAATGTGCTTCATGGTGCAAGGAAAACACAGCGCCTAAATGTTTAAGAATACAGACAATGGCTGAATTGCAAAGCAGCTGGATTTACCTACACCTTCACATGCCTTGTGCTTTTCCATTAAACCATGCTAGAATCAATACTGTTCATATATCAGTGCAACATTGTCCTAGCTTGACTAACTAAACATTCATTATTTCTTAAGAAATGATTTATAAAATTGCACTAAGCAATTAGAGCTTGGTAACGAGATCAGGGTTCATTAAAAGGGAGAATTTGGTGAGCGAACAGTCTCAGACGAGCTTGGTGAGTAATCTTCAGATTCAGAGTTGTGTTCTGGTGCGTTAGTTTGTACCACGTAGCCTCTCCTCACATCCTGGTTGCATCTTCTTCGGAAAACCTGCCTCTCCTTATCAAGAGCGGTGGTCTGTCAGGGTCATAAAATAGTAAATGAGAAAAAATCAGGTTTGGGACAAATATAGGAATATAACCCAATATTACACACTTTTACAATCGATGATCAACAGAAACAATACTTAAATCAATATATACTTCATTGGTATCTTTTGTTCATGGATATCTCGCAATTGTTATTTGTATTTTTAACCTGTGATTTTAGAAGCATTCCAGCACTGGCATCCGTCATTTTGCACTAAACTTCATTTACTATAAAATAATGCTTGAAGTTAGCTTTCCAATACTCAAGTAAATCCAGCCCACGCTCATCATAAGGTTCTTATTCACAGCACTGAATATGTTGTAAGATCTTAGCTCAAGACTTTTGGCTCAAGGCCTTTTCCATGTAATGGAACATTCACTGTAATGTGTGCCTAAAACACAGGAATACTAGGGCCTCTGTTAGAGTGAGGTTGGCGATGGCATAAAATGTTTAATTTGTTCTCTTTGAAGGGATTAATTTTCTCCATCGGTTTCTCTGTGTTGCCCCCCTGCTCCCCATTCCTACAAGCGTTGACTCCTTCCCGAGGTTGCAGTGTGCATTACCCTCCAGTAGTTAGTTCAATTGATCATTAGTTATGTCTAAAGTTTAAAGTAGTTCTAGCCTTTCTTCTTTTTAGAATTATAATCATGACCATTGGTTTGCAGTTTTTGCATATTGTGATCCCAAAAACAACAGTAATAATCCTGAAATTCGATGAAATAAAATTGAATTTGACATTCAGTCACCAAAAGCCAATGGGCCTGATTACATGAAATAGTAGCCTCTTTGTATAATATAGGCAAGGCCACTGGTTATCTATTTTCACAGGAAAACAGACAGAATCATGGAATGCAATCCTAAAACACCATAAAATTGCCCTTCCCCATATAATATAAATAGAATTTGGCATAGTCATTCACCATGAACTTATGACCCTGCTTATAAAATATTATTTACTCACATTAAATGGGAAACAAAGTTGAACACGGAGAATTTATACAGTAAAGTAAGCAACATGGTTAACCACTAAAGCTAATGGGGTTGAAATTCGTTATGGTAGTTTTTGAGGCAACGTCACCGCCAGAGTGCTGATTTTAACGCCGAACGTTGGCGCAGCCTCAATGTCCCAAATTCAGTTTTTACGCCCAAAGATGAGAGAGCAGCGCTAAAAAGTGGCATTACACACTCAGCCTCGGGCAGCAGCTCAGGAGGCCTGCTGAATTTCCCGATGGAAGGCTGCCGCCATGATAGGAAAAAAATGGGAAGAAAAAAAATAACTAAAACTTCTCTGATCTACACACACACTTCCGCACTCTTAAGACTAATGAAAACATGCAGAAATAAATAAAGAGAAAAACTTACCTTCCTTTCTGGGTAGTTCCGCCCGAGATCCACTCTTTAACGACCACTTTTTCCTGGCTGTACGGCCGCCTGTTTGTACAGCAGCCGTACAAAGCAAATGTCGCAACAGACAGAGGCGTCAAAGAGGCGTTGTATGCTGGATAACTTCACCAAGTGGATGGCGTTAGCCAGCGCAGCGTTGCTTCTAATCGCCTCTGCCAAAGAGCCGACTGAATTTACGATGAGGCGTTGACGCTGCTTACCGTCGAAGGTAGGCCTTTGCCGCCTTCCGCGTGCGGTAACATGCGGTGTCCACAACCGAATTTCGACCCCAATATGTTTATATAAATTCACTTTTCCATTATTGATGCATTTATTCTGATTTTGTTTCTGATTTAACTGGCCAGAAGCAACAACTATTGAAAAATAAAAATCAGAAAATACATGCAATATTTAATTTTTTTAAATGAATACATAAATTAAATCATTAAAAAAATAACTAAAATAGTGCTCATTTCTCAAGCTTCTCTCAGAGTCTTCGCATTGACCCCAGCTGGTCAGAACTTTATATCACAGTCTGACTTCCCAGTGCCTACTGTCTCAGTTAGCTGCCACACACACACACATATATATGTATATATATATATATATTGGCCATGAATTCGCAGTTGGCGGCATAGTTAAGGAGTACGCCACCAACATCCGAACGAAATCCATACATACCTTGTGCTAAATTCCCTTCGTGAAGTTGCTTTCAGACGCTGCAGAGTTGTGCACAGCGTAGTATCCAACTACGCACCGTTGTGCGTATGTGAATCTGGGATCACGTGGGGGAGTACTCCTTTCACTTCCTGACACTTAGGGGGAGAAATTGATTATCGCCCCATTTGGGAATGGTAACTTTTCATAGGCAAGAAACTTAGCACCAGCCGCAAAAGTTAACCCCTCTCAAAAAAATTCACTTTAGCATCCAGGAAGAAAGTGGAATGCTAAATCAAGCACTCTACTTCCTTCTTCGAGCGTTAACAGGCCACACACTTCAGCATTGCCGCATACGAAAGGCCCTTCCCTCCCTTAAAGGGAAGGGGCCATCGCTGCAGGCTGTGCAATTAAAAAAGCACCTACCTGGACCACCAAGAGAGCGATCACGGGCAAGACCCCACGAAGAAAATGGAGGAACATAGTGAAAGCACAGGTAAGTCTTTTTTTTTAAAACTTACCTCGGCCACCTCACCTTTAATTATCAGCCCGATAGCAGCTGGCTGCCCGGTCCACGCCCCCTGCAGCTGCCGGTGTTTTCGCCCGGCGCTGCTCCAGGGAGCAAAGGTCAATTTTGGGGCCGGGCGCTAATGGGGCAATGCGCACGGCGATGATGTCACAATCTCTGGGTGCAGTATGTCGGGGCACAACACCATAGCGTCACTGCTAAACTCCTGCCCAATATGGCGGGAGTTGTCAGCGCCGCGCACAGGCGCTTTAACACATTTGCGCCCCATTAACGCCCCCGTGGGTGCTAATGGGAATCGCAAATGCACTGAATTTCCAGGCCTTAGTCAACCAGGAAACAGAGGAGGTTGCTAATGTAAATATATATCAATAGAAGTCAGAAGCCTTCTACATAGCATTTAATAGCCACTCTTAATTGGAAATGTTGGTTGAAGGGATTTAAAAAAGTAGGTATATATATTTTAGTTATACCAGATATACATTTGATCAAACATCTTTCATAACTATGTGTAAATAATAATACTGCGCTTGTTAGAGAAACGGTTCTTACCTACTCAGGATTGGGTCAGATGCTCCATTTATTTGAATTATGCCCATAAAATAGCAAACCCCAGTACAAAATGTTTCTATAAATCAGTATGTTTTTTATGTTGACAAATAATCGGCACAGAAAATTTGCCCTTAAACCAATATATCCACTTTAGAGTGTCTATTTCTGGTGTTTACTGTGCTTAATTTCTGGTTTCAAAAACTCATCGGGAAAGATTATTTGGAAAGTGCTTTGTGTCTGGCAGTACATTTTTAATCAGAAAATTCTGGAAACACTTAAGGGGGGCAGTCAGCAGCCACCAACTAATACAATTTTCTCATCCCCCCTTCCTTTATGCTGTGCAACAGGCTCCTGCGCCTGTTTGCACCAGGCTGTAAAACAATTTCAGGGTAATTAATAGGCAGTAGGTGGACAATTAGCCCAACTTTTCTGCAGCACGTTGATTTCAATGGGTAGGTGAAACGTGCTGTGAAGCAGATGCGGAGTCAGAACTTGACAGATCGCAAGTTCGGGAACAGGCTCTTAAACTTGCAGTCAATTTCAAAGGCAGTATGATGGCGTACTCTCAGAGTAAGCCATCATACCGACCGCAAATTCAGGGCCAAGATATACAGCAAGAGATAATATTCAATAACTCTTTGTATAATGAGGTTTTATTTTCCATAATTCAATTTGGCTGGACTGTCGCTTTTGAATTATAATCAGCGTCAAAAGTGCAAATAGAAAACAATTTAACAAAAAAATGCCGAGGGTTCTATTTTAAACACTGGAGCATTAAATTAGATTCATTATTTATGGATATTTAGATTTTTGGAACATTAGATGCCATTGAGCCACTGCCCTGCTAGTATGAAACGATTGTTCTTATTTCAACATTTTGAAAGCCACTTAGAGTAATAACTAAAAATATAGATTAGACAGGCGCTATGCTGAAAATAAGTACGAAATATAAAAATACTTCTAGTCTTATGACTCCATTCTTGGAACACACTGGAGCAGCTTCTGCTGAAAAGTTGGTTGAGATCTGCCACATTTGCCATCACACAAACTTCAGAATGGTATCATCAAACAAATTGAGCACTTACTTGTTTTAATAGTGGCTAGGGTTGCTGTTATACTACATCTACCTATCAACAGGGACATTTTACTATGTTAAAGTTGCTATATAAATACAAGTTGTTGTTCCATGAATGTACACATGCACCAACAAAATGTACATAGAAATTGTATTATTTGAAAATTCCATGTCAGAAAAACTTCAGAGTCTCTGCATGACAGAATAACAAGTGAGATATGAAAGTCTTTTTCAGAAATACAATGAACATGGAATCCTATTCTTTCTCAGAGTATTCTCTTAATGCTACAGATGGAAATTTTGAATTGGACATATAACTCTGAAAATTCTTGATTGCATAAACAGTCTATGCTAGTTTTTCCCACTGCCATTAATTCCCGACATTTTATATTTGCATTTATAACCTACTCTGTTGGAGCTTACACATTAGCTTCCTGAGGGGACATTTGCATGTGACTCATAACTATCTTAAAAGGCTAGTAACACCAACATACACACACAAATAACCTGCACTCAAGTGTGGGAGAGTGCACTACAATATTAACAACTTTCATTTATACACCACCTTTAACGTAACAAAATTCGACTATGTTTTACAGACAGGCATCTGGAAAATTGACACCTAGCAAGGAAGAGAAAGATTAGGAGAGGTAACCAAAGGCTTGGTTGAAGAGATAAGTTTTCAGAACTTAGTGTGGGACATGATAGGCGCAGCAGAGCTTTGCGCAACTTGGTGTTTGTAGAGGATGAGAGGTCAGTGAGCACACTGGAGGTGACAAGGAATGTTTAAGTGTTTCAGCTACAGATGTGCTGAGGTGGGCAATGCTACAGAGATAGAAGAAAGCAGTCTTAGTGGTGGAGAGGATATTTCTTTGGGTCAAAATCCTGGAATTCCTTACCTAACACCATCATGAGAGCACCACTACAAAAGGGATTGCAGTAGTTCAGAATGAACGCCCAATGACACCTTCTCAGGACAACAAATGATTTCCCGTTACCACTTCCCACATCCTGAGAACAAATTTTAAAAAACTCAGCTCAGAGTAGAATAGGACTCACGCAAAGAATGGTAGAAGTATGGAACTCTCTCCCACAAAAACAGATTCTAACTCAAGTAATAATTTCAAACCTGAGATTGATAGATTTTGCTAGCCAAGGGTATAAAAGGATATGGTGTCAAGACAAGTGGATGGAGGTAAGGTACAGATCATCCATGATCTCATTGAATGGCGGAATTGCCTCGAGGGATTAAATGGCCTACTCCTGTTCCTATGACTCAGGATTCAAACGGTCTAGTTTAGCTGCTCACCACATCTGTACAGAAAAGCTTCTCTGTAATGAAATCTACCATGTAGTACATAGCAACTCTAAGTGTATTTACATCAGAGCCTCCAGTGTTAAAACCCACTTAGAATATCACGCTGCTATACAGCGCTGAGGCTTCAATGCATCAGAGGATATCTAGTCTGAATTTATCATCTTCTTGGCTGCACTGGTGGCTTTCTCCGTTCTCCATGATTATTGCAAAGTTGTGGAGCAATTAGCAGATGACAATAATTTTAAGGACACTAGCAGGGTTATATTGTAAGGCACAACCCCCGCCTCCATATGTCAAGTCAGTTGAAAATGGCAATATATGATCAATTATCATTGTGGTAGATATAGACTTTGTTGGATCTATGCTCTGCATGTACTGCAAGGGTGCCATTATCCAGGACTGATAATCTTGGCCTTCAAGGTGACAGCCTTCCAGTTTGGCTTTGCCTTCAAATAAATCTGCAACAGACCTCTGTTTTAAAATGGAAGTGTTGTAACTAAAGTCTGGAGGTTGGCATTGTCCTGTATGATGCATTGTTCCCGGTCCCTGAATTGCTATACATTGATGGAGTTTAACCCCTTTCGGTTTGTGCCTGGGGACATAAATGGCCAATTCAATGCCATCAATGGCCTTCTGGAAAATCCAGTTGTGTAGTGAAAATGGGCAGCCTATCATGCTGCTGTTGCTGTTTAGTGGAATAGGAGATGAGAGCGTTGGTCCTGTTGATCAATGAATAAAGAATAGTCATCTATTTGATACACCTGTGGAAAGCAAATTGGCTGATACCGGTGATGTCTCCCTCCCTTGCCTGGAAAGAGCCAGACTAGAGCATACTCATCACTGGTATCAGCCAATTTGACAGTGGCAATACCATCCCTTTGATAGAAAGTGGCTGCAAACCTGAAACAGATGGCACAGCTCTATAACTACTCTCTTCCTGAATCGGAGTTTGCGGTGTCAGATTTTCTCTATCATTACCAAATAGCTGCGCTTTGGCCTGTAGATACAGTCGATGGAATAATATACATTCCAAGAGCAAGTTCAGTTGTCTGAGTTCAATAGTTATGTTACCATTGATCTACTAATGGCCATGGTAAACGTTTCTGAAAGTTTTATGCTCGAATAGAGGCCCATGAGCTGATTAAAACCCTCTGTTCGCCTTGTTTTGTTTTAATAAGTTATTTGTCCTTATTCCAGTACATAAGATGCTAGCATTGTCATTATAACGATTTAACATAATAACAAAATATTTTAATAACCTCATATTTGTGGTCCAACCACTCAATATTTTCTGAGAGAATCTAAAGTTAATGCTTAGTAGTATGGATTTAACAAACTTTCAGGAATTTCAGGTTATGGCCAATATGCCTCTGGTGCCCTCTGATATCCCTCTCATCCTTTTCTATTAAAGCCAGTGAAAGATTAGGACTGAAAGCAACGCCCATGGTTTACTCGTGTGGCTACTAAAGGAAGTGAACAAAGCAGCATTAAGGAATCTGTTCTGGAGAGGCAAGAGGCTCGCTGGCCTTTAGCCCTCATTGAAATGGATGAGATTAACACACTGTATGTGAAACAAGGAAAACGACAGTATTTAGAATCAAATTTGAATTGAAGATGAAACACTCTCAGACAGCATACTGCCATCAGGCAGCCAAATCAGGAATTTAAAGTGCTGTATAAAATAAGCAGAAAACAGGTGAGTTAAAGACCTCATGGTCTTTCCACTCTTGTGTGTACATTCCCTGTCGACATGAGCACTTTCGCCACCATTCAGATTTTAGGAATGAATCACTTTTAATTGATTAGAAACACTGAAATGAGTTAGCCTTTATGATAAAATAGCTATTAAAACAACATCTAAAAATGATCAAAAAATAGATTATTTGAATGTTAGGGATTGTATTGACTGAGATAGTAGAGATTAATGTCGGGTAAAAGCATACATTTCAAGAGCAATTTTAGTAGTCTAAGTTCAATAGTTATGTTACAATTGATCCATCAATGGCCATAGTAGTCATTTCTGAAAGTTTAATGCTGGAATAGAGGCCCTTGAGCTAATTAAAACCCTCTGTTGGCTTGTTTTGTTTTTAAATAAGTTCTTTTTCCTTATTCCAGAACACAAAATAATTCTTATAACTATGTAACATAATAAAACATTTTTAATAATCTCATATTTGTTCAATCACTTAATATTTCTGAGAAAAACTGAAGTTAATGCTTAATAGTATGGATTTAACAGACTTTCAGGTTGTGTTATGAATAGCTGACGGTATGCAAGAATTTTACAACACTGAAATTGGAAGTAGAAATCCCATCTACTACATCCTGTTTTAATCGAAGCTCGAGATCAAATAGCCATGAAGAGTATTGCTTTTCATGTTGATATGCTGTTCTAAACAGCATCAACAAAGGAATGCACATGCACAGTCGAAGAGGTAAACTGTTATGACATTTCCCATCATTTTCAGCTCTTGTGCTTGCACTCAAGAACAATCTCTCTCTTTAATCTTTTTGATGATTTTTTGAAGTTGAGTTCTGAAAAATGGAACACACTCTCATTTTGGGAACCCATTGTCACTGTTGAGAATTCTCAAGTTCCCTTTACTTGGCTAAATAATAACGTGCCTTGATTCTCAGTCTCTGCAGAGTGTCCCTTACTAAATTAGTGAAATTTTTCATTTCCCATTGCAGCTATCACATGAGTCCTCTGAGTAAATTTAGTGCCAAATTGGAGGCAATTTTGAGCTTTAGACACATGCCAACTAGAAATTGGGTTGTAACTGCTCATGCTCATTTCATGTAGGATTTATACAGCTAAAAGAGAGAAAAGACTTTCATATTATCAGACTGGACTGGAATCACATTCAGGTCCCACAGGTGAAATTCTCTGCTTTAGCCCCCTCAATCTCAATCCTAAACCTTTACTGAGAACAAGAAGGGGAATTGACCAACATTCGATTTTTTTTTTTAAGTGACCAGTGAAGTAGGCTATGATGTACAATTATTACACTGCTGAAGTGAATTAATTCCAGCTATAACTTCACATCATCCCTGTGGAAGAGCCGAATTTGAATCTTGGTTATAATTTGCAGTTAACCACAGTTTGCTGTGTAATGGGAGTACAATATTTATAGAAAAAGCTAGGTGGAGAGCGATTGCTTCCTCTAAGTTTGCCTCTTGGTGTATTATTCAAGTTAAAGTATTGATTGGTCAATACAGATGTTGTGGGCTGCAGTGATCTGCCCGAATATGTGAAAGGGACTAGTGTTAGGGGAGAAAAGTAGAGAAATATGATGAGAGGAGAATCTGTAGATTGAGTTAGAGATGTACAAAAGCAATTGTCCTTTGATAGAATGATTCCCTGTAACTTTAGCATTACCTTTTCCTATGTCTTGAATACTATCAGGAAGACAACCAGGACTCCATTTTCCCAGGCAACCCATCATGTTTTCAATAAGCGGGATATAGAAACATAGAAAATAGGTGCAGGAGTAGGCCATTCGGCCCTTCGAGCCTGCACCGCCATTCAATGAGTTCATGGCTGAACATGCAACTTCAGTACCCCATTCCTGCTTTCTCGCCATACCCCTTGATCCCCCTAGTAGTAAGGACTACATCCAACTCCTTTTTGAATATATTTAGTGAATTGGCCTCAACAACTTTCTGTGGTAAAGAATTCCATAGGTTCACCACTCTCTGGGTAAAGAAGTTTCTCCTCATCTCGGTCCTAAATGGCTTACCCCTTATCCTTAGACTGTGACCCCTGGTTCTGGACTTCCCCAACATTGGGAACATTCTTCCTGCATCTAACCTGTCTAAACCTGTCAGAATTTAAAATGTTTCAATGGCTGTAAAAGAATTACAGAGACCAATGATTCAGATATAAAAGGCAAAATTCTTCCTAGCCATGGTTCTGCATGTCCTTCAGATGTATGTTTTGTACTGTCAGATTTAGAATGCAGAGATCAGACCACAGGTAGATTTCACTATCTGGAATGATGACCAATGGAATGAAGATCAGACAGGTTCTTTAATGGGTGTGTGAACCACCCGCTAGATTATCACCCAGTTAGTGAAGATCGAATCTACACCATTGTTTAAAGTATATGGACACATAGGGGTCCGAAAGTCTGCTGGAATTTGCAGGATCAACCATAGGTTGGGCAGCTCATGGGTTAGATGGGCAAGTTTTATGAAATGGCATTAGCAAAGCACATCGTGGCTAGCCATGATACAGGCCAGCATTAAGTCTGGGCCATACTCATAAATGCATAGAAGCACAGGCAGAACTGGAAACATACTTACAATTAAGAGCACAAAAATATATACATACACAGCTCTTCTTCAAATTCTCAGTAGAAGCTTCCACAATAAATAGAGTATGTGCTCCACAATATGTTTGTTTAGGGAACAAACCTCACCATCAATAACTTAAAAAAAATGATGCAAGTACATTCTTTGCTTCAATCTTCAGCTTTCTTGTTGAATCATTTGGTTTAGACCGTGAGTACTAATGTCATCATCAAGGAAACGGGTTTGGAGTAGTTACCAAACTTAATGAGGCAACAAAATCAATCTTTCTGCTATACAAACGAGGTGGCAATAGTGACTCCCGCAGCATAACGTTCCATCTCAAGAATAGTTTTGTTGTGCATGTTGCTAGAATTACAGCGCCAACAATTGCCAATAGCTCGGTCAGTGGAGCAGAGCACTATATGCTACTCTATCTTCTGGCCATAGGTGGAATTTGCTGAGCCCGCTCTTATAGGCCAGCATTATGATTTTCCCCCGGTGCAGTTGTTTTGTGTTATGACAGTGCCCTGAAATCACTTCATAATATAAATGGGAAAAATAGAAATTAAAACAAAATGCTGGAGTTAAGGGAGCATGTCATAATCAAGAGAAATTACATTGTGAAGATGTTCTTTAACAGGCATTTAAGGAAGGATATACTTGCATTGGAGGCAGTTCAGAGAAGGTTTACTAGGTTGATTCCGGAAATGAGGGGGTTGACTTATGAAAGTAGGTTGAGTCTGTACTCATTGGAGTTCAGAAGGATGAGAGGTGTTATTGTCAAAACATATAAGATACTGAGGGGTTTCGACAAGGTGGATGCAGAGAGAATATGAGTTTCCACATAGGGGAAATTAGAAATAGTGGGCATAGTCTCAGAATAAGCGGCTCCTATTTAAAACTGAGATGAGGAGGAATTTCTTCTCAGAGGGTCGTAAATCTGTCGAATTCTCTGCTCCAGAGAGCTGTGGATGCTGGGTCATTGAATACATTTAAGGTGGACATACAGAATTTTGAGCGATAAGAGAATAAAGGGTTATGGGGAGCGGGCAGGGAAGTGGAGCTGAGCCCATGATCAGATCAGCCATGATCTTATTAAATGGCAGAACAGGCTCGAGGGGCCAATGGCCTACTCCTGCCCCTATTTCTTATGTTCTTATGATTACTATGTTTTTTCCTTCCCTCGTATTCACTTTTTGCCATGCATCAGTGCTCGCGTGGACAGGCAACTTGGTACTTATCAATGGAAGGTATGCAAAAGCAATCCAGGTTGGATAGTTCTCCAAAGTCTCTGTGGATTAAATCTCATCCGACTGGACTTGGATACATGTGGAGTATTTGAATAGTGGATTTCAGCCTTTTCCAAGTGGAAACTTGGTCTCAACAGAAAATGTTTCTTAAAGTTAGTTAAATTGATCATGTGTCTGCACTGAATTACCCAATTTGAACTGGAAATGTCATTATCTAAAGCTAGTGTAAAGCAATTGACAGACTTTGGGTCTGCCAGCGCGAACTGGGCACAGGAAACGATCCCTGTGGCAAAACAGGTAGGCCCGAGGCTCATTCAATATTGGGCCTTGGGTCTCCTTTCAATTAAGCCAGCGCACTGTGCATGTTGGCTGTGTTCCCAGGCAGCTCGCCAGCGAAGTGGATTCAAATTTTTGGCTGCTGCATTGCCGGTAGCTGCCCTCAAGAAGACCCTGAGAAGGGCAGATAGGGACGGTGATCGGGAGGGGTCAGCAACAGTCTTCTGGAGAGCTGGGAGGAACGCTCCTGTTCCTCCCAGCTCCACATTCAGCGAATTATTTTTTTTAAACAAACTTACCTTTTTGGTGGTGGCATCCAGTGGTCACTTTAAGGAGGCTGGTTAGGCCTAATGTAGATTTAGTTATCCTGAAAGCAACTCACCTGGCACCGGCAGCTTTCAGGGTAGCTCAGTTTTGGGAAACGGTCCTGAAACAGGTGTTAGGCTTCCTATTTTCATATGCAAAGGAACTAATGTCTGTTTCAGGAGCAGGTTCTGAACGCCTATACTTCAGCCTGTAGCGATATGGTAGATGACACACTTTCAGCACGGAATTTGCACATGCACGTCACCCGCCATAGTGAATGCTTATGCATCCAGGAAAAAAAATCATTGCAGACCATTTGGTCAGTCCCAGTATCCATTATAATTTGGCGCTCAAAAACAGCAAGGGAACAGACTTCCATATTGTGTTCTCAATTTTAGGTGGCAGAGAAAGAGGTGAAAAGGATCGGGAAAAGCTAGAAATTCTTCCACGTGTTATATTTATTTCATACATAAAATCCTGTGCCCTTTCTAGCCAATAGAATGAGACGCCAAGATAAGAACAAAAGAAAGAGAAAATCAAAGCCAAAAAAGTAAAGTACGTGACAAAGTAATTGTATTCTTGGTGAATTCTTATTCCTGTGTACACATGAAAAGAAATCCCAATGAAAGCACAAAGGAAATACTGAGATAATACAAAGAAAGCAACAAGGAAACACAGGGTTACTGCAGAAGAAGTACAAGAAAAATACAGGGACAGTATCAAGAAAATACAAAAAAATAGAGCAACAGAACCAAGATAATACATGAATACTATCAAAGAAATATGAGAAAATACAACACATCAAAGAAATAAAAGAAAAACACAAGAACACAGCAAGAAAATATAGGGTAAAAATCTATAATTGCATGAATTCAATGGAGTTTAGAAATTGTGTGCATTCATTTAAAGATTTAAATACAAGATTGTGGAACAAACTTAATTAAAAAAAGTCTTCAACCAAAAATTACAGATTACTGGTTAACCTAAATTTCTGTTTATCAAGCAGAGGGTAACATTGAAGTAATTTTTATGTCTAGTAATAAATGAAGATGTCCTGCAAAATACTATCCCTAACTCCGAGTAATGAAGGAAGGTCAATAGGGTTTAATTTGACCAGCTGCTCCATTGGAGGAAAAAAAAGGAACACACCAGCTGAGCTGACTACCTTAGAAATGTGTGAAGTTGCATCTCTCCTCTGTCGTTGGTCAAATCCTACCATAGTAATCTATTACGTCAAAACAGACTAATAAGGAGAATTGGTATTCAATATTGCAAGGATGATGCTCGTGTGTAGCTCCAATTGCATTCATGGACTCCAATAGCTGCTGCCAGTTAACATTTATGGCAGTAGCTAGTTATTTGGCTTAAATGACAAATTCCACTATATAGCTTGGGATGATATGCTAGTCATGTGCCTCCCTTTAAACATCTTAGTTCAGAAACTATTACGAATACAACTGATCAGCTATGCTTATGAATTTGCTTCACAGCACTTAAACACAATAAAGGAAGTATTTGGATGAATTTGATGTGCAGTTCTTTAACTGTATCTTGCAAGCGCAATGACAGGACCACACATGAAATAAATGAGCAACTCTGTCAAGCAGTCGTAGGATTAATACTTGTTCATTGATACCAACTCAGATAGAAATATAGAAACATAGAAATTATGTGCAGGAGCAGCCCATGCGGCCCTTCGAGCCTGCACCGCCTTCCAATAAGATCATGGCTGATCATTCAACCTCAGTACCCCTTTCCTGCTTTCTCTCCATACCCCTTGATCCCTTTGGCCGTAGGGGCCATATCTAACTCCCTTTTGAATATATCTAACGAACTGGCCTCAACAACTCTCTGCAGTAGGGAATTCCACGGGTTAACCGCTCTCTGAGTCAAGAAGTTTCTCTTCATCTCGGTCCTGAATGGCTTACCCCTTATTCTTAGACTGTGACCCCTGGTTCTGGAACTCCCCAGCAACAGGAACATTCTTCCTGCCTCTAACCTGTCCAATCCCGTCAGAATTTTATATGTTTCTATGAGATCCCCTCTCATTCTTCTAAACTCCTGTGGATATAAGCCCAGTTGATCCAGTCTCTCCTCATATGTCAATCCTGCCATCCCAGGAATCAGTCTGGTGAACCTTCGCTGTACTCCCTCAATAGCAAGAATGTCCTTCCTCAGATTAGGAGACCAAAATTGAGATAAATTGGTACATTTAGTATCAAAATTTCTTGCTCAAATAGCGACGAAATGGGTTCCAAAAGGAAGAGGATGATGTGAACAAATATGATGGCAAGAATTCATGAAAGCTCTACTGAAAGTCAGAATGAAACTGGAAAGAAACATAGAATTTGCCCAACGGCATAGTGTGCAAAACCAGTGAACTGTTTAACTGGAGTGAAAGATTCTCTCTTGTTCACAGTTAAAGCTTCCCTGCCCCTTAAATACAGCTCTATTGTTTTAAAAAGTGAAGAATTAAAAAACTTTGAGGGAGAAATTGGCCTGCTTTGCACCTCTCGTTAACGCCTGCGGGGCGCTAAGGGGTTACCGACTGGGGACAGTAACGGGGCAACTGATCAGGTGCGGCACATTCACCGACGTCGGCACTTTCCTGGCGGTTTTGTGCTAGCGCTAACACTTACCACCTTGCTCTCTTGCGCCACATAGATCGTGATGTAATCCGGTGTGCAGCGCCCCATGATATTAGCTCGCACCCCCTGCAGTATTGACAGGTGTTAACAATGTCAGTTGCAGGAAGCGTAGTCACCTCGGCTGGCCGCTTGGGGAGCGATATTTAAATACGGTGGTGGTCAGGCAGGGCAAAGTTTATTAGTCTCCTCAGTCTGGTGTCTTCTGATTGTTTTTAACCCCGCGATTCCTCAGTCCTCCACTCTCAGAGTGCTTGGGGCTGTTATGCATGTAGCGCAGGTCCCATGGCCCCACAGAGACAGCATGAAGATTGAGTGAACCCATTAATAGCCCTTCCCTTTAAGCAAGGTCCTCCAAAGACGGCAGCAATGCACTGAACTTTGTTCAGCGCTTTGCCGCTACCGCCCCTCTCACACACTTTAGTGCTCTAAGGAAAGTGGTAGTGCTTGATTTAGCCCTCCACTTTTCTCTTGGAGTGCTAAAGCGGAAGTTGTCGGAAGCAGCAAATCATTTTCGCCTGGCAATACTTTTGCGTTCCTTCAAAAGCTATCATCCCAAAAGGGGTACTCTGCAATTTCTAGCCCTTTAGTTATCATATGTGTGAAATGTGCTTTTAAAAAATATTTTGCTATCTGCGCCAAATGAAAAACTCAAAAGGTGATTACTGATATTGACTATGATACTATTTAATTCAATTTTCATTCACAAAATAAGCATCATGTGCAAAAATGCTGTATCTTTATTATTTGTTTAATTGGACAATTGTACTACAGTTGGCACTCCCTAAGAGCATTAGAATATGGAGTAGTTACTAGGGATGAGCAAGTAAATGAATTTTGGATGTAAAATAACAAAATGGACATTTTAATGCTATCCAGGAAGCCCACAGCTGTCCCTATATGTGCATAGCTTTAAAATAAATGCAACTTGCTTATTTAGATAAATAAAAGTCCTTCTGTACCTCTTTTCCTGTCACATCATTGTGCTGAAAACCTGCTGAAATAACAAGTGGCATGCAAGTGGCCATGGCCACAGGAATAAAAATTATTTTTATTTCTCATCACCAATAATCTTTTTTTGGGAGGGAGACTGATTGGTGGAGGTAGTATCTGCCTCTGATCTAATTATCCACATCTCTTAAAGGTATAGTGGAAGGGTGCATCCTTGTTCCCTGATGGTGTTGGGAGGTCTGTTCTTACAACTAGAGTTATTAGTTTCACGACAACCCACAGTTTGCAGGTTCCTATACTGAAGATGGAACCCCAAACGATCTGAAAGTGAAAGAATGCACTCGTAATAACTGTACTGCAATCCTGTAAGAATGACTTTAAATGAAAAAGATCATGGAGTTAAATTTCTGTAAGCCATATCCCATTATCATAAGGTCATTCTGACCTAAGTGCTAACCTGAAAAGATGTTCCTTCCTCTTGGGTCCTTAGTGGTGTGCTGGTGTCTAAACAACAATTGAGCTCTCTTGGATTATCATTTGGATATGCTGAAGAGCATTGCACTATTGGAGGTGTCATCTTTCTGATGAAAATTTAAACCAAGCCCTCATCTGCTACCTTAGATGGATGTAAAAAGCACTATTCGAAGAGGGACAGGGGAGACCTCCTGGTGTCCTGGCCAATATTTATCCCTCAACCAATATCTAAAAAAACACATCATCTGGTTATGTCTCTCATTGCTGTTTGTGGGACCTTGCTGTGCGTAAATTAGCTGGCACACTTCCCACATTATAATAGTGAGTACCCTTCAAAAAGTAATTGAATGACTAATAAGTGCCTGAGGTCGTGAATAGCGCGATATAAATGTCCTTTGCTTTCCTTTCCAGCATTGTGGGCCTTACTTACAACACCAGTACAGCAAGTATGCCTGCTTTATGCCATGCAACGTGCTGAGTAGAACTGATGGAATTTTCCAGGGAACCTTGGCATCCAGTCAGTCCTGCTTGAAATGTGACATCATGATGGTGTGGAGGGGGTATGGAAGGGGCCTCCCATTGGAATTGATCAATTCGGCTAGAAAGGGGTAAAAAAAAAGTTTCACCCCAAATTCCTCCTCCCACTATGATTACACTAAGTCTACACAAAAACAGTGTGGACATTCTCGGCTATGGATTTTATTCGGTCGTTAAGATACTAGCTTCACAATCCCACAGCTACAGCTTTTTATCTTGCTTAAAACTGATAGTTATGTTGACAATTTTCATTTTATAGGGCTATAGTTGTTTAATGCAATTTATTTCAAGTTTATACATCATTTTTCTAAAAATGTTTCAGTGCAAACACTACAATCTGTTCTGAGTGAGTGGCCAGAGGTGTAAAACCAATAACCTCCTTCAACAGTAGATCTCCTGTCCAACCCCAAAAATTGAAAATAGGGCAGGTCTGTAAGCGTAGCACTTTAGCTCTACCACTTATCCCTTTTCCTTATGGGGAAATTGTTTTACCTATAAAAAGAGTATAGGAATGTGTAAAATCATTGGTAGTAACCATTTTGTTCTTGATTCTTTCCTAGTTTGTTGGGACACAAATTATGATAACTCTCTTAGCTAATCTGTGAGGAACTTCAATGCCAAAGCAGAAAGACCCACTTGTAGAAAATCCAGTATGATCTATTGATGAGAGTCGTCTTAGCATAATGGTTCAACAATCGAAAACAAAGAGTCCATAGTTTACTTATTATAAGTAATCCCCTGGAGAGGCTGCTGCCACTGGAGGGCCATGGTCATGTTGGATTATCAGTACTGTTATGATTGAATGATCAGTGGATATAATTGTCAGCTATTAGTTGCCAGGAAAGCAGTTTAATATATGTGAGTGCCTTTATGGCTTTCATTTGGTATATAAAAATGTTGTGCAGATTATAGATTATTGACTTTGTGAATTTGATTGAAAGGTATGAATTGAAATTATAATTTAATCAATGCAATTTAGCAATCATTTTTGAATGTTGTGTATGAATGAAATCCATGAGAATGACTTGATCAAAATAAATTAACCAGGAGGAATAAGGAATAATGTTTTGCAAAATAATCCCAATTTGTGAGTGACGCTTATTGGGATTAAACCCAAATATGTTGTTAACAATTGCCAATATGAACCGTCAAAACTACTAAGGATGAGGCTAACTTAAGCCGGTAATGGGAAGGATTTCTTAACTGAGGATATCTGTTTGGTTAAAAAAGGAATAGGATTCATAGGTGTTTTCATGTGAACAATCTAGCATCTTTCACAGAAAATGTGGTAGCTAAATAAAGGAAATGTTCTGACTGCATACCTGAATTAATAAGCAAGGAGACTGTTATAAGAGGGCTCAATAGGTCTTTAAAGGTATTAAGGCTGAAAGTGCAGAGTAATTGTGGTAGTATCACATGGGCAGAGCACACACACGCTTGTGCTAAATGGAGACCAGAGAAAAATAAAAATTGTTTTCATGACGAGCCTTGTAATCCATCAGAGCAAAAAGGAAATAAAATCAAAGCAATAAAGGGTATCTTGTTAATGATACTAAATGATCCTAATAGCTGTAGGATGTGTTCACTGGTAATTTAACTTATTTACTGTGTGGGGGAACCTGTGTGGAAAATGGGTGCTGAGTTTGCCTAAAAACTGAACCTGTTCAGAAAAAATTTTTCAAAATGGAGAAATTGACCTAAATTGCACAAATTAATGACTGCATTTCAAAAAGTAATGCACTGATTGTGAAGGACTTTGGGACAAACTGAGGATGTAATTAGACACTAGATTAATGCAAATTATTTTTGCCTTTGTTCCTGGTTTAAAAGTGTAATGTATGTGTCTTAAAAGAGTGAATCTGTGCCCATGCACAAAGAAAAAGCTCCGGTTATCTTCGAGTCATCAGAACTAATGGTAGGATTACAAGCAGGTACTGATAACGTGGATAAGTCAATCTTCCTTGCTATGTAAATTTTGTCAACTACTTGGAGAATACTTTTATGCACAATATTGGCGCTAAGCTTTGATGACACTTGTAAGGACTGTCTTTGTTTTCAGTACCGTTTGAAATCAAATAAAGTTAAGTTCTTAATGGTAATTCATACCCTGTAGAATAAACAGGAAGATGTCTGCAGTTAGCATGACAAACACTTAAAGCAACCTCTACAACATATATGTGGAAGTAAAACATAAGATACTATTGTGAATGTGACAAGTGGCATGCAGCTATTGACTGATAACACAGAAGTTAAAATCTACGTTTACCACAGGATGCACAATATTTACACCTGCTGGGAATAATCTGTACTCCTTTTCAGTACTGGTACTTCATTGTCTTATTATTGCTCTGTTATATTACAAGTTGGGATTAAAAATTAAAATCTTCCTACATTGTTATGGGAAAGAGATTCCTTTTGGCTAATTCATGCAACAGCATTGCTACTAGAAGCAAGAGAAATTCATGACTCAACTGTCCATGCTCCCCTTTCAAGTAGAATTATCTGGCAGTAATGAGGGAAGGATAGTGCAGGTTTTGCAGAAATAAACTTGCATTCAACGTTATTTATATGACACCTCACTCTTTAAAATGAAAAGCTCGCTGGGTGATCTGGTAGCTAAAAAGGTAGAATTTTAATCTGAATGTTCAAGTCCTCGAATTGCCTACTGTTCAAACCTGCTTTCCTCAGTTGAATCAATTCTCAACCAAGCAACTAAGTGGAGCATCAAGTGTGAACCAGTTCTTCTATTTTGAGGGAGAGGCGAGTACAGAAAAAAAACTGAGTGCAACTTGACTTGCACAAGATTTGTTAGCTCAATTGCTATACAATCCTGAAAATGGTTCTGGAGGAGTCACAGTCTACGTCGTTCCTCTCTCCCAATGGATGAGAATATATGGAAGTGTGACAAATTTGATTTCAAATTGGAAGACATGTGTTTGGAAAAAGATTGTAAAGTCTAAAACAAGAAAAAATCTAAATATAAAACTAGTTTATATTTAAAATAGAGTACAAGCCAATTTTTGGATGGGCTGTTCTACAAGCCAATTAATGCTGGCTAAGTGTGAGCCAGGATTGATAATGAAAATAAAAACTAAGTCTATGGCTTAGTTACCCACTCTACAACCTAAAGGAGGACGTGGGGCGATAAGCTTATAAAAGGCAAAACTATGAGAGACGTAACATGAGGAGTTAGTTTTCTGCCAATTCAGCATAGATTGAAACCTCTTTCCAAATGGAATGTGTGAAAAGTGGATCAGATTAACAACTGTATAGGTTTAAAAATAGAAAAATACTACTTGAGTGTGCGACTGAATCAGCTCATGATTGATCGACTCAAATAGATCTTATATCTACTTCCAGTACATGCAAAACACTGCAATAACAGGCTGTCTTTTTTTAACCTGATTATGGCTGTGTTACTTTGCAGGTCTAAATGTAAAATGATGAAAAGTTAAGTACAACATATATAATTTGAATGGGTAAAAGCTTGCAATGTCAGCGTGACTCATGGTGGAAAAGGAAATGAGTGGTTTGGTGTGTGTACATAGAAATGAGACTGATAAAGCAGCATATGGACTTGATAAATCAAAGGCACAGTTTTAGTTGCATAAACTGACAGCTGAAGTAAGGTTAATGGAGACTGCCAGCACGTTGTCATGGAAACACTGACTATTGGCACTGCACCATTTCATACCTTATCCAATACATTCCTGGTTGCTGGTAGTAGTCCACTGACTCTGATCGGTTGATGGAAAACCCCTGGTCCAGCTGAGCAGAGAGAAATTGGCAACTCAGTGGATTGCCATTGTGTCCCCATACCCAACAGACCCATGACGAGGCCAGCCTGCTACTTATTCATACTGAGCTATAGACATTATTCTGGCAACATTTTACCAACTATCAAACTTACAAATAAGGTCAAATTCCAGCTTTAGGAAAATCTGAATGTTGCAATGCATAAGTATAAATAACATGCACATCTCACATAAAATGCAGTCTCTATAATACTGCAACTTTTTACATTAGTAAAGTAGTAAAATAATTTCAACCATAGAGTCAATCACAACACATCAGACTGATTCAGCATATTGCATATTGCAGACGGTTTTAATTTAATTCACCTGATTCCAGACAAAACAATACCTATCAATCCGGTTCAGTTTAATTTAGATTAACCCAGTCAATAATGGTAAATGACAGGTGTTTTATTTTTAAATACAAATGGTGTTCTCAGATTTGTAATGATAAAGCTTGATGTGTGGTAATATGCTGCCTGAAAAGTTATCCAACTTCTCACACCAACATAATGTTCTATGTTTTTATATTCTTCATAACTATAGTTCTACATATGGTTGCTAAGTTTTTGTAATGACATCTATTCACAACATATTGGGCCCAAGTTTCCACACGAGGGGCGCCCGTTTTTCGTGCCTAAAACGGCGCCGGAAAAAAAACTCGCGATTCTGGAGAGCCCTGCAGTTCCTTGTCTGTTTGGCGCGGCGCCCAGGGGGGCGGAGCCTACACTCGCGCCGATTTTGTAAGTGGGAGGGGGCGGGTACTATTTAAATTAGTTTTTTCCCTGCTGGCAACCCTGCGTGTGCGCGTTGGAGCGTTCGCGCACGCGCAGTGTGAAGGAAACATTGGCACTCGGCCATTTTTGTAGTTCTTTGTAGCTGTTTAATTTTTGAAATTTTTTTAATAAAAGCACATTGCCATCAGCACATCAGCACTGAGGCGTCCTGCAGCCTTCTCACTGTCTCCTTCCTGCCCGCCGTCTGGAACGGCTTCCTCCCCCCCCCCCCCACACTGCGTTCGGTCGATCGGGCCTGCACTCCCGCCCGCCGTCTGGAACAGCTTCCTCCCCCCCCCGCTGCGGTCGGTCGGTCGGGCCCGCACTCCCTCCCTCCCGCCCGCCCGCCATCGGGAACGGCTTCCTCCTCCCCCCCTGCCGTCGGGAAAGAACGGACGAACTTGTGAGGCTGGCTGAAGCACTTGCACACAGGTAGGAAGATGGTTTATTTAATCTTTTTTTTGCTTATAAATTTTTATTCAGGTTGGATTTATTTGTATAATATTTGTAGAAGTATAAATAAGGATTTATTGTAGAATTTAATGACTTCCCTTCCCCCCCTCCCCCCCCACCTCGTTCTGGACGCCTAATTTGTAACCTGCGCCTGATTTTTTAATGTGTAGAACGGGTTTTTTCAGTTCTACAAAAATCTTCACTTGCTCCATTCTAAATTAGTTTGGAGTACGTTTTCACTGTGGAAACTTTCAAATCAGGCGTCAGTGGCCGGACACGCCCCCTTTTGAAGAAAAAATTCTGTTCCAAAGTAGAACTGTTCTACCTGACTAGAACTGCAGAAAAAAAAATGTGGAGAATTTCGATTTCTAAGATAGTCCGTTCTCCACCAGTTGCTCCTAAAAATCAGGCGCAAATCATGTGGAAACTTGGGCCCATTATTCTTTATATTTTAATAACCTCGCCCATAATATCTTTACTGTTGTGGTCATAAACCATCCTTTTCTGCATTGGCTACTTGAAGTACACTGGACTAGTGCTTAGAGAGTTAATGTTCTTGTACCAAGTACAAACCTCTCATTGTTAGCACAGCAGTGGGCCTCTCACTTCCTAACTTGCTGACCAAGGCTTTGAGGTTCCAGAGCTTTATGTCACTCCAATCCATTTGACACACTCGGGTTTGTTATACCAGTTCAAATATGAATTGTTAGGCAAACGGCATTGCCATTGCTATAATTTCATTTTCTTTTAACAGAGAATGCAAGAGATGACTGGACATTGGCTACTTGTCTCATTATAAGCATGTCTCATACTGGCTAAATGTCTATAATCTACAGCCTGGAATGTGTCACACTACCAGCTTAAGAGAAATACATGGAGTCCTGTGGTCTATTGGGGGTGAGGATGTGGAACACCCAGGTATAAAAACCTTTTAAAAAGGCTTGTTCCTCCAGTATACACTTCAACCTATTTAAAGAATTGCACATAGTTTGATAATAATATCTAGGCAGTGTATTCACAAAAATCCTATTAATTTACACCTCCTCTACATTAAAAGATAATCTTAATAAATATTCTTGGACATAAATGAGTTGGCAAAAATACACAACATAATTTAGAAAAATGGCTGTGTTTAAGACTAAGGAGTCGAAATTCCATCGAACCCCCACCCGTTACGCCGGCGGGAGGCAGCTAATGGGCAGCAACGGTAAGCAGCGTCCACGCCTGCGCAGAAATTCAGTAGGCTCTTTGGCAGAGGTGCAAAGCGCTAACGCTGCGCCGGCTAACGCCACCCACGCGGTGACATCATCCGGCATGCAACGCCTCCTTGGCGCCTCTATCGCTATATTTAGTTTGAACGTCGGCTTTCCCGGCAGGTGTTCTTACAGCTTGAAAAAAGTGGTGAGTAAGCAGGGGAACTCGGGAGGAATCGCCCAGCGAACAAGGAAAGTTTTTTTCTTTCTTTATTTCTTCATTTTTTTCATTAGTTGTAACAGTGAGGAAGTTTGTGTGTGGGTCAGAGAAGTTTGAGGGCTTTTTCTTTCTTCCCTTTTCCCGTTTTTCAGCAAGCATAGCGGCAGCCTCCCCTTGCGAAATTCAGTAGGCCTCTTGAGCTCCCACCCGAGGATGAGTGTGCAACACCACTTTTTAACGCTGCTCTCTCATCTTTGGCCGTTAAAAGTAAATGCGCCAGTTTGAGTCTGCACCGAATGTCTGGCGATAAAATCAGCACTCAGGCGTTGACACCGCCTCAAAAACAGCGGTACCGAATTTCGACCCCCAAGTGTGTTTTTAGTCCTATAAATTCCAGGAATTTATATTATTTTCAAAAAACTAGGAAGCCCAATTTTGATCTGATTCATTAAGAGTTAATATTACATATACTACAAATTTATTTGTCAAATAATGAATTTGACATTATAGCTCTTAAAAGCCTAAGACACAGAATTAGTTCATATTGTTAATTTTCAGTTATAGTTTAAGCAAAACTGCAAATGTAGGTCAGTTAATAGGTCTGACTAAAATGAAGTCTTGTCTCATACCACTTTAAAATGGATGTTGTATGATTTATTTATTTATATATTTATTATAATAGATGCTGCTAGTTCCTGAAATGGTCATCTTGAAAATCATGGTACCATATGACTAAAATCCTTTTTGACCGTTTATTTACTCCAGGTTAACAATATCAGTTTAAGTAGAGGTATTTGCTGTTTTAGTTGACCTTTTAAGAATGTTTTCAGAGATTTATAAAATAAAAAAAGGCATATTCTTGTCCATTAATATAAAGATTTTCTGTATAAAATGTAATATAATACTTCTTGTTGTACTTTGATACATCTTGCACATTGCCAAAATAACCAATTTTTTTATTTCAAGAAACTGCCCTTAAGCTAAATCCATGCTCTCCATTTGTTCACATCCATTGCCTTTCCGAACAGATGGAAGCCACGTCCTCTTGTCCACAGATGCCATCTGGTGGCAGTTTAGTTTGTGCAAAATGTTTTTATAGCTCCTCCAATGGCCATTAATGAATATCATAGTTAAATCTCCTGCGATCGGTTAATTCTCATTTCTCTTCTGTATGTTATTTAAAAGTTCCCACTTTTTAACAAGCAACTATAATGACCCTTTTAAATACTGCATTGATGGCTTGAAAATGTTTTAATAGGTACAATTGAGCAGCTGTATTAGGAAGCTTACAATTTATGAACTTACTACACTACTCATACTATTACTATTCTTGCATCAAATTATAAGTTCATATAACACATATTTATAGCTTTTTGTGAGCAGATTTATTTTAATAAATTCATTACAAAAGATTAACCTGATTTTGATTTACCAATAGAGAATTTAATATAGGAACCTTGCCATGTCTCAATATGTTGGAAGACTATAAGTACAATAACAATTTCAGATTCTGAGAAGTTAAATAACTGTATTTTTGAAGGCCTCGTTCCTGCTAAGTTAATTGATGCCATTAGTTGTGCATGGATATTTTCTGTAGTAATATACCGTTGAGAGTGACAGCAACAAAAAAAACCTGTTGTGGTGGTGTCAATTTCTTTGTTCCAACAACCATCATGAAATAATTCTTTGAATTGCTATGTTTGTCCTTTAAAACATTATGATTGTATTATTGTACCTAAGTAGTCAGATTCTTGTATACATATTTAATACTGAATATTAAAATATATAAAACAATTATTTAAATGCTGAACTAGTTAAAATCAATTATATTTTAGAAAATATAACTTTGACTTAAGAGACTAAAACGATCTAAAAGGCATAGATATTCTAAGAATTGTACATGAGAAAACAGCTCCACATGACCAGACATATCCTGTTAGAAACCTTAGCCACTGAGTGCCTGACCCCAAAAGAAATGACTGGCCTCACAGGATATGTTAGAGGTTAGAGGTTATTCTCAACTCATAGAATATGTCGAAGAGTTGAACAAAGAAGACATATCTGATTGAAGTCCTAATGGTCACCCTGGGGTCAAAAAAAAACTAGTGCAGAAATGTATTTGGTAATATGTGAATTACTTCAAGTTCAAAACTGTAAACTGAAATAGCTTATTTCCATGGAAAGTCAATTTCCTGGAAGTTTCCTCTGACACATACAACTTAGTCTATACAGTTCAGCAGCCAATCCTCTCATTAGATGCGGTAGAGTTTTAAAAAATGTTTCCACATTGAAAGCTTAACAGTTCTTTTATTGTTAATATTCATCCATCCTTTTTAATTATGTAAAGTGCACTTTGTGAGGTTAAAAAAAATCAACTTCTGAGACGTGTCTGTAAAAATAACTCGAAAGGAGTGCAAATAAGCATTAATGGGTTAACAATGGCAGCTTACATACATTACCTCGTAACTGATACAGATCCGAGTACTTAATAGAAAATCATTGGTAAAATGGACATAAAATCAATTAGTTTGAGTTTTTAACCAAATCTACAGTTACCAAGTTAAAAATGATGCTCGTCATCAGAAGTATCGTTTGATCTCTGTACTTAAGTACCAGAAATTTTGATGAATCATTGAAATAGGTAACTGTGCAACTTGTGTTAGAAGTCACTGTTTAAAATATTCAATTTCTCTTTTCCTCCTCTCATTCTCAAAATAAAAATTATGTTGGGGTATAGTGCATAGATGGTAGGAACCTTCCAATATCTTTCCAAAATTCTCATTCTTATATGTTGCATCTCAACAGTACTGTCACATGACCACAACAGCAAAGCTCAGCTTTGTCCTCTTTTGACATTGATACACGGGCACTTTCAGCAGGGATTACTAAATAGCAATCACAAGAAGGAATCCTGGCCATTTTGTCCCACATTCTAGGTCAAGGATACAGGCCCCTGCTGCCATCCTAGCTAAGATTATCTAATTTAGCACAAACTAAAGAGCAAATCTGGGTCCATTCAACAGGATGAATTTACCTTCTTAGCCATCAGATGATTCTGGCATTATTTAAAATATTAAGCTCGCAGCATTGTTGCATCAGAAGTATAATTTATTTAATTTAGGACTCCAGCTTGACTTGTAAGTTGTGCCTACATTTCTGACTTCACAATTCAAGCAGTTTCAAATTACAACAATAATATAGATTCATATATATTTTTTATGGGAACATTTAAAATTAATTTTTGTAATATTAAAAATATTTTTAATGTGCTACCTGCATTAGGAAATATCTTTTTAAATACAATAAAAATATCAAATCACTCTGTTTATTGATACTTTCCCATTTAGTTCCTTCCCCCATAACACATAACATCATTGCCGAAGCTGCTGGGCAAGCTGGTTACTGCCTCTAGGCCTCTGCAAATAGGAAGTGCATAATTCTGCTTGTCTCACCTTTCGGATTTTCTTTCCTTCACTGTATCTCACGGTTAGATTGTGTCAGAAAACTAGATGTTATGCAGTAGTTAATACCATAAACTCATTGCAATTATAGATTATTTGTCTGATTACTTGAGGAGCTAGTGTTCAAATCATGTAAACAAAAGCCAAACACCGCAGATGCTTGAAATATGAAATAACAGAAAATGCTGGAAATTACCTACTGAGTATTTCCAGCATTTTCTGTTTTTGTTCAAATCATACAACAACTTGTATTTATATAATGTAATAGACTCCATTCTTTATAGTATTAGTCTATTACCACTTTATAAGCACAATATTCTAAATGATTATTTAAAAGCTATTACGAATGTTGCCATACCGTATAAATTTACATTTTGCAGAGAAGAGGGATAGATAAGATTTGTTTTGGGATTGGATGAAACTATTGTCAAAATATGTAAATAATCAAATGATATTAACAAAATGATGCCAATTAACCAGCAATTCAAATGATAAAATTACTATAATGAGTGCCACTAAATTCAAAATCCTTTATTACTATATGTGTTTTTAGGAGTTTTACCGGTGTTTGGGGGGGGGGGGGGGGGAAATCATATTTAGACTTTGGAATCAAAAATACAACACCAAATTGGGGGCGATAGTCAATACTGAGGAGGACTGCAACAAATTGCAGAAGGATATTAATAAACTTGCAGAATGGCATATACTTGGCAAATGAAGTTTAACACAGATAAATGTGAGGTATTACATTTTGGTAGGAAGAATAGGGAGGTCACTTATTACTTGGAGGGTGCGTGTCTAGATGGAGTAGAGGAACAAAGAGATCTCGGAGTACAGATACACAAATCACTAAAAGTTGCGACACAGGTTAGCTTGGCCACATAAAAAAGCAAACCAAGCACTAGGGTTTATTTCTAGTGGCATAGAATTGAAAAGTAGGGAAGTTATGCTAAACCTGCATCGAACCTCAGTTAGACCACACTTAGAGTACTGTGTACATTTCTGGTCGCCATATTATAAAAAGGATATAGAAGCACTGGAGAGAATGCAGAGAAGATTTACAAGGATGATACCAGAAATGCGAGGGTATACATATCAGGAAAGGATGAATAGGCTGGGTCTCTTTTTTCTTGAAAAAAGGCGGCTGAGGGGTGACCTTATAGAAGTCTTTAAAGCTATGAAGGGTTTTTATAGAGTGGGTACAGAGAGAATGTTTCCACTTGTGGTGAAGAGCATAACAAGAGGCCATCAATATAAGATAGTCACCAAGAAATCGAATAGGGAATTCAGAAGAAAATTATTTACCCAAAGAATGGTGAGAATGTAGAACTCGCTACCACAGGGAATGGTTGAAGTGAATAGTATTGATGCATTTGAGGGGAAGCTAGGCTAGCCCTGCGGGGAGCAGAATGCTGGACAGATCACTGTCTAGTCAGATCCACTCTCCAGCTGTACATTGCTCCACTTCAGCGCAAGCGTCCAAAACCGAGCAGAAGTGCCTTTAACACAGCTAGGCTGAAACATCAATGCTACCGTGAGCAGTTCCAGGATGACCTCGATAACAGGCTGATGTCTCACGGACCGCTCATCGGCAACACCACACAGAAGTGGACAAAGCTCAAACAGACGGTGACAGACTCAGCAAAGACAACTCTCGGACTTAAAAAGGTACACCAAGACCGGTTCGATGAAAACAACGCTGAGATCTGCAAGACGCTGGATGAAAAGAAAAAAGCATACCTAGAATGGCAAAATGACCCTTCCTCAATTTCCAAGAGGGACCGCTACAGACACATGCAGAGCAAAGCACAAAGAGACCTTTGCCAGATGCAAGATAAATGGTGGCAGACGAAAGCAGAAGAAGTGGAACATTATGAAGAAACTCACAATACAAAGATGTTCTTCAGCGCCATCAAGTCAGTCTATGGACCATGAAAACCCAGCACTACTCCACTCCTTTAAGCAGATGGCAGAACTTTGATCAAAGACAGGACTGGCATAAATGAGAGGTGGAGAGAACACTTCAGTAATCTTCTTAATCGACCTTCAACAGTGAACGAAGAAGCACTTGACTCCATACCCCAGCAACCTATCAAAGAAGATCTTGATCTTCCTCCCAGCATGGACGAAGTAAAGAAAACCATCAACCAGATGAGTACTGGAAAGGCTCCAGGAAAGGATGGAATCCCTGCCGAAATCTACAAGGCAGTAGGCCCAGCAACTCTCGAGGCCTTTCATGACATAATAACTAGCATCTGGGAATATGAAGTCATGCCACAGGACTTCCCTGACGCTATGATAGTTTCCCCCTACAAGAACAAGGGCAACAAAGCAGACTGTGGCAACTACAGGGGAATATCGTTTCTGTCCATTGCTGGGAAGATCATCGCCCGCATAGTATTGAACCGACTCATAGCTAGTGTCTCAGAAGTAAATCTTCCAGAAACACAATGTGGCTTTCGACCTGGTTGGAGCACAGCGGACATGATCTTTGCACTCAGACAAGTGCAGGAGAAGTGCATTGAGCAGAACATGGACCTATACGCTGTATTTATTGACCTCACCAAGGCCTTTGATACTGTCAACAGAGCAGCGCTGTGGTCAATCTTGACGAAACTTGGGTGCCCAAGGAAGTTTGTCCACATCATCGAGCTGTTTCATGACAACATGACAGGTGAAGTGCTCTCAGACGGCACAACCACGGCCCCATTTGGCATCTCAAACGGAGTGAAACAAGGTTGTGTACTCGCTCCAGTTCTGTTCAACCTATTCTTTACCTGCGTCTTGAACTATGCCATAAAAGACTTCGAGTTTGGGGTTACCTGAAATATCAATTAGATGGTTCGCTGTTCGACCTCCGCCACCTTGCTGCAAAGACCAAAGTACGGAAACGACTCATCCTAGAGGCACTCTTTGCTGACGACTGCGCCCTTATGGCACACAAGGAGAGTGACCTATAATTCATACTCAGCAAATGTGCTGAGGCAACAGAATTGTTTGGCCTAACCATCAGCCTTAGTAAAACTGAGGTTCTCTATCAGCCTGCCCCTGGCACCACAGCACCTGCTCCCACAGTCTTCATCGGCAGTATACAACTAAAGTCAGTGGACAGCTTCAAGTATCTTAGCAGCACCATATCAAGTGATGGGTCCTTGGACAAGGAGATTGATGCAAGGATCTGTAAAGCCAGCCAGGCACTTGGTCGCTTGCACACTAAGGTGTTGAGTCACCACCACATCCGACTGTAAACTAAACTGTTGGTGTATAGAGCAGTCGTTCTCTCATCTCTCCTTTATGGATGTGAGACCTGGACACCCTACAGGCGTCACATCAAAAAGTTGGAAGCTTTCCATATGCGCAGTCTCAGATCTATACTCCATATACGCTGGCAAGACCGAGTGTCAAACTTTGAGGTTCTGGAGAGAGCACAATCAACTAGCATCGAGGTGATGATCATGCGAGCCCAGTTCCAGTGGGCTGGACATGTTATCCGCATGGATGAATCAAGGATCCCTCGTCAGCTTCTTCACGGCGAGCTCTGTGAAGGTTGAAGACACCAGGGGCGCCCCCGCAAGCGCTACAAAGATTGCATCAAGGCTAACCTCCAGTACTGTGGCATCCAACCAAAGGACCTCGAGAATACAGCAGCTAATAAAATCCAGTGGCGAACCATCACGAGGACTGCCTGCCAGACCTTCAAAGAAAGCCGATGTCAATGCCTGCGGGACACGAGAGATAGACGACATCAGATGGCAGTACTGTCAGCATCAGGCACATCGAACTTCCCTTGTCTGACGTGTAAGAGACCATGTGAATCCAGAATCGGCCTATATAGCCACTTGAAGACACATGCCATTGATGATTAGCACATCAACGTCTTTGTTGGATACGACAAACTACCAAGAGAGACTAGCATATGAGGGAGAAGGGAATAGAGAGTTATGCTGATAGATTTAGATGAAGAAAGACAGGAGGAGGCTCAAGTGGCGCATAAACGCCAGCAAAGTCTGGTTGGGCCGAATGGCCTGATTCTGTGTCTTATATCCTATGTAATATTCTATGGTTCAGTCTATTAATAATTAAGACCACTGATTTGTGGTGACTGAATAAGTCAAATTCCATTTTTATTGTATGGGATTACAGGATTTTCACAAATGTTTTGGGATTGTACACTTGCTGTGGAGATTTCAAACCAGTGGTTTTGCCTATAATCAACCTGTAGTAACATATTGCTGAATGGAATTTCCAGATTAGCCCAATTTTAACATCTCTTCCAGTCACAGTCATATTAACCATTTTCAAAGCAAGTTAAACATAACCCGATATACTAAAGGAATTTTATTTCTGACTGATAACTGATCCCTTTGTTCGGTAACAATCAAAGGGCTAAAACTGATTTGACATCAAAGTAATGTAAATATAATTAGGAATTTAGGTTACTTTTAACCAAGGTTAAATAGGCTGTTTCTAGTTGATGAAGTAGTATTTGATGAAGTGTAAATTTTATTAACAGTCTTTGGCAAAGCTTTTAATGTATGAAATAACAAATAGAAATTACTTCCATTAAAATATATCAAATTGCTGCTGTTTCTAGGATGTTGACTTAATCATTTTCCCTCAATTCTTTCATCCTTCCCCTCAAAAACAACCTTGTGTATCAGTGCAAAAATCTGTGTGAGGAAAAATGTGTAATAATAATACTGTCCCATATAGAACAGCAATATCTGACCATGTTTCATGTGGGAAATAGAGAATGTAATTGAACAAACATTTAACCAAAAAGGCCAACAATAGGAGTCTGTAGCTTATGAAAATCTAATTTGAAGTAACATGGAAATACATTGATGGCTATGGTCAACACTTTCAATCAACACCACAAAATTCCACACAAAATTAATTAGGAGACTGTCAAAGGAAAAGAAAGTCTTGCATTCATAGATCACCTCTCATGCCCTCAGGGCTTCCCAAAATGCTTTACTGCCAATTCATTACTTTTGAAGTGTAGTCGTTGTTGTAATGCAGGGAAATGCAGCGGACAATTTGTGCACAGCAAGCGCGCACAAACAACAATGAAATAAATGACCAGATTATCTGTTTGTTAAATCGCGGCTCTTGGATCTCTTATTGAAAAGAACATTACAATGTACTCTATAACGTTCTTTTCACAAAGAACTTACTTTTATATAGTACCTTTTATGTCCTCAGTATGTCCCAAAGCAGTTCATAGCCAATGGATTACTTTTGAAGTATAGGCACACTGCTGTTACAAAAGCAAGTGCAGCAACCAATTTACACACATAAAACAAGAGAAAAGAACTAGATAATAGACAGTCTCTTAAATAATTTTCCATGCAGTTTTGTCATGATGGTCCAATATACTGCTGCAATGGTGCTCCAATGCATTGAGTCTAGGTGTTCCTTAAGCCATGCTACTTAGGTGTTGGAGAGATATGCACAGGTTTATACCTGTAATTATCCCTTTGAAAAATGCCCAATCTTACCCATGCCAGAAGCAGGTTGCAAGAAGAGGCTAGTACTTCTCTACAGGTAGGGATGGGAAAAGTCAAGGAGGAATGAGCCTGCCACTTTTAAGTAATTACAGAGCAAGAAAAAGTGTGAAAGCTGAACATTTTAAATAAAACAGAAAATACTGGAAATACACCACAACCCATTGATTCTAACACATCCTGACAAAGACTTGCTATCTGAAACATTAATATACTTTTTTTTCTTTTCAGATACTATGTACCTCCAGCATTTTCTGTTTTTATTTCAGTGGCAGATCATTAGTGGAGGCATCAAGAATGGAAATCAGCATTCATGCTAAAAAATGAACAGTAGAAAGAAATTACAAAATAGGTCCATATTTTTTCTCATTTTGTCACACTTTCTGAATTTGTGAACTAAGAAGTTGTAACAAAACAACTATAAAAAGGAAAAGTGCTGTTGTGTTGTTACATCCTTCTGGCATTCACATATTATTTGCATGGTATAGTGTATTGCTAATGTATTGAAGTACAAAGAAGACAACCTACTGGTGCTGCAGACCAGGATTTGCCCATTGTGGTGGTCATTTTGCTTGTGCATAAAGGTGAATTGTACATATTCTGTGCCGTAACTGGAAAGTAATTCTAACTGTCAACCAGGTTTTCATTAATGTTTTTGATTTTATCAGACTTGATTATTGCTTTGTATTGTGGTTCTGTATGTTATATTTCTCACTATTTAAAAAACTTCTCATTATTTAGGTTATGAAAAACCTTAAGGCTTAATGTTCAAAATACAGCTGAAAACAGTAATGGGAGAGTTAGGGTACTAGAGGAATTAGCTTCACCCACGAATTGAATTATCTTTTCTTATTCTTGACTTTTTAATGTATATCAAAATGTAAATATTTTACATAGCGGTCATTTTGCATGTGCATATAGGTGAATTATATATATGCTGTGCTGCAACTGGAACTTCATTCTAACTGTCGTTAGAATCGACAGTTCTAACTTGTCATAGAACTGTTCCATAACATTATAGTTTTACATTTATTTCCATCGTTTTTATTTTAAATAATCTAAAAACTGAGTCAAGATTTGTAGAGGACTGGAGATACAAAAATGCCGTAACCAGCTTTTTTGCTGGTTTTACTGTTTAATGTGTCCATATGCTGGAGTTGTGTTGGAAGCTTTTACCGGCTGCAATATATCACACCATGCAGTTCCCTGAACTGCACCCGTAACAGTGGTGCTCCATGGATGCATTACTGAAGGAATCCAAGTTTGGTACTACTTCATTTTTTTTATACATTAGTGCCAAATTTAAGGTCTCCCTGTGGCAGAGCATGTATAATTTGTACGTATACAGGTGGAACCTTGCATGCCTCAAGGACTTCCTTGCTAGTTGACATGTAAGTGGCAATTACATCACCTGTGGATGTGTTCACTGGTTGTATTACTCGAACCACTATTTCTGGGATAGCGTGGGAAAAAGAGTTAGTCTACACTAGGGCAGCAAATAGTTCAAGGGACTGTGCTATCTGATGCTGTAAAATATGCAGCAAAATAAAATGAGATCAGCAGAAAGTTATTCCATACAAAAGCATTTTTATATTAAAATGAAGGAATGGTCAGAATATTTTTTTAAAGTTTGGTAATTGCTACATTTCCATCTCATAGTCTGTCTGTATGAATGGATATTAAACCAGTGCAGTACAATGTAATATGATGAAAGAACCATTTATCATCAAAATTACACTAAGACAATCTTGAGTCATTTCCAGGTCTGGCTCATGTTCTTGGAGCCCTTGGCGGCTCACCATCTTTCCCCCTCCCACTATAAAATTCTTATCAAGGCCAAACATGAAGGAAGGTTATGGTGAAAATATTATTGTATTGTTTGTTCCATTCATTAAGTAACCTGCAAAAATATTGGAGCATTTGTATTTAAGGGCTAAATACAAATGCTACCAAAGCTGTTTAATTTACAGTATCCATTTTGCTTTGCCTACTGAAACTATATTAAACTATGGAAAACACTGTGCTTTCTGTATATATCTCTTTGCACAAAGTTCAGTCTTTAAAAAAATAAATAGTAGAGCCTTTACAGTTCCCATGGATTCTACTGCATTATAATGTTTGTTTTTTTGGGGGGCACAGAGGGAAGAGAAAATTAGGCACTTTGTGAAGAGACTGCAGGTTGGGAAAATCATATTTCTTTGAATTTTAACCATGCCAGTTACAAAATGGATACTGTCTTTTCCTGGAAAGAGCTTGAATGATTAATAATTATTGATGCTTACTGCTATCACAGACACTCCAGCTGTGGTGTTGCTAGCTTTGGGGCCTGTGTTGAAGTGTTTCTGTAACTTTCCAGCCACTGACAGTTGATACTCATTCTCTGGCAACCCATCATCCTATATGAAGAGAAGAAAAATAAAGGCAAGGGGAGTCATTAAATTAAAAATATTTGTTTTAAATACATTTTGCACAATGGGAGCAGTAAGATTTGTATTTTTTTCTTTGTGCTCATCAAGTTAAGAAATGTAGAGTTGGGGAATTTAACACTTTCCTGCTTCAGGCACTCATTGTCAGCATCAAGCATGCCCAGGTCAGGTGTAACACAGCTAGTTGCAAAGTGAAGTACCCTATTACTCTGCCCAACAACATGCTTAAAACTGAACATTATCACCCTCTACTAAACTAGTGTGATATTTCTAATTCTCACTTCAGTCACCTTATAGCTAATTAGTGTTTAAATAGGAGCATTTTTTTTCTGTGATAATGGAATTTTTCATCAACCAGACATTCCGTTCAGATGGGACTGCCCAAATTAATGCTACATGGAACCCCAAGAACCACAAGAGTAGACACACGTCATCCATTTGGGATGGATTCAAATCCAGATCCCATTACTTCCAAGATTGTAATTTTTAAGATTTCAGCTCATAGCATAGCTATCTAATTTTGGCTGTTGCTGCTTTTAAGTGATACATGTGTCCTTACTAGTTTTTCTGCAATAATTATAATGGTTATAACATTTTCTAGCTGGAAGGTTTATTCCTTGTATCAGTATTGTTGTCACTGACTTGGAAATACTCATTGGGCTAGAGTTTCTTCTCAAATCGCCCATTTACTGCCCAGAAATACAAATTTTGTCGAAAAAAACACATTTACCGCCCAGATACCCCCCGGCGATAAATTCCACAGTCATTACCGTCGGGCAGTATTCGATACTGTCCGCCCATATATTACCGCCCAAAATGGAAGTTTTATCATGAAGATCTGTTTACCACTGGACCTAAATACCGTCCTGAAAAAGCAGGTCTTACTGGATCTTAAGTGGATCTTAAAGTGGGTGGTATGGACACAAATCTGACAGGTTTGTTTGATAATACACAGATCGTTATAGTTCACCACAGTTTAATATATTTTTTAATGGGATTGTAGTATTTTCTAGCGTTAGGCAATAATATAAATGGTCTAATAAAGCCTTATTTACTCCGTTAGTCTCTCGCTCAACCCCCCAGTCTCTCTCACCCCCAGTCTCTCTCCCCTCCCACCCCCAGTCTCTCTCACCCACCCCCCTGTCTATCTCACCCCCTCTCACAGCGATCTTACTCTCTTCCCCCCTCTTTCTCCCCCCCCCCCCCCAAAACACACAGCAATCTCACTCTCTTCCACACCCCCCCACAGCGATCTCAGGTCTCAGGCCAGCAGTCTCTGGCCTCTCGGGGGGGCGGGGGGAGCTTGACAGCCGCGCGCGTGTGCACACAACTTTGGAGCCGAAGATTGCCAAGTCGATCGGCCTACTCTGCCGCACACCGCCCGCTATAGTTCGCCGCTGCCACCATGGAGCACCCGAAAACCGCGGGAGCGCGCATTAGCGGCTTGCCGGCGGTTGAAAAAGACGCAACCGCCAGAACACCGCTAAGGATTGGGCCACGGGTGATTTAAAAGGAAAATCCAACCCAATTATAGTTTTCTCTCGGAGCCAGATTTGATATGATATAATTCCTTGCAAGTTAAAAAAAATTCCAGATAATTCTGTTATTTTATTGAATTTCAGGTGCTATTTACCTATGGTTTTTTTTAAAGAATTGAGACCTGGAGTTTCCGCCAGTGCAATTCACCCAAAATCAGCTAAACGAGCGCAAATGATTGAGGAATTCCAAATGCAAATTATGTCCAGCATAAATCGAGTTACCGCAATCTTTTGCGTTAGTTTAAAAATCATCGCACTGGAAACTGGTCACAAAACTGACCACTCCCCCAGCTCAAATTAATCACCATGGTGAGTTTCCACTAATTGTGCCTGTTTGTGGACCTTCGAAGAGGCTCTTAAAATTAAGCATTTTTTTTTAGGTGCAAGGGCACTTATACACACATTCTAAAAGCTTTTAAATATCATTTTTTTTTAATGAAGAAACTGACTACTGTACACCAATATTAACTAGTAAATGGTTCTGTATAGTTTTTAAGGTCGTTTTCAGTTATTTTAAATCGGGGTTATTTGTAGATGATGCACTAGACACTCTGATTAAAAATGCCTATTTTTTGTGATAAACCTATTCTCAGTTGTATAAATAAAACTGTACCAAGTTACCACTCTTAAATATATTAAGGAATATTTTTAAAAGAAATTACGTTCTAAAACGCTGTCACATTGTGCTGATTCGCCGACGATTTTATGTTCGGCAATATGCAAATCAGTTTGAGGGAAAACTTAAGCAAAAAATTCACTTTGCAGAACTAACGCAACCTTGAGCACAATTTGCATCCGGATCGCTGATTGCGCCCAAAGCAGAACCTTTTAACCCTACTCCTTAGAATCTATGAATAACAAATGCAACAAAAGAGTTGTTACGTAAAACATTAGTCTTGAATATCATGCAATAAAATGAATTATCGACAACAACTTGTATTATTAAAGCACCTTTAACAGAAAAAAGGATACCAAAGTACTTGGAAAGGGAAAAATAAAAAGGCAGTTAAAATCCGCTATGAATACTCTACTGTGAGAAAATGAACATGTTCTGGCTAAAGTAATACAGGAATGTTAGCAAAATTCTTAAAAGGTTCCTCATTAAAAAAAAAGGGACAAAGCAATATTTACAGAAATTATCTTGCCAGACTGGTTAACTTCAAATTGACAGCTCTTAGCGCAGTCATAGTTGTTTGCTGTCTACTTCCTGGTGTATGGGAGTGGTCTTTAACAAATCATGAGCAGCGAGTTAGCATAACTGTATTATAGTCCAACTCCACGCAGAAAATATTATACATAGAATTGATTGTCTCTTAGATCTGACATGTTATTTTAAAGTTTATCTTTTTTTTTTTAATTGGAAATTAAAAACTAGAAATTAGATAAAAGTTTATCTGAAATTTCTTTAATTGGCACTATTGGAAATAATCACACTCACATTGTGCCTCTACTGCTAACATCCTTCAAATTAAGTATATGTGATTGCTCAAAAATATATACAATTGATATCAAACAAAATAGGGTACTTGCTACCCTACCAGGGTACTGTTTTCAATATGGGCATTCTGAGCAAACTACATGTTTCTATCCATCAACAGAATGCTACAATTTACCAGAATAGCAATTTTTGCATGATGTATTTTTAATTTGAATTTTTTTTGATGATATATTAGCATATATGCTTCCAGCAATGCCAATGAATGTGTACTAAGGTAAACCAAGGCTAGGTAACCCCATCATTGTGTAACAGTAAAATTGAATCACAACATAAACACATGCTTTTCCCAACCTTTTCACTGTTTGTGAACATACTTTCCCCTCACTTCACATCTGCAGCATTTCTGTGGGACAATAATTAACGCAATAGCCTGGACATCATATCTATCACTCCAACTGATTTGAAGATTATATGCTAAACCGACCATAGAGATGAAAGTATTGTACAGACCCATGCCAAGCCTAAAACTGAAATGAAGCATTCCGCCAAAGCCATCAGTAACGTATCCCAGAAGTCCATGGTAGAACATTCAGTAAACAAGACTTACATTCACCCAGGGGTGGTCTAACAACTGCTGTGCAGAATATCGCTGCTCTATATCAACCTGAAGCATCATGGTGATAAGCTCCTATAAAATAAAAGGACAGATTGATTGTTATTTGCGTATATGTGTAGAGTTGAAGGATAATTATTCACCTAGACCAACAGGGGAGACAGTTACGCAAGTGATTATTCGCGTGTAACAATACAATAATTCAAAATCCACTTGTTATTTGTAATTAAATATAATAAAGTCCAAAAAGACCCTTAGTTTTATTCTACTTGTCATAACCTGGGCTCTACCAACCACACCACTTGCTATTGGTTTGGGCACGCTATGTTAATTGGCAGCAGTAACTGCCAACTGTTTGTAATTTCTCAGTTGTAGAGGGAAGCACATTCAATGATCCTTTTACTAATATAAAGGAACTATTTTAGTAGATATATAACTAAACATGTAAGACAACTCACTGTCCGCAACCTGTCACATTTTCATCTCTGTTCAGATTGAAAATCTCTAGGGTTTTAATGGAACAACATATGGCAGACTTAAAACAATATATATAATGTAAACAGTATAGGAAAGGTCATGGCATTCACTCGGCCTTCTTGTATAAATGCAACAATGACATTTCACTACTTTTCAATAAATCCACACTTCTGTTACTGGGGGCTTCAAAACCGTTGATTATTTTAGTGTTTCACATCCTCCCAATCAATGTCTTCCATTACAGTGAAAGTTGAAGAACATAGTCCTAGAATTGCTACTGTCGCCAATTCTCCGCCCCCCCTCCCCTGCCACCAGTGATTCTGGAAGAGGCACCAGAACAGTGGAATCATTTTGTAGATGATAATAGATAGGGAAGAAAGGAAAGAAAAGAAAGAAAAGAAAGCAAAGAAAAAGAAAGAAAAGAAAGCAAAGAAAAAGAAAGAAAAAGAAAGAAAAAGAAAGAAAAAGAAAGAAGAAAAAGAAAAAGAAAGAAAGAAGAAAAAGAAAGAAAGAAGAAAAAGAAAGAAAAAGAAAGAAAAAGAAAGAAAAGACTTGCATTTATATAGTGCTGTTCATGACCACCATCGCTAAAACTCTGAGCTATTCTGAATGGCATGATTAGCTTGAGCTGCATTGAGCTGTATTTAGCTTAGGGCAAGGGTGGACAATAATTTTGGCTGGAGGGCCAATTATCAAATTCTGGTGAGCTGTTGAGGGCCGAACACCAATGTTCCCGCAAAGCCGCTCAGTTGCGCAGCTATCTGGAGGTCCCGTGCGGGCCGATCAGTGGCGTTTAAATTAATAGCTGTGTAATTAGTACAGTAATGAGTACAATTACATTGCTCACCAATTGCCCAATGAGCAGAGGGTGTTAAGTTAGTGAATAAATAGGTTAACTAATTTACTGATTATCCGTTAGTATAAATAATCAGGGTTAAATAAATAAATGAGATAATTAAAATGCTAATTAGTAAACACATCAGTTTTGCATTAATTATTTAGGTACTAGTTAATAACTGGTTAACAAGTGTCATCCATCGGTCACCCCATCACTGGGGGTTGGCTAAATGTAATCTGATTTCGAGATGCTTCTGACACATTGTGACATGAGAATAATATCTGATGAATCTGATTTGATGTAGTCTGTCACATCTACGCTGCATCTTTCCCCCAACAGTGAGACCAAACACCAAACTCTCAACTCTTCAGTAAAACTGCTACTCGATATGCATTCTCCCTGGCAATTAAATGAGGCAGTATCAGATTTCCTTTATTCAGTAATGGATAGCTTGAGCTGGGGGAGCAAAGGGCCTGTGCTCTCCCCGCTGTTGCACTCACTGCTCTCCACTGGTTTAGGGGCCACGCTGCCATCGGTAATTCACCCGGGGAGGGGGGCATGGCCCAGTCGGAAACACCTGGCCTTCTGTCCATCTCCATATTTTGTCTCCTGTTTCGAAGGCCCATTTCTAGACTCCCCTGCTGCCTCTCAGACAATGACCTGCCTGACGTCAGACATGATCAGGCGCGACGGACGTTCGGCCTCGAAGCCAGGCCTTAGCGGCCCAGATTTAATCCAATGGTGGGCCTGGTACGGCTTGCGGACTGTATTTTGCCTGCCACTGGCTTAGGAGCTAAGCTGCTGTAACATATATTTAGCTTAGCCTTAAATATGCTTGTTTATTTAAAAGTGCAAAAAATTAAATCGAGTCATTTTTCCTTGTG
The DNA here is from genome assembly GCF_044704955.1 of Pristiophorus japonicus. Lineage (NCBI taxonomy): Eukaryota > Metazoa > Chordata > Chondrichthyes > Pristiophoridae > Pristiophorus > Pristiophorus japonicus. The sequence continues at coordinate 176,979,365 of NC_091986.1, forward strand.
CCATAATAATTAATTTATAAGAAAATTAGAAATTTGTAAAAACAGTTGCTGAGCCAATTCCTAGCCTGTTAAGTAATCCATCTTGTGAGCCTATTCATCAATCTGCATTGTAGCAAAGCACGTTTTTCTGAGATACGATTCAAAGGTGATTGGAATATACTATTGTGCTCTATGGACTCTGCAACAACTAGGGCCAACTTTCACTATAGGCTATGCCATCCTCTTGGGTGCTTTTTCGATCAGGAAAAAAGTTACCACGAGCACATATATCCCTTACACACATTGAACTTAATTTTTCTAATTTAAATTTAAATTAAAGTAACAATCAAAGTCCTGCATTATTAAGTTATTACTTTGAATAATTTTAAGCTGGTTGAAATGTCTGTCTGGTCCTCTTGACTACTTATAATTATGATACAATCGCCTAGAAATTTGTTTTGGGCGATGACGCAAAACGGGCGGTATCGGATCAGCCTGGTATTCAGTTCCACTGATGGTACTGAATATCAGGCACTGTGCATAGCAGGCAGCAGATCCGATACCACCCGTTCTGCGCCACCGCCCGAGACGAATTTCTAGCCCAATATGTTTTGCTGAGTCAATGAAAAATTATCTTTTGCTGTTTGCTAAGACATGAAATATTGTTCAAAATCCACTCAGCTCAGCCAGTCAAAGTTGATATAATTACTAATGGCAATACATTATACTAATTATACCTTTAGCCATTCTAGTGCAGTTACATCCTGTCCTTCATTATATATAAACATTTTAGACATCAATATTAAATTGAGTCAGGCCAAAGGGAAGTCTAGATTTTGTATCCAGGTAAATGAGCTCAATTAAATTAATTATTGATTTATGATCCCATCAGTGTCATCTCTGTCATGGGATCAGTAATCATCCCTGATAGCATGGAAACAACCATATTATCTACATACTCTCCTAATTCTCTGCACTCACTTAAATCAATGATGTTTACACTGAATTATTTCATCCATTATTAAAGGGTTGCTGTCTTTTAGTAAAATACTGTGCAAGAAGCAATGCAATATTAATCCACAATAACAATATTTTTCAAAACGCAGTAATTGGCTTGGGAATATGCTTGTGCTGTAGATTGCTGTACTGTGAATGTTTCCTTTCGCAGTTTTCAAAACAAATCACATATTCAACTTTTATATGATGCCAAAGGCTGCAGCATCACCTCTGCTTTCCCAGTGCTAAGGGAAGCCACATTTACAATGTCTGCTCACATCATTTTGAAGATGATTGTCGGGAATGGCAGCACAGTGGTTAAGTTACAGAACTAGTAATCAAGCAGGCCAGCACTAATAATCTGGAGACATGAGTTCAAATCCCACCACGGCAGCTGTGTAATTTAAATTCAGTCAATTAAATAAATCTGTAATAAAAAGCTAGTGTCAGTAATGGTAACTATGAAACTACCGCATTGTCATTAAAAAAAACATCTGGTTCACTAATGTCCTTTGGAGAAGGAAATCTGCCATCCTTTACGAGTCTGCCTACGTGATTCCAGACCCACAGCAATGTGATTGACTCTTAACTGCCCCTCTGAAATGGCCTAGCCACTCAGTTGTACACAACCGCTACGAAAAACAATAAGAAGAATAAAACCGGACGGACCACCTGCCATTGACCTCAGCACCGGCTTCGGGCACAACCTGCCCAATCGACCCTGCAAAGTCCTCCTCACTAACATCTGGGGTCTTATGTCAAAATTAGGAGAGCTGTCCCACAGTCCAGTCAAGCAACAGCCTGACAGAATCATATCTTTCAGCCAATGTCTATTACCATCCCTGGATATGTCCTGTTCCACCGGCAAGACAGACTCACCCGAGGTGGTGGCACAGAGGTATACGGGAGGGAGTGGCCCTGGGAGTCTCCAATAATGACTCCGGACCCCATGAAGTCTCATGGCTTCAGTTCAAGCATGTGTAAGGAAACCTCCTGCTGATTACCACTTACTGCCCTCCCTCTGCTGTTGAATCAGTACACCTCCAGAAGCACTGAGGGTAGCAAAGGCACAGAATGTACTCTGGATGGGGAACTTATAAGAACATAAGAAGCAGGAGTAGGCCATACGGCTCCTTGAGCCTGCTCCGCCATTTAATACGATCATGGCTGATCTGATCATGGACTCAGGTCCACTCCCCATAACCCCTTAATCCCTTATCAGTTAAGAAACTGTCTATCTCTTTCTTAAATTTATTAAATGTCCCAGCTTCCACAGCTCTCTGAGGCAGCGAATTCCACAGATCCGCAACTCTCAGAGAAGAAATTTCTCTTCATCTCAGTTTTAAATGGGCAGCCCCTTATTCTAAGATTATGCCCTCGAGTTCTAGTCTCCCCCATCAGTGGAAACATCCTCTCTGCAGCCACCTTGTCAAGCCCCCTCATTATCTTATATGTTTCGATAAGATCACCTTTCATTCTTCTGAATTCCAATGAGTAGAGGTCCAACCTACTCAATCTTTCCTCATAAGTCAACCCCCTCATCTCTGGAATCAACCTCGTGAACCTTCACTGAACTGTCTCCAAAGCAAGTATATCCTTGCGAAAATATGGAAACTGTTATGTATTTAACCCTTTGTAACCTGCATTACACCTGACCACCAGAGGGCCCACTGTTGGAGTCCCAAGGGATCCCAGTATTGCTTGGGAGCACAGTATATAAGCAGGCCATCCAAGAGGTACCTGCACTCTGGAATCTTATTAAAGGAGCTAAGGTCACACTTGCTCATTGCACACAGTACTCAGTCTCACCATTTATTATGAGTGTAACAGAAACCAAAACTGCATGGCTGTATTCCAGGTGCAGCCTCACCAATACCCTGTACAACTGGAGCAAGACTTCCCTGCTTTTATACTCCATCCCCTTTGCAATAAATGCCAAGATTCCATTGGCCTTCCTGATCACTTGCTGTACCTGCATACTAACCTTTTGTGTTTCATGTAGAAGTACCCCCAGGTCCCGCTGTACTGTAGCACTTTGCAATCTTTCTCCATTTAAATAATAACTTTCTCTTTGATTTTTTTCTGCCAAAGTGCATGACCTCACACTCTCCAACATTATACTCCATCTGCCAAATTTTTGCCCACTCACTTAGCTTGTCTATGTCCTTTTGCAGATATTTTGTGTTCTCCTCACACATTGCTTTTCCACCCATCTTTGTATCGTTGGCAAACTTGGCTGCGTTACACTCAGTCCCTTCCTCCAAGTCGTTAATATAGATTATAAATAGTTGGGGTCCCAGCACTGATCCCTGCAGCACCCTACTGGTTACTGATTGCCAACCAGAGAATGAACCATTTATCCCGATTTTCTGCTTTCTGTTAGTTAGCCAATCCTCTATCCATGCTAATATATTACTCCCAACCCCGTGAACTTTTATCTTGTGCAGTAACCTTTTATGTGGCACCTTGTCAAATGCCTTCTGGAAGTCCAAATACACCACATCCACTGGTTCCCCTTTATCCACCCAGTTCGTTCCATCCTCAAAGAATTCTAGCAAATTTGTCAAACATGTCTTCCCCTTCATAAATCCATGCTGACTTTGCCTGACCGAATATTACTTTTCCAAATGAACTGCTACTGCTTCTTTAATAATGGACTCCAACATCTTCCCAACTACAGATTTTAGGCTAACTGGTCTATAGTTTCCAGCTTTTTGTCTGCTTCCTTTTTTAAATAGGGGTGTTAAATTTGCAGTTTCTCAATCTGCTGGGACCTCCCCAGAATCCAGGGAATTTTGGTAAATTACAACCAATGCATCTATCCCTGTTGCTACTTCTCTTAAGACCTTTGGATGCAAGCCATCAGGTCCAGGGGATTTATCCGCCTTTAGTCCCATTATATTACTGAGTACCACCTCCTTAGTGATTGTGATTGTGTTAAGTTCCTCCCCCTCCCCCCATAGCCCCTTGAAACATAGAAAATAGGTGCAGGAGTAGGCCATTCGGCCCTTCTAGCCTGCACCGCCATTCAATGAGTTCATGGCTGAACATGCAACCTCAGTACCCCCTTCCCGCTTTCTAGCCATACCCCTTGGTCCCCCTAGTAGTAAGGACTTCATCTAACTCCCTTTTGAATATATTTAGTGAATTGGCCTCAACAACTTTCTATGGTAGAGAATTCCACAGGTTCACCACTCTCTGGGTGAAGAAGTTTCTCCTCATCTCGGTCCTAAATGGCTTACCCCTTATCCTTAAACTGTGACCCCTGGTTCTGGACTTTCTTCCTGCATCTAACCTGTCTAAACCCATCAGAATTTTAAACGTTTCTATGAGGTCCCCTCTCATTCTTCTGAACTCCAGTGAATACAAACCCAGTTGATCCAGTCTTTCTTGATAGGTCAGTCCCACCATCCCGGGAATCAGTCTGGTGAACCTTCGCTGCACTCCCTCAATAACAAGAATGTCCTTCCTCAAGTTAGGAGACCAAAACTGTACACAATACTCCAGGTGTGGCCTCACCAAGGCCCTGTACAACTGTAGCAACACCTCCCTGCCCCTGTACTCAAATCCCCTCGCTATGAAGGCCAACATGACATTTGCTTTCTTAACCGCCTACGGTACCTGCATGCCAACCTTCAATGACTGATGTACCATGACACCCAGGTCTCGTTGCACCTCCCCTTTTCCTAATCTGTCACCATTCAGATAATAGTCTGTCTCTGTTTTTACCACCAAAGTGGATAACCTCACATTTATCCACATTATACTTCATCTGCCATGCATTTGCCCACTCACCTAACCTATCCAAGTCACTCTGCAGCCTCATAGCATCCTCCTCGCAGCTCACACTGCCACCCAACTTAGTGTCATCCGCAAATTTAGAGATACTACATTTAATCCCCTCGTCTAAATCATTAATGTACAGTGTAAACAGCTGGGGCCCCAGTACAGAACCTTGCGGTACCCCACTAGTCACTGCCTGCCATTCTGAAAAGTACCCATTTACTCCGACTCTTTGCTTCCTGTCTGACAACCAGTTCTCAATCCACGTCAGCACACGACCCCCAATCTCATGTGCTTTAACTTTGCACATTAATCTCTTGTGTGACTTAATGTATTGACTATCCACTGTTGGGATATTATTAGTATCCTCTACTGTAAAGACTGATACAAAATATTTGTTCAGAGTTTCTGCCATCTCCATGTTCCCATTACTAATTCCTCGGTCTCTTCCTCTAAGGGTCCAACATTTACTTTAGCCACTCTTTTCCTTTTTATACACGTATAGAAACTCTTGCTATCTGTTTTTATATTTCATGCTAGTTTACTTTCATAGTCTATCGTCCCTTTCTTAATAATTTTTTTAGTCATTCTTTGTTGGCTTTTAAAAGCTTCACAATCTTCTGTTCTCCCACTAGTTTTGGCCACATTGTATGCCCTTGTTTTTAATTGGATACCGTCCTTTATTTCTTTAGTTAGCCACGCATGGCTATCTTTTCTCTTACGCCCTTTCCTCCTCACTGGAATATATTTTTCTTGAAAGTTGTGAAATATTTCCTTAAATGTACACCACTGTTCATCAACCGTCTTACACTTTAATCTATGTCCATCACCAACAGTGGCTCGGTAGCACCACGACTGACCTAGCTGGTCAAGTCCTGAAGGACTTAGCTGCCAGACTTGGCCTGCGACAGATGGTGAGGGAACCTACATGAGGGAAAAACCTACTTGACTTCGTCCTCACCAACCTACCTGTCGCAGCATTGGTAGGAGTGATCACCACACAGTCATTGTGGAGACGAAGTCCCATCTTCACACTGAAGACACTCTCCATCGTGTTGTGTAGCACTACCACCGAGTTAAATGGGATAGATTCAGAACAGATCGAGCAGCTCAAAACTGGGCATCCATGAGGCGCTATGAGCCATCAGCAGTAGCAGAATTGTATTCCACCACAATCTGTAACCTCATGGCTGGCATATCCCTCACTCTACTATTACCATCAAGCCAGGGAACCTACCCTGGTTCAATGAAGAGTGCAGAAAAGCATGCCAGAAGCAGCACCAGAAGTACATAAAAATGAGATACCAACCTGGGGAAGCTGCAACACAGGACTACATGCATGCTAAACAGCAGAAACGGCATGCTATAAACAGAGCTAAGCGATCCCACAATTAACGGATTAGATCAAAGCTCTGCAGTCCTGCAGTCATATCCAGTCGTGATTGGTGGTGGACAATTAAACAACTAACGGGAGGAGGAGGCTCAATGAAGACGGAGCCCAGCACGCAAGTGCAAAAGTCAAGGCTGAACCAACTTCAGCCAGAAGTGCCGGGTGTATGATCCATATCGGCCTCCTTCTGAGGTCCCCACCATCACAGAAGCCAGTCTTCAGCCAATTCGATTCACTCCACACGATAGCAAGAAACGGCTGAGCATACTGGATATAGCAGAGGCTACAGTCCCCAACAACATCCCAGCTGTCGTGCTGAAGACTTGTGCCCCAGAACTAGCTGCGCCTCTAGCCAAGCTGTTCCAGTACAGCTACAACACTGGCATCTATAATCAACAACGTGGAAAACTGCCTAGGTATGTCCTGCCCACAAAAAGCAGGACAAATCCAATCCGACCAATTACCGCCCCATCAGTCTACTCTCAATCATCAGCAAAGTGATGGAAGGTGTCGTCGACAGTGCTATAAAGTGGCACTTACTCACCAATAACCAACTCACTGATGCTCAGGTTGGGTTCCACCAGGACCATTCTGTTCAGATCTCATTACAGCCTTGGTGCAAAAATGGACAAAAGAGCTGAATTCCAGAAATGTAGTCAGAGTGACTGCCCTTGACATCAAGGCATCATTTGACCGAGTATGGAGTCAATGGAAATCAGGGGGAAAGCCCTCCACAGGATGGCACCATACCTAGCACAAAGAAAGATGCTTGTGGTTGTTGGAGGTCAATTATCCCAGCCCCAGGACATCGCTGCAGGAGTTCCTCAGAGCAGTGTCCTAGGCCCAACCATCTTCAGCTGCTTCATCAATGGCCTTCCCTTCATCATAAGGTCACAATTGGGATGTTTGATGATGACTGTACAGTGTTCAGTTCCATTCGTAACTCCTCAGAAAATGAAGCAGTCTATGCGCTCATGCAGCAAGACCTGGACGACATTCAGGCTTGGGCTTTTAAGTGGCAAGTAACATTTGCGCCACACAAGTGCCATGCAATGACTATCTTCAACAAGCGAGAGTCTAACCACCTCCCGTTGATATCACCATCGCCAAATCCACCACCATCAACATCCTGGAAGTCACCATTGACCAGAAACTTAACTAGACCAGCCACATAAATATTGTGGCAACAAGAGCAGGTCAGAGGCTGGGTATTTTGTGATGAATGTCTCACCTCCTAACTCCACAAAGCCTTTCCACCATCTACAAGGCACAAGTCAGGAGTGTGATAGAATACTCTCCAGTTGCCTGGTTGAGTGCTGCTCTAACAACACTCAAGAAGCTCGACACCATCCAGAACAAAATAGCGCACTTGATTGGCACCCATTCACCACCTTCAACAATCACTCACTCCACCACCGGCGTACCGTAGCTGCAGTGTGTATCATCTATAAGGTACACTGCAGCAACTCGCCAAGGCTTCTTCGGCAGCACCTCCCAAACCCGCGACCTCTACTATCTAGAAGGACAATGACAGCAGGCGCATGGGAGTACCATCACCTGCAAGTTCCCCTCAAAGTTACACACCATCCTCACATGGAAATATATCGCCGTTCATTCATTGTCGCTGGGTCAAAATCCTGGGACTCCCTCCCTAACAGCACTGTGGGAGTAATTTCACCACAAAGCCTGCAGCGGTTCAAGGCGGCGGCTCACCCACACCTTCTCGAGGGCAATTAGGGATGGGCAATAAAAGCTGGCCTTGCCAGCGATGCCCGCATCCCAGAACGAATATAAAAAAGAGATCAGAGCTCTGTGCAAATTTGTTGAAATGCTCATCTGGTGTACTGTTCACTGTTACAAGAACAGCCCAGTGAAGACTCCCCATCTGATTGTTCCTTCCCCACCCATGCAGAGGCATCTGGCCGCTGCTTGGTGCCTCATGTAGGCCAGTTCGTTAGATATATTCAAAAGGGAGTTAGATATGGCCCTTACGGCCAAAGGGATCAAGGGGCATGGAGAGAAAGCAGGAAAGGAATACTGAGGTTGAATGATCAGCCATGATCTTATTGAATGGCGGTGCAGGCTCGAAGGGCCGAATGGCCTGCTCCTGCACCTAATTTCTATGTTTCTATGTTTGGCTGAGATTGTAACTCAGCTGAGTGGTAGGTTGACTCTGTGTCTTATTACTCTGTAGCATCATATATTGGTGTCAAAATGAAGTGCATCCCTGTATCACCCAGTTTCAGTGTGCTCTGATGTAATGGAAAGGGTCACAATTAGCCTTTGTAAGTTAGTGCCTTCAAGGAATGCTTAGAGAGTTGGATTGTGTAAGAGAATGAGAAAAAATGGAATGAGTAAAATCCTTTCAAATCATGAAACTTGTTCCTTCCATAAACTACTTACAATTTGCCAGGTTATGGACCACACCATTATTAATTAACCTTTTAACGCATGGAACAAACAAACTTCTATGAAGATAACGGTCTATTACTACCTGAGCCCCCAAAGGTAAACATAGGAATAGAGGAAGGAACATGGGAACAGGAGTAGGCTATTCTGCCCCTTGAGCCTTTTCCGCCATTCAATTAGATCATGGCTGATCTGTATCTTAACTCCATTTACCTGTCTTGGTCCTTAATACCCTTGCCTAACAAAAATCTATCAATCTCAGTTTTGAAATTTTCAATTGACCTAGCCTCAACAGTTTTTTGGGGGAGAGAGTTCCAGATTGCCACTATCCTTTGTGTGAAGAAGTGCTTTCTGGCATCACCCCTGAATGACCTAGCTCTAATTTTAAGGGTATGCACCCTTGTGCTGGACTCTTCCACCAGGCAACATAGTTTGTCTCTACCTACCCTATCAAATCCTTTCGTCATCTTAAGCACCTCAACTAGATCACCCCTTAATCTTCGATATTCAAGGGAATACAAGCCTAGACTATGCAACCTGGCCGTATAATTTAACTCTTTCAACCCTGGTAAAACATCAAACTTCATTCATTCTCTCCTGACGTTAAAATGATTCATAAAGTAAATTTATAAAGTTCCCAGAAGGTCCAATTAAACATAGCGTCACACTGGGATGGAATTACATTGTACCCAGTGTAAAACTCGAGTGCTGTGAAACTGCTTACTAGAGGTGGTCTCATATCTTCTGACTTCAGTATGCTTGGGAGTCAGGTTCTGATCTGACACAGAGTATTGTACCTCTTTCACACTCACGCATGGCTGAAACTGGAAAAGTGGCAGCATAACTGCATTGTAAGAAAGACTGTGTTTAGGTTGCATGCAAGACCTTAAATTCAAATGGGGCTTCTTGCTAATATTAGCAGATACTCACTTTTGCAGAGTCAGAAATATTGTCCCAATATGGTGCTGGAAATTCCTGATGCCCCATGAGTATCTGGTCAAACAAGACATCCTGATCATTGCTGTGCCTGTAAATAACATCAACTCTCATTTTAATTACTGACCCATTTTCATAATCATGAAAGATTTTGTCAATTTATTTAATAAAGTAGGTAAAAGAAAGCTGAAGATATAAAATTAATTAAATAAAATACATTTAGTACATTTGTAACCACAATGGAATGCTCACTACTTTCAAAAATAAACCTCCAAATTAGTGATTCAAACATACTGATGGGTAGAGAATGTACTCAGTGGCGCATTTTTGGTTGCTTCTGCTAAAAATATATCTGAACTTTGCAAATGCTGCATCATCCTCCCTTTTTAGGAGTAATCTAGTTCTCAACTTTCTAGGGCAAAGGAAAATGGACGCCATGTAAAAGGGAAAGAGGGAACAGAAAGCCTCAGAAGGGATGGAGAGGTAGGTAGCTAAAAACAGTTTAAAAAAGATTTTAAGGAGGCTTTTGAGAGAAGGAGAGAGGTGCTAGGGGGATGTGTGTAAAAAGGGTTTTCCAAAAGACAGAGCTGCTGGTTATAATAGTGGCTACTGATAGTGGAGTAGAGTGAATAGGAAGTTGGTGTGTGAGGAGTGGATGGTGTGCAGGGAGATATGATTAGTGGAGGTTGCTGAGTAAGGTAGGCAAGACCAGGACAGATTTGAAGATGAGGACGAGGATCTTGAAATCAATTTGTTTGTGCATGAGGGGCTAGTGGTGTTTGGCAAAAATAGGGGTGATGAGAGTGGAAGATATGTTGTGGGTAAGGGCGTGGCTAAAGCATTCTGAAACTTGTCGAGGACAGAGAGGGAGAAAGCTCAAAGACACTGTGAGAGAAAGCGGCCGCAGGGTGATTTTGGCAGCAATGGGAGAAAGGCTAGGGTAACAGTTTTAATGTTGTAACACTGATATTGTTTTTAGCAGTCTATTCTGAATGCAAAGTAACGTAAATCAGTACACTTTATTTCAAATGGGAATCTACATTAGTTTGTAATCATGCAAGGAAGCTTCAGTGAAAGAATCACAATAGGGTAAACACTATTTGAGGCTATTGAAAGCGTCAGTTTGACAGTTATAGTAAGATTATATTGAGATATTGAGAGATCTATTTGGATATTTCTAATTATATTTTGGATGAATTCTGAGTCAGTTGACACCTACTGATCATCGAAGAAATTGCAACTTCAGGTCTTGGGTACTGTAACATGAAGGAATCGAATCTGGATTTGAATATTTAGTTTTGAAAATGACTGCTTTTATTGCTGTGCATAACAGCTTCTGGCTCTTTGGTGCAGTCATGAAATGTATTCAGCAGTCACCCTCCTTCATTGAATCCTGTCCTTAATTCATGACATATTTTGCTACCAGGATTTCATTGTTTCAACCAGAGAAAAGACAGCCTTTAAGAATGTTTTGGTTCTGAGCCTCTTTCCTAAAAAGTTGAATTTGTAGATTGATGTTAATAATGACTAAACATTAAGGCTTAAAATCACACAAGCAATTTAATTCAGAAGGAAGAGACTGATCTCGATGGCACTGCTGGCTAGGTGCATTAATGCACATGATGCAATACAGTCCTAGAACAGAAAGCTCTTGGGTTTGATCCCTGATTTGTGATGTTAGCTGATCACAGCTGGGGTGGTAATGGGGTTCTACAATTGAACTCAGTGATTCCATGCTTAAAAGAGAAAGAGTTAAGTAAGGAAATTTCTACCAGGGTTGCTATCCAGCAATAAGAACATAAGAAATGGAGCATGAGTAGGCTACTTGGCCCCTCGAGCCTGCTCCGCCATTTAATAAGATCATGGCTGATCTGATCTTGGGCTCAGCTCCACTTCCCTTCCCACTCCCCATAACCCTCCACTCCCTTATCGTTCAAAAATCTGTCTATCTCCACCTTAAATATATTCAATGACCCAGCTTCTACAGCTCTCTGGGGCAGAAAATTCCACAGATTTACGACCCTCAGAGAAGAAATTCCTCTTCATTTCCATTCTAAATGGGCAACCCCTTATTCTAAAACAATGCCCCTCGAGTTCTAGATTCCCCCCCCCCAAGTGGAAACATCCTCTCTGCATCTACCTTGTCAAGCCCCCTCAGTATCTTATATGTTTCATTCTTCTAAACTCCAATGAGTATAGGCCAAACCTGCTCAACCTTTCTTCATAAGTCAACCCCTTCATCTCAGGAATCAACTTAGTGAATCTTCTCTGAACTGCCTCCAATGCAAGTATATCCCTCCTTAAATAAGGAGACCAAATTTGTACGCAGTACTCGAGCTGTGGTCTCACCAATACCCTGTACAGTTGTAGCAGGACTTCCCTGCTTTTATATTCCATTCCCCTTGCAATAAAGGCCAACATTCCATTCGCCTTCCTGATTACTTGCTGTACTTGCATACTAACTTTTTGTGTTTCATGCACAAGGACACCCAGGTCCCTCTGTACTGCAGCATTTTGTAATCTCTCTCCATTTAAATAATAATTTCCTTTTTTATTTTTCCTGCCAAAGTAGATAACCTCGCACTTTCCCACATGATACTCCATCTGCCAAATTTTTGCCCACTCATTTAGCCTGTATATATCCCTTTGCAGATTGTTTGTTTCCTCCTCGCAACTTTTCCACCCATCTATATCAGCAGCAAACTTGGCTACATTACACTCGTTCCCTTCATAGAAAAAAACATAGAAACATAGAAAATAGGTGCAGGAGTAGGCCATTCGGACCTTCGAGCCTGCACCACTATTCAATGAGTTCATGGCTGAACATGCAACTTCAATACCCCATGAGTAGGCTTTCTCGCCATACCCCTTGATCCCCCTAGTAGTAAGGACTACATCTAACTCCTTTTTGAATATATTTAGTGAATTGGCCTCAACAACTTTCTGTGGTAGACATTTCCACAGGTTCACCACTCTCTGGGTGAAGAAGTTTCTCCTCATCTCGGTCCTAAATGGCTTATCCTTTATCCTTAGACTGTGACCCCTGGTTCTGGACTTCCCCAACATTAAGAAGAACATAAGAACATAAGAATTAGGAACAGGAGTAAGCCATCTAACCCCTCGAGCCTGCTCCGCCACCCAACAAGATCATGGCTGATCTGGCCGTGGACTCAGCTCCACTTACCCGCCCGCTCCCCATAACCCTTAATTCCCTTATTGGTTGAAAATCTATCTATCTGTGATTTGAATATATTCAATGAGCTAGCCTCAAATGCTTCCTTGGGCAGAGAATTCCACAGATTCACAACCCTCTGGGAGAAGAAATTCCTTCTCAACTCGGTTTTAAATTGGCTCCCCCGTATTTTGAGGCTGTGCCCCCTAGTTCTAGTCTCCCCGACTAGTGGAAACAACCTCTCTGGCTCTATCCTGTCTATCCCCTTCATTATATTATAAGATCACCCCTCATCCTTCTGAACTCCAACGAGTAAAGACCCAGTCTACTCAATCTATCATCATAAGGTAACCTCCTCATCTCCGGAATCAGCCGAGTGAATCGTCTCTGTACCCCTTCCAAAGCTAGTATATCCTTCCTTAAGTAAGGTGACCAAAACTGCACGCAGTACTCCAGGTGCGGCCTCACCAATACCCTGTACAGTTGCAGCAGGACCTCCCTGCTTTTGTGCTCCATCCCTCTCGCAATGAAGGCCAACATTCCATTCGCCTTCCTGATTACCTGCTGCACCTGCAAACTAACTTTTTGGGATTCATGCACAAGGACCCCCAGGTCCCTCTGCACTGCAGCATGTTGTAATTTCTCCCCATTCAAATAATATTCCTTTTTACTGTTTTTTTTCCCAAGGTGGATGACATCACATTTTCCGACATTGTATTCCATCTGCCAAACCTTAGCCCATTCGCTTAACCTATCGAAATCCCTTTGCAGCCTCTCTGTGTCCTCTACACAACCCGCTTTCCCACTAATCTTTGTGTCATCTGCAAATTTTGTAACACTACACTCTGTCCCCTCCTCCAGGTCATCTATGTATATTTTAAACAGTTGTGGTCTCAGCATCGATCCCTGTGGCACACCAATTTCCAACCTGAAAAGGACCTATTTATCCCGACTCTCTGCTTTCTGTTAGCCAGCCAATTCTCGACCCATGCTAATACATTTCCTCTGACTCCGCGTACCTTTATCTTCTGCAGTAACCTTTTGTGTGGCACCTTTTCGAATGCCTTTTGGAAATCTAAATACACCACATCCATTGGTACACCTCTATCCACCATGCTCGTTATATCCTCAAAGAATTCCAGTAAATTAGTTACACACGATTTCCCCTTCATGAATCCATGTTGCGTCTGCTTGATTGCACTATTCCTATCTAGATGTCCCGCTATTTCTTCCTTAATGATAGCTTCAAGCATTTTCCCCACTACAAGATGTTAAACTAACTGGTCTATAGTTACCTGTCTTTTGTCTGCCCCCTTTTTCATCCAAGTCATTAATATAGGTTGTAAATAGTTGAGGTCCCAGCACCAATCACTGTGGCACCCCACTAGTTAGTGTTTGCCAACCGGAAAATTACCCATTTATCCTGACTCTCTGTTTTCTGTTAGTTAGCCAGTCCTCTATCCATGCTAATATATTGCCCCCAACTATATGAACAACCCTTACTGGAAAATGTGCATATCAGGTTCGAGCATGATTGGGCTGAACTGTGATGGCTCCATAATCTAAAGGTACCCACTGTCTAGGTTCACGTATGAAGAATGGCTGCTGGTGTTCATGGAACTACCCAGCAACAGTTTGTGCCTTTAAATGAGAGGAGAAAATGCTATATCATTTTGCATTACAATTGATTGACAGACACAAATGATATGTTTAAGCTGGAACCAATGGAGTGTAATGACCACCAACATGAGAAATAAAATATAAATTTCTATAGTGCTTTACAGCCAAAGAATTATGATGAATTGTAGTCATTGTTGTTATGTAGGACAATTCGCACAGTGTGGGGTCTCTCCAATAGCAGTAAGACAAATAACCAGTTAATCTGTTTCTGGTGGTATTGGTTGAGGGATAAATATTGGTCAGGATTCTGACTCTCAGTTTACCATCTCATCTGAAAACAGCACCTCTGACAACGCTGTATTTCCTCAGGACTGTACAGGAGCATTAGCCTCGATGTTGTGCTTAAGTACCTGGAGTTGGGCTTGACCCCACAGCATTGTGACTTACAGCCAGTTGAGCAAAGCTAGTGCTGGTGCCAGTTCCTACTCGGAATAATATATTATCATTCTATACCAACATATTATATGTGAATTTAAAAAAAAATACTGGAGCAAAAACTATAATAAGCCCAGTCTCAATCTTTTAACTGCCACAGACTGTCATAACAATATAATTTTAATTATGTTTAACAATGCAGGAATGTCTCTAGGATCTGTAATTAGAAATCTAATGTGTTTTTACATCAACTATTACCTAAGATTGGCAATTAAGGTATTCATGCAAACCTATACTACATCATTATAAAAAACAAATTTATACACAAATAAATTGTGTTTAAGGCTGTATCCTCATGTCCTGGTATCAACTGAAAAAATCAACAATAAAATCATAGAATCATAGAATTAAACAGCACAGAAGGAGGCCATTTAGCCCATTGTGCCTGTGCGAGAAAATAGCTGAATACAATGACGCAGGTTTTGCGGTGAGTAATGATGGCGATCTGTCAGCGTTCATCGTCATTAGCCCTCTTAAACTGACCGTAACTTCAGCATTTAGCGCATGCGCATCTAAAGACAGAAATTCTGAAGTTGCGGTCAGTTATTCACTGCTCCGACACAGGCTGCACTGTGGACACTCCCCTACAGCCGGCAATTAGTGTAATCAGTGGAACTGATGAAAGCTTGAGCTTTTCCGCGTTAATATCGTTGTTAAGCTCCCCATTAAATGTTAAGACTTGTTGCAATAGGTGTAACTGGGGTATTAACAGCATATTGACTGTTAAACAACCGTTCTGGTCCTGAAAAACTAATTTTTATATTTGTGGAATGTCAAATCTCTCCATTATGATAAAAATTCTAATTAAAAAAAAAATAATAATTTCACTAACATTTTTAAAAAGTGCTTTCATTTCCTTGTTTGATGTCTGTGAGAATTCTTCAATCTGATTGGCTGCTTAGACAGTTTGATGACATCACTGTTGCATCACTCTTGCAATCCCTTATTTGCAGTTTTCATCTCAGAGATCGTGAAATCTCTGTGGGCAGCTTTCTTTGGTGTCAGCGGCAATCGCCATCGCATCGCCGCTGACCACAAATTATGGACCAATAGAACACTGAATGTGACTATAGGAAATGTTTAATTTGCCCAAGATATAGGGCCCAACTTTGCCCAACCCTTTTTTCGGTGCACTTACCATAAGTGCGCCGACATTGCGCACTGGAAAGGGCGCCGGAAAAAAGGGGCCCCAATCCTGGCCGCTTTTCCGAATCCCCGGAGTCCTGCCATGCATTCTTAAGTGGGGTGCGGAGCAACAGGCCAGCGCCAAAAACAGTGTCGGCGCCTGCACGCATGCGCAGTGAAGTCTGCGTGCATGCTCCTGCCCTCCCAGCGTGTCCTGCGGGCTGTGAGCAGGACCCGATGCTCGCAGCCCCTATCCCAGGCCAAAGGGACGCCCTGATCTCGCCGCATCCTATCCCTGGCCGAGTGGTTTCCCGCACCGTCCGGCTGGCTGAGTTCCTGGGCGAGGTAGGTCTTGATTGCAGGGGGGGGGGGGGGGGGGGGCTAGGGGGAGAGAGAGAAAGAGTGTACGGGGGGAGGAGAGTTTTGTGGGGGGGGGGGAGAGAAAGTGTATGGGGCGGGGGGAGGAGAGTTTTGGGGGGATGGTGAGAAAGAGTGTATGGGGGGGGGAAGGAGGAGGGTTTTTTGGGGGAGGGGAGAAAGAGGTGTTGGGGGGGGGTGGGGGGGAGAGAAAGATTATTTTGTATACCAGCATCTCTCTCTGGCTACAAACCCCCCCCCGCCCGGTGACATCGCGGCCAGCAGCTCGCATTTCTCCAGTAGGATTTACTTCATTTTTATTAGTATTTTAATTGCTTGAGCTTTTCCTTGCAAAGTTTGGTGCTTGGTGCTTTGGTCCTCTCCAGTTCCCTGCCCTCCCCATCCCTGCCCTAATGTTTGCCGAATTTGCGCTGCTTTTTCTTCACTGCCTGCAAGGTTTTTCAGAGCTAACCACATACACTGACCTAAGTGGATTTGGAGTAAGTTTTTGCTGGCCAAAGTGGCATAAATGGCCAAAACTGGCGTAAGTGTCTGGGAACGCCCCCTTTTGAAAAAAAAAACTGACCTAAAAAAAATCGTACCTAACTGACCTACTTTGGAGCAAATTTTGGGGGGAAAATGGCATTTTTTATTTTACTCCTGAAAAAAACTTACTCCAAAAAAATTGATGCAAGTCATGGCCAAAGTTGGGCCCATAGTGCATAATCTGGTCAAAGTCATTGAAGTTACAGGAATATATAGGAAAAGATTATACTAAACCTCAAGTGAAAATTTCCATTAAATATGTGCAATACATTTTTGAGGGTAACATTTCAGTTTTTTTCTTTTTACTATACCCTGCCCACCTGAGCTTGAGACAGTGGGAGGAGACCTGTTCACAAATCTCCGCCAAGGTCTCTTTGAAATCAGTCGCTGCAAGGTTCCTATGCAGTGGCCCAGGTGACTCTCTTGCTGACTGTCCATCCTTCCCTAAAAGGAAGTGCTCGGTTTCAATTTTCTCCACAGCTGCTGCTTGAGTGTTTATCGCAATTTCTGTTTTTTGCTTTAATTTCTGCTCTGTACTTACCTACAGTGAGAGAGCTGAGATCAGGAGCTCAGCATCCTGTTACTGGGTTAGCCCTTAGGAACAGAGTATCCTTAAATAAAATCAGGTATATTATCATAAATATACCTATAAACTGAAGAACCTTGCAAACAGTTTGAGGAGGCACATGTTTTCTGGAGTTTTTCCAACACAATGCAGAATATAATGAAGCCCAGTATTATGTATAAGTCAAACATCAGACTTAACCATAGTAGAAAAGTCTATTTGTTCTAAATTCTATTTATATTAGAAAATTTAAGCTACTGCTGATTTCGGTTAACCAATTCACTGAGGCACACAGAGGATGGGATTTTGGTATCAGGCTCCGCTAGAATACAGGGTTTTATGATTAAGTGCTGTAATAGTCGCATGAGTATATTAGAAGGTGTTACAGATTCTTGATGATAATAGATTATCTCTTGCAGCTCATCAATTATAATACTATTTATCTCATCATCAACCAATCCCTGTTGACCTTTACTCATTTGAACTTCAGTTGAACCTGTGAATAATTATTTGAAGATGATGAATAATCACCCAGCGTTAAGTAAGTGATTATTCATAGCTGTTCTAGAAGGAATTTAGGGAGCAATCAGGCAAAGTGAGAGAGATAAATTCATACTTGACTGAGATAATAAGACATTGATAGTATGCCCACAGATGCCTATCAACCTGATATATTCTCAGTCATTTGAAAACGTAAATCATTCCAGTATAATTTTTTTTTGAGAGAATTTTAAATCAACTTACTATATATAAGCACATACACAGATGAAAACGGCTAGTAATATATAAGGCTAGAAACTACTGTTGGATTATTAATGAACCAATGCTTAATACATTTGTATGACATTTCTCTGCTTGCTATTTTAATGGACATTTCCCTGCTATTTTAATGCCCTAGCCCTGAACTCGCATCTTTCTCTAGTTTCTCTCCAATCTTTCCTCAGGTTTTTTTCCGAGCTCATATTGTCATGAGACCAAACTCCTGCTCACTTGACCCTATTCCTAATAAACTGCTGACTACCCAACTTCTCTTCCTGGCTCCATACTAGCTAGTATTGTCACCCTCCTTTTCAAATCTGCCGGCATCCGCTGCCCCCCACCCCCGCCCCGCCTCACTCAAATATCCTACCAATGACCACTCTGTCCTTGCAAACAATGACAACTTGCATTTATATAGCGTCTTTATCGTTGATGGAGAAATATCGTCAACGATGTCTCCACAAGATCCTACAAATCCCCTGGGAGGACAGGCGCACCAACATCAACGTCCTCACTCAGGCTAACATTCCCAGCATTGAAGCACTGACCACACCCGATCAGCTCCGCTGGGCAGGTCACATAGTCTGCATGCCAGACATGAGACTCCCAAAGCAAGTGCTCTACTCAGAGCTCCTTCATGGCAAATGAGCCAAAGGTGGGCAGTGGAAACGCTACAAGGACACCCTCAAAGCCTCCCTGATAAAGTGCAACATCACCGCTAACACCTGGGAGTCCCTGGTCGAAGACCGCTCTAAGTGGAGGAAGTGCATCCGAGAGGGCGCTGAGCACCTCGAGTCTCAACACCGAGAGCATGCAGAAATCAAGCGCAGACAGCGGAAAGAGCGTGCGGCAAACCAGTCCCATCCACCCCTTTCCTCAACAACTATCTGTCCCACCTGTGACAGAGTCTGTGGCTCTCGTATTGGACTGTTCAGCCACCAAAGAACTCATTTCAGGAGCAGAAGCAAGTCTTCTTCGATTCCGAAGGACTGCCTATGATGATGATGATTATCGTAGTAAGAATGTCCCAAGGCATTTCACGGAGCATTATCAGACAAATTTGACACAAAGCCACATAAAGAGGTATTAGGACGGGTGACCAAAAGCTTGATCAAAGTGGCAGATTTTAAGGCCTGACAAAGAAGGAGAGAGAGGTACAGAGGCAGAGAGGTTGATGGATGGAATTCCAGATCTTAGGTACTAGGCAGCTGAAGGTACAGCCACCAATGGTGGAGTGATGAAAATCAGAGATGCGCATGAGGAGAGCAGAAGTATCGGAGGGTTGTAGGGCTGGAGGAAGTTACAGAGATAGGGAGGGGTGAATCCATGGAGGGATTTGATGACAAGGTTAAGAATTTTATAATCAATGCGTTGCCAGACTGGGAGCCAATGTAGGTCAGCGAACACATAGGTGATGGGTGACTTTGAGAGAGTTAGGATACCACCCCATCTCCAAAATCTCTTTCCTCTCTTCTTGAACATGTTGCCGCCTCGCAAATTGTGCCCATCTTTCCTGCAACTCCATGTTTGAACTTCTCCAATCAATCAGAGTTCCACCAATGTGATAGCACTGAAATGGCTGTAACCAAAGTCATAAATGGCATCCTCTGCTTCTGTGACCAATGTGCACTATCCCCATTTGTCCTTCTCGACCCATCTGCAGATTTGGAAATGGTTGATCACACAGTCTTCCTCCAAAACCGGTCTATTGTCTAGCTGAGTGGGACCAACCTCGCCTGGTTCCACTCTTACCTATCCAGATGCATCCAGAGAATCTCCTGTAATGGCTTCTCTTCCCCCCACGTCATCACCTCTGGATCCCTGAAGGATATATCCTTGGCCTCCTCCTATATCTCATCTACATTCTTGTCCCCCAATGACATCCTCTTAAGACATGAGATCAGGTTCCACATGTACGCTGATGACACTCAGCTCTACCTCACCACTGCCTCCCCTCCATTGCCTCTGTGCTATCAGTCTGCTTGTCTGATATCTAGTACTGGATGAGCCACAATTTCCTCCAATTAAACAATGGGAAGACTAAAGCAGTTGTCTCTGAATTTGCAGTCAGCAGCGAAGTGAAGATGCTTGCCGCTGACCTTGAAGAAAGCTGGCCACAAATTTTTAGTGGGCTCTATCTATGTCATTGATTTCACCTTTTCCAATGTGAATTTCCATCTGGCGTAATCTTTTGGGGATCTGTGGCGTCCAGGAACAGTGATGTCATCAAGCAGCCTAAGCAGCCAATCACATTGAAGAATTCTTATCGACAGCAAACCAGGAAGTAAAAAGCAGGTTTTGTCATTCACTTTTTATAAAATTATAAAAAGTGAAAGAAGGATTGGACATACATACCAGATTAAGGTAAAAGCTGAACTATAATAAATAAACTTAATTTTTTTAATTATAAAAATCTATGGAATATTTATCATGGAATTGCACAAATATAAAATTAGTTTTTCTGGGCAAGAGAGGTTGTTCAACAGTAGTTATGACCTAGTACGCCATTAAAAACTCAGTTACAACTCATTCAACAAGGCTTAACTTTTTCAAGGATTTTAAAGCGCGAATAATGTGTAAAAAGTTGAAGTTCATGTCAATTCAGTGATTTCTAATTGATTTCCATCTACAAGCACTGCAAAAGAAGAATTAGGAGCAGGAGTAAACCATATGGTCCATCAAGCTTGCTCCGCCATTCAATATGATCACAGCTGATCTTCGACCAATTCCACTTTCACTGTGGAGGAACAGGATACCACTGACAGCAACTTCCAGATTTCCACATTCAACTGCGGACTCCAGATGTTACTGTTAGTTTTACAGAGTAATGATGGCGAACACTGACAGTTTGGCCGTCATTACAACTGCAAATTCTAGGCCAGTATCTTCGGCCCTCTGCCACAAACCCTTACCACCAATTCCATCCCCCTCCCTGGCTGAACCAGATGGTTTGCTGTCTCAACGTTCTATTTAACCCTAAGCTAAGCCTCCAATCTTTTATTATCTCCATCACAAAGACCACATACTTCCACCTCCGTAACATTGCCCGTCTCCACCCTTGCCTCAGCTTATATGCTGCTAATACCCATAGCCGTGCTTATGAATCTCCAAACATGACTAGTCCAATGCTCTTCTGGCTGGCCTCCAGTTTCCAAACTCTGTAAATGAGCTGATCCAAAACTCTGTTGCTTGTATCCTAACTTGCATTAAGTCCTGTTCAAAAATCACACCTGTGCTTACTCCCAGTCCACCAATGCCTCGATTTTAAAAATTCTCATTCTCATGTTCGAATACCTCCACAGTCTTGAACCTCCCTATCCTTCAGCCCTACAATCATCAAAGAACTCTGCATTCTTCCACCCTGGACTCCTGTTCATCCCCCACTCCCTTCACCCCACCATTGGCAGCTGTGCCTTCAGCCATCTAGGCACTAAGCTGTAACATTGCCCCCCTAAATCTCTCTATCTCTCCACCTCTCTCTTCTCCTTTAAACCTACCTGCCTGACCAAGCTATTAGTCACCTGTCCTAATATCTCCTTTGGTTTAGAATCAATTTCTGTCTAATTACACTCCTGCGAAGTACTTTGAAATGTTTTCCGTTGTTAAAGGCGCTATATAAATGCATGATTTTGTTGTTAACCCATTAAAATAAACAGGTTAATGCCACAGATGGAGGAATACCTTGTTAAGCATTCATCTGCCAATATCGACAAAATTAAACAAATAGGCTGAAACCAGAAGGAGTGTGTACTGTACATACCCACGAAATGGAGGGAAACCACACAGCAGAATATAAGTAATCACACCAGCAGCCCAGATGTCCACCTTCAGACCATAGCTATAAAGAAAAAGTCCTCATTAAGAATGCATGCGTAAGTAAAGTATAACAACTAAGCCTTGAACTTAATTTGTGCAATATGGATTAGTATAAGGTTCATGCATTATTCACTACACAGAAGATGCTAACATTATAATTAGTGAACACTGCAGAATGTCCTAATGGATAGTGATGCCTTTGTCTCTCAACTGGAGAGCTATTAGTGTAAGTACTGTACTAGGGCTGTTTGACTGGCTCAGTGGGTGTTTCATTAGCTTCCAATTGGGTGAGTAGGTAGGGTTCTGAATAAAAATGATGTGATCCATCTCTTGAAAGAAGAAACACTGACAGTTGTGAATTAGACATCATCTTCAAAATAACAAGCCAGAAGGAGCGATGCAATGAGTTAAGAGCACTTTCCTTTCACTTCTGGGATCTCGGTGTGAACCAACAGGAGATAAGTTTCTTTTCTCTTAGAAGCTACAAAAGCTCTAAGTGAAACGCGCTCTGCTGTCTTAATGCACAAATCTCCTCTTAAATTGGAACTAAAGTTGCCACAAGAGCTGTTTGTGTGTACAATGGAAATGTCCCATTGATGCAGGAAGAAATGCTTTTTTTGAGATTTGGCTAAATGCATTGTTGGGTTAGAGCAGAGATTTTTTGTTTACACAAGTAAACTCTGACCGGAGAGCTGACAAGCTGGTAAAAAAATTCTAATTCGCACAATATATTTGGCAAGCACAGAAAATTCACCAGAATTTTTGTCTGAACATGAATAGTAATTTCAATTACCAGTGGGGTTGCATTTAGCATGTATAAATCATTGTACCAAGAACTGCATTCTCATCAAGTGAAGAGAATATCTGTTGATGCACTGTATTCTGGCATTTATTATCTCATACAGAAGACTCTCATCACTGACTCGCACATAAACGAACTACCACTGACACCAGGGACATTTTTTTAATATTCACTCATGGGATGTGGGCGTCGCTGGCAAGGCCAGCATTTATTGCCCATCCCTAATTGCCTTTGAGAAGGTGATATATCTTAAATTTCAAACAGACTTTTTTGATGGCCTTAGTAAGTAAAGACACCACCTGATGTAACACTAAAATGCTTTTATATTGTGTGAAGCCATCGCTGAAGCAGATGGTTACCAATTTGTGGGTCTCCCACAGCCAGCTGAAAGCCAAATGTAAAATTGCTGGGGCTTGCTAATACCACCTGCCCAAAGACCCATTATTAGTGGGTCTTTTGTGTCCTTAGTCATAGCCTGTCAGCTATTTTACATTTGATTGTAGCTGGTACGTGAAGCCTGTACTTCATGAACCTGACAGCACTAGCACAATATAAAAAACACCTCGTGACAACCCACAAGATCCAGGTTCAATTCCTGGTCTGTGCTGAGTTAGTCTATCTCATATGGGCCAAGAATTGGCCTCACCACTCTTGGGCTGGGGAAGGGAAGAATCACCCAAGATTCCTGATCACTTCACATTGAATTGACTCCAGATAGAAAGAACAGACGTGAGGTGAAAACAGGCCCAGGCTTGAGTGTGATGTTCTCCAAGATCATATAACCTGCCAGTAGTCACTATCTAGGTTTACACATGAAATATGGCCACTTGATTGACGTACTAGAGGACAGTTGGTGTCAATGGAATCATACACCAGAAAAAATCAGTGCCTTCAAGAAAGAATAGGGAAAAAGAGAGGGGAGAATTGGCAAAAGAAAGTACAAACAATAATGACAAAAGAAGGTATTTGCATGAAGAGAATATATAAACATGGTGAGCATATTCACACAGTACAATACCCAGTTTCTGCAATTATTTCCGGAGCCACATATGTAGGGGTTCCACAGACAGTGTACAAAGGCCCATCAACTACTGTAGCAAGGCCAAAGTCCCCTAGTTTCAGAGATTTGCTTCCATCCTGATGCTCATATACCTATTGTGATAAAATGCAAAGGATTGGTATTTTGCTGAATGTAAACTATTGCTATAGTAATGGCTGTCCAGTGCACATCAGTTGAGAACGTTCATTCAAAGGATACATTTAACTCGGCGCAGGTCCATTGTCCTTACATTGTAACATTTAGGTCAATAGACCAGACTATATTAAGATAGCATTTGCATGTAACCAAGACATTTCTATCCAGAGGCTACTGCTAGTACATTGGTATTCAATGCATGTATACAGTTAAGTGCTTCACAATTTTCCTTAATTGTCTAATGTCTTCACATATTTGCTTTGTGAGTTACTGCAATGCCTTTTATTACTGTATTACTCTTGGCTCAATGTAATATTAATGGAGAGGTAATTCTCTGTACTCTGGCTCAGTAGAAGAACCTAATAATAACACACAAAAGATCTGCATACTAATCAAAAACTTATTTAAAAAATTGGGCCAATTGTGCAACAGTCGAATCATTTGCAGGTATCATTAAATCACACTCTCTTTACTTCTAGCAACTAAATCTCTTAGTTGTTCCCTGGTGTTAAGAAAAACAATAAGCATTTGTTAGCCTAACAACTAATTTGAGACTTCATTATCTAATAATTAGTTACTGTTCAAAATATTGCCTTGTTTTATTTCCTTTGTGAATAAAAGAATTATCAATTCCAAGGCTACACATGACTGGGCACAAAGGTCAAAGACACAAGTACATGCTTGCAAAAATGAGCATGTAAATGAAGAACGAAATAAACAAGGAATTGATGCACTTATTTTGTTGTAAACACTGCATTTAATGCATGACAAAATGCAAATTGTATATTACTATATTGTCCGTTCCTCAAATAGGTGTGCAAAATAATTGAGAACTTTATCCAACCAGTCTCCAATGTTTGGCATTCGCAATGCAACTTTAATTTTCATTTTTATAGCGCAGTTAATGCAGCAAAATGCCGTGAGCTTTTTCACAAAACAGACACGAAGTAGGAGTTAGAAAATTTAGAAGAGGTGACCAAAGCTCTGATTGAAGAGATGGATTTTGAGGAGAATTAAAATGAGCAAAATCCCACATTAAAATCAATGCAAGAACTAAAGCAGTATTCTTGATTAATTTTTAAATTACATTTAAATAGTTTGATCTCCTAAAGTCAAACATCTAAAATAAACTCCAGATGCTGGACAGCTGAAACAAAAATAGAAAATGCAAGAAACACTCATAAGGTCAGTCAGCATCTCTAGGCTTTTGGATGATGGCCAGTTTTGAAGTAAACTCCACACCTGAAACATTGGGCTCAATTTTCCCCAGTGATTTGCGCCGTTTTTTGAAGCAGGCTGCTCTTTTTGGTCTAAGTTGAAAAACTACAGTTTCCCCAATCAATTTGCACCAGTGTAATTCAGTTAGTTACGATTTTTTTAAGTCATGTTTTTTTCAGCCAAAAGGGGCGTAACCAGCCACCTATGCCACTTCTGGCCATTTAGGGAACTTTTGCCAGCTAAAAGTTACTCCAGCTCTGATTAGGCCAGCGTCTCCAGAAAAACCTTCCCTAGAGTTAAGGAAAGCGGCGCAGGTAAGGAAAGCGGCACAGCAGATGCCCGGGCACAGTGAAAGAATTGAAAAACACATAGCGGCAAAGAGAGAGAGAGAGAGAGAGACAGAGAGGCAGGCAGAGATTGCAGCCTCGCATTGTGTCCCTGGTTACCATGGCAGCCTGACCTTTTTGGCGCACATCAACGCCCCACCCCCAAAACTAAAGGTCAGGTTGGGCCACACCAAACTGAAGAAATCCAACGAGGAAACTTAGAACATTGTATTTTTGGCGTACTTGGGCCCCCAAAAAATCGGGCGTAACTCTTCAAGTATGCCAAAAAATTGCTTTGGGGAAAATTGAGCCCATTAACTTATTTATTTTCAATGCAGATCCTGCCTGACCTGCTGAGTGTTTCAGCATTTTCTGGTCTTGATCTCTTATGGTGTTGCTCACAGGTACACAGATGGGGAATGGAATAGTTGAGCAAGGAATGCAACATGGGCTAGGAGCATACTAGTTATGTAGAAAGTTAGTGAGGGTATGAAACAGGACATGAGGCCCAATTTGACGCAAGTATGAAATGAAGTGGATTTCTGGTTATTAGCAACTGAGCGGAACAGTCCAAGGTTTGAGAATAAAGTCCCAGCACACTAGCAAGAACGGTCAATCTTGCTAACAATCATAAAAAATAATTTAATGTGCTCTTAAGCTGAATTTTGGAAAAATTATTGATTGTGTTGTGAATTATGCATTTTTTTAAAGGTGTTTATTATGTTAGAAACCTATTTTTAGTACAATTTCCTTGCAAAACTAGATAATCATCAAAAGGATTTTGAAAGATAATTAGTTCCCTTTTTCCTCCTTGCTAGTAGGTACCCGTTTGCTACCTGCTCATTCTTCATTAGTAATTTTAATATCTCCTAGATACATTGTGATTGGTAATTTTCGGAACTTAATTGCTATACAGGTGCAGCGGCCAAAATCCGGAGTTCTGAAATCCGGAACGTTCCGCAATCCGATTGGTGGCTGGGTCTTCCGGAATCCGTAAAATGTTCGATAATCCGGACCCGCTGACCTCGGGGCCCCGCCGCTGCCCGATCTTGGGCCTCCATTCGCCAATGTTGCTCTTACCCCGCCGCCCCTTGCCCCGTTTGCCGCTGCTGCCGTTATTATCTCAGGGCACCACTGCTGCCCGACCTCGGGCCTCACCTTGCCGCCGCAGCTCGCCTCGCCCCACTTGGTGCCGCTGCCCTTACCTCGGGGCCTCCTCACCGGCCTGCCCCAACACCTCCTCTGTGGCAGGGCCCGCCGGCCCGAACACCTCCTTGGCGGCGAGGCCTGCCTGAACAGCTCCACGGCTGCGGGACCCCGCCCAAACAGTTCCTTGGTGGCAGGGCCCGCCCGAACAGCTCTCCATGGCGGGGCCCGCCCACACACCTTTTTCTTGGCGGGGACCCGCCTGAACAGCTCCTCGTCGGCAGGGACCCACCCGAATAGCTCCTCCTTGACAGGGCCTCGCTCGGACAGCTTCTCCATGGCTGGGCCCGCCCGAACATCTCCTCCATGGCTGGGCCCGCCCGAACACCTTCTCCATGGCGGGGCCCGCCCGAACATCTCCTCCATGGTGGGGCCCACCCGAACACCACCTCCTCAGCGGGGACCCGCCCGAACACCTTCTCCTCGGCGGGGCACGCCTGAAAACCTTCTCCTCGACGGGGCCTGCCTGAACACCACCTCCTTGGCAGGGCCCGCCCGAACAGCTCCTCCTCGACAGGGACCTGCCCGAACAGCTCCTCCATGGCGGGGTCCCGTCCGAACAGCTCCATGGCGGCGGGGCAGGCTGCCTGAACAGCTCCTCGGTGGCGACCACCCCCTTTCTGACATTCTGAAATCCGGAAATACCCGAACCTGGGTTCTGGTGTTTCCGGATTCGTGACGTCAGAAAGACGATCCAATGTCCGGAAAAACGTGGAATCTAGAACGGCCTCAGTCCCGAGGGTTCCGGATTCTGGATGCTGCACCTGTATTATCAGCCTTGGCTCAGAAGTCTGTGCATTCTTATCTTTGAGTGAGACAGTAATGGGTTCAAATCCCACTTCAAAGCCTGGAGCACAAAATCTAGGATGATACATCAGTGCAGTATTGAAGGAGTGCTACACTGTTAGAGATGTTGTCTGTTCTCTCGGGTGTGTTTAAAACATCCCCTGACACTATTCAAAGAACAGCAGGGGAGTTCTCCCAGTGTCCTGGCCAAATTGCATCTCTAAAACAGATTATCTGGTCAGTAGGCCACTGTTTGTGCAACCTTATTGTGTTCAAACTGGCTGCTGCATTTCCCTATATTATATCAGGGACTATACCTCAAAAGTATTTCATTGGCTGTGAAGCACTTTGGAATGTCCAGAGGTTGTGAAAAGTGCTAGAATATATATTTATAGATACATACACATAAGTTCTTTCTTTCTTGGTCGAATTGTGATTTGCTGTTTTGTTTGAGCCAATTAGGTACAAGTGTGACATACACTTTTAAGTGCAATATTTTTCAAAAGTTACAATGTTTTGTTTCAGAAAAGCAGTTTGTACAGAAAGAGCCCAACCTCAGCAGTTAGAATTCTGCTAGGTTGTATGCCTTGTGAATTTGATATGTTAGACAGAAGCTGCAGTTAAGATGTCTAATAAACAGCTTACTACAAAAGAGTATTAACTAATATTCTACTATAAACAATAGCAGATACCTTCCCCAACTTAACTTTTATATGAAATTGATGTTAAACTATAAATATTTTATTTGTGATCCATATATATCTTGAATCCCATAGACCAAGACCTATTTTTGTAGTTAACATATCACACAATGATAACCCTTCTCCAAGCCTCAGAACTATTTGCTTCATTAACACATTAATGTTTCTATTTTCCTCTAGATGTTAATATTTCACAGCTAATTAAAAAATGTTATATAACATTAGACAACACTTCCTGGGGAAAAAAATGCCTTGAGCATCTTCAAGAAAATGTCAAGTGAATTCCTTTGAATTACTAACACAGCAACGATATAGCTAATGATATGCACAGCAGTAACCATTTGAAAGAAAAGTGACTGTATAGAAAACAAAGATTGTTACTACAGCGAGGTATGAAGGGCTACAGAATAGTGAACTCAATCTTCAAAGCACTCGTGATGGTGTGACTTCATAGGCAACTGTTTTCAGTAATTAAGATGCATTATTTTCAAGGTTTCTGATCAAACCTTGTGCAAATACCAATTTCAATCTTGTCACAAGTCCAAAGACAAGACAAAATGACTATAAATATACTCCATTGTCATAAAGTCATTGGAAATATAAATGATGACGGGAATAGAATTCTGACATTTCCAGGTTGTGTTAAAGAATGAACTGGCATTTATACATCACCAGGACTTTACAGCCAATTAATTACTTTTGAAGCATCGTCACTTTTGTTTTGTAGTCAAATGCAGCAGCTGATTTGTGCACAGCAAGGTCCCTCAAAATGTAATCATAAAATGATACAGCACTGAAGGAGAACATTTGGTCCATCGTGCCTGTGTTGGCTCTGAAGGACCCATTCAATTAGTTCCAATCCCCTACCCTTTCCTCATAGCGCTGCAATATTTTCCATTTCATGTATTTATCTCATTACCTTTTGAAAGTTATTATTGAATCTGCTTCCACCACCCTTTCAGATAGATCATAATAACTCAAAGCATAAAAACATTTCTCCACATCTCACCTCTGGTTCTTTTGCCAATTACCATAAATCTATGTTCTCTGGTTACTGAGAAGGCTGGCTGTAATTAAAGTAGATAAGTTACCAGGGATGCATCCTAGGATGCTGAGGGAAGTAAAGGTGGAAATTGTGGTGGTACTGGCCATAATTTTCCAATCCTCCTTGGATTCAGGGGTGGTGCCAGAGGACTGGAGAATTGCAACTGTTATACCCTTGTTCAAAAAACCCAGCAACTACAGACCAGTCAGGTTAACCTCAGTGGTGGGGAACTTTTCAGAAACGATAATCCGGGACAAACTTAAATCACTTGGACAAGTGTGGATTAATTAAGGGAAACCAGCATGGATTTGTTAAAGGCAAATCATATTTTACCAACTTGATTGAGTTTTCTGATGAGGTAACAGAGAGGATTGATGATGGCAATGAGGTTTACGTGGTGTTCATGGACTTCCAAAACATAACAACATAAGAAATAGGAGCAGGAGTTGGTCATTTGACCCCTCGAACCTGCTCCGTCATTTAATAAGATCATGGCTGATCTGGTCATGGATTCAGCTCCATTTCCCTTATCGCTCAAAAATCTGTCTATCTCCGCCTTAAATATTTTCAATGACCCAGCCTCCACAGCTCTCTGGGGCAGAGAATTCCACAGATTTACAACCCTCAGAGAAGAAATTCCTCCTCATCTCAGTTTTAAATAGACAGCCCCTTATTCTGAGACTATGTCCCCTAATTCTAGTTTCCCCTATGAGTGGAAATATCCTCTCTGCATCCACCTTGTCGAGCCCCTTCATTATCTTATATGTTTCGATAAGATCACCTCTCATTCCAATAAGTATAGGCCCAACCTACTCAACCTATCCTCATAAGTCAACCCCCTCATCTCCGGAATCAACTTAGTGAATCTTCTCTGAACAGCCTCCAATGCAAGTATATACTTCCTTAAATACGGAGCCCAAAATTGTGTGCACTACTCAAGGTGTGGCCTCACTAATACCCTGTACAGTTGTAGCAGAACATCTCTGCTTTTATACTCTATCCTCCTTGCAATAAAGACCAACATTCCATTTGCCTTCCTGATTACTTGCTGTACCTGTATACTAACTTTTTGTGATTCAAACACAAGGACCCCCAGGTCCTTCTGTACTGCGGCACTTTGCAATTTTTCTCCATTTAAATTATAATTTGCTTTTCTATTTTTTCTGCCAAAGTGGATAACCTCACAGTTTCCCACATTATACTCCATTTGCCAAATTTTTGCCCACTCACTTTGCCTGTCTATATCCCTTTGCAGATTTTTTGTGTCCTCCTCACAATTTGCTTTCCCACCCATTATTGTAATATCAGCAAACTTGGCTCCATTACACTCGGTCCCTTCATCCAAGTCATTAATATAGACATTGTAAATAGTAGCACCAATTCCTGCGGTACCCCACTAGTTACTGTTTGCCAACCGGAAAATGACCCGTTTATCCCGATTCTGTTTTCTGTTAGTTAGCCAATCCTCTATCCATGCTATTGTATTACCCCCAACCCCATGAACTTTTATCTTGTGCAGTAACCCTTTATGTGGCAACTTATCAAATGCCTTCTGGAAATCCAAATGCACCACATCCACTGGACCCCCTTATCCACCCTGCTCGTTACATCCTCAAAGAACTCCGGCAAATTTATCAAACACGATTTACCTTTTATAAAACCATGTTGACTCTGCTTGATTGAATTATGCTTTTCCAAATGTTCTGCTACTGCTTCCTTAATAATGGACTCCAGCATTTTCCCAATGACAGATGTTAGGCTAACCGGTCTATAGTTTCCTGCTTTCTGTCTGCCTTCTTTTTTAAATAGGGGCATTACATTTTCAGTTTTCCAATCCGCTGGGACCTCCCCAGAATCCAGGGAATTTTTGTAGATTACAACCAATGCATCCACTATCTCTGCAGCCACTTCTTTAGGACCCTAGGCTGCAAGCCATCAGGTCCAGGGGACTTGTCCGCCTTTAGTCCCATTATTTTACTGAGTACTACTTCTTTAGTGATAGTGATTTATTTAGCTCCTCCCTCCATATTGTCCCTTGATTATTCACTATTGGGATGTTTTTAGTGTCTTCTTCCATGAAAACCGATACAAAATATCTGTAAAAAGTCTCTGCCATTTCCCTGTTCTCCATTATTAATTCCCCAGTCTCGTCATCTAGGGGACCAACATTTACTTTAGCCACTCTTTTACTTTTTATGTATCTGTAGAAACTCTTAGTATCTGTTTTTATATTTCGTGCTAGTTTACTTTCATAAACTATCTTCCCTCTTTTTATTATTTTTTTAAGTCCTTCTTTGCTGGCTTTTAAAAGTTTCCCAATCCTCTGGCCTCGCACTAGTCTTGGCCACATTGTATGCCCTCGTTTTCAATTTGATATCATCCCTTATTTCCTTAGTTAGCCACGGATGGTTATCCCTTCTCTTACAGTCTTTCCTTCTCATTAGGATATATTTTTGTTGAGAGTTATGAAGCTCCTTAAATGTCTGCCAATGCTCATCAACCGTCCCACACTTTAATACATTTTTCCAGTCCACTTTAGTCAACTCTGCCTTCATACCTTTGTACTCTCCTTTATTTAAGCTTAGGACACTGGTTTGAGATCCAACTTTCTCACCCTCCAACTGAATTTGAAATTCCACCATGTTATGGTCACTCATTCCTAGAGGATCCTTTACTAGGAGATTGTTTATTAATCCTGTCTCATTACACAGTACCAGATTTAAGATAGCCTGCTCCCTGATTGGTTCTGCAACATACTATTATCCCGGATAGGAAACTATCCCGGATACACTTGATGACCTCTTCCTCAAGGCTACCCTGGCCAATTTGCTTTGTCCAATCAATATGAAGGCTAAAATCGCCCATGATTATTGCCGTTCCTTTATTATAAGCCTCCATTATTTCTTGATTTATACTCCGTCCAGCAGTGTAGCTACTGTTAGGGGGCTATAGACTACGCCCACCAGCGACTTTTTCCCTTTATTATTCCTTATCCCTACCCAAACTGATTCAACATCTTGATCTTCTGAGCCAATATCGTTTCTCACTAACGCACTGATCTCATCCATCATTAACAGAGCTACCCCACCTCCTTTTTCCTTCCATAATAGGCTTGCCAGCAAAGTTGAAGCCTTTGGAATAAAAGGGACAGTGGTAGCATGGATGTGAAATTGGTTAATCGACAGGAAATAATAGTGGTGAGCGGTTGTTTTTCGGACTGGAGGAAGAAATACAGTGGTGTTCCCCAGGGATCATTATTCGGATCACTGCTTTTCTTGATATATATTAATGATTTGGACTTGGGTGTACAGGGCATTATTTCAAAATTTGCAGATGACACAAAACTTAGGGGGCCGAAATTGCCCTCCGCTCGAAAAGGAGAGCACCTACCGATTTCGAAGGGTTCTGTGGGGTTTTTTTAAGAATGGGGCAGAAGTGGTCTCATCATCGGGGTTTGGGTCGCAGTAGCTGCCACTAGCGGGTCAGAAATGGGGACGGGTTGGAGTGGCCGTCGCTCCAAGTCATCAGCGCCGCACCACTTTAGTGGCAATCACTGGGCCACCAGGGAGGGTTACGGCCAGGCCAGCGACCTGGCACCCAAGAGGGGGTTGCCAGGCTGCCTATTGGTGGCCCGGCCGAACCCGCAGGCATAATTGTCGGCCCGACCTGGCAGTCAGCTGACAATAAAAAATAAAATATAGAGTCGTCGGCAGTGCCACCTCCCCTTTAAGGGTGGGCCGCCGCCCAGCCACAAAAGGTGTATCAATAGAAAAAGCTGTCAGTGGTACCAACCGGCGGTGGAAAATTCCACAAAAAGGGGCAAGTTCCCGTGGGGCAATTTCAGAAAGGGGGTCTCTGCCGGTCGGTTATGGGTCGGCGCGTGCACGACGTGGCGGCAAAACAAGTGGGCCGGTCCCTTTCATCGCTCCAAAACTAAAGGAGGGCAATATCCAAAATGGCGGCCCCTCCGCGACTTGGAGGCCAGTCACACCGACCCGTGGCCGCCGGACCCTTGGAAGTATCGTGAACAAAGAGGAGGATAGGATAGGGATAGACTTCAAGAGGACATAAACAGGATGGTGGAATGGGCGGACATGTGGCAGATGAAGTTTAACGTAGAAAAGTGCGAAGTGATACATTTTGGTAGGAAGAACAAGGAGAGACAATATAAACTTAAACTAAAGGGTACAATTTTAAAGGGGGTACATGAACAGAGAGATCTGGGGGTATATATGCACAAATCGTTGAAGGTAGCAGGGCAGGTTGAGATAGAGGTTACAAAAGCATACGGGACCCTGGGCTTTATAAATAAAGCATAGAGTACAAAAGCAAGGAAATTATGATGAACCTTTATAAAACACTGGTTCAGTCACAACTGGAGTATTGTCCAATTTTGGGTACCACATTTTAGGAAGGATGTGAAAGCTTTAGAGAGGGTGCAGAAAAGATCTACAAGAATGGTTCCAGGGATGAGGGACTTCAGTTACATGGAATGACTAGAGAAACTGGGATTGTTCTCCTTGGAGCAGAACAGTGGATTTTGCTGCCTCAGAGAGCTATGGAAGCTGGGACATTGAAGAAATTTAAGACAGAAATAGACAGTTTCTTAAACGATAAAGGGATAAGGGGTTATGGGGAGCAGGCAGGGAAGTGGAGTTGAGTCCATGATCAGATTAGCTATGATCATATTGATGGCGGAGCAGGCTTGAGGGGCTATAGGGCCTACTCCTGTTCCTATTTCTTATGTTCTTATGTAAGATTGAGTGGAGATTTGATAGAGGTGTTCAAAATCATGAGGGCTCTAGACAGAGTAGAGAGAGAGAAACTGTTCCCATTGGCGGAAAGGTAGAGAACCAGAGGACACAGATTTAAGGTAATTGGCAGAAGGTCCAAAGGCGACATGAGGAAAAACTTTTTTACGCAGCGTGTGATTATGATCTGGAATGCAGTGCCTGAAAGGTTGGTGGAGGCAGACTCAATCATGGATTTCAAAAGGGAATTGGATAATTCCCCGAGAGAAAAAAATTGTAGGCCTACGGGGAAAGGGCGGGATGTGGGGACTAGCTGAAGTGCTCTTGCAGAAAGCTGGCATGGGCTCCATGGGCCAAATGGCCTCCTCCTGTGCTGTAACCATTCCATGATTCGACTGACCCTTCTTGCAATAGAAAGAGTTTCTCTTTGTTTACTGTATCAAAACTCTTCATGATGCCAAGAGAACCCCCCTACACTTCTTTAATAATAATAAATAATAACTTTTATTTATATAGCACCTTTAACGTAGTAAAACATCCTAAGGCGCTTCACTGCGGTATTATAAGACAAATGTGAATAATGCATGGAATCTGTTACATCCACAGAAGAGGGCTGACAAAGTCTTGGTTTTCTTTAATACAATTCTGGAATGTGGGCGGCGGCGCCGGCAAGGCCTGCATTTATTCCCCGTCCCTATTTGCCCTGAGAAGGTGGTGGTGGGCCTTCGTCTTGAATAACTTGAGTAGCAGTTATGTTGGTGTGGCACTGGAGTCACATATAAGCCAGACCAGCTAAGGACGACAGCAGTCTAACATATCTCACAAAGGGGAATTTTCTATTTCTATTGGTAACAGAATTTTAAATACAATTACCGATTTATGATTTGCTACAAAGAGAATATTCTCAAAATTTGTTACAAAAAAGCTAGTCATTTTCTTCCTTGACTGTATGTTCTATTGTGGAAAGAATGTTCTATATTACATTGTTTCAAGGTATTGATCGGTATGTTAATATTTTTTTGTGTTAGCATCATCATAAGTATCAA
This sequence comes from Pristiophorus japonicus, assembly GCF_044704955.1. Lineage (NCBI taxonomy): Eukaryota > Metazoa > Chordata > Chondrichthyes > Pristiophoridae > Pristiophorus > Pristiophorus japonicus. The sequence goes on from NC_091986.1 coordinate 177,014,389, forward strand.
TATATGGATATTTACTTTACTTTAAAACTTACCAATAGATTCTCTGGTTTGATGTCCCTATGTACGATGTTAAGGCTATGCAGGTATTTGATAGCACTGGCCAGATTGTACAGCATTCCACTGGCATCACGCTCTGTGTACTTGTTGGTGGAAGTAATTGCATCAAAAAGATCTCCACCCTGAAGAACAGATACCACTGCATAACTAACATGTGTGACGTACATTTGCTAGCAAATATTCCAACAGAAACCATTTATGCTACTTTCAAATCATTGGAATTCAAAAATATATTTAAGATGCTTTGTTAATTTATGAGATCCTTTTGATAAATTAAAATTAAATACAACTAAATCAGAATGCTTTCCCAATCAATTAACAAGCCAATGGATCTCACAGCTTTTCTTTGCAGTAAAGAGTTAACTAAGGTTTCTTATTTAAATATAAATATGCTTACTCACCTGAGAATATGATTCCATGAAATACAATTGGAATACAAATCCAGCCATCATTTTTTCTTAAAGACTTATTTCATTCTATGATTCACATTTCTCAACAAAGTGGTCTTACCTTGACAAGTTCCATGACTAAATAAAGTTCACTTGGTGTATCCATCTCTTCAATTAAAAGAACAATGTTTGGATGTTTAACTCTTCGTAAGATGGACACTTCATTTTGGATCATGTGCTCCTGTCGGAGGCACAAGTGGCATTTTTTTAATCCAACATTATAAGACTTACATACTTCTCCTGGCAAAATCAAAGCAACCGAAAATGTTATTTGGATGCTGGGGTTAGTCTTCATCACAAGCAGTAATATAAAGGCAAGGATGTATTTTCCACAGTTGTAGGGCTGGATTTTTGGCTTTGCCGTTTTTGGGACAAAAACGGAGGCGGAGCGGGAAATTTACTGCTGATTAACGTTTGCGCTGTGTGGAGCAACTTTTGTCATTTGGCCCTTGCGCCAGGCACAAAGGGAAGCGTTGTACAACTTTCACGGCGCAAAATCGGGAACCTCACCAACTAAAATGCGGGGCCGGGAGTGCACCGAGAGAGGCCTTGGGAGCGGTTAAAAAAAAATTCACAAAAATATTCAAAAAATATTGCCAACACCCTTACAACACAAATTGCTACAAAAATATAAAAGAATAAAAACTGGAACTGACGTTTTTTGCAGTTTATCCAACTCACCACCGCTGGCTGGGAAGGACCGCTGTGTTTTCCCTGGCGATCATCGAGGGGCGCATTTCGGGGTGTATGGGTCTGGCGATTGACAAAACTTCTGCTGGAGTCGCAAGGAGAGCCGTTGCACACCCGGCGCCGTCGCTAAACCCGACCAGAGGATCGCGCCCAAACGCAAAAGAGCTCACCACCCCATTTTTCACCGCAGAGGGTCAAAACCCAGCAAAAAACGGTTCACAAACGACCCGAAAATCCAGCCCATAGAGTGCGCTGGTTAGACCTTAATTAATATTTTGTTTAGTTCTGAAAGCTCCACCTTAGGAAGAATTTACCGGCCTAGGCAGAAGTCCAGGGACAATTCACCGGAATGATAATTGGGTTGCAGAGACAATTAAGTAAATTTGGGTTAATTCCTTATATATGAGGAGTCATGGGCTGATCAGTTTGAGGTGTTTAAAATAGAGAGAATATGAAGAAAGGATAGCGAATTGGGATTAAAATGATAGTTGTCCAAACAGCAGAGTAGATTCAATGGGCTGAATGGCATACCCTTGTCCTACATTTTGAGAATCTAATATTTCTCTCCTGTTCAGATTGCTAATTTGTTCTTTAGCTGTATTGGATACATGCTAGTTTCTAGTTTTACTTCTTGACAGAAAAACAATTCTGCACATTACTGAAAGGCATTATTTTACTTTGTTCACCGTATTTATTTATTTCAGGTTTTGGGCCCCTCAGTGTTTCTTTCCTATCCTTTTCAGCAGGGAGCGTGCCGTCGGTATCAACATTTTCCCAAATGTAGACAGCAGAAGCTATATTATCTGTGCAATGCCAGTGATCCTGACATCTGTATTTTCATCCTGACATGGAAAACTCCACTGCCTCATCCATCCAAGAAACACCATCATTTATCCAATAAGGGCAAGCATTAATATAGGTTCATCAATGCTGGGATTCAAATCACAAGTCTACGAACGGAGCTATCCCAATATATTCCCTGATTAAATATTCCAGGGATTTAATATTTCTAAACATTAACAGAATTTGAGTAAAATAATTCTTTCAGTACTCACTTTGCCTCTACACTTGCTTTTATTAATAATTTTCAAAGCATATTCTCTACTAGTTGACCTAATGGAAAGAAAAAAGCCATTAAAATGATAAAGCACAAGTATTCATTTGAAAAGTTATTTTGATTTGCTGCACACAAAAAACAGAAAGGAGATGTGAAAAAGTGGAGGGCAGAGAAACGCAAGACAAAGAACAAAAAGAGCCACTGTACAACAAAATTCTAAAAGGACAAAGGGTGTTAAAAAAACAAGCCTGAAGGCTTTGTGTCTTAATGCAAGGAGTATCCGTAATAAGGTGGATGAATTAACTGTGCAAATAGATGTTAACAAATATGGTGTGATTGGGATTACGGAGACGTGGCTCCAGGATGATCAGGGCTGGGAACTCAACATCCAGGGGTATTCAACATTCAGGAAGGATAGAATAAAAAGAAAAGGAGGTGGGGTAGCATTGCTGGTTAAAGAGGAGATTAATACAATAGTTAGGAATGACATTAGCTTGAATGATGTGGAATCTATATGGGTAGAGCTGCAGAACACCAAAGGGCAAAAAACGTTAGTGGGAGTTGTGTACAGACCTCCAAACAGTAGTAGTGATGTTGGGGAGGGCATCAAACAAGAAATTATGGGTGCATGCAATAAGGGTGCAGCAGTTATAATGGGTGACTTTAATATGCACATAGATTGGGCTAGCCAAACTGGAAGCAATACGGTGGAGGAGGATTTCCTGGAGTGCATAAGGGATGGTTTTCTAGACCAATATGTCGAGGAACCAACTAGGGGAGAGGCCATCTTAGACTGGGTGTTGTGTAATGAGAGAGGATTAATTAGCAATCTCGTTGTGCGAGGCCCCTTGGGGAAGTGACCATAATGTGGTGGAATTCTGCATTAGGATGGAGAATGAAACAGTTAATTCAGAGACCATGGTCCAGAACTTAAGGAAGGGTAACTTTGAAGGTATGAGGCGTGAATTGGCTAGGATTGATTGGCGAATGATACTTGAGGGGTTGACTGTGGATGGGCAATGGCAGACATTTAGAGACCACATGGATGAACTACAACAATTGTACATTCCTGTCTGGCATAAAAATAAAAAAGCGAAGGTGGGTCAACCGTGGCTATCAAGGGAAATCAGGGATAGTATTAAAGCCAAGGAAGTGGCATACAAATTGGCCAGAAATAGCAGTGAACCCGGAGACTGGGAGAAATTTAGAACTCAGCAGAGGAGGACAAAGGGTTTGATTAGGGCAGGGAAAATGGAGTACGAGAAGAAGCTTGCAGGGAACATTAAGACGGATTGCAAAAGTTTCTATAGATATGTAAAGAGAAAAAGGTTAGTAAAGACAAACGTAGGTCCCCTGCAGTCAGAATCAGGGGAAGTCATAACGGGGAACAAAGAAATGGCAGACCAATTGAACAAGTACTTTGGTTCGTTATTCACTAAGGAGGACACTAACAACATTCCGGATATAAGAAGGGTCAGAGGGTCTAGTAAGGAGGAGGAACTGAGGGAAATCTTTATTAGTCGGGAAATTGTGTTGGGGAAATTGATGGGATTGAAGGCCGATAAATCTCCAGGGCCTGATGGACTGCATCCCAGAGTACTTAAGGAGGTGGCCTTGGAAATAGCGGATGCATTGACAGTCATTTTCCAACATTCCATTGACTCTGGATCAGTTCCTATGGAGTGGAGGGTAGCCAATGTAACCCCACTTTTTAAAAAAGGAGGGAGAGAGAAAACAGGGAATTATAGACCGGTCAGTCTGACATCGGTAGTGGGTAAAATGATGGAATCAATTATTAAGGATGTCATAGCAGCGCATTTGGAAAGAGGTGACATGATAGGTCCAAGTCAGCATGGATTTGTGAAAGGGAAATCATGCTTGACAAATCTTCTGGAATTTATTGAGGATGTTTCCAGTAGAGTGGACAAGGGAGAACTAGTTGATGTGATATATTTGGACTTTCAGAAGGCTTTCGACAAGGTTCCACACAAGAGATTAATGTGCAAAGTTAAAGCACATGGGATTGGGAGTAGTGTGCTGACATGGATTGAGAAATGGTTGTCAGACAGGAAGCAAAGAGTAGGAGTAAATGGGTACTTTTCAGAATGGCAGGCGGTGAGTAGTGGGGTACCGCAAGGTTCTGTGCTGGGGCCCCAGCTGTTTACACTGTATAATAATGATTTAGACGAGGGGATTAAATGTAGTATCTCCAAATTTGCGGATGACACTAAGTTAGGTGGCAGTATGAACTGCGAGGAGGATGCTATGAGGCTGCAGAGCGACTTGGATAGGTTAGGTGAGTGGGCAAATGCATGGCAGGTGAAGTATAATGTGGATAAATGTGAGGTTGTCCACTTTGGTGGTAAAAACAGAGAGACAGACTATTATCTGAATGGTGACAGATGAGGAAAGGGGGAGGTGCAAAGAGACCTGGGTGTCATGATACATCAGTCATTGAAGGTTGGCATGCAGGTACAGCAGGCGGTTAAGAAAGCAAATGGCATGTTGGCCTTCATAGCGAGGGGATTTGAGTACAGGGGCAGGGAGGTGTTGCTACAGTTGTACAGGGCCTTGGTGAGGCCACACTTGGAGTATTGTGTACAGTTTTGGTCTCCTAACCTGAGGAAGGACATTCTTGTTATTGAGGGAGTGCAGCGAAGGTTCACCAGACTAATTCCCGGGACTGACCTATCAAGAAAGATTAAATCAACTGGGCTTGTATTCACTGGAATTCAGAAGAATGAGAGGGGACCTCATAGAAACGTTTAACATTCTGATGGGTTTAGACAGGTTAGATGCAGGAAGAATGTTCACAATGTTGGGGAAGTCCAGAACCAGGGGTCACAGTCTAAGGATAAGGGGTAAGCCATTTAGGACCGAGATGAGGAGAAACTTCTTCACCCAGAGAGTGGTGAACCTGTGGAATTCTCTACCGCAGAAAGTTGTTGAGGCCAATTCACTAAATATATTCAAAAAGGAGTTAGATGTAGTCCTTACTACTCGGGGGATCAAGGGGTATGGCAAGAAAGCAGGAATGGGGTACTGAAGTTGCATGTTCAGCCATGAACTCATTGAATGGCGGTGCAGGCTAGAAGGGCCGAATGGCCTATTCCTGCACCTATTTTCTATGTTTCTATGTTTCTACACTCAGAATCTCATAAAATTAATAAAAATTATAATCTTATATAAAAATTATTCAAAAAATGATAGACATCATACAATAACTTTGGGCTAAAAATGAATAGGTTAGATTTTACTCAGTGGGTGCACTGTGCCTGTGAGGAAGTAGCTACCTGTATTTTTCCTGGCCTGGGCTATTTGCATGGCACAGGTGCACACCAGTCACCTGCCCATTGCCAGAGTGTGCCTTGTGCGTCAGAGAGGAAGTCAGTGAGCAGCTGCTGATGACTCAAGTCTGCACCTGCACTCCTAGCATCAACATCACGGCTTCTGGTTGTTGCCAGAAGGCTGCAAGTGCTTCAAATCATCCATGAAGGAAGGGAAAGACATTACAAAATGTTTATACTAACTTGATGTTTTCGGCCTAGATCCGCGACGCATGCAGACCCCTCCAGTTCATAAGGCCAAAGGGGCGTCAGCTAGCTTCAGGAGCCCTACAATGGGTTGACCATTTGTTGCACGAAGCAGGAATGCATGCAGGAGGCCAGAAATGTCACACCTCATTAAAATAAGTACACTTGGCCTGTGCGTACAAAGAGCGGAGACCAGATGTAACTGGTCTTCTGCTCCTTCTTCCACTGCATTGTGCCTTGTGATCACCAATTACCCAAGCACAGTATTCAGGAAAATCTATCCTAATATTTCAGTTCAAAGAGCTGATGTCTGCTTCAACATATTTTACATACAGACCTTTCTATACATTCTTTCACAATTGCAAAATTTCCATCCCCGATAGTCCTTCCAACTTTGTAACGTTCAGCTATGGATGCTGGCACTTGGAACACTTCCTCCACAGCATCTGCAAGAATGAATACTAGTTAAACTCATGACAGTGTCACAAAAACTAGGCTTTTATGTCAAGATAAAGGGCTGGATTTTCGGCTTTCCCGATTTTGGGGCGGTAATCGGGGTGGGACGGTCCCGATACCGCCTGAAAAAAGTTTGCGCCTTCGTCTGGAAATTTCAGCAAAAAAATGAGGATCATGATCGTGGGCGTTAAATCAGATATTACACAAGAGATTTTGTGTGCCGAGCCGAAAATCTCGGTGGTAAAAAAGGCGGCCATTTTGCACATGCGCAGTCATGTTTTTTTTCCTGGGTGCAGACGCTATTTCAGGGCACGGCAGATTCCTGCGCGTATGCGGATATGATCCGCCCGACTTACATAGAAACATAGAAACATGGAAAATAGGTGCAGGTGTAGGCCATTCGGCCCTTCGAGCCTGCACCGCCATTGAATGAGTTCATGGCTGAACATTCAACTTCAGTACCCCATTCCTGCTTTCTCGCCATACCCCTTGATCCCCCTAGTAGTAAGGACCTCATCTAACTCCTTTTTGAATATATTTAGTGAATTGGCCTCAACAACTTTCTGTGGTAGAGAATTCCACAGGTTCACCACTCTCTGGGTGAAGAAGTTCCTCCGCATCTCGGTCCTAAATGGCTTACCCCTTATCCTTAGACTGTGACCTCTGGTTCTGGACTTCCCCAACATTGGGAACATTCTTCCTGCATCTAACCTGTCTAACCCCGTCAGAATTTTTAATGTTTCTATGAGGTCCCCTCTCATTCTTCTGAACTCCAGTGAATACAAGCCCAGTTGATCCAGTCTTTCTTGATAGGTCAGTCCCGCCATCCCGGGAATCAGTCTGGTGAACCTTCGCTGCACTCCCTCAATAGCAAGAATGTCCTTCCTCAGGTTAGGAGACCAAAACTGTACACAATACTCCAGGTGTGGCCTCACCAATGCCCTGTACAACTAGCAACACCTCCCTGCCCCTGTACTCAAATCCCCTTGCTATGAAGGCCAACATGCCATTTGCTTTCTTAACCGCCTGCTGCACCTGCTCTGGCACTTCTGCAGAGATGGAGCAGCATGAAGGCAGGCAGCGTGCCAACCGTTTCTCCAATGAGGCTCTGAGGCATTAATCCACACCGTGGAGAGGAGGTGGTCATCACTCCATCTGGCTGGGGGAGCAAGACCGCTGCCGGCTATATTTAAAAGAATTTGGCATGAAATTGCCCAGGAGGTGCCTGCAGCAGACACGGTTGCCAGAACTGGCACACAATGCCGCAAAAAGTTCAACGACTTTACCAGAGTCATCAGGGTGAGTACCATTCACATTTATTTAAGCCTGCTATCCTTCAAACATGAATGTCAGATAGTAAGTGAAGTCTCTCATGTATATGCCCATTCTCAAAGTCTTGCACCCAGAAAGGGAATGGGTGACCAACAGAAAGAGCAGTGGAAGGAAGGTAGTGCAGCGATCCCCTGCGGTCATCCCCCTCCAAAACAAATACACCATTGTGGGTGCACTGGGGGGATGACTCATCAGAGGAGGGCAAAGGCAGCCAAGTCCATGGCACCGTGGGTGGCTCTGCTGCACAGGAGGGCAGGAAAAAGAGTGGGAGAGCTATAGTGGTAGGGGATTCTATTGTAAGGGAAATAGCTCGACATTTCTGCAGCCGCAATCGAGACCCCAGGATGGTATGTTACCTCCCTGGTGCAAAGGTCAAGGATGTCTCGGAGCGGTTGCAGGACATTTTGGAGGTTGTGGTGCATATAGGTACCAATTATATAGGTAAAAAACGGGATGAGGTCCTACAAGGTGAATTTAGGGAGCTAGGAGTTAAATTGAAAAGTGGGACCTCAAAAGGTAGTAATCTCAGGATTGCTACCAGTGCCACTTTTGCTAGTCAGAGTACGAATCGCAGGATAGCTCAAAGGAATATGTGGCTTGAGGAGTGGTGCAGAAGGGAGGGATTCAAATTCCTGGGATATTGGAACCGTTTCTGGAGGAGGTGCGACCAGTACAAACCAGATGGTTTACAACTGGGCAGGACCGGAACCATTGTCCTAGGGGGAGTGTTTGCTAGTGCTGTTGGGGAGGGGTTAAACTAATATGACAGGGAGATGGGAACCTATGCAGGGAGACAGAGGGAAGTAGAATTGGGACAGAAGCAAAAGATAGAAAGAAGAAAAGTAAAAGCGGAGGGCAGAGAAACCCAAGGCAAAAATCAAAAAGGGCCACATTACAGCAAAATTCTAAAGGAGCAAAGTGTGTTAAAAAGACAAGCCTGAAGGCTCTGTGCCTCAATGCAAGGAGTATTCATAATAAGGTGGACGAATTAACTGCACAGGCAGCAATTAATGAATATGATATAATTGGCATCACAGAGACATGTCTCCAGGGTGACCAAGGCTGGGAACTCAACATCCAGGGATATTCAACATTCAGGAAGGATAGACAGAAAGGAAAAGGAGGTGGGGTAGCATTGCAGGTTAAAGAGGAAATTAACGCAATAGTAAGGAAGGACATTAGCTTGGATGATGTGGAATCTGTATGGGTGGAGCTGCAGAATACCAAAGGGCAGAAAACGCTAGTGGGAGTTGTGTACAGACCACCAAACAGTAGTAGTGAGGTTGGGGACAGCATCAAACAAGAAATTAGGGATGCGTGCAATAAAGGTACAGCAGTTATCATGGGCGACTTTAATCTACATATAGATTGGGCTAACCAAACTGGTAGCAATATGGTGGTGGAGGATTTCCTGGAGTGTATTAGGGATGGTTTCTTGACCAATATGTCGAGGAACCAACTAGAGGGCTGGCCATCCTAGATTGGGTGATGTGTAATGAGAAACGACTAATTAGCAATCTTGTTGTGCGAGGCCCCTTGGGGAAGAGTGACCATAATATGGTAGAATTCTTTATTAAGGTGGAGAGTGACACAGTTAATTCAGAGACTTGGGTCCTGAACTTAAGGAAAGGTAACTTCGATGGTATGAGACGTGAATTGGCTAGAATAGACTGGCAAATGATACTTAAAAGGTTGACGGTGGATAAGCAATGGCAAACATTTAAAGATCACATGGATGAACTTCAACATTTGTACATCCCTGTCTGAAGCAAAAATAAAATGGGGAACGTGGCTAGCTGCAGCTAACAAGGGAAATTAAGGATAGTGTTAAATCCATGGAAGGGGCATATAAATTGGCCAGAAAAAGCAGCAAACCTGAGGACTGGGAGAAAATAAAAATTCAGCAGAGGAGGACAAAGGGTTTAATTAGGAGAGGGAAAATAGAGTATGAGAGTAAGCTTGCCGGGAACATAAAAACTGACTGCAAAAGCTTCTTTAGATATGTGAAGAGAAAAAGATTAGTGAAGACAAACGTAGGTCCCTTGCAGTCAGATTCAGGTGAATTTATAATGGGGAACAAAGAAATGGCAGACCAGTTGATCAAATACTTTGGTTCTGTCTTCATGAAGGAAGACACAAATAACCTTCCGGAAATACTAGGGGACCGAGGGTCTAGTGAGAAGGAGAAACAGAAGAAAATCCTTATTAGGCGGGAAATTATGTTAGGGAAATTGATGGGATTAAAGGCCAATAAATCCCTGGGGCTTGATGGTCTGCATCCCAGAGTACTTAAGGAAGTGGCCCTAGAAATAGTGGATGCATCGATGATCATTTTCCAACAGTCTATCGACTCTGGATCAGTTCCTATGGACTGGAGGTAGCTAATGTAACACCACTTTTTTAAAAAGGAGGGAGAGAAAACGGGTAATTATAGACCGGTTAGCCTGACATCAGTAGTGGGGAAAATGTTGGAATCAATTATTAAAGATGAAATAGCAGCGCATTTGGAAAGCAGTGACAGGATCGGTCCAAGTCAGCATGGATTTATGAAAGGGAAATCATGCTTGACATATCTTCTGGAATTTTTTGAGGATGCAACTAGTAGAGTGGACAAGGGAGAACCAGTGGATGTGGTGTATTTGGACTTTCAAAAGGCTTTTGACAAGGTTCCACACAAGAGATTGGTGTGCAAAATTAAAGCACATGGTATTGGGGGTAATGTACTGACGTGGATAAAGAACTGGTTGGCAGACAGGAAACAGAGAGTCGGGATAAGCGGGTCCTTTTCAGAATGGCAGGCAGTAACTAGTGGGGTGCTGCAGGGCTCAGTGCTGGGACCCCAGCTATTTACAATAAACATTAATGATTTAGATAAAGGAATTGAGGGTAATATTGCCAAGTTTGCAGATGACACTAAGCTGGGTGGTGGTGTGAGCTGTGAGGAGAACGCTAAGAGGCTGCAGGGTGACTTGGACACGCTAGGTGAGTGTGCAAAAGCATGGCAGATGCTATAATGTGGATAAATGTGAGGTTATCCCCTTTGGGGGCAAAAACACAAAGGCAGAATATTATCTGAATGGCGGGAGATTAGGAAAAGGGGAGGTGCAATGAGACCTGGGTGTCATGGTACATCAGTCATTGAAAGTTGGCATGAAGGTACAGCAGGCGGTGAAGGCGGCAAATGGTATGTTGGCCTTCATAGCTAGCGGATTTGAATATAGGAGCAGGGAGGTCTTACTGCAGTTGTACAGGGCCTTGGTGAGGCCTCACCTGGAATATTGTGTTCAGTTTTGGTCTCCTAATCTGAGGAAGGATGTTCTTGCTATTGAGGGAGTGCAGTGAAGGTTCACCAGATTGATTCCCAGGATCACTGGACTGACATATGAGGAGCGACTGGATCGACTGGGCCTGTACTCACTGGAGTTTAGAAGGATGAGAGGGGATCTCATAGAAACATATAAAATTCTCACGGGACTGGACAGGTTAGATGCAGGAAGAATGTTCCCGATATTGGGGAAGTCCAGAAACAGGGGACACAGTCTAAGGATAACGGGTAAGCCATTTAGGACTGAGATGAGGAGAAACTTCTTCACTCAGAGAGTTGTTAACCTGTGGAATTCCCTACCGCAGAGAGTTGATGATGCCAGTTCACTGGATATAGAGTTAGATATGGCCCTTACGGCTAAAGGGATCAAGGGGTATGGAGAGAAAGCAGGAAACGGGTACTGAGGTGAATGATCATCCATGATCTTATTGAATGGTGGTGCAAGCTCGAAGGGCCGAATGGCTTACTCCTGCACCCATTTTCTATGTTTCTATGGGGTAGGTTTCACAATGCCTCACAAAACTCAAGGATGACTTCTTCAGCCATTTCCTCTTAATTAAGAATGCACTAATCATTGTTCCCTAATCATTGAGAACCTTCCTCACAATACACTCCAACTCCTGATATGGATTGTAAACAGATCACCTACCTCCCTCTCACCTCCTAACAGTCGCTCACAAATCTCATGCAACATCACACAGATGAAAGTGAAGACATTAGAACATCCACACATTCTCACTTATTGAAGTATGGTAGGCATATGTAGCACAAGAGGAAGTGTACCCTTTCTGAACCCTTCCTATTTTTCTCTTTGCAGTCAAAGCACTCATACAACAGGCGTGAGCAGCTGCGCACAGGCAGGGGTTCGCCTCCAATCCTAGAATTGACCGATGTCGAGGAACGGGTGTCTGCGCTAATTGGAGCACCAGCTCAGGCAGTTGCCGGGGGCGATGCTGAGCCCCCTTCGGGTAGTGAGGGTGTGTAAATGGATTGCGCAACTGATGTCAGTTCCGTGAGACGTATTATGAAGTGGTGGGTGGCCTTCAAATGTACATGTACAATGCCACCTTCCTGCTATCACCCTACCCCCTCCCCTTCTGCTAACCACACATTTTATTTTGTGCTTGCAGAATAGCCACAATCGCACCAGGCGCCTTTGGGAGCCATCAACATCTGGCCATGCAGGAGATGATGAGGCTTGCGACGAGACTGCAATGCCTGAGCCGCAGAGCCCACGAAGAGCTGGTCTAGGGCATTGTCATACGCTGCCTGCATTGTCTGCCCCCCTAACACAGCAGCCCTCAAGCAGTAGGTACTGACGCCTCATTGAGGAGGAGCAGCATGCATGGGAGGGGGATGAAGGGAATGGGGGAAATGTGAGGGCAACTTCCATAAAGGGGTGGGACAACATTGTGTAGATGGCCAGATGTATTATGAGTATGCATGTAAATAGTATATTGTCATGAATTCACTTCATTGTTGTTGAGTTACTTGCAGTAGAACGCTGTTTATTGAATGTTTTTTTTTTGTTGGGGGGTGGGGTCGGGGAGACTGTTTCTTACTTTGTTAGATAAAAATGTAACTTTGACCCTTTGCCATTGGTGTCGTGTGTATCATTCCAAAATTCACTGTAGAAGAGCCTTCATGGTGGCACATAACGTCGCGAGTCATAGCTGCATCCCTCAGCTTCCCCATTCAAGCAAACCGGTCCATTACGAGCCGGCGACGTGCAGCTCTTGCTCCGGCTGCCTCCCCCGTGGATGGGGTGGCTCTGCAATCGGTGCCTCGCCAGAATCCTCCTTGTCGTTCTCCTACGAAGGTGGGCCTGCAATCCCTACTGGCAATGCCTGGCCCCTCATGATGGCCAAGTTGTGTAGCATGCAGCACATCACAATGAATTCGGAGACCTGTAGAGGGGAGTATTGAAGGCTGCCTCCAGAGTGGTCCAGGCATCAGAAACGCTGCTCGTGCACCCGAATTGTCTGTTCAATGACGTTGCGGGTAGCTGCATCACCGTTACTGTAGCACTGCTCAGCTTCTGTGGTGGGATTGCGGAGGGGGGTTGTCATGAGCCAAGTGACTAGGCCGTAACCTTTGCCCTCGATCAGCCAGTGCTGCCCTTGCTTTTGTCGCTCAAACATTCGTGAGACACTGTTCTCACGCATGATGAAATCATCATGTGAACTCCCTGGAAAGCAGGCATTCACTGCGAGGATGTGCTGCGTGTGGTCGCATATCAAGCTGCACATTTCGAGAGTGGTATCCCTTTCAGTTTAGAAATACCTCTGCGTTTTATACTGGTGCTCGCAAAGCGACGTGTGTGCAGTCAATGGCTCCTTGAAACCTCGTGACCCCGCAATTCTACCAAACCATAAAGCCCTCTCATTCTAGCTGTCCCTGCTCATAGGAAACTTTGGGAACTTTATGAAGTCCATTCTGCGGGCGTACAGAGCCTTTGTAACGTGCCGAATGCAGCGATGTGCAGCGTATTGGGAGGTGCTGCATATGTCTCCTCTGCTGCCTGGAACGAGCCGGAGGCATAGAAGGCCATCGCCACAGTCACCTTCACTGCGTCAGGCAGCGCCGTCCTGTAGGCACTGGTAAGTTGTACGTCTGTCTGTAGTAGCTGGCATATCTTTGTCAGCACTTCCTTTCAGAAGTGCAGCCTTCTCAAGCACTACACCTCAGAGAACTGGAGGCATGAGCGATGGTCCCTGTAAACCCGTGGGGAGAATGGCCTCCTCCCCAGACGTCTTTGACCTCTCCTCATCCGTGGGCCGACATGTCCAAGAGCCCTTCTTCTAGCCTGAAGCCGATTGCCAATAGCAACCAGTATGATACGCTGGCGAGCTAGTAATGACCCCATTCAAATCTCTCACTGACCTTGCAAGGAAAATGTAATGGTACATAAAATTGCCGTTTACAAGTCAGAGCTTCATGCAGCAGCTGTGCACAGCCATTGCAGTCAATGTCAACTGCGATGTCTATTCCTCTACCCTCTATTTAAATGCACCACCCATACCGCCTATTGCATCCTGGGAACGCTGATTTTTTTTCAGATGTTTCCTGGGGTGGACGTTAAATGAGGTGTAAGGGCCGAATTTCCCAACTGGGGCGCTAGCGCGGCGTTGCACAACGACTGACTTCATGATCTCAGTCAAAATGGAGGGCGGGGTGGTAAGTTTTTGCGCCGCTGCATATCAGAAGCCGAATTTACCGGCCGGGCACCAAAACCTGGATGCCCAGTGTAACGCGCAAAAATAGCATTTACCGCCCCTTTGGGGCGTAAACAGAGGCACAAAAGAGCCGAAAATCCAGTCATTGGCTTGTAAATTACTGTTGGTTATATTAAAAATGTTTAACATCTTCTTTAATGCAGGTGGTAACCGGTTCATGTTATATGGGTTAATGCATTTGATGGAATAATGGCCAGAGCAATATCATATGTTGTGTTAAGTATTGATCCACTAATACTTCCAACAATAATTTCCAGGCTAAAATGTCTTAAAATGTAAAATGCTCAGTTTTGTATGAGTAACAAGCATTTACTTTATCAAAAAGTGGTACTGTATCTCTGCTAAAGTGATACATATAAATCATTCTTCCTAAAAATGATTGTGCTAATGTAGCACTAATATACCATTTATTGAACTGCGACTTTATTATTTTATCACAGAGTTTTAAACTAAGGCTCTTTATAAATCAGGGTACAAATCTACAAGATATAAATGGAGAAACGCTATGAGCAGAGACAATTATATAAAGGAATCATCACAAAAGAGGTTAATAAAAGGACCAAAATAAGAGCAATAATGTAAACCATACCCTACTTGGGAACCCTCCTGTTTTAGCTAGGAGACCCTATTTCTTTAACACACAGGAGAAAATACCTCTCAATTCAAGATGATAAAATAAACAGTTTACTATAAATTGTCCAGATTTAATTTGGCGTGATGTGTCTCTGGAACTGGATCATTAGAAATAAACATAGATTGCTGAACATGTTAAATCTGTGCATTTTATTGTATCATGAGCATTCTTTTGTAAAGAGCACCATGAAGGTATATATACAAACTCCTTATAAAAATCATCTTCTGCCTGTCTCATGCCAAATCTCCTCTCTAACTGAATTGGAAGGTTTACAGGTGATAACACAATAGATATCCATAAAAAGTTATGAAATAAGAAGTCCTGTAGTGGTATGAATGTCATAATAATACATGTTAATTCACAGGTTTGGTTTTTACCTTCACAACCAGGCCCATCATTGTCATCCATGGAGCTGCAAACTTTGGTTGATGCCAGAGATGTTGAGGATCCACCATGATGAGAGCTCTAGCAGCAAAAGAAATGCGATTACAGTGGGCGAATGCAATGCATTCATCTTAAAGCTCATGTCATTATTTTATTATGGAGTGCATTAATCTGAGGACATGCATCAATCAGCTTATGCATGAAGCTTTACTTTTGTCCGAAAGAAAAGATCAACTTCAATAATATTGAATAGTGTACATATAGTTTGCTGAAATTAGCTGTGGGAAATTATTCTCTACTTCGAAAGGAAAATATGCTTCATTTATTACTATGAACATTTGCAAATAAAAGAAAAAAGACCCGCATTTATATAGTGCCTTTCATGACCACCGGACATCCCAAAGCGCTTTACAGCCAATGAAGTACTTTTTGGAAGTGTTGTCACTGTTGTAATGCAGGAAACGTGGCAGCTAGTTTACGCTCAGCAAGCTCCCACAAACAGCAATGTGATAATGACCAGATAATCTGTTTTTGTTATGTTGATTGAGGGATATTGGCCAGGACACTAGGGATATCTCCCTTGCCTCTTGCTCAAGTCTCTGCATTGGAATTTGAACCCACGACCTTCTGACTCAGAGGCAAGGGTGCTACCAACGGAACCATTGGCTGACACAAATACAGCCGAAAGCCAGAGTCTGATATTTTGAATTAGATTTTAACATAAATTAGATCACTTCTATTTAATGTTATAAGCAAATAGTCAAACAACAGAATTTTAGTACATTCTCTTCAATTGCGTTGGAAGTGTGAAACTTTTACCATCTCAATGTACCCAGCAGTCAAATTCTCACTGAAAATTATATTGCAGCTCTTTAGGAGGTTCAGCATAATACATCTCCCTGATGCCTTCTCTTATATGTAACAAAAATTTTATCTTTATGTAACAGAAATCAGTTGTGAAAAATGTACCTTATTTATCCAGAGTAACAAAAAAATGCAAAAGGTGAATAATGTAGCTCGAAGATATATAAATATTGTCAGTTAATGTACAACCACAGTTACAAATAATTGTGTAATATATTAAATTGTTTCTTCTTAAAAAAAACAAGGCAGTTACCTAACCAAGTGAACTGTAAATAGTAAACATATTTATTATACAACTGAAATAATAAAAATGCATTTATTATTAGCCATAAAAATACATAAATGAACAAAATATTGCAGCCTAATATTTATCAAGTTAGCCCATTGTTGCTTTTGCAAACTAATTCTATTTACTGAGGATGTTTTAAATATAATAGAGGTGAAATTGGTCTGTGCTGTGTCAGTGGCTCGAATAGGCTCATAACAAATCAGCAGCCCGTATTACATTGTGCCCAATTTTCTTTTCCATTGAAGTCATTGGGCGAGGTGTAAAAGTCTGCCGATTTGCTATGAACCTATTTCGAGTTACTGATTTCACCTCCAATATATTTTGACTCAGGTGTACAAGAAACCTGCATTTGGCATTATTAATCATGTTTTATGTAAGTTTGTTTCTTGGTACAAATAAAAATATTTAACTTGTGGAATCTATAATTGAGCGTTTATGATTAAAATATGCAAGCATAGTTGGCTGACAGAGAACCAAAATTTAAAAATGAACTGAGGGCACCCTCACAGGTCCATCACAGTGACCAATGTCACTCCAACCTGCTTCAATCTGAAACTAAAATAAAACATCAATATATCTCACTAAAACAAATTCACACTGCCACTTCTTATGGAACTTTTATGCTTAAAGGAAAAAAATGCTAAACTAATGGTGCTTTTGCGCACATCACTAAATCAAGATCCAGATGTTTGATTGAAAGACTTAACCGAATGCTCTCATCCTCCAATCAAGTAGCCTGCCCTTAGACCCATATATTACAGGATACAATTAGGATATAAAAGTGAATTTAAAATATTGGCTGGTAATTTGTGGCCCCTATGGGTGTGTATGTGCCCGTAAGCACCATGCAAGTTCCGGGTTTTTGCATGAGTTAACTATATTTAACTCAAAATATTTATTTAAGACTCTTGTCTTTTGAGTTGGTTATTTAGTAAAATAAGTGCTTTGACACTTTCCCGGTTGATCAACATTTATTGAGCTTGTGCGCTAAGCATGGTTTGCAACTGGTAATGAAACATGGCTAGTGATTGCACACAGTTCAGGAGCCATCCCTATGCATACGGGTCCTGATATATAAAGTTATATAAGAAAGCTCTATGTTTGTTTTTAGGATTACTTTCAGGTCGAGACAACATTAAGCTTTAAGTTTATTATAAAATGAAGCTATTCCTCTCAGTAAGTAGTGATACAACTGATGTGCATTTATGCTTGCATAAATTTATGATCAATTTTTGTTAAATAGTTATCTTTGAAATAGGCAACTTGTTGAGCGATTGAATATTTTACTGCTTCTGATCGCTCCGGCACTATTCTATAATCCATTAGTGCCCTGCTGCAATGTCTAGTGATCAAAGTAGAGCTAATTCAGCAAATTTGCAATAGTTTTGGATAGCGACTGACTGAGTAGACAACTTTAGCATGGGCCCCTGTACTAGGGAGGATGAAGAGAGAGGAAATGAGGAATTCAGATGGATGGGCCTTCAGAATGTATAAATACTAAAGACATGTGAGGAAAAGCATGAGACCCCTTAGGGGATGGTTTTCATCTATATGTTAAGGCAAAGAACTCGACATACCATTGGACACCTTGTTTTAAGAGGAACCTTTACAGGTTAAATGGTCTTGTCAATAATCTATCCCAGGTCCACCCCGAAAAAAAGTGTATAAAAGAAGGACCAGAAAAACCCTCAGTACAGACAGTGGAGTGAGGACTCCTGAGAGTGGATCTAATGCTGACTCCGGTCTAACACTCTTGGGTAGTTCAGGAAGAGAGAGGAAGAAGAGCTGTTCGTGCACACCAGCTGTCTGTCTGATCGGGGCTGGTACCAGCTACTTGTCACTGTTGTCTGGTTTTGCTGTATAACTAGCATGTTATATTCCGGCTTAAATGCAATATATCCACCATATTGGTTTGCACTCGATCCTGATTATTTGAAAGACCATATATAAGTTAATCTCAACACTACCACCATTGTAGAAGCACCATCATTACAAGGACCTCAGCAGTTTAAAGACAAGGTCTACCACAATTTTTTCAGGGCAACAAGGAATGGGCAATAAATGAGAGGAATAAAAAAATGCCTGAAATTCATCACACAGCAATTTCATGCATGCAGAGGCAATGGACAAGGCACAAAGAGTACAAGGTGTGTCCACATTTAGGGAAAGAAAAACTGGACTGCTGCCTGTCTTCACAATGAGAACACCTGCACAATTTTTCACTTTATCAGTTCGATACTAGTGTTGTAGCTGTACTGGAACAGCTTGACAAGTCTTCAGCACTGTAGCCGGAATGTTGTATCCAGTGCACTTAGCCATTTCTTGGACTGAATTGGCTGAAGACTGGCTTCTGTGATGGTGGGACCTCAGGAGGAGTCTGAGGTGGATCATCTGCTCGGCACTTCTGCTGAAGATGGTTGCAAATGTTTCAGCCTTGTCTTTGCCACTCACGTACTGCGCTCCGCCATCATTGAGGATATCATATTGTGTGGCACTACCACTGTGCTAAATGGGATAGGTTCAGAACAAATGGGATAGATTGAGAACAGATCCAGCAGCTCAAAACTGGGCATCCATGAGGTTCTGTGGGTCAACAGCAGCAGCAGAATTATATTCTATCAAAATCTGCAACCTCATGGCCTGGCATATCCCTCACTCTACCAGTACCATCAAGCCAGGGGACCAAGCCTGGTTCAATGAGGAGTAAAGAAGAGCATGCCAAGTGCCAAACCAGGTCTACCTAAAATGAGGTGGCAATCTGGTGAAGCTACAACACAGGACTACATACATGTTAAACAGATGAACAGCATGCTATAAACAGAACTAAGCGATTGCCCAACCAAATGTTAGAAATCAGGGATGCCTAAAAATGATTAAACACAATATATTCACCAGATTGATTTACAGTCGATCCTGATTATTAAAGTGACCAGAGATAGCTTTAAACTTGGCTATTTCTAACACAACGGATCAGATCAAAACTCTGTAGTCCTGCCATATCCAGTTTTGAATGATGGAGGACAATTAAATGGGAGGAGGATGCTCCATGAACAACTCCATCCTCAATGATGGCGGAGCGCAGTACGTGAGTGGCAAAGACAAGGCTGAAACATTTGCAACCATCTTCAGCAGAAGCGCCGAGCAGATGATCCACCTCAGACTCCTCCTGAGGTCCCACCATCACAGAAGCCAGTCTTCAGCCAATTCAGTCCAAGAAATGGCTAAGTGCACTGGATACAACATTCCGGCTACAGTGCTGAAGACTTGTGTTCCAGAACTAGCCGTGCCTCTAGTCAAGCTGTTCCAGTACAGCTACAACACTAGTATCGAACTGATAAAGTGAAAAATTGTGCAGGTATGTCCTGTCCACAAAAAGCAGGATAGATCAAATCCAGCTAATTATCACCCCATCAGCCTACTCTCAATCATCAGCAAAGTGATGGAAGGTTGTCAACAGTGCTATCAAGTGACACTTATGGCTCCAGATCTCATTACAGTCTTGGTGCAAACATGGACAAAATAGCTGAATTCCAGAGGTGAGGTGAGAGTGACTGCCTTTGACATCAAGGCAGCATTTGACCAAGTGTAGCGTCAAGGAGCCCTAGTAAAATTGAAGTCAATGGGAATCGGGGGAAAACTCTTCACTGGCTGGAGTCATACCTAGTGCAAAGGAAGATGAGTGTGATTATTGGCGGCCAATCATCTCAGCCCAGGACATTGCTGCAGGAGTTCCTCAGGGCAGTGTCCTAGGCCCAACCATCTCCAGCTGCTTCATTAATGACCTTCCCTCCATCAAAAGGTCAGAAGTGGGGATGTTCGCTGATGATTGCACAGTGTTCAGTTCCATTTGCAACTCCTCAGGTAATGAAGCAGTCCATGCCTGCATGCAGCAAGACCAGGATGACATTCAGGCTTGGGCTGATAAGTGGCTAGTAACATTCATGCCACACAAGTGTCAGGCAATGATTATCTCCAACAAGGGAGAGTCTAACCATCTCCCTTTGATATTCAATGGCATTACCATCGTCAAATCCCCCACCATCAACCACCTGGGGGTGTCACTATTGACCAGAAATTTAACTTGACCAGCCACATAAATACTGTGGCTACAGGAGCAGGTCAGAGGCTGACTATTCTACGGCAAATGTCTCAACTCCTGACTCCCCAAAGCCTATCCAACATCTAAAAGCCACAAGTCAGAGAATGTGATGGAATAGTCTCCACTTTCCTGGATGAGTTCAGCTCTAACAACATTCAAGAAGCTCGACACCATCTAGGACAAAGCAGCCAGCTTGATTGGCACCTTATCCACCACCTTAAACATTCACTCCTCGCATCACTGGCGCACCATGGCTGTACCATCTACAAGATGCACTGCAGTAGCTCACCAAAACTTCTTCAACACCACCTCCCAAACCCGCAACCTCTACCACCTAGAAGGACAAGGGCAGCAGGCACATGGGAACACCACAACCTCTACGTTCCCCTCCAAGTTACATACCACCCTGATATGGAAATATTTCACCATTCCTTCATCGTCGCTGAGTCAAAATCCTGGAACTTCCTCCCTAACAGCACTGTGGGAGTACCTTCACCACACGATTGCAGCGGCTCAAGGCGGCGGCTCACCACCACCTTCTTAAGGGTAATTACAGATGGGTAATAAAGACTGGCCTTGAAAGCGATGCCCATATCCCGTAAATTAATTTTTAAAATCCAGTTTACTGTCATACGTAGGAAAGCTATGTAGCACAAAGAAGCATTAAGAGGATGAACAAAATTACCTAAATAGGTCAAATGTATAAAGATAACATACAAAACTCTAATTTTGTTTGTATTTTTGTCCATCTGTTTATTGTATTAGTAATGTAGGCCTAGAGATAAATGTTATGTTGTCAGAATATTGCATAATGTGGTTAAAATGGAGTCCACAGCAGATTCTTTGCCTGAATAGGGAATATAGAAATGATCAAATGCAATTGCTTTAATCAAATTGTATTCCTTATTCCATAATTGGACCAGAAGGAGACTGTGCCAGTTATCATCTTTGCAGTATTGTTTTCAAATCAAATTTTGTGTGGAGAATTTACGTGCCTACCAGGGATCACCAGCCAGTTAGCAGCCAATTACAACTCAAACAATGCATAATCTATCTACTAATGGTTATTAATTGAAAAACATACTATTGCGTTTATGGACTTTTTTATTATTTCAAATTTGAGTGGGTAATTTGTAACCAGGAGATCTCTATACACAAAAAGCTTCATCCCTCTCACCATCAGAAACATACGAGAAATTGAATCAAAACTACTGAAGATTTTCACTGCAGTATGAATATGCAAACAATAAAATTCAACGTAGTTGTTTAGAATTACGTTAGGCCAGATTTTGTTCTCAAAATAACAGTGAGGCTAATGGCGCTCTCCATTATTTATGCATAAATGGTACAGCAACTTCAGGCAAGGTGGTGTGCTTTTAAAAGCCAATATCCAAATGTTGCTGTCGAGTTGTGGCGCTCCGCTGCTCGCTTCATGAAAATGGCATTTTGCTGTTGGCCTCACCATTGAAATTAATTGAATGGCGTGAAGTTGCTGTATTTGCGCAATAGGTACGGACTCATCACAGTAAGTCTTGTCATTTCAAATGCAAGTAACCTTCTAACAATGTGATAAGTGTTAATTACTCCCAATCAACCTCTCTGGCACTGAAAATTAACTATTATAAGCGTGGCATCTCATTCCTTCAGGTATTAATTGTTGCAGTTTTTAAAAATGTCAAACTTAAAATTAAACATTTTCTTTACTTTTCCTTTGATCTCTTTCTTCTCTCTCTTAATCCATTCTTTGTATCCCTCCCTTTATTTCTGTTTCTGTACCTGCTTTGACATTGAATTCACCAACTCTAATTTACAATCCTTCTCAGTTCTTACGCTGTTTATTTCTCAATCCATCAAATCTGACTGGTTAAGGAGATACACAGTTGCTTTCCCTGTTCACTCAGGTCCCAGATGCCTGGTTTACCACACTGTGTCATTATCAGCTCACACTTTTAGCAACTTGCCACACAAAAAAATGTAAAATCCTAAACATGCAAGGGCAAGTCTAATGAATGGCAGACACCATTAGATACCCTGCTGCTGCAAAATCTGAGCTATAGAATTTGCATCCAAAATCTGGATATTGGAATGAGCTAGCTGTCCTTCATTTTTGGAAATCTGGAGTATTTGCGAAAATACTTAGAAAAGGGCAAAGTGTGGGAGCTTAGAGATGATGCTAATCTTTGCTTTGCCTAGCCGAGAAACTTTCATTTACCAATATGGGTGTAATGTGATTAACACTTCAGCACAATTGCCTATTAAAATTAATCCACATTTAGAGAAAGGCTATTGAAATGCTCATCACTGAACACAGTTTTAATACATCTTTCATATGCATATTGTCTTCAATAAAACCTGCCTGTTTCCCACCTGGTAGGTTAAAATGACCGCCAAGAGTCACACATTAGGGACCAACCATTTGCATGATATTTTTCTATTAAAAATGAAACCAAGGAGTATATTTTAGTCTTCTTCACCTAGCCAGGTTGGATTGCCCAGCCATTGTAGAACTCGCCCAATTTTCATTCCATTGAAATCATTGTTATAAATGTCAATGTAACAGCTACATGGCATGGTGGAATGGAATGGTATCATGGTGCATCCCTTTGGTCAGATATTCATTTGAGAACTAGGTTCAGTTTTGGTTACTAAGTTATAAGTGAAAGATTCCAACCATGGAGGTTGCAAAGAGAAGCACCACAAGGCTGACTGATAGCATGAAGTTATTGAGTTATGAGGGAAGAAGAGAGTGACCAGCGGGGCAAAGTCCTGCGCTCCAGTTCCTCTGGGGGGCAGGACAGGGGCGCTTGCCAACGCAAATTTTTCAGTGCTACACGGAGCACTGGCAGGAAGATGGGGCCTTCCCCTTCCATTAAAGGGGAGGACCAAGCTGCCGACTCTGCAGGAGGGAGAAGGGGCCACCGCTAGAGCAGCAGGGAGCAGGATGCCGTGGCAGCAGCCTGGCACACAAGCGGAGTGCCGGGTTGCAACATCATGGCACGGACCCCACGATCTGAAGTGAAGAAGGCCGTAACAGGTACGTTGACCATTTAAAAAATTTTCCGCGTTACATCTCCCCTTTAATTTTCATCCCCCAGGCGGCCTGCAGCCCGATACGTCCCCCACGAAACTGTCGTGGGCATTGCCCATGGCTGCCTCACGGGGCACTACTGATTTTTCACCCCAGGGTGAAAACAGGTTGCTGCGCATGGTGATGACATTGTCATCGCCGGCGCAGGAGCCCAGTTTGCTACCGGTAGGAGCAGGGTGCTACCGTTTAGCACCGTCGCTAAACTCCCGCGGAATTCAAGAAACAGTAAGTTGATGCTATGAGAGGAAGGCAAGCTTTTATTTTAAATTTTGGATGAGTGAGTTAAGATTTGTTGAATGGCCTCACTCATCTGTATCTATTTTTGGATCTTGTGAGTATGAGCTCCTCTTCTTCATCTCCCAGCAAAATATCAGAGTGGCATCTGTCTGTCTTCTTGGTTGATGAATGGCAAGTATGTTCTTAAAGAAGGAGGACTCAAGGGAGATTTTTTTTTAATGGGGATGAATTGAAATATAAACACACAAGCTCAGAATTTTGTGATTTGGCCAAACACATGAAATCAATCATATGGCTGGTACTACAGGTATATGGTTATTTTTGAGGTACTTGTATATATCATATGATCACTCTTCAATAAAATAGAGATGTATGGAAAACCTCAAGGAATGCATACAATGAGCTGTATAATTTTGTAACGTCATCTGTAAATTGACTTAATGTTATACAAAATTACTGTTAATTATGTTTTCATGACAAAACTTGTGTTAAATGTTTTTATGTTACCTATTTATCTAAAAGACACATACCACCACCTTAAATGTATTTGTTTGCCAGGGTATTATGTAAAATGAAAAGTGAGAGATATGTCCTAGTAGAAATGTCTGTGAACAGCAGTTCCTCTGCTGTACCAGGGAGTAATATTTTCAGTGTCCTGTTTTCCACAATAAAGTTGCTTAGTTGAAAAAAGAAAAACCAGACAGGGTGCAAATATTCCTTACATGTTTATATACAGGTAACGTTACAGCAACAATCCATAATCAAATTGTCATGAAAGTGAATAATACAAGTTATCAAATGGCAATGAACTACTGGAAAATAAAAGACAGAAAAGTTATACCACCCTTTATCAATGGATTTGCAAAGTAAGATGGTGTAAAGGCAAGTCATTGGCTCTAGGATGCTATTGTACAAACACTTGATATGCTCATCTGAAATTTCGCTCTCCACTATTTTAGTCAAAGCACGAAACTGTCTAAAATAAATGGGTTAATACTTCTGCTAAACTAGCAGATTGGAACTTCAGACAAATGTAGTTATATTTTAAATTAAATACTAATCACATATATATTTTAAAGGATATATTTTAGCTGTGAGATTGCAAAACAATCTAACTTTGAACAGCCAGCACACTTAACCTAATACAGTACTGTGATAAAATTTCAGTATATACCAAAATCAAATATAAATGAAAACAAATTATTTGCTACATAGCCTTGAAAATTGTCAGCTAATACGTTTTGTGATCCAGATAATGTGAAATAATAATTTTTTTATTTTAGTCAACATAATGATACTTTTTAAATGGAATATTGGCTCAGAAGATTTTTTAATGTCTTCTTTGTCTAAATAATTTCTAAATGGCATTCAGAGATAAGGTATGATAATATATGGATATAAAAACTGACTGCAAAAGCTTCTATAGATATGTGAAGAGAAAAAGATTTGTCAAGACGAATGTAGGTCCCTTGCAGTCAGGATCAGGTGAATTTATAATGGGGAACAAGGAAATGGCAGACCAATTGAACAAATTCTTTGGTTCTGTCTTCACTAAGGAAGGCATGAATAACCTCCTGAAAATATTAGGGGACCGAGGGTCTAGCAAGAAGGAGGAACTGAGGGAAATCCTTATTAGTCAGGAAATGGTGTTAGGGAAATTGATGGGATTGAAGGCCGATAAATCCCCAGGGCCTGATAGTCTGCATCCCAGAGTACTTAAGGAAGTGGCCCTGGAAATAGTAGATGCATTGGTTGTCATTTTCCAACATTCCATGGACTCTGGATCAGTTCCTATGGATTGGAGGGTAGCTAATGTATCCCCACTTTTTAAAAAAGGAGGGAGAGAGAAAACAGGGAATTATAGACCAGTTAGCCTGACATCGGTAGTGGGGAAAATGCTGGAATCAATTATTAAAGATGTAATAGCAGTGCATTTGGAAAGCAGTGACAGGATCAGTCCAAGTCAGCATGGATTTATGAAAGGGAAATCATGCTTGACAAATCTTCTGGAATTTTTTGAGGATGTAACTAGTAGAGTGGATAAGGGGGAATCAGTGGATGTGGTATATTTGGACTTTCAAAAGGCTTTTGACAAGGTCTCACACAAGAGATTAGTGTGCAAAAGGAGGATGCTATGAGGCTGCAGAGCGACTTGGATAGGTTAGGTGAGTGGGCAAATGCATGGCAGATGAAGTATAATGTGGATAAATGTGAGGTTATCCACTTTGGTGGTAAAAACAGAGAGACAGACTATTATCTGAATGGTGACAGATTAGGAAAAGGGGAGGTGCAAAGAGACCTGGGTGTCATGGTACATCAGTCATTGAAGGTTGGCATGCAGGTACAGCAGGCGGTTAAGAAAGCAAATGGCATGTTGGCCTTCATAGCGAGGGGATCTGAGTACAGGGGCAGGGAGGTGTTGCTACAATTGTACAGGGCCTTGGTGAGGCCACACCTGGAGTATTGTGTACAGTTTTGGTCTCCTAACCTGAGGAAGGACATTCTTGCTATTGAGGGAGTGCAGCGAAGGTTCACCAGACTGATTCCCGGGATGGCGGGACTGACCTATCAAGAAAGACTGGATCAACTGGGCTTGTATTCACTGGAGTTCAGAAGAATGAGAGGGGACCTCATAGAAACGTTTAAAATTCTGACGGGGTTAGACAGGTTAGATGCAGGAAGAATGTTCCCAATGTTGGGGAAGTCCAGAACCAGGGGACACAGTCTAAGGATAAGGGGGAAGCCATTTAGGACCGAGATGAGGAGGAATTTCTTCACCCAGAGAGTGGTGAACCTGTGGAATTCTCTACCACAGAAAGTTGTTGAGGCCAATTCACTAAATATATTCAAAAAGGAGTTAGATGAAGTCCTTACTACTAGGGGAATCAAGGGGTATGGTGAGAAAGCAGGAATGGGGTACTGAAGTTGCATGTTCAGCCATGAACTCATTGAATGGCGGTGCAGGCTAGAAGGGCCGAATGGCCTATTCCTGCACCTATTTTCTATGTTTCTATGTTTCTAAAATGAAGGCACATGGGATTGGGGGTAATGTATTGAAGTGGATAGAGAACTGGTTGGCAGACAGGAAGCAAAGAGTGAGAATAAACGGGTCCTTTTCAGAATGGCAGGCAGTGACTCGTGGGGTATCGCAAGGTTCAGTGCTGGGACCCCAGCTATTTGCAATATATATTAATGATTTAGACGAACGAATTGAATGTAATATCTCCAAGTTTGCAGATGACACTAAGCTGGGTGGCAGTGTGAGCTGTGAGGAGGATGCTAAGAGGCTGCAGAGTGACTTGGACAGATTAGCTGAGTGGGCAAATGCATGGCAGATGCAGTATAATGTGGATAAGTGTGAGGTTATCCACTTTGGTGGCAAAAACAGGAAGGCAGATTATTATCTGAATGGTGACAAATTAGTAAAAGGGGAGGTGCAACGAAACCTGGGTGTCATGGTACATCAGTCATTGAAAGTAGGCATGCAGGTACAGCAGGCAGTAAAGAAAGCAAATGGCATGTTGGCCTTCATAGCGAGAGGATTTTGAGTATCGGAGCAGGGAGGTCTTGCTGCAGTTGTATAGGACCTTGGTGAGACCACACCTTGAGTATTATGTGCAGTTTTGGTCTCCTAATCTGAGGAAGGACATTCTTGTTATTGAGGGAGTGCAGCGAAGGTTCACCAGACTGGTTCCTGGGATGGCAGGACTGACATATGAAGAAAGACTGGATCGACTAGGCTTATATTCACTGGAATTTAGAAGAATGAAAGGGGATCTCATAGAAGTATATAAAATTCTGACGGGATTGGACAGGTTAGATGCAGGAAGAATGTTCCTGATGTTGGGGAAGTCCAGAACCAGGGGTCACAGTCTAAGGATAAGGGGTAAGCCAAATAGAACTGAGAT
The DNA here is from genome assembly GCF_044704955.1 of Pristiophorus japonicus. Lineage (NCBI taxonomy): Eukaryota > Metazoa > Chordata > Chondrichthyes > Pristiophoridae > Pristiophorus > Pristiophorus japonicus. The sequence continues at coordinate 177,042,027 of NC_091986.1, forward strand.
GAGGAGAAACTTTTTCACTCAGAGAATTGTGAACCTATGGAATTCTCTACGACAGAAAGTCGTTGAGTCCAGTTCGTTGGATATATTCAAAAGGGAGTTAGATGTGGCCCTTATGGCTAAAGGGATCAGGGGTATGGAGAGAAGGCAGGAGTGGGGTACTGAAGTTGCATGATCAGCCATGATCATATTGAATGGTGGTGCAGGTTCGAAGGGCCGAATGGCCTGCTCCTGCACCTATTTTCTATGTTTCGCAACAACAAATACTTTATTTATGGAATATAAAAAAACATACAAATGTTGCAATTTGACATCATAGATGTTTCTTATATGTTATATCCAATTCATTTTTGTTGCTTTAGATCAGCACTTTTCATGTATATTGTTCTGACTCTCACACGTTACAATAGTTGGATGATATTTTGATTTGCTCCAAAATACCAATGATGATGGAATCATTGCACATGAAATGATTATAAAAAGGAAAATTTCAAAACTAACCTTTACAAAATATTTTAAATGTATTTATGACTGCTACTTTTGTATTGACAAGTAATGCTGATTTAAACGTCAGCCTTCTACCAATAGAGAATTCAGATACATTAAAGTTGATTCTGAATGGATCAACCAGCAGACTGAGCACCAGTGCTATCGTGTTTTTTCCCTAGTTAAGCAGAATCATAGCCTTCAGTACTTCTCATCCTTAGTCAGATTATTACCATAACACAGAGACGGAGCAGTCAGCTTAAAAGATTGAACGAAGAAGATTAGAACTGAATCTATTGACTACATGGGAACTGAGCATGGTAATAACTGCAGAAAGACAGCTATATTTTCACATTTTTCCATAGGTTTTACTGGGGGAACTGCTTATGCAATTTAGAATCGGGATTTGAGAACTAGTGAGAGCAATATTATTTCCTATTAATGTGTCTATAAATATTGGTCCCATAACTAACTGAAGAATAAGGGACATTAAGAAGAAACCCTCTTTATTATTATTTTTTATTCATTCTCGGGGTGTGAAATTGCTGGCAAGGCTGTATTTATTGCCCATCCCGAGTTGCCCAAAATGGTGGTGGGCCTTCATTTTGAACCGCTGTAATTCTCTTTGTAGTAGTTTGATTCAACCAAGTGGCTAACTATGTAATTAACAATCAAGCACATTGGTGTGGGACTGGAGTCACGTATAAGCCAGATTGGATAAGGGTGGCAGATTTCCTTCCCTAAAGGACAGTAGTGAACCAATTTGGTTTTTACAACAATTCAACAGCTTCAAAGTCACTTTTACCGATACCAGCTCTTTATTTCCCGATTATGTGGTCATCGCCTAATTGAAAGGGATATGAATAATAGGTTGAACCCTAAATTTCATTCTTTTTCCCAGTTTCAATCCATTTTCAGTAATAATTAGGGGAAAAAAACTGAAAATGTAAAAGTATAACAATAGTTAAATGTTCTATTATATAACAAGCCCCTGACATTTTGCTCCATTGTCTCTCTACATCAAGTCTCCCACAAAATCTGAATCACCCATAGAGAGGGGGAGGTAGAGGCCCTGTGAGATGAGTACAGTATTGTACACAACCTTTTAAATTATTTTTTTCCTTTTCTATTGTGCCGAATGAAAGGTTACATTCCGTTAACCCTCAACTTACTCTTTTAATGGGAACTCAGTATCTATTGGGTGGGATACTATAGTTCACCAAAGTGAAGCATATTATCAGTGATGAAAACTGGTAAGAAACATATTGGTCAGCCATGGTGTCGAGTTGCTGGATATCTCTGACTGCAGACTCACCATCGGTATGCCACCCATCCTCTATGACACTTGATCAGGTTACAAGTGATCCCAATTCTTTTAAGTGGGTAACATTCCTATATCTTCTAATCCAAGTGAAAAAGTATTCTGTGACATGCACTTTATACGCTAGAATTAGCAAAAAGAGGAATTTTGACCCCCAAGTGATTGGACTGTCAAACTCTCTTCTCTACCTTAAACTACCATCAGTAAGTGCTTAACTCATTTTAACAGTTCTGAAAAAAACAGCAGACTAGGTCTTTGCAGCATCAGATGCCTTGCCTTAAAAGCGGAGAAAAATTACCGCAAATGCAGAAAGGTTTTTTTATAGTACAATAAACAGTTGTATGCATGGCATTTAGAAAAAGAAGAAATCTTTGAGTTTTTCCCTTTAAAAAAAATGCTGTTCTGTATCAGAATGATTATAAAGAAATCTCAGCTGCACATGCAATAAATGTTTTTTGTGCATTCATTCAGGTTTAAGAGCAGAAGAGAAAAAAAGGATTGACTATGGTGCAGCTGAGCTTGTTGCCAGGCAGCATACCAGAACTATGACAGAAGGCAGATATAATGATTTTTTTTTTAAAAAGAAAAAATAAATAAATCAAGCTTATACTAAATCTTTGCATTTGTTGATACTCTTGGCTACAATGCCTAAAGCATTTACATTATTAAGGTGCAATAATAATCAATAAGAATACTAATTAAAACCATTACACTGAACTACTGGTCTCTGAGGAATACTGTGCCTTTCCTTTTAGCACAAACAATTTGTATTGTCGTATTTATGGCTGAGGGACTTGCCTTTTTATGATACACAACTACAAAAAGCTGCTTTCTCTGATATCGAATGGTTTTGCTTTTTGTTTGACACAAATGTCACAGTGTTTTTAATGCCAATGTGTATGAAAAGCTGTTTTTCTCCCCGAGAGCAGTTCACTTGCAGTTAATGAGTCCCTCTGAAATAACTGTCAGATTTCTTCAGTATTGCTACCTTTTTGATGATTAATTGCTTTGACCAGTCGAGCCTCTCTAAAGGTAATTAGAATATATTATCTCACCTTCTGTTTGCGTAGGCTGCCTGGGCTGGTTGGCGATGGGCTTGGCGTCTTGGTGGAACGTGGAGTAGAAAGCTGGCTACCAGGGGTTCCATTCACTAAAAGAAGAAATATCTGTAAGGTCACATAAACTTGATGCACTGAGTAATATAACTGTCAATACAATAGGCAGTGGCAATTGAAAATAAAAACAGAAAATACTGGAAAAATGGAGTTAACGTTTCAGGTCGACATTCTGACGAAGGGTCATCAATTTGAAACGTTAACTCTGTTTCTCTCTCCAGAGATGCTGCCTGACCTGCTGAGTATTTCCAGCATTTTCTGTTTTTATTTCAGGTTTCCAGCATCGGTCGTATTTTGCTTTTGTATTAGTGGCAATTGGGGAGTGTGGACATCTCTCAGATTCAATGGCATTCTAAATATATATGAGTTTTATGCAAATTGAGGTGCATTCGATTCATTAGAGATTAAAGATAAAAAGGAGATTGTAACAGAAATGGAGTTGTACTACAGAACCCATAAATAGAAGAGGAATCTGCAGATAAATCAACGGATTAGAGTCGGAACAACAGAGGTTATAATTATCCACTCTTTCTCCCTCTCTGCCGATGCTGTCCCGACCTTGGAACTGGATCTTCTGCGCTGATTCTCTTACCTGAGCTGATTTTGTTAACTGCCCAGAAGGTTTTTCCAGAGCGGACACATATGCTGTCTTAAGAAAAATCGCAGTTGGCCAAACTTGCATAAATAACCAGAATTGGCATGGGTGGCAGGTTACGCCCCCCCAATGAGGTTAAAAAATCGTAGCCTAAAAAAATCGTACCGAAGTGAATTACGCTGGTGCAGAAATTTTGGGGAAACTTGGAGATTTTAATTGATTCCAAAAAAACGGTGCAGATAATTGGGGAAAACTGAGCCCCAAGTATCGAGTTGCCTTCCACCTCTCCACAGCAGTGCGCACTGATGCTCTAGCACACTACTATCTTTGGTGCACTTCATTATTTACAAACTTTGTTAGTTTTTTTTAAATGGGTGTGGGAAATTTTTCCTTTCATTTCCACTAAATATCCCTTTTGATTTTTATTTCACTAAAAACATTCCATATAATTGAACACAATCCTCCACAGAAATCCACTATCCTCATTCTTTCCTTTGCTCGAAGATGCCATTTTGGCCTCAAATGTCTTATAATGGGCAAATAATCAAGGTAAATTTTAGTAATGAATAAATGCTACTGTAGAACTGTCCTCTGATACATCACATAATGTATGGAACTGACAGTTAAGAGAGGCAGTGGGGCTGAATGCAGCAACAAATTTAAGAGAGCATTGGATAAGTAACTGGAAAAAAATTTGATAGAGTATGACAGCTGTCATGGAATATATTTCCTAGATACTGGGACAGGGCAAATAGACTGCAATGGTCTTTTTCATTCTTATACATGCCTAAGTTTCCCACAATAGGTCCTCCACTGGATATGTGCCAATAGATGTCAGGGTATGCTAATTAATCACCTTTTGGAAGGGTATAATTTTTTAATTTGGCTAATTACACTTTTTACAAATTAAAATCAATAAATTCCCATAATATACTTCAATTCTAAAGTGTATGGAGATGTTGAAATATTTGTAAGATGTGTAGAATTTAGCGCCAAGGCAAAAATATTTATTACAAATATTTGTGGAGCATGTAATATATATTTCAGATTATTGTGTTTCTGCAATATAAGGATCTTTCAGTTTGGCGCAGCTGATAGTCTTGCCTATAAGTCAAATGGTTGTGGATTCAAGCCCCTTACGGAATCGACCACATAACCCATGCTGCAACAATGCCAACCATGCAGTTATATAGTACCTTTAATGTAGAAAATGTCCCATGGTGTGTCACAAATAGGCATATGAAAATGGATTGTGAGCTAAGAAGGGAGAGGTGACTAAAGGCTAGGTTGAAGAGATAGGTTTTGAGGAGGTATTGTAAAAAGTAGAGCGAGAGATGCAGAAATAGATATGTTTATAGAGGAAGTTCCAATGAGCATAATTGAGGTGGTTGAAAGCTCTGCTATTAATGGTAGGTTGAAGGGAGGGGAGATGCACAGGAACCTCAAAAACAGAGGAAGAGAATGCTCATCTCAAGGTCAAAAAGGACATTAATATTGCAAATAGTTCAGTTCAGCCTGAGAAGGGGAGCAGTTAGTGGCAAGGGAGTGGAGTTTATGGCAGATGCAATGGCTTCAGTCTTCCCAATATTGAGCTAGAAGAAGCTGTGATTAACCAGGATTTGATGTTGGACAAACAGTCTGGTAGCACCAAGGTGGTTGAGACAAAATAGGAGTGGGGAAGAGGTAGAGCTGGATATCAGCATTGTACATGTGAAAGCTAACCCCATCTGTGCCGATGTTGCATGTAGATAAAGAAAAGGAAGAGGGGACCCTCGAGGTACAGTACTGGGGGACTGCTGCATTGTCAAAGGTGCTGCCTAAGCTGTCAGCTGAGATGTTAAACCAATGCCCTGTTCTTTGTAACATTTTGAAAAAATGCAAGGGGATCCCTGGTGTCCTTTCCAAAAGTCATCTCTTAATCAACATCTCCAAAAAACAAATTAACTAAACACTCATCTTGTTGCTTGTCTCTGGTATCTTTCACAGAATAAAATGGCTGCTATATTTCTGTTCAAAATCATTCTCTGTATATAGATATTTCTGAGAGATACTATATGATTGCTCTTTCTGCCACTGACAACATAAGACATTGCAGTCACACCATTTGAAAGAAGCCATTTTCAGATTCAAACTATGCAAATATTGCCAATCAAATGTCAAGCTGTCAGCTGAGTTTCATTATTGGAGTTACAAATACAAAACAATTAATTTTATTCACCAATATAATTAACCAAAACAAACATGAACACACTAATGGATGCAATTGGCAAGTAATAGAAGGTATAATTAATTTCATTCATAAAACAGACTTCTGAAATATAAACTACTTATTAAAATAAATGAATATTTCATAAGTTGTGCAATATGTGTACATGATAGTCCAGTAATTCATTGAATCTAACAAACTCAGTTCAATAATTTGTTTTCTTCTGGTTTTCTTGCTTTATCCCTCTTGCGTCCTGAAGATATGTCACAATGGCAAATGGCACTTTTTGCCAGCAGAGACTATCCATGCAACCATTCTTCCATATGTGAGCCTAGGCAGTAAGTGTAAGTGTACCTCTTAAGCAGGGAGGCCGTCAGTCAAGCCTGATTCTATCCTCATCTAGCATTCAAACATACACACCTACAGGAGGGCTCACCCAATAGTAATTAACCGCAACAACCCAGTTCAAGCTACCCCCTCACTAGATTTGGAATGCTGAGGCCAAGCATGGTATTCTCAGCACTGCTGGGCTCAGATTAAATAATTCAGCACAGACTCGGGACTGAACCTGGAATCTTCCTGATATGCATGACTCGCACAGTAAAGTTAGCCACCGAGCAATTACTGCCTGTGAATTTGATGAAACTGGGATAGGTACAGGTTTAATTTTGGGTACAATACACTAATCAACTCAAATTAAAATTGCTGCATTTTTTACATTAATTTCAAGTGTTAGTCAAAAAACCTTTAATCCAGAAATGAGTTCTTTATTTCAGAATGCAAAATAAAGATGAATCTCATATTTGCAAAAAATTGATCGCAAAATGGACTCTTTTCGCTGGATAAAATTCAATAAATACTTTCAATATATGATCAAGAGAAGCAATTGCTATGCAGAGATTAGGCATTTATGACTCTAATGAGGATGATTCCCTCTATGTGTCATGCACAACAAAATTGCAAAATTTATAAACATATTTACAGTTTCACTACACATTGTTCACAGAGAAAATTTTCCAATTTAGTGCTCAGCTAGTTTATAAGATGCTTTGGCCTGCTCAATCTGGGCTGAATAATGGAAGTATATTCCTCGGAATTTCACTGTAAATTGATAACATGAATAATAGTTTCATTCTCACAAGAGCTTTAATCAATTCACTAATATTTTGGGTAAACAGGCACTTGAGATTTGTTTCACCATGTAAACAAAGGCTTATTGAGTGCATTATGAAGATTCCAGAAAAATAGTGTTAACTAATAATAAGATAACAAAGTTGTATTATTATTCATTGTACCCTATCTATTAAAATAAAATATGTCTCCATTCAATACTTTCCTTACATCGCACCTTTGGCACTGCTTTCCCTTCAGACATTTTCAGCATGCAGCTAGTAAAATGGAGTATGAAGTTGGTGCTACCTTTACTCAGGCTACCTAAAATCTTTATAATTCAGGCGCTATTGAGCCTCCGAGGTAGCCAAAATAGGGTCTTGTGCTGAAACGCTGGATTAGCCCACGGTTAGTGCAAGATGTCGTCTTGGTAAAGGAGTTGAAGCTTGCGTTAGGAACGGCTGCCCAGAGGATCGTTAAGGGGCTGATTGGCACTTAAATTGCCTGCTAGTGCTCATTAACGAGGCTGCACAGCATTTTGGTGGCTAGCACTTGATCTAACACCCTCTCCCAATAGCAACCAGCTGATTGGATGTAAACGCTACTTAAATGTATATCGCCTTTTACTATTCACTTGCTGCTGGAGTTTTGAAGAGGACTTTTGAAACACATCAGGAGACTTTCTGGGACATTTTGACAAGACTTCACCTTTATTCTGGATATTGTCTGATGACTTTACCTAAAAAGAGTAAGTGCTGTGCCACTCTACCTTATTGGACACCTTAAAGGAATCACCAGAAGTGGAGTGCTTGGTCATGGGCATCTTGCTAGGGGTCCCCCTTGGACTGGACAAGGAAAGGGAAGAGAACATGAGGCCAGGCTCCTTACCTGCTGTGAGTACAGGGCACCTCTCCTCCTCTGGACCTCCTCCAGGACCTTCACTGTCATGTCCAAGAACCTATGTGTCATCTCACCCGGTCCCCGAGTCATCCTGAAAGCTGCCGCTGTAGGTCAGCCAGTCGACACCACACCTTCAGTGGAAGCGGGTGCGTGGAGCCCACATATACTGCGCCACGAAAATTGCATCTATTCAATACTTGAGTGCAGATGTCCATTTTAGTACCTCTCGGCAAGTTCAAATTATGGTAATCAGCAATTAGGACCAAAATTGCGAGCTGAAACCAGACTTTCAAACAGGCGTGTCTTATTTAGCACCTGTTTTCACCCGTTCACAAAAATAACCCCAACACCCTCTCTCTCTCTCTCACCCTGGTCTTTCCCCGAGTATGGCTCCAATCTTTGCTCCATCAAGTCCAAGGGGCGCAGACTTGAGCGTATCTGGTGCACAATTAGTTTAGCCATTCATCACAGCTGTGGCTGGACCACATCAAGCACCATCGGGCCTTGCGTTTCTTGGCTAAAACCGCTCACTTCTACAGGATCATCCTGGAAGGTAAAGATAACACCCAGCTTCTTTTCTCCACTAACAGTCTCTCTCCCCTGCCCATCCACCCTCGCCTCCAATAACAAGTGCAAAGAGTTCATGGACTTCTTTGTCATGAAGATTGAGATTGTCAGTTCAGCTGCCACTGCCACATTCTCACTTCTCCTTGCCCACCAAGCCAAACCTAAGCATCCTATTTGACCCAAGCTGAGCTTCTGACTCCATAATCACAAAGGAAGTCAACTTTCACCTTTGTGACATCACCCAGCCCATCTGCAGCCAAAATCCTCATCCGTGCCTTTGTTAACTCCAGACTCAACTATTCCAATGCTTTGCTGACCAGCCTTCCATTCTTCACTCTCCATAAACTTCAGCTCATCCAAAACTCTGCTGCCCCATATCTTAATCCGCACTAAGTCCTGTTCATCCATCACCACCATGCTCGCTGACCGACTCTGGCTCCTGGTCCCCCAATGCCTCAAATTTTAACATCTCATCCTTGTGTTTAAGTTCTTTCATGGCTTTGCCTCTCCCTATCTCTCTAACCTTCTCCAGCCCCTACAACTATCTGAAAACTGCATTTCCCTAACTCTGGTCTCTTGTGCATCCGTACGCCTTTCGTCCATCATTAGCAATCATATCTTCAACTGTCTAGGCCCTAATCTCTCCGCCTCTCCCCCTCACTCTCCTACTTTTAGACCCTCCTTACAACCCACCAAACATTTAGTTACCCCTCTGAATATCTCCTTCTTTGGCTTGGCATTCATTGTCTGATTACACTCTGTGAAGTGCCTTGGGATATTCTTCCACATTAAAGGTGCTATATAATTGCAAGTTGTTGTTAAATTATTTTTTAGAACTCTGTAAACCACCTTTTTGTTTTTACTCATTGAAAATAACTGACAGTCCCATCAACTCTTCTCAAGCAGAATAAATTGGTTAGTCAGAATTTTACCTTCTCCCACTGCATAGCAATGCAAGTAGACAGTGTAATTGCAGCTCCCTTGCTTGCAATAATGCATTAATATTGTCAGAAGGAGGTGCAGTTTAAAGGCACCGGGGTAGAAATTTGCCTCAGACGGTGGCGCAAAACGGCCGCTATTTTTTTGGCCGCCATTATACTCAGTGCCAGATATTCAGTTCTATTGAATGCAATGTAGCTGAATGTCAGGTGCTGCGTATAACGGGCGGTTAATCCAATATCATCCGCTTTGCACCACCGTCCAAGTCGAATTTCTACCCCATATAAATGTTAGAATATCTAAATTATCTAGCAACATTTGCTAAAACCACAAAATCATAAGATTTGAAAACACACATTTTTAGATACAACCTCTTTATACTCACACAACATTGAATTTAATCCCATTAAGTTACCTAACCTTCCAAAAGATTAAAACTACTTTAACTACATTCAGTGTACAATACTGAGTTAGGAAAGTTAAACTTCTGCATTTTTAAGTATAAAGTTGCGAATACCCAGAAGAACTCAAGAACATAGCAAACAGCATTCAGGAAAGTAAAATTTGTAGATTTAACTTGATTTGGTTTACTTTAGTCTGTTTGACTAGGATGAGGTAAAGTAATATTTGGTTACTACAGTATGAAATATGACATTTACGTAGCTCAGTAACTTATTACCTATGCTGTTACAGATTTTATATGGTCGCTTTCCAATGGTTATACATACCTTCTATGTACTTCATTATGACAGTAAATTTTCAACACACAAAAACTTCTTCCTATGTAATTCTAAGACACTCAGTGATGATTGTATAATGCTTCAAGTAGAGGAATAGTGGAATGAAGCAAAAAATAAAGCTGAGATGCAGACTCACAGACAAAATCCCTGCTAGTAAAGACAGCTGAGTAAGAAGCAGCTATCATAAGCAAATGCTTTTCTGCGTAAGACTGACGTCTGTGATTCAAGAGTGGGTGGTTCAGGTGGTTTCTTAAGGCTGCATCATAGGTGTCAATTAAACCAACTGCAAGTACCCATGATGATTAAACTACTCTTCTCCCTTTGACAATATAAACCAAAAAAACTGAATAATTTAGGATGCGAATGCATGATTCATCATACAATCAGACACCAAATAGAAAATGACTCATCCAGTACCCTACTTAAAATTACTTGTCAAAGACTTTCAAGGAAGACATATAGCTACAGTCAATGTCTCACTTGAAGTACCAGGTTTCAGATTATTTAGGTTAGGGCTCATTCTCCGACGAATTAAAAACAACAGGTTACCTACATAACTGAATAGATGCCACAGATCTTTGCTTCTATATAAAATGATCCTAAATTTAGCTAATCCAAGTACAAATCACCTATGAAAACCAACTAGCTCAAATTATAAATATTTTGCTTCTACACAAATGCTGCATTTCAGTGCAGAGATAAAGAATTGAACTATTTCATTCATCAGGAGAAACTCTTAGTTATATATATTAGTTGATATTTTAAAACTCTGATGAACATAGTGATTTAAATTGTTAGATTTTATGGAAAATTAGTCTTACAAAGTACCGTACTTTCTCAAATTAATTATTTTTATTGCATTTTCTATTCCTAAAAAGTGGCTGCAGAGATAGTGGATGCATTAGTTGTAATCTACCAAAATTCCCTGGATTCCGGGGAGGTCCCAGTGGATTGGAAAACCGCAAATGTAACGCCCCTATTTAGAAAAGGAGGCAGACAGAAAGCAGGAAGCTATAGACCAGTTAGCCGAACATCTGTCGTTGGGAAAAAGCTGGAGTCCATTATTAAGGAAGCAGCAGCAGGACATCTGGAAAAGCATAATTCAATCAAGCAGAGTCATGAAAGGGAAATCATGTTTGACAAATTTGCTGGAGTTCTTTGAGGATGTAACAAGCAGGGTGGATAAGGGGGAAGCAGTGGATGTGGTGTGTTTGGATTTCCAGAAAGCATTCTATAAGGTGCTATATAAGAGGTTACTGCACAAGATAAAAGTTTACGGGGTTGGGGGTAATATATTAGCATGGATAGAGGATTGACTTACTAACAGAAAACAGAGAGTCGGGATAAATGGGTGATTTTCCGGTTGGCAAACAGTAACTAGCAGGGTGCCGCAGGGATCGGTGCTGGGGCCTCAACTATTTACAATCTATATTAATGAATTGGATGAAGGGACCAAGTGTAATGTAGGCAAGTTTGCTGATGATACAAAGATGGGTGGTTATTAATGATTAAAATTGATTCTGTGTATGTATAAATGTTAAAAGTGTAGGTTGTACGGAAAGGCCTGTTTGTGTTGAAACCAAATGAAAGCCCACAGGTTGCCAGTATGAGCTGAGTTTTGAAAGAAACAAAATGGAAGCCCACAGAGCTGCCGCATGGGTTTTGTGTATTGGAAAGCCATTTAAACTAATCAAGAGATGGCTGAGCCAGGCCAGGCAATCACATGTGTGAGGAGAGCCAATAGGAACTGCCCTGGAACCAAGGTCCAAGTCTGAGGCTTTCAGAGGGACAATGGCTTTGAGAGGTATAAAGACTTCAGCCAAAGACTTTTCACTCTCTCCTGAACTAGCCAGCCAAAGGGAAGTAACGTATATCACTCTTTATTATAACCTCATTGTATCTGTTGTAACTAAGGTGGATGAGCATGTGTGTGTTTATTTAATCAACTGTTCCAATTGTTTTAAAATAATTGTATCACTGTCAAATTTAATGCCAGAGATTTAGAAATTTAACAGTGGGAAAGCAAATTGTGAGGAGGTCACAAAAAATCTGCAAAGGGATAGAGACAGGCTACGTGAGTGGGCAAAAATTTGGCTGATGGAGTATAATGTGGGAAATGTGAGGTTATCCACGTTGGCAGAAAAAAATAGAAAAGCAAATTATAATTCAAATGGAAAAAAATTGCAAAGTGCTTCAGTACAGAGGTACCTGGGGGTCCTTGTGCATAAAATACAAAAAGTTAGTAAGCAGGTACAGCAAGTAATCAGGAAGGCAAATGGAATGTTAGCCTTTATTGCAAGAGGGATAGAATATAAAAGCAGAGAAGTCCTGCTATAACTGTACAGGGTATTGGTGAGGCCACACGTAGAGTACTGCGTGCAGTTTTGGTCTCCGTATTTAAGGAAGGATATACTTGCTTTGGAGGCTGTTCAGAGAAGGTTCACTAGGATGAGGAGATGAAGGGGTTGACTTATGAAGATAGGTTGAGTAGATTGGGACTATACTCATTGGAGTTCAGAAGAATGAGATGATCTGATCGAAACATATAAGATAATGAGGGGGCTCAACAAGGTGGATGCAGAGAGGATATTTCCACTCATAGGGGAAACTAAAACTAGGGGGCATAGTCTCAGAATAAGATGCCGCCCATTTAAAACTGAGATGAGGAGGAATTTATTCTCTCGGAGGGTTGTAGATCTGTGGAATTCTCTGCCCCAGAGAGCTTTGGAGGCTGAGTCATTGAATATATTTAAGGTTGAGATGCACAGATTTTTGAGTGATAATGGAATAAAGGGTTCTGGGGAGCGGGCAGGGAAGTGGAACTGAGTCCACGATCAGATCAACCATGATCTTATTAAATGGCGGAGCAGGCTCGAGGGGTCAAATGGCCTACTACTGCTCCTATGTTCTTATACAATATTAACCATTGAGCAATGCCATATCCGATTGTCTTTCTGTGCACATACACACAACCTTATAGACAAGCTAGTGGGTGGGTTCTCATCAGTGATTCACACATAATTGCTTGCTGCTGGCATAGAGAAACTGGAATTTTTTCAATGAGAATTTTATGAATACAATGTCTAGGAGATACCATGTGCGCTAGAGAAGGATGATTTTTAACCCAAGACTTCTGATTCTCATTGACTGAAACCCAACAGAGCCCTATACATTTTCAGAATTGAATGTCTCTCGTTACTTTTACAACTGTAAATTAAAGGTGATGAGGTCATTCAAATGAACACTAGATCAATGAAATGTTAATTAAGCAACTGTCATTCAGCAACCCGTATTTCCCTCTTTTTGAAAATAGTCAACTGTTCTTATTTCTGATGGTGGCGACACACGATGTTACTGCAGATGAATTTGTGCATTCTAAATTCAATAATGAGAACAAAAGAAACCCAGCTGAGCATAGCGCACCGGTAATAAAACTCCTTTTTATATTTCTCAACAGCGAACTGCAAACAGGTATAAGTGAAAAATATTTAATTGAGCTATGAAATTTGCAAAACATCTGTACAATGGCACAATAAAAATGTAGGAAAGCCCATTTCCATGTATGTCACAGACTGGGCTTCTCAACTTTAAAAAGTACTCCAATCTAAGGCAAGTGTATCACATGGCAATGGAGGACCTATTTGGATGAAGAACTTAAATCTCAATTAGTAAAGATGTACATTAAATAAAGACAATACTCATAAACAAGAACAAGTTTATCCATTGTTCTGGTTAATATTTATCCCTCAATCAACTCCACCAAAGACACATTAACTGATTGTTTATTTTTGTGAAAAGGCACTAAATAAATGGAAGTTCTTTCTAAGTATAGTATCAGATGAGAAATCAATCTATCTTCATTCCAATTGATCTTACGTTTAAAGGCCTAACTTGCAGAGTACAAATCAATGAGTGGAAGAAAGATTTACATTAATGCAGGGCATTAGATTAACATCTCATCTGTATGACAACACATCAGTCAATGTAGCACTCCTGCAGTACTGCACAAAACTGCCAGCTTCGATTACGTGCTCAAATCCTGATGGGAGCTTGAATAGAAGAGACCTACCTCCTGCTCGCTTAAACCCATTCCTACTAAACTGCTGACTACCCTTCCCTTTATGGCCCTCATGCCAACTGACATGATAAATACCATCTCCTTAAATATTGTTCTCGCTTTCAAAGCTGTTGTCATCACCCAGCTCCTCAAAAATCCAACCCTTAACTTTTCTGACCTTGCAAAATGTCACCCCATCTCCAACCTCAGTTTACTCTCCAATGTTCTTGAAAATGTTGTCACTTTCCAAATCCATGCTTATCCTTCCTACATCTTCATGATTGAATCTCTGAGATCAAGTTTCTGGCCCTGCCACGCACTGAAATGGCCAAAACAAAGGCACAAATGACATTTTCTGTGACTGCGTCCATGGTGCTTTATTTTATCTCATCCTCCCCAACCTCTCTGCAACCTCTGACCACACTATCCTCCTCCAATGCCTCTCCATCATTGTTCAGCTCAGTGGAATTCCCCTCACTGCCATCTGATTGTAGCCAGAGCATCTCCAGCAATGGTTTATTTTCCCTAACACCATTACTTCCAGAGTATTCCAAAGATATATCCTTGATCCTAGACTCTTCTTCATCTCCTGGCGACATCATCCATAGGCATGGGGTCAGCTTCCATACGTGTGCAGACGACACTCAGATCTACTTTCCACCAGCCCTCCACTGCCTCTGTGTTGTCACACTGCTTGGCCACCATTTAGTCTTCGATGAGCCACAATTTCCTGCAGTTCAATATAGGGAAGATTGAATATAAGGGAATTCAGCCCCGTCACAAACTCTATACCCTTGCCACAGATTCCATGCTCCACCGCAGCCATTGTCTCTGCGGAGGAGCATGGAAACAGACTGTTTGTAATATTTGATCCCAAACTGAGCTTCTGACCCCATATTCTCTCTATCACAATGACAACCTACTTCCATCTCCACAACAACACTCGTCTCTGCCCCTAGGTCAGCCCATCTGCCTCTGAAACTCTCATCCACGTCACTGACACCTCCTGACTTGATTATTCTGATGCTATCCAGGCTGTCCTCCCATCTGCCACCGGCCATAAACCTAAAACTCCTCCAAAAATCTGCTGCTCAGATCTTATTCCACTCATTCATCACCCTGACCTACATCATCATGATGATGATCATCATCGGCAGTCCTTCGAAATCGAGGAAGCCTTGTTTCCACTCTAAAAGTGAGTTCTCAGGTGACTGTACAGTCCAATATAGGAATTACAGTCTCTGTCACAGGTGGGACAGACAGTCGTTGAAGGAAAGGGTGGGTGGGGAGTCTGGTGTGACCCCTGACCTACATTGGCTCCATGTCCCCCAACGCTTTAAATTAAAAATTCTCATCCTTGTGTTTAAATTCCTTCATGGCCTTGCTCCTCCCTAATTCTGTCACCTCCTCCAACCTCACAACCAGCATCCCCCCACCCCGCCCCATCACCTCAAATTCTCTGACTCTAGTCTTTTATGCATTCTGTCCTCTTTTGCCCCACCATTTGCAATCGTTTAGGCTCATTGCTCTAGAATTCTCTCCCTAAACCTCTCCACTTCCCTCTACTCCTTTAAGGCCTTTTTTATAACCGACTTCTTTGATCCCTACTAATATCGGCTCCTTTGTCTTAACATCCATTTTGTTTGATTGCACCTCCGTGAAGCTTGGGATGTTTTTTGTGTTAAAGGCGCTATGTAAATCCAAGTTGGTGTTGTTAATGCATCGGTATACCACAGCAACTGACTCCTGTGATGTCCTCTATGGATGTCTGGAAGAAAGCTGCATACCAAAGGTTGAGGGCAGTGATGACCTTCGCTACCACTGGCTGCACACACATTAACATCGTTGTCAATGCCAGCCTATAAAATTCCCTGCGGGTGGGTGAAGCTGGAGGGGTGGTTACTTGTTCCATTGACAAGGTTTGACTAGACTACCAGTGCCACGTGCCAGTCAGAGTAGGAATCGCAGGATAGTTCAGATGAATACGTGGCTTGAGGAGTGTTGCAGAAGGGAGGGATTCAAATTCCTGGGACATTGGAACCAGTTCTGGGGGAAGTGGGACCAGTACAAACCGGACGGTCTGCACCTGGGCAGGATCGGAACCAATGTCCAAAGGGGAATGTTTGCTAGTCCTGTTGGGGAGGGGTTAAACTAATATGGCAGGGGGATGGGAACCTATGCAGGGAGACGGAGGAAAGTAGAATGGGGGCAGAAGCAAAAGATAGAAAGAAGAAAAGTAAAAGTGGAGGGCAGAGAAACCCAAGGCAAAAAGCAAAAAGGGCCACATTAGAGCAAAATTCTAAAGGGGCAAAGTGTGTTAAAAAGACAAGCCTGAAGACTCTGTGCCTCAATGCGAGGAGTATTCGCAATAAGGTGGACGGATTAACTGCGCAGATAGCAGTCAACAGATATGATGTAATTGGCATCACGGAGACATGGCTCCAGGGTGACCAAGGCTGGGAACTCAACATCCAGGGTATTCAACACTTAGGAAGCATAGACAGAAAGGAAAAGGAGGTGGGGTGGCGTTGCTGGTTGAAGAGAAAATTAATGCAACAGTAAGGAAGGACATTAGCTTGGATGATGTGGAATCGGTATGGGTGGAGCTACGGAATACCAAAGGGCAGAAAACGCTGGTGGGAGTTGTGTACAGACCACCAAACAGTAGTAGTGAGCATCAAACAAGAAATTAGGGATGCGTGCAATAAAGGTACAGCAGTTATCATGGGTGACTTTAATCTACATATAGATTGGGCTAACCAAACTGGTAGCAATGCGGTGGAGGAGGATTTCCTGGAGTGTATTAGGGATGGTTTACTAGACCAATATGTCGAGGAGCCAACTAGAGGGCTGGCCATCCTAGACTGGGTGATGTGGAATGAGAAAGGACTAATTTGCAATCTTGTTGTGCGAGGCCCCTTGGGGAAGAGTGACCATAATATGGTAGAATTCTTTATTAAGATGGAGAGTGACACAGTTAATTCAGAGACTAGGGTCCTGAACTTAAGGAAAGGTAACTTCAATGGTATGAGAAGTGAATTGGCTAGAATAGACTGGCGAGTGATACTTAAAGGGTTGACGGTGGATAGGCAATGGCAAACATTTAAAGATCACATGGATGAACTTCAACAATTGTACATCCCAGTCTGGAGTAAAAATAAAACGGGGAAGGTGGCTCAACCGTGGTTAACGAGGGAAATTAGGGATAGTGTTAAATCCAAGGAAGAGGCATATAAATTGGCCAGAAAAAGCAGCAAATCTGAGGACTAGGAGAATTTTATAATACAGCAGAGGAGGACAAAGGGTTTAATTAGGAGGGGGAAAATAGAGTATGAGAGGAAGCTTGCTGGGAACATAAAAACTGACTGCAAAAGTTTCTATAGATATGTGAAGAGAAAGAGATCAGTGAAGACAAACGTAGGTCCCTTGCAGTCAGATTCAGGTGAATTTATAATGAGGAACAAAGAAATGGCGAACCAGTTAAACAAATACTTTGGTTCTGTCTTCACGAAGGAAGACACAAATAACCTTCCGGAAATACTAAGGGACCGATGGTCTAGTAAGGAGGAAGAACTGAAGGAAATCCTTATTGGGCGGGAAATTGTGTTAGGGAAATTGATGGGATTGAAGGCCGATAAATCCCCAGGGCCTGATAGTCTGCATCCCAGAGTACTTAAGGAAATGGCCCTAGAAGTGGATGCATTGGTGATCATTTTCCAACAGTCTATCAACTCTGGATCAGTTCCTATGGACTGGAGTGTAGCTAATGTAACACCACTTTTTAAAAAAGGAGGGAGAGAAAACGGGTAATTATAGATCAGTTAGCCTGACATCAGTAGTGGGGAAAATGTTGGGATCCATTATTAAAGATGAAATAGCAGCACATTTGGAAAGCAGTGACGGGATCGGTCCAAGTCAGCATGGATTTATGAAAGGGAAATCCTGCTTGACAAATCTTCTAGAATTTTTTGAGGATGTAACTGGTAGAGTGGAGAAGGGAGAACCAGTGGATGTGGTGTATTTGGACTTTCAAAAGGCTTTTGACAAGGTCCCACACAAGAGATTGGTGTGCAAAATTAAAGCACATGGTATTGGGGGTAATGTACTGAAGTGGATAGAGAACTGGTTGGCAGACAGGAAGCAGAGAGTTGGGTCCTTTTCAGAATGGCAGGCAGTGACTAGTGGGATGCTGCAGGGTTCAGTGCTGGGAACCCAGCTATTTACAATATACATTAATGATTTGAATGAGAGAACTGAGTGTAATATCTCCAAGTTTGCAGATGACACTAAGCTGGGTGGTGGAGTGAGCTATGAAGAGGACACTAAAAGGCTGCAGGGTGACTTGGACAGGTTAGGTAAGTGGGCAAATGAGTGGCAGATGCAGTATAATGTGGATAAATGTGAGGTTATCCACTTTGGTGGCAAAAACATGAAGGCAGAATATTATCTGAATGGCGGCAGATTAGGAAAAGGGGAGGTGCAATGAGACCTGGGTGTCATGGTACATCAGTCATTGAAAGTTGGCATGCAGGTACAGCAGGCGGTGAAGGCGGCAAATGATATGTTGGCTTTCATAGCTAGGTGATTTGAGTATAGGAGCAGGGAGGTCTTACTGCAGTTGTACAGGGCCTTAATGAGGCCTCACCTGGAATATTGTGTTCAGTTTTGATCTCCTAATCTGAGGAAGGACGTTCTTGCTATTGAGGGAGTGTAGCGAAGGTTCACCAGACTGATTTCCGGGATGGCAGGACTGACATATGAGGAGAGATTGGATCGACTGGGCCTCTATTCACTGGAGTTTAGAAGGATGAAAGAGGATCTCATAGAAACATATAAAATTCTGACGGGACTGGACAGGTTAGATGCAGGAAGAATGTTCCCGATGTTGGGTAAGTCCAGAACCAGGGGACATAGTCTAAGGATAAGGGGTAAGGCATTTAGGACCGAGATGAGGAGAAACCTTTTCACTCAGAGTTGTTAACCTGTGGAATTCCTTACCGCAGAGAGTTGTTGATGCCAGTTCATTGGATATATTCAAGAGGGAGTTAGATATGGCCTTTACGGCCAAAGGGATCAAGGGGTATGGAGAGAAAGCAGGAAAGGGGTGCTGAGGTGAATGATTAGCCATGATCTTATTGAATGAGAAGGGGCGAATGGCCTACTCCTGCACCTATTTTCTATGTTTCTGTTTCATTTTAGCCATATTCACAACTTGAAATGTCACTCTTTTTAAGGGAGTAAGATAAAATTAAATAAGGATACCAATTCCAGGGGATTGCCACATCTTGTTATACTGGATACGAACAGTGAGGTTGTTCTCCATTTAAGTTGTTCTGTGATAATGACTCAAATTTACTCCTCTCTAAAGAGTTAATATTGCTTGAGTCAGTCGTCAAAGACGTTAATTAGTTGGTTATGTGTTTTATATATTAAATTCAATAGACTCTTTCTGTGATTCAGTATTTGTACGTTTATACAATAATGAGACATCACACAGGGATTGCTATCTATGCCAACGCTACCACAAGGATTTTTCATAACAACAAAGATGCAGACATCAATTTCAACTCTAAAGTGAGCTTTTCAAGATACAAGGTTAGAAAAAGCATTCCTAACTTTATTGATCATTCAGGGTCTATGGATTACAAGTAATTGTTTAAAAACATTTTTTATCAAAACAGTGAGAGTGAGATTATACTTGTAGTTGCATGGAAATAGGCAGAAAAAAAAGTGGAAAGCCCTTAAAAGGGCTGTCGATTCAAAATCATTTGCTGATCCCTCATTATTACATAAAACTCTTTCCTCCCATGGCTTTAGACCATCTCTAGTTTCTATAGCAACCCTGACGCACATAAATCTGCAGACTCCTACCCTTTTCTGCTGCACAATTATATCAGTTTGGGGTGTACTGCGTCAGACTATTTCTCTGCACTTATATTTGAAGTGAAGTGGCAAGCTGTAAAATGAGACACTGGGAGTTATGTACGTTATTTGTTTTTAATTTTCCTCTTGCAGGACTTGGGAATAGGTAATGTACAATTAACACATAATAACATTAAATATATAATTGTAAAAAAAAAATCAAATACAGGAGAAGTTGTCATCCAAAACTGGTTTACTTAGCCCTATGGAAAACTTCTTCCGTTTTTAAAAATATCTGCAGCATTTCTTTTGTTGGGCCAATTCAACATATATTTTTCTTTCTCTCTTCAAAGTGGATACGTGTGAGGTTATCCACTTTGGTGGCAAAAACAGGAAGGCAGATTATTATCTGAATGGTGACAGATTAGTAAAAGGGGAGGTGCAATGAGACTTGGGTGTCATGGTACATCGGTCATTGAAAGTTGGCATGCAGGTACAGCAGGCGGTGAAAAAGGCAAATGGCATGTTGGCCTTCATAGCGAGAGGATTTGCGTATAGGAGCAGGGAGGTCTTACTGCAGTTGTACCTTACTGTAGGGCCTTGGTGAGACCACACCTTGAATATTGTGTGCAGTTTTGGTCTCCTAATCTGAGGGAGTGCAGCAAAGGTTCACCAGACTGATTCCCGGGATGGCAGGGCTGACATATGAAGAAAGACTGGATCGACTAGGCTTATATTCACTGGAATTTAGAAGAATGAGAGGGGATTTCATAGAATCAAATAAAATTCTGACGGGATTGGACAGGTTAGATGCAGGAAGAATGTTCCCGATGTTGGGGGAAGTCCAGAACCAGGGGTCACAGTCTAAGGATAAGGGGTAAGCCATTTAGGACCGAGATGAGGAAAAACTTCTTCACTCAGAGAATTGTGAACCTGTGGAATTCTCTACCACAGAAAGTTGTTGAGGCCAGTTTGTTAGATATATTCAAAAGGGATTTAGATGTGGCCCTTACGGCTAAAGGGATCAAGGGGTAGGGAGAGAAAGCAAGAATGGAGTACTGAAGTTGCATGATCAGCCATGATCATATTGAATGGTGGTGCAGGCTTGAAAGGCCGAATGGCCTAATCCTGCAGCTATTTTCTATGTTTCTATGTATAGCGCCTTTAACATAATAAAACGTCCCAAGGTGCTTCACAGCAGCGTAATCAGACAGAATTTGACACAAGCCAGTGTCACCATCTATCGCCCAGGCAAGAAGTGAGAAAACTACCCAATAAGAGATGATAAATGGAAATGAAAGTAGAGCTTGGGATTTGAAACCTCAAATCTGTGGTTGGGAGTCTTAGAACCCTGACCTGCCTAAATTTCATGTGTGTTAATCAAAACCTTTGTAAAATATAATTTAATTTAATATTATACAAAATGAAAGTTAAATGTTTTCATCTATAGGCTGAATGCGAGCCCATTGAGAATGAAAATCGAAAGTGTACCTGCCCTCAAGGCTATGCTGGAGATGGGATAATGTGCTTTGGGGACATATTAACAGTAAGTAGAATAACAATGTATACACTACAAGACCTAATTCGAAAAAATAATACAATTATTTTGTGAAATCTTTAATGTATCTCATTTCTATCTATTTGTACAGTACTCACTTAATTTGTCATTTTGAGTTTTTTCTTTATTTGTTTTGACCTGGAATTTTAGGTCCTTCATTGAAACACCTGTGAACTCATCCCTTTTTGACATGGAAGTAAGTCATCCTCGATGCGAGGGACCGCCTATGATGATGATGAATGGAGGGAGACAGCAGAGGTGGTATCAGGCACCTCCATATATGTGAGGACGCACTCACCCAGGAGGGTGCTGGCCAATCTGTACCCGGCCCTTCCAGGGTGGCGACGCCTCCAAGCTCCTCCTCCTCCTCAGGTGGTACTGCTGGCTCGACCTCCAGCGGCTATCCCCTCATGATGGCCAGGTTGTGCAGCATGCAGCAAAACATGACAATTATGGAGACCCATTGGGGAGAGTACTGCAGGGTGCCACCAGAGTGGTCCAGGCACTGGAATCTCTGCATAAGGATGCCTATGCACTTCTCGATGATGCACCTGGTGGCACAATGAGCATCATTGTATGCATGCTCGAGAGCTGTCCTGGGGTTCCGCAGAGGAATGAGCAGCCAAGTGGACAGGGGATATCCTTTGTCCCCAAGCAGCCAACCGCAATCCTGATTCGGGCCGGAGAAGATGGCAGGCACACTGGTCTGTTGCAGAATGAACGAATCATGGCTCCCTTGCCCACTGCCTGTCTGCATGGTGGTGATGGCGACACCACCTCCTGCGTGTCGCCCTGTTTCTGACCAAGTGTCGTCCTCCCAACACTCCTCCCATCCTCAGGGTGAACACGGCCAAGCAGGTCTCTGCAGCCCACAGGTCTCCACTAAAGAATCAGATCTGAAAGTTGTACAAAACTATGTGCAAACCTCTGAGCAGCACTCAGCAAGTTGAATGGAACCAAAACAATTAATAAAACTATTAAAAGATAAATATAGTGGATGATGTAATCTTCAATAAAATCACTAACAATTAATAAAACGGTTTCCCTGCCAAAGGGCCCCAATCACGGCAACACTCCAGCAGTGTCCCGTTCGAGCACCGACTCGAATAACACGCTTGGAAAAGGCTTACCTTTTTGCAGCTGCAAATCCCGGTCCTTGCTGCTTTCCAGTGGCCCGCACGCTGCAGAGCTCTCTGCTGGAATGTCTCCTTTACAGCGGCTTCACTGCGCCGTTTTCGGCGGAAGTGCATACCGCTCAAATCCCCACCGAGCTGAATATGGCTCAGGGAGGGAAAATCCTCCGACTGTGGCGGCCGATCGATTTTATTGGTCGCCGCCCAAACTCCGCGGTAGCCGTCCCTTCGGGGACGGTGAAATTTGGCCCCCTTGTGTCCTCACATCTTACTTTCCCACCTAGCTTTCTGTCGTCAGCAAACTTGGATACGTTATACTCGGTCCCTTTAGCCAAGTCATTAACAAAGATTGTAAATAGCTGAGGCCCCAGCACTGATCCTTGCAGCACCCCATTAGTAACAGGTGCTAACCTAAAAATGACCCATTTATCCCTACTCTCTATTTTCCATCCTTTAACCAATCCTGTATCCATGCTAATATATTACCCCAACCCCATGAACCCTTACCTTGTGCAACAACTTTTCATGTGGCACCTTGTCATAGAAACATAGAAAATAGGTGGAGTAGGCCATTCGGCCCTTCAAGCCTGCACCACCATTCAATAAGATCATGGCTGATCCTTCACCTCAGTACCCCTTTCCTGCTTTCTCTCCATACCCCTTGATCCCTTTAGCCATAAGGGACAAATCTAACTGCCTCTTGAAGAAAACAGTGAACTGGCATCAACATCTGGGGTAGGGAATTCCACAGGTTAACAACTCTCTGAGTGAAGAAGTTTCTCCTCATCTCAGTCCTAAATGGCTTACCCCTTATCCTTAGACTGTGTCCCCGGTTCTGCACTTCCCCAACATCGGAAACATTCTTCCTGCATCTAACCTGTCCAGTCCCGTCAGAATTTTGTGTGTTTCTATGAGATATCCTCTCATCCTTCTAAACTCCAGTGAATATAGGCCCAGTCGATCCAGTCTCTTCTCATATGTCAGTCCAGCCATCCCGGGAATCAGTCAGGTGAACCTTCGCTGAACTCCCTCTGTTGTGCATCTGTAAAGCATACACTCCCATGTTCCGCCACCAGGGAGTGTATCCCCTGAAGTCCCAAGGGATCCCAGCATTCCTTGGGAACACCGTATATAAGCCGGCCCCTAAGGCCTGTTCCTCACTCTGGAGTATCTTAATAAAGACTGAGGTCACTGTTACTTTAACCTCCCGATGTGCAGTCTCATCTGTGTTAGGAACACAATAACTGGCGACGAGTATACGAATCCAACGCAAAGATACAGCAAACTGTGGGCATCCTGGAGAAGTTCTTGGAGGGTGAGGACTGGGAAGCCTATGTCAAATGGCTAGACCAGTACTTTGTAGCCAACGAGCTGGACGGAGAAGGAAGCGCTGCAAAAAGGAGAGCGGTCCTCCTCACAGTCTGCGGGGCACTGACCTAACAGCCTCATGAAGAATCTTCTGGTTCCAGTGAAACCCACAGATAAGTCGTATGAGGAGCTGTGTACACTGGATCGGGAGCATCTTAACCCAAGGGAGAGCGTGCTGATGGCGAGGTATCGGTTCTACACGTGCCAGCGATCTGAAGGTCAGGAAGTGGCGAGCTATGTCGCCGAGCTAAGGCGACTTGCAGGACAATGTGAGTTTGATGGCTACCTGGAGCAGATGCTCAGAGACTTTTTTGTACTGGGCACTGGCCGCGAGCCCAGCCTACGAAAACCTTTGACTGTAGAGACACCGACCCTCAGTAAGGCCATTGCGATAGCACGTCGTTTATGTCCACCAGTGATAACACCAAAAGAATCTCTCAACACACAAGTGCTAGCAATGTTCATAAATTAACTGGAACTGTGTTTTCGAGCAGAAATGTACAGGGCAGAAACCACGAGTCTGCAACTGCCAGCAGGCCTCAGGTGACCCAGATGACTCAGAGTCTGCAACAAAGGATGAATGCAAGGCAATTCACACCTTGTTGGCATTGTGGAGGCTTCCATTCAGCCTATTCATGCCGCTTCAAAGGGTATGTTTGCAAGAGCTGTGGAACAATGAGCTGCAAGCTCTGCAAAACCTACTAACCACCACGTGGCAGATGAAGATTGGTCCATGATGGATCAAAGCAATTTCGAGCCTCAGAGAGAAGAGGCAGATGCTGAAGTACATGGGTGCACACATTTTCGCCGAAATGTCCACCTATAATGCTAAATGTAAAATTGAATGTCTTACCCGTAGCCATGGAACTGGACACTGGCGCTAGCCAATCCATCATGAGTAAAAAGATGTTTGAGAGGCTGTGGTGCAACAAGGCACTCAGACCAGCCCTGAGCCCCACACAAAAGGTTACTGCAAAAGATAAAGGTACGCGGAGTCAGAGGAATTGTATTAGCATGGAGAGAGAATTGGATGGCTACAGAAAGCAGAGAGTCGGGATAAATGGGTCCTTTTCGGATTGGAAATCGGTGGTTAGTGGTGTGTATACATAGATGACCTGGAAGAGGGGACAGAGTGTAGTGTAACACAATTTGCAGATGACACAAAGATTAGTGGGAAAGCGGGTTGTGTAGAGGACACAGAGAGGCTGCAAAGAGATTTAGATCGGTTAAGCGAATGGGCTCAGGTTTGGCAGATGCAATACAATGTCGGAAAATGTGAGGTCATCCACCTTGGGAAAAAAAAAACAGTAAAAGGGAATATTATTTGAATGGGGAGAAATTACAACATGCTGAGGTGCAGAGGGACCTGGGGGTCCTAGTGCATGAATCCCAAAAGGTTAGTTTGCAGGTGCAGCAGGTAATCAGGAAGGCGAATGGAATGTTGGCCTTCATTGTGAGAGGGATAGAGTACAAAAGCAGGGAGGTCCTGCTGCAACTGTACAGGGTATTGGTGAGGCCGCACCTGGAGTACTGCGTGCAGTTTTGGTCACCTTACTTAAGGAAGGATATACTAGCTTTGGAGGGGGTACAGAGACAATTCACTAGGCTGATTCCGGTGATGAGGGGTTACCTTATGATGATAGATTGAGTAGACTGGGTCTTTACTCCTTGGAGTTCAGAAGGATGAGGGGTGATCTTATAGAAACATTTAAAATAATGAAAGGGATAGACAAGATAGAGGCAGAGAGGTTGTTTCCACTGGTCGGGGAGACTAGAACTAGGGGGCACAGCCTCAAAATATGGGGGAGCCAATTTAAAACCGAGTTGAGAAGGAATTTCTTCTCCCAGAGGGTTGTGAATCTGTGGAATTCTCTGCCCAAGGAAGCAGTTGAGGCTAGCTCATTGAATATATTCAAATCACAGATAGATAGATTTTTAACCAATAAGGGAATTAAGGGTGATGGGGAGCGGGCGGGTAGGTGGAGCTGAGTCCACGGCCAGATCAGCCATGATCTTGTTGAATGGCGGAGCAGGCTCGAGGGGCTAGATGGCCTACTCCTGTTCCTAATTCTTATGTTCTTATGTTCTTATGTTCTTATGTTCACACGAAACTGAGAACGTACACCAAAGAGCTCATCACTGTCCTGGGCAGCGCCATGGTCAAGGTCAACTACGAGGGCAAGGTGCACGAACAGCCACTCTGGATTGTCCTGGGCGATGGCCCCACACTGCTTGGAAGGAGCTGGCTGGGCAAGATCCGCTGGAACTGGGATGACATCCGAGCGCTATCACTTGTCAATGAGGCCTCATGTACCCAGGTTCTTAACAAATTTCCTTCCCTTTTTGAGCCAGGCATTGGAAACTTTTCCGGGGCGAAGGTGCGGATCCAGAGGCACGACCCATTCACCACAAGGCGCGAGCGGTACCTCACATGATGAGGGAGAGTGTGGAAATCGAGCTGGACAGGCTGCAATGTGAGAGCATCATCTCCCCAGTGGAATTCAGCGAGTGGGTCAGCCCGATTGTTCCAGTACTCAAAAGTGATGGCACGGTCAGGATTTGCGGCGATTATAAAGTAACTATTAATCGTTTCTCGCTACAGGACCAATATCCGCTACCTAAGGCAGACGACATATTTGCGACGCTGGCAGGAGTCAAGACGTTCACCAAGCTCAACCTGACTTCGGCCTACATGACGCAGGAGCTGGAGGAGTCTTCGAAGGGCCTCACCTGCATCAACACGCACAAGGGACTGTTCATCGACAACAGATGCCCGTTTGGAATTCGGTCGGCTGCAGCAATCTTCCAGAGAAACATGGAGAGCCTACTCAAGTTAGTACCACGCACGGTGGTTTTTCAGGACGACATATTGGTCACGGGTCGGGACACCGTCGAGCACCTACAAAACCTGGAGGAGGTCCTCCAGCGACTGGATCGCGTAGGGCTGCGGCTGAAGAGGTTGAAATGCGCCTTCATGGCAACAGAAGTGGAGTTTTTGGGGACAAAGATCGCGGCGGACGGCATTTGGCCCACAGAAGCCAAGACAGAGGCTATCAGGAACGTGCCCAGGCCACAGAATGTCACGGAGCTGCGGTCGATCCTGGGACTCCTCAACTATTTTGGTAACTTCCTACTGGGGTTAAGCACCCTTTTAGAGCCCCTACATGTGTTATTGTGTATAAGTGAGAACTGGGTATGGGGAAAAAAACCAAGTAATTGCTTTTGAGAAAGCCTGAAAAATTTTATGCTCCAACAAGCTGCTTGTATTGTATAACCCGTGTAAAAGACTTGTGCTAGCATGTGATGCGTCGTCATACGGAGTCGGGTGTGTATTACAACAAGCTAACATTGCGGGGAAGTTGCAACCTGTCACCTATGCTTCCAGGAGCTTGTCTAAGGCCAAGAGAGCCTACAGCATGATTGAGAAAGAGGCATTAGTGTGTGTGTTCGGGGTAAAGAAAATGCATCAGTACCTGTTTGGCCTCAAATTTGAGCTGGAAACCGATCACCAGCCCCTCATATCCCTGTTCGCTGAAAACAAGGGAATAAATACTCATGCCTCAGCCCGCATACAAAGGTGGGCACTCGCGCTATCAGCGTATAACTATACCATCCGCCACAGGCCAGGCGCCGAGAACTGTGCGGATGCTCTCAGTTGGCTACCATTGCCCACCACGGGGGTAGAAATGGCGCAGCCTGCAAACTTGTTGATGGTGGCGCAGCTCGCAGACTTGTTGATGGTCATGGAAGCATTTGAAAATGATAAATCATCTGTCACGGCCCGCCAGATTAGGACTTCGATCAGCCAAGATCCTCTGCCGTCCCTAGTAAAATCTGTGTACTGCATGGGAGCTGGGCCAGCATCCCCATTGAAATTCAAGAGCTAATCAAGCCGTTCCAGCGGCGTAAGGACAAGCTGTTCATTCAGGCAGACTGCCTGTTGTGGGGTAACCGCGTAGTGCTACCCAAAAAGGGCAGGGAGACCTTCATCTCGGATCTCCACAGCACACACTCGGGTATAGTAATGATGAAGGCGATAGCCAGATCCCACGTGTGGTGACCCGGTATCGACTCTGACTTAGAGTCCTCTGTACGGCAATGCAGCATGTGTGCTCAGTTGAGCAACGCGCCCAGAGAGGCACCACTAAGTTTGTGGTCCTGGCCCTCCAGACCATGGTCGAGGATCCATGTCGCCTATGTGTGCCCGTTTCACGGTAAAACGTTCCTGATGGTGGTGGATGCTTTTTCAAAATGGATTGAATGTGAAATAATGTCGGGAAGCACCGCCACCACCACCATTGAAAGCCTGAGGGCCATGTTTGCCACCCACAGCCTGCCTGACATACTGGTCAGTGACAACGGGCCATGTTTCACCAGTGCTGAATTTAAAGAATTCATGACCCGCAATGGGATCAAACATGTCACCTCGGCCCCGTTTAAACCATCCTCCAATGGGCAGGCAGAGCGGACAGTACAAACCATCAAACAGACCCTTAAACGAGTCACAGAAGGCTCACTCCAAACCCACCTGTCCCGAGTACTGCTCAGCTACCGCACGAGACCCCACTCGCTCACAGGGGTGCCCCTGGCTGAGCTACTCATGAAAAGGACACTTAAAACCAGACTTTCGCTGGTTCACCCCAACCTGCATGATCAGGTAGAGAGCAGGCAGCAGCAACAAAATGTAAACAATGGTCACGCCACTGTGTCACGGGAAATTGACTTGAATGACCCAGTGTATGTACTGAACTATGAACATGGTCCCAAGTGGATCGTGGGCACGCTGATAGCTAAAGAAGAGAGTAGGGTGTTTGTAGTCAAACTAGACAATGGACAAATTTGCAGAAAGCACTTGGACCAAACGAGGCTGCGGTTCACTGACTCCTCTGAACAACCCACAGCAGACACCACCTTTTTTGAGCCCACAACACACACCCAAAGGATCAACGACACCACCCCGGACCAGGAAATTGACCCCATCACGCCCAACAGCCCAGCAAGGCCAGGCTCACCAAGCAGCCCTGCAGGGCCAACAACACACCAGCCCAGCGAGGGCACAGCCAACACACCAGAACAGACATTTGTACCGAGGCAGTCCACCAGGGAAAGAAAGGCTCCCGACCGCCTCACCTTGTAAATAGTTTTCACTTTGACTTTGGAGGGAGTGATGTTGTGCATCTGTAAAGCATGCACTCCCATGTTCCGCCACCAGGAAGCGCATCCCCTGAAGTCCCAAAGGATTCCAGCATCCCTTGGGAACACTATATATAAGCTGGCCCCTAAGGCCTGTTCCTCACTCTGGAGTGTCTTAATAAAGACTGAGGTCACTGTTACTTTAACCTCCGTGTGTGCAGTCTCATCCGTACCCTCAATAGCAAGAACGTCCTTCCTCAGATTAGGAGACCAAAACTGAACACAATATTCCAGTTGAAGCCTCACCAAGGCCCTATACAACTGCACTAAGACCTCCCTGCTCCTATACTCAAATCCCCTTGCTATGAAGACCAACATACCATTTGCCTTCTTCACCGCCTGCTGTACCTGCATACCAACTTTCAATGACTGATGTACCATGACACCCAGGTCTCGTTACACCTCCCCTTTTCCTAATCTGCCGCCATTAAGATAATATTCTGCCTTCGTGTTTTTGCCCCCAAAGTGAATAACCTCACATTTATCCACATTATATTGCATCTGCCATGCATTTGCCCACTCACCTAACCTGTCCAAGTTACCCTGCAGCCTCTTAGAGTTGTCCTCACAGCTCACACCACCACACAGTTTAATGCCTTTTGAAAATCCAAATATACTACATCCACTGGTTCCCCTTTATTTCCCCGCAGGGATGTGGGTCTTCAGTTATGTGGAGAAACTAGAGAAGGTGGGATTGTTCTCCTGACAGCAGAGACAGTTAAGGGGAGATTTAAGAGTAAACAAGGAGAAACTGTTTCCAGCGGCAGAAGTGTCGATCGACACAGATTTAAGATAATTGGGAAAAGAACGAGAGGGGAGATGAGGAGAATTTTTTTTTTTACATGGCGAGTTGTTATGATCTGGAATGCACTGCTTGAAAGGGTGGTGGAAGCAGATTCAACAGTAACTTTCAAAAGGGAATTGGATATATGGGGTAAGAGCAGTAGAGTGTGACAAATTGGATAGCCTCTTTCTGTGCTGTATCATTCTATGATTCTATAATTCTGCTGGATCCATGGTGGATTGCACCCAAACAGCTGTTGATATTCGGGGCTCAAGTGTTTACCTAGCTTAAGGTTTTTAATCAATTCTGGTGGAGAGCAAAACAACAAATAAATTGCACCTGTGACGGGTGTGGAGCTTTGTCATGCCACACATAAAATCATCACGTAAAACAGATATAATTCATGAAGAATTCCAGTTTTGTTTCACATCATGGCCTAGAAATCCAGGCGGGCCCATTTTTAAGTGTGTGGTGGGTGCAAGGATCAATCCCTGTACCTGAATGATGTGGCCCTAGGCGCACCTAATATTGGGCCTCGGGCCTCATTATTATCAAGCCAGCAAGCTGCGGGTAACAACAGGCAGCTCGCCGGTGAAGCGGAATGGAAGATCGATCTGCTGCGATGCCAGAAATGTCCCTCAGGTACGTGGTTAAAGGGGACTGAGAAGGAGGGCAACTAGGACAGGAAGGTGACGGGGGGGAACGATAGTGTCGAGAGATAGCCGTGGTCAGTGCGGGGGTGGGAGGTAGCACACACTGGGAGACTGCTTCTCCCAGCTCCACATTCAGGCAAGTATATTTTAAAACCTTGCCTTGTTAGTTGCAGCTTGACAAGTGGTGTCTTTAATGCAATGTAATGAGTGCTTCCTGCCCACCATAATGAAGGCTTAGGGCGCCATCTAACTACTGAGAAACAGGCGCTGTATGGCCGAATTTCTAGGCCCATGACTTTACCTAGATAGAATAATGTGATTTAAAGATTTGCTTCAGGCAGCTGTGTTTCTAAAAGAGTTTATTTGGCTAGCCACTCATATTTTTTTTTAAATGGTATTATATGCAAGCTTGCAAACTGGGAAAGAGGCAGAAGTCACTGGGGATAATTTTCTGAGTACATGCTGGTGACAGCAAATATTGCCTGCTGCCAGGATATATTGAAAATTGGGGGTCTGTTGTCCATGATTTTCCATTACACACTGGAGGCAGGCAACGTTTCCTGTTGTCTACTTGTAGTCGAAAAATGACTCTTTATATTTAAGTTACAAACTATAGAAAGGCGTATGTGATTTTTAAAGATTTAAGATGGACTTTTTAATGAAAGGTCAAAGTTACAAAAGGATTATGAAATCCAAAGATATTTATTGCAGGGCAGTAAGTTAATTGAGATCAACATGTGGTGGGTAATCTTCACCTTACATATTAACAAATCAATAAAATAATTATTACTCATCATCCACGTCTGAAAATGAAATCAATTCCTGTCATTGAACTATAACTACTTTGCTATCAGGTCTGAGATTGATTGACCCCGTTGATCATTGCTCTATTACCAAGGCTGAGATTAAGTAACAGGCAATGACTTGATTGTGCTTACTCGGCTATGGGTTTGAGCTGCATGAATTGATTCTGTAGAAACCATCAGTTTATAGCAAGTGTATATCAGGTTTTGTTGAAATTGTAATACAGTAGGTAACTGGCAAGAGCACTTAATCAGATATTCACCTGGGCATGACTGAAAGCCCCTAGATTGCAATGCAATGAAACCACAGACCCTGATTTAGCTGTGACCTTATAACCGTATTGAGGCTAAAAGATTTATAAAGCTTGTAGTGATAATAATCGGTGTGTTTTATAGCTGGTTTTGTGTACTAGTTATCAGTTTAAATAATCTTTAAAAAAATTAGCCAGTTGGTAGCATTGAAACAGAATTCTGCAACAAAATGGTAGCTTCCAATTACATTCAGTATGATCATAATGCTGTAAAATAATTTGTACATAATTGGTCCATAAATTAGAATCACAGAATGCCAGCAGCATGGAAGGCCAATTGGCCCATCGAACTCGTGCCGACTCTCAGCATAGAATCATAGAATGGTTTGATCTGAAGAAAGAGAACTGGGTTAAGTGAATAAATAACACTAAATAAAATGCAGCAGATTTGAAAGGTATTGCAGGTATCTGTATGATTCATCTAAAAATAGTTCTTTTTACAAAAGAACTTAGGAGGATTCCCTACTTGATGGTGTAGATAAATAATTCAACACAATGCCACAATCTGTTTCAGCAGCTTTGTAGATTGGCTCAGACCCTAGGCTGATAAGGCTAGTTTATATGCAATTTGTTGTGTTGTGAGTTTTTCCCTTGTGGCTTGTCACAATAATCTCATTTTTATTTATGTACCACTACATCTTTGGTAGCATTTTTCATGAATAGGCTTGGGCCTGGATCAGGTTTTCTGGATTTTTACATAATCATGCTCTGAAGTCATGGAATTATTATAGTCTGCACCGCCCCACCCCCCCCGCCACTGCTTTCATTCAATAAACTACAGAACCGTTTCTACTTCAAGCCTGAACTGCAACAGCGAATATCCTCAAGCATCAACAACATAAGGCACAGTAGAAATCAGTATCTGAATCAATACCATTAGCATAAGGTTGAATCCAATATTGAATAAAATGCACACATATATTCAAACAATTTGTAATAACATTTCCTACATCTGTCATGACCATCTACTACATGATCATCGAATCTGTCAATTTTCTTTTTTCTCATCGGTCAAGTGTATAAATATGAGTCTTGTTACTTACATAATATGCTAAACCTTTCTTCCCAATTAGAATTTTCTTTTCATTATATTCCAGCAACATACATTCAACGTGATCACATTCCAGCAAAAAATTCTGCCTTGATAAAGCTGCCATTACAATCTACCCCACAATGAACCTCCAAAAATAAAATGTATTAAATCATAAACACATCAAGTCCACAAAACAAAAAAAATCTTACACTACCCCTCACCTTATTAGCCTCTGTATATCCTGAACTTTTGCCCAGAAAACATATGGACAAAAGTTTTAGCATTTGAATCTGTAGCAGCCAGAATCCTGCTGTGATTCAGAAGTAAAGGAGTGGAAAAAGGAAATGAGAAGTGATAGCTGAGAGGGGAATAAAAAATAAGTTTAGGAGTATAAGGGGTGAGAAAAAAGGACATGAGAAAGAAAAGGGTGAGGAAACGACATTCGCAGATACAGAACTAGATCTCTAGCAATGGATTCCCAAAGTGCAAATTTTTCTTGGAGCAGGGTTCGGGAGGGTGGAGGGCCGGTGAGCAGCAAGCGCAGCGTGAGGTCCAGACAATTTTAAGTTCTGCCTGCCCGAAATGTGAGGAAAGCGGCAGCTGACTTGTGGATGGGAGTGGAAGATCGGGCAGCAGGAGGCCACTGGCTGGCATCAAAGGAAGGCGCGCCAGCAAGAAGGTAAGTTGTAGCAAGGTCTCTGGAGAGGGAAGGGAGGAGCCCAGGACAACGGAGGCACAAACTTTCCTTGTGGGATCCCTGCCCTCCTGGCCCTACAAGGAACGTAAAACAGCTTACCTCAAATCGCTTCTTCGGGTGCATGATCCTCTTTTTGCTGTCTTCACCTGACGGGAAAGCCGGACTCCTACATTCAGGCAGACGGAGCCTGAAGATGTAGTTAAATTCCGTTCTGCATATTAAAAGAACAACCTCGCCAGCTTCAGTTGGCTGCCTTTGTCGCCTGCTCTGAAGAGCAGGTTAAAATCAAGGTCAGTGCAAAGCTGTCAGGAAATCTGCTGCAGAGGTTTTCTGTGGGAGTACAGCTCTCCCACCCCAGTCTGGACCCACTGGTGGGCCCCAAAGCCTCCAGATGTTAGGGAGGTAAGGCCAGTATGACCAGACAAACCTTCCTTGACCATACGCTAGTTCCCACTGAGGTCTTGAGATGCAGGGACTCACTATAGCGGCAGACCCTGGGCCCCAGCACTGCCTTGTCTACCTTCTCAGGTGAATGTAAAAGGTGCCACAGCACCACATGAAGAGCAGGGAGTTCTCCTTGTCTTCTGGCTAATATCCAACTCCTAACCCCTCACCTGCAATCAACAACACCAAAATCAGATTATTTGGTCATTCAATCATTTGTTGTGTGTGGAACCTTACTGTGCATAAATTTGCTGCTGCACTGCTTACGCAACAATAGTGATTGCAAATTATATGTAATTTATAAAATGCCTTCTAACATTTTGAGGGTGTGAAAGGAACTATGTAAATACAATTTCTTTGTTTTCTCTTCTCCCAATCATGATGGCACCTGCCCCAATGTCCTGATTCCAAAGAGAGGTGAAATCATATTTGTAAATATCCAAGTTTTGGAGCCCTCAAATCTTTTATTATTTGTTTTCAGAGTGTTAGTGCCCGTCCATAGTTACCCAAAAAGGTGTTAGTAGGCCTTTTTATGGAATTGCTACAGTTCCTGCGGTGAAGCTGTGGTTAAGTAGAGAATTCTAAGATCTTGACCCAGTGATGAGAACCAGGGTGTGGAGCAGGGGGTGGCGGGGGGGGGTATCCGATATCGCGTGGGAAACCCAGAAGAAAGTTTAGCGTGTCGGTCAGGGCTTTTTAAACTCAGCCAGCTCATCAACACTTTACATCTGGATTTGCCATCCAATGTGCAGCAACAGAGGTGCTGAGGACTCGCATGACGCGATCGCAACTCTAGTATTTAAAGGACCAATCTGAAGATGGAATTTGGAGGAGTTGGAGTTTGAAACAAGAGGAGACAAGGTACAACAATGGATTCCAGAAGGGAAAAGGCTGTGCCGTGGTTCAATGATGCCTCACTTGATATGCTGCTGGGCTCAGTGAGGAACTGGAGATACTCTTCCCTGGCAGCAGGTAGAAGAAACCTGCTGCTGATACCAAGAAGGCATGGCTGCAGGTGGCCGAGGAGATTAGCAGCAGAAGCACAGTGTCATACTCATGGATTCAGTGCAGGAAGTGCTTTATTGACCTAACCAAGTCAGGAAAGATGAGTACAGTTGCACATTCACCTACATCCTGCTATGCGCATCACCCCACCCCCTCACTCCGCCTTCTCAAGCCTACTCCATTACTTTGCAAACGCATCCATCCTTCTCTTTCTATGCACTTCCTCACACCCCCATCCATCCACCACTCCCACTCACCCTCATCCTTATGCAATTTCATGCCTCTCCCGGATAGTCATCTTCACCAAATACACTGCATCCATCAGATGAACACATGCCATTTCACTCATAGGTCTGTTCTTTCCCTTGTTGCAGAACAAAAGGGAGAGAGAGAGAGAACTGTAGAAGGGCCTTTTTCCCAACTTATAAATTCAGAGGAGACGGCACTGGAGATCAGTAGGGTTTCGGCGCTCCTGGTTGTCGGAGATGGGGGTCTCCCAGCTACCTGGTGACACAATTAAATATCAGAAACCCATATGTCATGCAGCACTCAGTAAAGTTGTTTTGATTTCAACAGTGAATGAAATATGATCATCTGCATTATGATGAGTGGCAACATTCTTACCTTGCCAGTACTAATTCGTATCTTTCATCTCTGACAGTGCACTCATGAGTGCACTGTCACTGGAGATCGCGGACGACAATTCCTCAGACGATCTGATTCCTTCTGAGGTTGCTCCTTCACAGGACTCGTGCATACTATGCACCAACTCAGATACTCACACTTCAGTCGAACCAGTTAGACAGATAGTTGGGTTTTCACCTGCTGACTCTCACTTCACAAGTGAGCACAGGCAGATGGTGGTGGCAGGGACAGTAGTGGATAGTCCGTGTTGGAGGCATTGCCCTCACGAAGCTCTGCTCAGCTGGTCACAGATGCTATAACCCGATGGCCATCGATGAAAAGGAGACTCATTAAGCAGCGCAGAGCATGTGCGATGCACTGACAAGCCTTTCAAGCACATTGACCAGCCTTCCAAGCACACTGACCACGACTGAAGAGAGAATGGAGGAGTCTGCATCAAGCACGAGTAAAGTTGATATTGCAGAGGATTGCAATGATGTGTTCTTGCATGGATAGAACGGCCAGCTCTGTGGAACACCAAACGCTGCAATCAAATGAGTCCATGCCACCTTGACCATGGCTGTGCAGACTCTGGATGACATGTCTGCCACCTTTGCCTTGGCCTTACAGCGGCGCACTGATCTGCACCAAAGCTGCTCTCCAGAAGAGTGGTATCAGTGAAGTGTGACTGGGCCATGAGAGGATTTTACTTCTAACCCGTTGCGTGCCCCCACCACCGCCCCCACCACCCCCCCCGCCCACCAAGTCAGTACCCGACATGCTGCCTCATCTCCCAATAGCTGAGTCTGCCCCTGCACAGATGCAAGTGCAACAGTCCTTGGAGGTGCTCTCACGGGCTCAAGTTGGCCAAGAGCATCTCAGCAGTCAGAGCAGGGATCTGAACAGCCTGCCTCTATCTCTGCTCAATCCATATGGCTTGCACCACGCGGGAGCAGAAGGAAAAGTAAAAGGAAGAGGAAAGCTTTGTAGTTGCACAAGGGTATGCACATGGGTGTATGATAAAAGGTAATGTTGCTAAGTTTCTGTTGTTTAGTTAAAGCACAAATTTTATTCTTTTGCTCCACTTTCTTGTCTTGCCCATTTTTGGTTGAGCTCTGCACCACGTTCCTCTTGCAGGTCCAAATCTTGCAGTTGCGTAATGTTGTGCAGAGCGTAGCACACCACGACCATTCTGGACATCCTGGCTGGTGTGTGTACTGCAGGCACCTAAAGTTCATCTTCAGCATGCCGATGACTTGCTCGTTCACACATCTGATGGTCAAATGGCATTCATTCTAGCGCTGTTGAGCTTCATTGGTCGAGATTCTGACAGGTGTCATTAGTAAAGTTTGAAGTGTCTCCTATCAGCCACCCTCACAGGTCCAATGTGTCAGGGAGCTTGGACTGCCACAGGACGAAAGGATCATGATAGTTCCCCGGGAATCTTGCACACACCTGCATAAATACCCTTTTGTGGTTGCACACCAGCGGCACATGGATGGAGTGGAATCCCTTGTGGTTGACAAATATTCCTGGTTGATCTGAGGGTGCTCGGATTGCCACGTGTGTGTAATTGATGATGCCTTGTGTTAAATCTTCAGATGCTCTAATAATGACTCCACGAGACAGTGTGTTGTGCTTGAACTGTAGTGACCTTAGTCCATTTAATGTAACTCCAGAGTGAGGATCACACATGGTGGCCTGCCTTTTATACTAGGCCTGGCACACCTGTACCTCTGGTGGCACACCTTGTTATAGTACAAGCAGTAACCATGTAGGATACATGACATCACTCTCCCCCAAGCCTTTAGTGCAAATCGCCTTTGCATTGACTGTGCTCTGGGCTTAGCTCTACCTGGTTGACCCTTGGCGGGTTGTTTCCATCTTGGGTGAGTAGGTGGTGTTTTGTTGGCAGTAGAGGTGCTGGTGGTTTCTGTTTGTGTGTCCATGGCCAGTCTATTCTCTCCCCGCCACATACAGATTGTGCCGTTGGCTCATTACATTCATATACATTCAAGTCCAAAAAAAACATTTGCATTTGCAGTGTTGCATTCGTGGTACATGCTTGGAATATTCTTGGAGTCAGTGCTGGGGTCAGCACCAGTGCGCAAGGACACACTCGTGCCAGGACTGCTGGATGTTATCCAGGTAGTCTGGTGGCGGCTCGGTGCCCAGTGCTGGCAGTGGGAACCCGGTTGGCTCAAGTTGCCTGCTCCCGGGGATTTTGCCATTACTTCTAACGTCGGGCAGGTTCACAGATGCCTGTGACCTCCCTGTCCTCTCCTTGCGCCCCGGGTCGCTGCTGCTCCCTGAGGGGCAGTCGTCTAGCAGTGCACAGGGAACTGCTGACTCACTTGCCTGGGCGTTATTTAGTTTGGGATCCTGGCTGGTCCCAGTCCCATTTAGGAGACCCGCTGCAGGTGACACTTCGTTCCTGGGTGTAGCCTTGGTGGCGATAGGGTCTGGGGGCTGCGCCTTAGCGCAGTTTGCTCTTTCAGGCTCATGGCGGTTGGTGCCATCGGGTGCCTGAGAGGTGGAGCCGATCGGGGGCAGGGTATTGACACCGTTGCCATTGCCCTCCTGAGATTGCTTGCTCTGCAGCTTGTATATATTAGCTGCTTGTGGCCATACTGCGTGGTGCATCACTCTGGTCCCAGGGACGCAGGCTACAGCTTTAGGTAGCTCGCTGGACCCGTGTGCTCCCGATGGGTGTATGCAGCTGAAATTCTACAATCGCACAACATTTCATTACTTATTGTACACAACCTGTAGCTCCAATCGCAATCGCGCGACTTTACCTTGCTTATTGCATGTACACAACTCTTATCATCAATTAAACATTTTACATGGTCGCAATCGCGCAACCTTTCCTTGCTTATTGCAGGTACGCAACTCTTATCATCAATTAAACATTTTACATCGAACTCACAGTTGCTGTTACATTGACTGAGAGTGTGGAACTGACCC
This sequence comes from Pristiophorus japonicus, assembly GCF_044704955.1. Lineage (NCBI taxonomy): Eukaryota > Metazoa > Chordata > Chondrichthyes > Pristiophoridae > Pristiophorus > Pristiophorus japonicus. Next base: position 177,080,495 of record NC_091986.1, read on the forward strand.
TTTAAGTGTGGTGAGTTGCAGGCCTCCTTTAAGAGAGCCTTGCTATCTTTACCCCAATCCTCTTCTTTGGTTGGTGCCACGTGTTGCTCCATCAGCGCTGCACCTCGTGGTCCAGCCACCACCATCTTTTTCTTCAGCGCCTCACCTCGTGGTTTGGGCGCCATCTTTTTTTTTTGATCCACGATGTCGACTGCTGTGATCCTCTTCTCCCCGGGTTCCTCCATCGAAGCTGGGAAGTCGCCTTTGGATCCGATTCTCTTCCTCTGGAGTCCTGCCACTGGAGCCTGGAAGGTGCGTTCGGGTCGTCTCAGCTGGATCATCTCCACGCAGTCGTGCTGAGCAGTCTGTGCCTCGGGTGCTGTGCTGGTCTGCTCTCTGGTGCCGGATTCAACCTCAGGTGGGGGTTTGTTTTGCCTCTGAGCGTGGAGGACGTCAATCACTGGAGCAATGAAATCTTCCCAGTTCCAATGGATCTTCTCCATCCACCTTCTTCCGAGTAGAGTTGGTCCATCACCTGCAACAATCCACAGGAGTAACTTGTGCACCGCGCCGTCATGGCGTACCTTTACATCCGCACTACCAACGGCTGGGATAAGTTCATTGGTGTAGGTGCGCAACTTTGCCTGAACTGGGACCAGCTTGGATCGTTCAGCCCGATTGTCCCATAGTTTCTCAAAGGCTTCTTGATCCATTACTGACTGGCTTGCCCCCCTGTCTACTTCCATGAAGACTGGAACGCCATTTATCTCGACTTCCATCCTCAATGGAGAACATTCGGTGTTGCAGGTAAACATGCTATATACCTCATCATGGGGCTGAGCTGCCTCACTATCGCTTCATAATCTGCGCTGGATTCATGGCCATCTGCAGACTCTTCATCAACACAGTGAATCATATTTCTTTTACACATTCGCTGGAGGTGGCCCTTTGTGCTGCAGCCTTTACATACATAGTCTTTAAAATGACACTGGTGAGCCCTGTGATTCCCTCTGCAACGCCAGCATGGTGCTACTCGATTAGTCCCCCCTTGGCGGACTCTGAGTTAAGGGACTCGGGGGCCTGTTCTCTCTCCCCTGAGAAGATTCACGTTCTACAGTCCAGCCTCTAAAAGGTGCCACTCTGTGCACAGTACTTGCCGGTTTGAGTCCTGAGGATGAGTCATCCGCCTAGAGCCGCAGGTCGAGGTCATGAATGCTTGGCTCATGGAGATGGCCTTCTGCAGTGTGACTGTGGTATCCGCAGATAGTAGTTTATGAAGGCGGCCCTCGTGGCCGATTCCAATGACAAAGATATCCCGCAGCACTTCGGTGAGGTGGTCGCCGAAATCACACGGTGCCACCAGCCTCCTGAGGTCTGCAGCATATTTTACGATTTCCTGGCCCTCGGGCCATCGGTGTGTGTAAAACCGGTGTCTGGCTGTGAGGATGCTCTCTTTGGGCTCGAGTTGTTCTTGGATCAGCGTTAAAAGCTCCTCATACGTCTTGGTCGTTGTCTTCGCTGGTGCCAGCAAGTCCCTGACGAGGCCATAGATGGTGGGCCCAAAACTGGTGAGCAGGATAGCTCTGCGCTTATCAGCCAGTGTGGCAGGATTGTCGCCTGCCAGGTCATTTGCTGTGAAGAAATGGTCGAGCCTCTCCACAAAGGCTTCCCAATCTTCACCATCGGCGAACTGCTGCAATGTACCAAGGTTAGCCATTTTCGCGTGAAGGTCCGTAATCTCGTCGCCAATTGTTGTGCCTTCAGATGCTCCTAATAATGACTCCACGAGAAAGTGTGTTGCGCTTGAATGTAGCGATCTCAGTCCATTTAATGTAACTCCAGAGTGAGGATCACACACATTGTGGCCTGCCTTTTATACTAGGCCTGACACACCTATACAGGTAACCTACAAGTCTTTCACTGCGGTACCCTCTGGTGGCATACCTTGTTATAGTACAAGCGGTAACCATGTAGGATACATGGCACCTTGCACCTGTGAGAAGCCAGCCAGATATGCAAACCCTAGCACCCACTCATTCTGATTGGCGTCATCGCAGGCGGTGTTCACATAATTACCGGCCCCGCCAAACAAGTCATCAGTCAGCTGTCACATGCACTTGTGGGCCACTGACTGGGAGATCCTGGATATGTCTCCGGCAGAGTCCTGGAAGGGTCTGGCGGCTAAAAAGTTGAGGGCAGTTGTGATTTTGATAGCCACTGGTAAAGCGTGGGCATGAGATCCAGCAGGCAGCAGGTCTTCTTCTAGGAGACTGCAGATGTCTGTTGTCATCTGATGTGACAACCTGAGCCTCCTGAAACACTGCTGTTAGGACATACAGTACCCTATATGCCTGTCGTCGTGGAGCAGCCAGAGGATGGTGACAAACTTTTGGGGGCAACCGAAATGGAGGAGGACGCACCATAGTCCCTCACGGTTGACAGTGTCAAAGGCCTTTATGAGGTCAAAGGCGGCCATGTACAAGGGTATTGTTGTTCCTGCATTTCTCTTGTAGTTGTCGCACGGTGAAGATCATGTCCGTTGTACCCCTTAGTGGATGGAATCCACATTGTGACTCTGGGAGGAGCTCTTCAGCCACAGGGAGAAGACGTTTGAGGAGGATTCTAGCAATGACTTTCCCAGTGGCCGACAGCAGGGAGATTCCTCTGTAGTTGCCGCAGTCGGACTTGTCCCCCTTTTTGAAGATGGTCACGATTACGGCATCTCCGAGATCTCCCGGCATGCTCTCCTCCTTTCAGATGAGAGAAATGAGGTCATGTATTCATGCCAATAGTGCTTCTCTGCCATACTTTAGTGCCTCGACGGGGATTCCACCTGCTCCTGCTGCCTTGTTGTTCTTGAGCTGACGGATAACCTTTTCTACCTCGTGCAGAATTGGGGTTTTGCTGAGATGGTGGCGGGTAGCATGCTGCAAGATGGAGTCAAGAACACTCGTGTCAAAGGCACAGTCTCAATTAAGGAGATCTTCGAAGTGCTCCTTCCAACGGGCCCTAACTGCCTCGGTGTCCTTAATGAGCATTCTTGGCCAGCAATGGGGTGGGGCCTTGGGTGCTGGGGCCGTAGGTGGACTTAACTGCGGTGAAGAATCCTCGCACGTCATGGCTGTCGGCCAGCTGCTAGATCTCCTGTGCTTTCTCCACCCACCATCTATTCTTTAGGTCGTGGAAGACCAGGACTGAGTGATGCAGAATGCGTCAGAAGGCTGTGTTTCCGCAAAGAAGTTGGTAAGCGCAGTTTCTGTCCTGCTAAGATGACTGATCCAGTGGCTTCCAGCCACTGAGGACCCTCAAGATTCTGATGGTGGGGAATTGGTGAAATAGTGATGCCAAAGAAGGTTACAGAGGGTGGCTGGGTTTTCTCTTGCTGGATATGCTGTTTGGCTAGCAAATATATGGTGCAAATGTGACCTTCTACTTGTCAGCCCAAGCCTTAATGATATGTAGGCTGGCATGGGCTTGTTCATTATCTGAGGTGTTATGAATGGAGTTGAATACTGTGAAATCATCAGCGAAGAGCCCCCCTCCAGATTTTCACAATAGGTGAAAAGTAAAGGAAACTGCAAAAACAGAAAAAAAAGAGAAAGGCAAAGTGGGCTGGATTAGCCTCTGACGTACCATCCATTGTGGGGCAGATTTGGGTCATAGAAAAAGGCTGTGAGGTGTCTGGGTTCTACTGCCACAAAATATCCGCTTAAAACAACGGCACCAATGATTATCCTCCCAAAATGTTGCCAGTTTCCTTTAAGACCCAATTGAGCATGATCTGCCACATATACATGGCTTAAGAGTTTGTGCTAACCCCTCTGGCTAATTTTCCCCAACTTTTGCCCCAAATAATTACCATCTCTTTATAAGTGGCAGTATGAGTGGAAGATATCACCGAGAGGGATAACACATTAAGCAGGACATTTTGTGTGCTCCTACTTGAAGTTTGGCCTGCATATTGATCTCTTTAATATTTGGGAGATTCAGTCAAGTATTTTTGCTGTTTGGTTTACCTAGTTCTGCTCAAAGCACTGCTTTGCACTGGAGACATGGATTTCCCAATGGAGACCGCTCTATTTTTATACTACAAACTGGAGAAGGATAAGAATGAAAAAAGCTAGATTGGAATAAGACATCCCAGAAGGCATTGATTCTTTAGAGGCATTTGGAAAAGGTTCATAGGAGGGGCACACAAATGAAGCCCAGCCAAAAAAACACCTTAAAAAGCTTAAAAAGTTCAGCATATTTACTATGGAGTAGCATAGACAGAGGTACCATGATGCTTTCATCATGCGACAGCGCACCATACTAGCCCTCATCTCTCAGAGCCATGCAACAGGATGGTTGAATAGTGATCAGGGCCATTCACTACGGTCATGGTTTATGATTCCAGTGAGGCTTCCGCAGTCAGAGGGGGAGAACAGATAATGGGCTCAATTTTTCCCGATCATTTGCGCCGTTTTTTTGGTGCACGCCGTTTTTCCTGGAGTATTTATCTTTTTCCAAGTTTCCCCTGCAATCTGCGCCGGCGTAACTGACTTAGTTACGATTTTTCTACGGCAGTTTTTTTGGACGTTCCCTCATGTCTGCGCCAGTTTTTTCAATTGTTTGGCAACATTTTCTTCTCTTAGGTTGGCGTATCTGGCCACTCCCGAAAAACCTTCTGGTGAGTTAAGAAAATCAGCGCACATTCACAAATCTGCACTGAAAGATGCCATTGTTTTTAAATCGAAGATTTTGGAGGGAGTCAAGAACACTGTCAAAATAAATAATGAAGTTCAAATTTTTTTTAACCTGTCAACATAGAAGTGTATATTTGTTGGATTTCAGAAGTTTTCTAATTTTTTTTTACTCACTCACACGCTACCAACAAACGTCTTGAAGCAGGGCTGGAGGGTCGTAGGTTTAGCCAGCAGAATTGGCCTCTCGCCTGGACACAGTGGCTCGGGGTTCGGCTACAAAACAAGCCGGGGGGGGTGGGGGGGGAGGAGGGAGAGAGAGCGAGCGAGCGCGAGATGCCAATTGGAAGGCTTGGAGCCCAGGGAGGGGGCGGGAGAGAGAGAAGTCACATAGAAACATAGAAAATAGGTGCAGGAGTAGGCCATTCGGCCCTTCGAGCCTGCACCGCCATTCAATGAGTTCATGGCTGAACATTCAACTTCAGTACCCCATTCCTGCTTTCTCGCCATACCCCTTGATCCCCCTAGTAGTAAGGACCTCATCTAACTCCTTTTTGAATATATTTAGTGAATTGGCCTCAACAACTTTCTGTGGTAGAGAATTCCACAGGTTCACCACTCTCTGGGTGAAGAAGTTCCTCCGCATCTCGGTCCTAAATGGCTTACCCCTTATCCTTAGACTGTGACCTCTGGTTCTGGACTTCCCCAACATTGGGAACATTCTTCCTGCATCTAACCTGTCTAACCCCGTCAGAATTTTAAATGTTTCTATGAGGTCCCCTCTCATTCTTCTGAACTCCAGTGAATACAAGCCCAGTTGATCCAGTCTTTCTTGATAGGTCAGTCCCGCCATCCCGGGAATCAGTCTGGTGAACCTTCGCTGCACTCCCTCAATAGCAAGAATGTCCTTCCTCAGGTTAGGAGACCAAAACTGTACACAATACTCCAGGTGTGGCCTCACCAATGCCCTGTACAACTGTAGCAACACCTCCCTGCCCCTGTACTCAAATCCCCTTGCTATGAAGGCCAACATGCCATTTGCTTTCTTAACCGCCTGCTGCACCTGCATGCCAACCTTCAATGACCAATGTACCATGACACCCAGGTCTCGTTGCACCTCCCCTTTTCCTAATCTGTCACCATTCAGATAATAGTCTGTCTCTCTGTTTTTACCACCAAAGTGGATAACCTCACATTTATCCACATTATACTTCATCTGCCATGCATTTGCCCACTCACCTAACCTATCCAAGTCGCTCTGCAGCCTCACAGCATCCTCCTCGCAGCTCACACTGCCACCCAACTTAGTGTCATCCGCAAATTTGGAGATACTACATTTAATCCCCTCGTCTAAATCATTAATGTACAGTGTAAACAGCTGGGGCCCCAGCACAGAACCTTGCGGTACCCCACTAGTCACTGCCTGCCATTCTGAAAAGTACCCATTTACTCCTACTCTTTGCTTCCTGTCTGACAACCAGTTCTCAATCCATGTCAGTACACTACCCCCAATCCCATGTGCTCTAACTTTGCACATCAATCTCTTGTGTGGGACCTTGTCGAACGCCTTCTGAAAGTCCAAATATACCACATCAACTGGTTCTCCCTTATCCACTCTACTGGAAACATCCTCAAAAAATTCCAGAAGATATGTCAAGCATGATTTCCCTTTCACAAATCCATGCTGACTTGGACCTATCATGTCACCTCTTTCCAAATGCACTGCTATGACATCCTTAATAATTGATTCCATCATTTTACCCACTACCGATGTCAGGCTGACCGGTCTATAATTCTCTGTTTTCTCTCTCCCTCCTTTTTTAAAGACTCAAGGGGAGGGGGGGGGGGGGGGCGGTGGGGGCGGGGGAAAGAGGAGAAGAGAGGAGAAGTCACAAGACATTTGGGTGTGATCCATCTATACAGACCTGGAGAGAGATAACTGCGAACCTGTGCTGCCTGCTTTCCTGCCGTTTTGAGCTTCCTTCAAAAGGTTAAATTTAAGTATGGGGACAATACTGACAATGCCGTACCTTGTGCGAGCCTTCTGCAACATGGTGTTATGTAGGAGACAATTGATGCGACTTCATCGCATCAGGAACATCAGAACCTATAGAGTGCTGGGCAGGAGGCCTTACCCACCTCGGGTATATCGAGACAGGCATTCATACCTCCACCTGTGTGATGCAGACTGCGTCAGAAGGCTGTGTTTCCGCAAAGAAGTTGGTAAGTGAGATCTGTGAGTTGGTCAAAGCAGTCCTGCAACCTAGAAGCATCAGGAGGACTGCTTTGTCAGTTGAAGTGAAGGTTACAGCTGCACTTTCATTCTATGCCTTCGGATCATTTCAAACTACAACTGCGGATGTGTGAGCCATCTCTCAACATGCAACACATGTCTCCATTCGCCAGGTCATGGCTGCACTGAACGCGTGTAGGAATTACTTCCTAAAGTTTCCCATGACTGCTCAAGCAATCCATGACAGGGTTGTGGGCTTCTCCAGGATTGCTGGCTTCCCAAAGATACAGGGCTGCTTTGATTGTACTCACATTGCCTTGCGAGCACATTTGAAGGATTCCGAGATGTACAGGAACAGAAAAGGTTTCCACTCCATTAATGTGCAGCTCGTATGCAACGACATGCATCATAGCATGTCAGCTGATGCAAGATAGCCTGGCAGCACCCATGATGCGTTCATCTTATGCGAAAGCATTATATCTGCCATGTTTCAGCAGCAGCAGCCAGAAGGGCACAGCTGGCTACTGGGAGACAAAGGGTACAGCCTCGCCACCTAGCTCATAATACCCATATGTGTAACCTGGACGGAAGCTGATCGTCGATACAACATGTCGCACATTGCGACGCGCAACATCATTGAGAAGACTGTTGGCATATTGAAACAGTGTTTCCGATGCCTGGACCATTCCGGAGGCTATTTGCTGTACTCCCGTGAGATTGTCGGTCAGACTGTTGTGTGCTGCATGCTGCATAACTTAGCCATCATGAGGTAGCAGCACCTGGTAGTGGAAGAACTACCTGTGGTGAGAGTGGCTGATGATAATGAGGTGGAAGATGCAGGTGACGAGCAGGAGGAGGACGACGAGGATGAGGAAGCCATACAAGTGCCTGAGGCCGGAGCACGACAGGGGAGGGGGGCAGGCCATTGTGCTCCTTTAACGATTGCTCGAGCCTTGCGCCAGCAGCTCATCCGTGAACGCTTTACTGATGCCTGAGGGCTCAGCGACAACTATTCCAATGGACATGTTTACTGCTTGGAGCTGTTCTGTAATGTTGTGTTGTGTTAATGGAACATGATTCAGTTTTAATGTAAAATATATTTTATTCAAAAGTTTATAAAGTACTTAACTTTAATAAAATTATTCTTGTATCAAACTTTACTTTAATATCACTCTTTAAGATCACTTATAAACTTGTAAATTTACATAACTTACCAAAAACTTTTAATTTGAGAACAGTTACAACAACAACAGCAAAGAAAGGCTGCACCCACCCATCTCTCATCCCCCTTATTCTAAGACAGCCCGCTGCGCTTGGTCTTGGACACACCACCCCTGCCCGCAGGTGGTGGCGCAGTGTTTCTGGGCTTGAAATCAAGCTTATTTTTTCTAACATCTCGGGTACTGCGCACCTCGAGAGTGGGGGCGTAGCGTCAAGTGGCAAGTTGGAGGGCACAGGCAGCAAGTTGGAGGGCCCGGCTTTGGGCTCTTCAGAGGCTGATGTGGGGATTGGAGTGGGAGTGACACTTGATTCTGTCAATGGACGTCGGGTTTGGGCATGTTCCCTTATTGCAGCAGCTAACTCCAACATGCTGTCCCTCATGCACCCTGACAGTGTCTCAACTACCTGCAACATTCCCTCCCTCATGGTCAGTGATGTGGTTTGCACTACCTGTGACATTCCCTCCCTTATGGCCACTATTTCCTCACTGATGGTCCCGGATAGCGTTCCCATTTCTCGTGTCATTGCTGTTACTTCTCCCGACAGTCCTGCTACCTCCTCACTCACCCCACTGATGGCGTCCAGGAGTGATCGGGTAAGGTCAATGCTCTCCGTACTCAATTACATCATCTGAACCACATCTGTTAGGTCCTGCACCTCAGGAGAGGGCGGTCGAGCTCTCCTTCCCCTCCTCCCCATGGGTGTGGCTTGCACCCCAACACTGGGACCCACAGCCTGGGACGGTGGGGCCTGGGTGTGCGTCGTTGCACCATACTACTGGGACTTGCAACCTCGGAAGGTGGGACCCTGGGTGTGCCTTGCTGCACCCCACTACTGGGACCCCCAACCTTGGAAGGTGGGACCCTGGGTGTGTCTCGCTGCACCACACCACTGGGACCCCCAACCTCGGAAGGTGTGAAAGCATAGAATGTCCCACCAACACTCAAACCACTAGTCACGGAAGGGGCCGTTACCTCCATGAATGGCACCTCCTCCAAAGTCAGTACAAAGTGAGAGCTTCATTCAGCTTCATCCCCTCCCCCTCCATGGATTGGAAGATGTTCTCCTCTTCAGGCTCGTCCGCGTCTGAATCTTCTTTTGCATCGTCAGGGTTGGCCTCAAGTTCAACAACTGGCTCTTTAAAAATGGCCAATTGCAAAATCCGAGCTGTACTGAGCATGTCTTTTTTTTCTGTACATGCGTGGAAGTGCGGCTTCATTTTTCGGCGCAGACAGCAGGCTCCACCCACCCCCCCGCCACCGAGGTGACTGCGCAGCGCCAAATTCGAATTATACATCGGAGGAACTTTGGCAAAATATTTCTGGCCTAGAAAGACGAGCATAACTCTGGCAATATGCCAGAAAATGGGCTTGGGGAAAATTAAGCCCATAATGAGGACAATACCACTACAAGAACTGAGATAGAGCAGCCATTCTGAACTCTCATTTTAGGTGATCAGATAAATCTGGTGGCACCCGACAATACAGCCCAACAAGAGTCTCAGGAATCATTGCAGCATGTAGTGCATTTATAACATTGTGATGAAGAAGGCTTGCTGTTTCTGGAATTTGACGGCGTTGACAATGAAGAGGGAGTAGGAGGACTTGCCTCCCCATAGCATAAGGATGGTGCATAGGAAGGAAAGGACATTGAACTGAATATCCAGCAGCCAGAGAAAGGAGGACACATCTGATAGCCCAATAAATGATAGATGGCTCAACCAAATAAAGCCACGTCACACCTACCTGTTCTGCCCTCACCCCTCACAAGGTCCCTCATTGTCAAAAATTTCTGCACAGTTCCTTCATAAAATAAATAAAAGTCTACATTTCCTTGCCATCATTCAAAACCTAAGTTGAAAGCATGCACAGAAATGAACTCAAAATTCCAAGTGCTCAAATGTGTTCTTTTTTTTTAAACAGAACATTTACCAAAAACAGCCAAAAATTCCAATCACTACAAGTATTTAACACCTTTTTGTGTCAGCTAATTTACTTTCTCAAGCTCCTCATCTACTATTCATACAAGATGCTCCCTGAGCGAGATGAGGTTGAGCGGTGTGTGGTTGCGATGGTTCCCCTGAAACCTAGGGCCTGAGGTGACTCATATCAGTGAAGCTGCTGTCGCAGAGGAACCTGCTTTGGAAGCCTTGCTGATGTAGTGACAGGAGGTGCGGGGCCCCTGTCTGAAGCTCCCCCATTTGTAGGCATTGGGTGGGGCAATAAGTAGACTAATTGTCACACAATAGCTAGACCACTCTTGTAGCCCATTGGTGTAGAGTACAGTCATCAAAGTTGCTACTGCTCCATGTCACCACAGATTGTATAGTCCCAGCCAGGTCTTGGAAACCCTATGAAAGTGTTCTTATCAAACCATTTATGGCAGCAGTGTAAGCTGCAACTTCTGCCACATTGCAGACTAGTCAGAAAAGTAAAAGGCCATGGGATCCAAGGGAAAGTGCCAGGTTGGGTCAGTGGCAGAAGCAAATGGTAATGGTCGATGGATGTTTTTGTGACTGGAAGGCTGTTTCCAGTAGAGTTCTGCAGGACTCAGTACTAGGTCCCTTGCTTTTTGTGGTATATCAATGATTTAGATTTCAATGTAGGGGGCATGAGTAAGTTTACAGACGATACAAAAATTGACCATGTGGTTGATAGTGAGGAAAAAAGCTGTAGGCAGCATGAAGATAGCAATGGACTGGTCAGGTGGGCAGAAAAGTGGCAAATGGAATTCAATCTGGAGAAGCGTAAGGTAATGCATTTGAGGAGGGCTAACAAGGCAAGGGTATACACAATAAATGGTAGGATACTAAGAAGTGTAGAGGAACAGAGGGTCCTTGGAGTGCATGTCCACAGATCCCTGATGATAGCTGGACAGGTACATAAGGTGGTGAAGAAGGCATACGGGATACTTTCCTTTAATAGCTGAGGCATGGAATACAAGAGCAGGAAGGTTATGTAAGAACAGTATTAAACATTAGTTAGGCCACAGCTAGAGTACTGCATACAGTTCTGGTCACCACATTACAGAAAGACGTGATTGCACTAGAGAGGGTACAGAGGAGACTTATGAGAATGTTGCCAGGACTGGAGAATTTTAGCAATGAGGAAAAATTGGATAAGCTGGGGTTGTTTTCTTTGGAACAAAGGTGTCTATGAGGTGGGAAGTAATTGTCATGTATGTACTTTTGGGATCACTAGCCACTAGATGGCGTCACTGTTGGAGGCCACTGGGCTGCATGCACATGTGTGCAGCCCAAGTATAAAAGGCCAGCCATTTTGTACATTAGTCACTTTAGGCCTTAATAAAACAGAGCCAAGGTCATACCTCTTGGAATTAAACAGTACTCTGTCTAACAGTTATTGCATACACAACGTTTGCCGACGAGGCAACAAGAACCTTTACGTGCAAAAATGAGCACAACTGGATTGTTGGAGCCATTCGTGGAAGGAGAAGATTGGACAGACTTTGTGAGCCGTTTGAGCCAGTTCTTTGTGGCCAACAAAATGGAGGCGGTCGGCGACGCAGATCGGCGCTGGGCGGTGTTCCTCATGGTTTGCGGTCCAAAAATTTATGGTCTGATAAAGAATCTACTCCTGCCTGTGAGTCCAACAGAGAAGACATATGAAGAATTGTGTACACTGGTACAGGACTACCTTAAGCCAGATGAAGGCATCATCATCTCGAGATTTTACACGCACGTTTGTTCATAGGGCCAGAATGCGGCGTAATTCGTTGCCGACCTGAGACGTCTAGCGGGACTGCGTAAGTTCGGGGCTGTGTTGGCAGACATGCTGTGGGACTTTTGTAATCGGCATCAACCACGTGGTGATCCTGCGTAATCTACTGGCGGTGGACTTGAACAGGACCATCACGATCGCTCAGTCATGCATTATGACGGATAGAAGTCTAAAACAGATGTCAATAAAAAATCGAAACTCGGCAAGTACTATAAATGTGATTGATTCGGCGTTCAGCAGAGCAGCACATGGCAGGGCCTACCCGACTGTGTACGCAAAACCTATGGCTGCCCAAAGTCCGCCAGCGGGAATGCGTCCGATTTCTCCATGTTGGCGTTGTGGGGGAAATCACCGGCACCAGCAGTGCCGATTTAAGCAATATAGTTGCAAAGGCTGTCTGAGAGTGGGGCATCTCCAGCGCAAGTGTCCGCAGATGAGCAAGCGTGCTGCGACACACCACGTGGAGAATGATGGTCAGACTAGCACGGATCCGGATACGTAATCCGAGATACCAGAGGAGGAAGTGTATGGACTGTACTCATTCCTAACTAAGAGCAAACCGATAATGATCAACGTGAAATTTAATGGGGTGCCGGTATCGATGGAACTGGACACGGGGGCGAGTCAATCGATAATGAGCCAGAGGGCATTCGACAAGCTGTGGGATACTAAGGCTGTGAGGCCCAGGCTAAGTCCAGTCAATGCCAAGTTGCGCATGTACACCAAAGAACTCATAACGGTGATTGGCAGTGCCACAATCAAAGTGTCGTATGACGGTGCGGTTCACGAGTTACCGCTATGGATTGTCCCAGGCAATGGCCCAATGCTGTTCGGCAGGAACTGGCTTAAAAAAATCAGATGCGATTGGAACGACATCAAGGCACTGTCGTCGGAGAAAGATACATGTGCCCAAGTACTGAGCAAGTTCCTCTCGCTGTTCGAACCAGGCATCGGCAACTTAATGGGAGCCAAAGTGCAGATCCACGTGGACTCGGATGCAAGACCCGTCCATCATAAAGCTCGGGCAGTTCCGTATATGAGGGAGAAGGTCGAAATCGAACTAGACAGACTCCAGCGTGAAGGGATCATATCACCGGTTGAATTTAATGAATGGGCCAGCCCCATTGTTCCTGTGCTGAAAAGTGATGGCACAGTCAGATTCTGTGGAGACTACAAGGCTACGATCAATAGGGTTTCGAAAGAGGATCAGTACCCGTTACCGAAGGCTGATGACTTGTTTGCAACGCTAGCTGGGGGGGAAGTCGTTCACCAAACTGGACTTGACGCTGGCCTACATGACATAGGAGCTGGTCGAGACGTCGAAGAGACTTACGTGCATTAACACGCATAAAAGACTTTATTTATCACAGGTGCCCTTTTGGAATTTGTTCGGCCGAGGAACATGGAAAGTCTACTGAAGTCCATTCCCAGAACCGTCGTGTTCCAAGATGATATCCTGATCACAGGTCGTGACACCGAGGAACATCTGAACAACCTGGAAGAGGTTCTACATCGTCTGGACAAAGTGGGACTCAGACTTAAACGCTCAAAGTGCGTCTTCTTGGCACCAGAGGTCGAATTCCTGGGGAGGAAAATTGCTGCTGACGGCATCAGGCCCACGGACGCGAAAACTAAGGCCATCAAGAATGCACCCAAGCTGCAGAATGTGACGGAGCTGCGGTCGTTCCTGGGTCTACTCAACTACCTAAATTGAGCACCTTATTAGAGCCACTACACATGCTGCTAAGAAAAGGCAACAACTAGGTATGGGGTGCGTCTCAAGACAGAGCTTTTGAGAAAGCCACTAATCTGCTTTGCTCTAACAAGCTGCTGGTACATTATGACCCAATGAAACATTTAGTATTGGCCTGTGATGCTTTGTCATATGGAATTGGTTGCGTTCTCCAACAAGCTAATGAGTCGGGTAAACTTCAACCAGTCGCGTATGCTTCAAAAAGTTTGTCTGAAGTGGAAAGAGCCTACACAGCATGGTAGAGAAAGAAGCACTAGCCTGTGTATGGGGCTAAAAAAATGCATCAGTACCTGTTTGGTCTTCGGTTTGAACTGGAGACAGATCACAAGCCGCTCATTTCACTGTTCTCTGAAAACAAAAGTATCAATACCAATGTTTCATGCCGCATCCAGAAGTGGGCGCTGACATTATCCGCTTATGATTATGTCATTCGCCATAGACCTGGCGCCGAGAATTGTGTCGATGCTGTGGACCATCAGTCGTTGCCCACACCGGAGGTGGAAACGTCACAACCGGCGGACCTATAGTTAGTTATGGATGCTTTTGAGAGTGAAGGAACCCCTGTCACGGCTCAACAAGTTAAGACCTGGACCAGCCAGGACCCGATTTTATCGGTGATGAAGAGTTGCATCCTCAAATGTGATCGGTCTACCATACCCAAGCAAATGTGCGAAGAGACCAAACCTTACATTCGTCGCAAAGACGAACTGTCTATTCAGTCGGATTGTATATGTGGGACAATCGTGTTGTTATGCCCAAGAAAGGGAGAGAGAAATTTGTACGTGAGCTACATAACACACATCCCAGCATTGTTATGATGAAAGCCATTGCCAGGTCTCATGTATGGTGGCCAGGAATTGACTCTGAGCTGGAATCATGTGTGCATCAGTGCAACACTTGCATGCAGCTCAGCAAAGCACCAGCGGAATCGCCACTGAGTCTGTGGTCGTGGCCGTCCAAACCATGGTCCAGGATCCATATAGACTTTGCAGGTCCCTTCCTGGGGAAGATGTTTTTAGTTGTGGTGGATGCATATTCAAAGTGGATAGAGTGTCTAATCATGTCATTCAGCACATCCACAACTACCATTGAGAATCTGAGTGTCATGTTCGCGATACATGGTCTGCCTGACATCGTTATTAGTGACAACGGGTCGTGCTTCACCAGTCAGGAATTTCAAGAGTTCATAAAACTCATTGGTATCAAACATGTAAGGTCAGCACTGTTCAAACCTGCATCCAATGAGCAAGCAGAACGTGCTGTCCAAATCATAAAGCAGAGTATGAAGCGAGTAACCCAAGGGTCACTGCAGACCCGCCTGTCATGCATACTGCTTAGTTACAGGACAAGACCACACATGCTTACCTGGGTTTCACCTGTTGAACTAATGCTGAAGAAAGGTCTTAAGACCAAGCTATCTCTTGTACACCCTGACTTGAATAATCATGTTGAGTATAGAAGACAAAGTCAGCAAGGGTATCACGATCGCGCAGCTGTGTCACGCGATATTTCTGTAAATGATCCTGTATGTGTTCTGAATTATGGTCGGGGTCCCAAGTGGATCGCTGGTACTGTCATGGCCAAGGAGGGCAACAGAGTATTTATTGTTAAGCTGAAAAATGGGCAAACATGCAGGAAACATATGGATCAGACAAAGCTGTGGAACACAGACGAACCGGAACAGTCGGAGGAAGAGACAATTGACGACCAACCAACCTAACCCCAGTCATCAGGGGACTCAGTGGTCATCAGTGAATCGGGACTTTCAATCACTGACATGTTCAATGAAAATGGACTTTCAATCCCTAACATGGCCATGGCAACTCCCACCAGGTCAGCCATCCAGCCACCAGTCACAACAGACACTGAACACTCACCCAAGGCTGGAGTTGAACTGAGACAGTCAACCCGGGAGCGTAAAACACCAGACTGTCTCAATTTGTAAAAGACACTGTTAATATCTCAGAGGGGGGTATTGTCATGTATGTACTTTTGAGATCACTAGCCACTAGATGGCGTCACTGTTGGAGGCCATTGGGCTGCATGCAAGTGTGTGCAGCCCAAGTATAAAAGGCCAGCCATTTTGTATATTAGTAATTTTGGGCCTTAATAAAGCAGAGCCAAGGTCATACCTCTTGGAGTTAAACAGTACTCAGTCTAACAGTTATTGCATGCATAACAGTAATTGTGATATATTAAATTATGAGGGGCCTAGATAGAGTGGATAGGAAGGACCTATTTCCCTTGGCAGAAACCAGGAGGCCTAGATTTAAAGTAGTTGGTAGAAGGATTAGAGGGGAGATGAGGAAAAAAAAATTCACCCGGGGTAGGTGGGGGTCTGGAACTCACTGCCTGAAAGGGTAGTAGAGGCAGAAGCCCTCATATAATTTAAAAAGTACTTGGATATGCACTTGAAGATGTAACCTACAAGGCTATGCACCAAGAGCTAGAAAGTGGGATTAGGCTGGATAGCTCCTTTTGGTCAGCACAGATACGGTAGGCCGAATGGCCTCCTTCTGTGCCTTAAATTTCTATGCTTCTACAATTCAGAAGTTAACAATGTCCTTAGAAGTTGTTCCTAGCATCTTAATGCTGCAGAAATCTTCCAGACTGTCACCATCTCCAGCGTGTTCCACAGGTCATGAGAAGCTTCTTGCAATGTGTTGCAGATGTAGGTACTCGAGTCCTCCCACTTCTGCATCATTCTGAACCATATTCATTGAACCCTCTCCACTATCACCACATGAAATCAGTACTTCTTAATCACAGTTCTTTTGAAGTCTGGGCCTTAGTCTAGGTCCCTAGACTCCTTGGTCGAGGGTTGTCAATTCTCTACCCTCTGTGGAGGAACGGCATTCTTCTACTCCCAGGTCATCATTCTCACTAATGGTCAGTGCTTTCTCCAGTGACATCCCTTCTGACTCACTAACTACTTCTTCCCAAGTGGATGTCTCTAGGCTGGTGCATGCACACGTAAGATGCTCTGACTGAATTGCTGATGAAGTGGCAGGAGTTGTGGGTTTAGATGAGGCAGGACATTTGTCTCTGGAAGTGCCTGGGTAGTCACTGGAGTGGCCAGTCTCTATCTCCAAGGCACCCCTGATGATGTGAATACAGAAGAGCTTATTTAGTTTTTAAACTGTGACATTCTCCTTGAAGAAATTGTTGCTGCACTTCGAGGAATTGCAATACTTTCAGAAGGCACATGAAGCCTTCATGAGTCTTGCCCAGCCTTTACCAATCTTCTGTTGATCAGCTTCCAACCTTGATGTCTTGGACAGTCTCTCCTGTCTGCCTGCCTATGATGTCTAAGGTCTCCTCTTCCTGAGGACTCAGAGTTTTGAGTGGTGGTGCTCCTCTCCCAGTTGCACTTCTCAAGCGATGGTTATGGGTGAAATTTTCCTTTGGAGGGAGAGGAAAGAATTTTAAAGGCTTGTGAGTGGTATAGATTCCTGTCCCATATGAGTGCATACATCCCATAACGACGAGAGGAGCATCTGCATTGTCCTCTTTAAATGAAGCGTCCTTGAAGACTACCAGAAGTCCTTGTAGAAGGCAATGTGAGTTGACAGATCGTTAGTTAAGATGGTGCATGAGTGTTTATAGAGCTTGCCCTCTGCATGCTCGAGTTTCCCTTGATATCCAGGTGCTGAGAGAGAAAGAGTATGACAGGAAAGAAGGTGAGTGATGACTCCATAAGGGATACAAAATATTTTGGCATCAGTCTTTTGACTTATCTTGGCTACTCTTGTGAAGTTATGGAACCTCTTCTGCCACTTTGTGGCATTTGTTGAGATGATTGTCGCTGCCAACTCCTTCTATGCAGCCTGAACCAGTGTCTTGTGAGGCTTCCTTCCTTCAGTCCCCAACAGTCTTGCTCTTTTGACCCACACTTCAGTCAAGAGGACCTCCACAGATGCGTCCAACAGTCTGGGGCTATTCCAGCTGCTTAGACGCCAAAGGTTGCTGCACTTTCAGACATTTTGGCCACTGCTGTCTGCTGCTCCGGAGATGACCATTGTACATCAGAGCTATAGGTTATTTAAATAAAGGTTTGGTCTGTTAGAATCTCTCTGATAACGCTTGCTGGTTGAACTGTTTGCTACCCAGGCAAATCCTCTGTCTTGCAGATGGCTTGTGTTCTTCCTCTGGCTGTTGTTGCTTTTCTGTTCCTGTGTGCTCCATGGCTAGGTACTTTGTAGGGAAAAGTTGTGTAGGACATAACAGGTTACAATAATCTTTTTGAAATCTTGGTTGGACTATTCTGTAGTACTCCCCTAATCTGTCCAGGCCCATTATTCTATCTCTGTCAGATCGTGTCATTCAATTATGTAGAGGTGTCATCAGCTACAGCCCCAGCACCCACCCTTGCAGTTTTCATAGCCCTTTAAATGATGCTACCACTCTTGATTGCCACAGGTTGAAGAAATCATAGGAATTACCAGGATAACAGACATTCAAGTGCATAATTCTGTTCCTATGGTCACAGAGCAGCTGTGTATGAGACCCAGAATGGTAGATATTTCTGTTCATGAATGAAGCAGCATTGGGAGTAACACCTCATGTCTGTGCTGCATGAAGATAGTCAATTATATCCTGAACTCGGAGGATTCCTGCTGCATGGTAGTAATGGAGGGCTCCTTCCTGTGTCAGGATGATTTCCAAAATGAAACAAGTGAACTCACTGGTCATGGCAAACAATAAATCAGTGACCTGCATGATGCAAGTGTGGACTGAAGGTGGGAGATATGACAGAGATCTCCTGTGGTTGCTTGGAAGGAGCCTGCTACATAAAAGTTCAACGCAGTTGTCACCTTCACAGCCACCAACAGAGCTATTCTGGCCTGGTAGGGGTTCCCAAGTCTAGCTTAAGGAATTTTAATCTCCACATGCAGGTGTCTTCTAAATGTCCAGATATGAATGCAGGGCTTTGCACATACAGATGGCAGCTTAAAGATGGGTTCTAATGAAGCACTTAAGATACAAATTAAACTTTCTGATCCCCTCCTCTAGAACCTGCAAATAGAGAGGTATCCCATAGGAACACCCATAGCTGCTCGCAAACCAGCACACTGACGCTGTTCACTGGACAAACGCACTGATGTAGTTAAGCTTTAAGAAGCTGTCAGGAAAACTCAAACGGTTTCTCTAAATTCCTTTCTCCAATGACAGTAATATAGCAGAGTAACAGTGACTTGGGTACTCTATAGAGGTCTCAGGTCTCAACACTCCATAATACTGGGAGCTAGCACCTCATGTATACAAGTGCAATAGATGCTAAAGTTTGCATTATCGAACATATACAGAGAGAAAAGGGAGAGACAGAGAAAGACAGAATGTGTGTGAGAGACATACAGAGAGAGAAGACAGACAAAGAGAGACTTACACAGTGTTAAAGAGTAATAGATAAGTAAGACATAGGTGGTAACAAGAGAAAGCATGAAAGGCTAGAGAGACAGGGGGAGATTGCAAGATTGGAACACAAGCAGACAGAGACTGAGAGAAATTAGAGAGTGGGAGAAAAGCAGAGTTACAGTAAGAGGAAGATAGGGGAAAAAATGTTTTTACCTCAGGGAACACCATAGAAGTTAAATTTGTATATTAGAAATAACAAGGAAGCAATTTCAAGTCTATAATCTAATTACAAGATAAAAATAATAATTAAGCAAATGAGTTCTGCTTTCATAGTTTATCATCAAAATATATTCTCTACAGTGGAGATATAGAGAGAATGCAGGAAAGTGGCTAGACATCAACCAAAAAATAGTTCAGCTTGTTGGACAATAACATTTTCCTGTTCCTACCTTCTCCATGTTTATTAAAATACAATTTCTTAGTTAATTGTATTTGTGAAAGTGTTGATTTTATTGCAGAAATAAGCAATATGTACAATAATATAATGTGAAATGGTCATGTTCTCTTGATTACCTGAGCCAGTAGAAGCTGGAGACTTGCTACGTCGTGATGGCCCAGGGCTCTTTGTGATACTGTTTCGTCCTGTAGCACCACCACCTGCACCTGCAGCACCACCACCTGCACCAGGAACTTTAGTGTAAGAAGTGGACTTAACCACTCGACATTCTGTGGGAGAAGAATAAAAAGGTTATGCAATCACAAATATGTTTTACTTCTGGAATTTAAAAGATACCTTAACAACAGCTTGCGTTTACGTAGTGCTCTTCATTCCAGAAAGATGAACATAACAATTCATAGAATGAGGAATGAATGGACAACACCAGGAGGGAAACAAGTAAATGGAGTTAAGGGATGGAGCCAAAAGCATGGTTGAGGATTAAATCTGTAGTATGCTTTTCAAAGCAGGGAGGGAAGAGGTAAAGATGAGGGAATTTGGGAGGGAGTTCCAGAAGGAAAAGATCTGGTAGTTGATAGAATGATTGTCAATGGTGGGGGCACATGGGGTAAACATAGAAATATTGAAACATAGAAAATAGGTGCAGGAGTAGGCCATTCGACGCTTCGAGCCTGCACCACCATTCAATAAGATCATGGCTGATCATTCACCTCAGTACCCCTTTCCTGCTTGCTCTCCATAACCCTTTATCCCTTTAACCATAAGGGCCATATCTAACTCTCTCTTGAATATATCCAATGAACTGGCATCAGCAACTCTCTGCGGTAGAGAATTCCACAGGTTAACAACTCTCTGAGTGAAGAAGTTTCTCTTCATCTCAGTCCTAAATGGCTTACGCCTTATCCTTACGACCGTGTACCCTGATTCTGGACTTCCCCAACATCGGGAACATTCTTCCTGCATCTAACCTGTCCAGTCCCGTCAGAATTTTATATGTTTCTTTGAGATCCCCTCTCATCCTTCTAAACTCCAGTGAATGCAGGCTCAGACAATCCAGTCTCTCCTCATATGTCAGTCCTGCCATCCCGGGAATCAGTCTGGTGAACCTTCGCTGCACTCCCTCAATAGCAAGAACGTCCTTCCTCAGATTAGGAGACCAAAACTGAACACAATATTCCAGGTGAGGCCTCACCAAGGCCCTGTACAATTGCAGTAATACCTCCCTGCTCCTATACTCAAATCCCCTAGATATGAAGGCCAACATACCATTTGCCTTCTTCACTGCCTGCTGTACCTGCATGCCAACTTTCAATGAGTGATGTACCATGACACCCAGGTCTCGTTGCACCTCCCCTTTTCCTAATCTGCCGCCATTCAGATAATATTCTGTCTTCGTGTTTTTGCCACCAAAGTGGATAACCTTACATTTATCTACATTATACTGCATCTCCCATGCAATTGCCCACTCACCTAACCTGTCCAAGTCATCCTGCAGTCTCTCAGCATCCTCCTCACAGCTCACACTGCCACCCAGCTTAGTGTCATCTGTAAACTTGGGGATATTACACTCAATTTCTTCATCTAAATCATTGATGTATATTGTAAATAGCTGGGGTCCCAGCACTGAGCCCTGCGGCACCCCACTAGTCACTGCCTGTCATTCTGAAAAGGACCCGTTTATCCCGACTCTCTGCTTCCTGTCTGCCAACCAGTTCTCTATCCACATCAGTACATTACCCCCAATACCATGTGCTTTAATTTTGCACACCAATCTCTTGTGTGGGACCTTGTCTAAAGCCTTTTGAAGATCTAAGTACACCACATCCACTGGTTCTCCCTTCTCCACTCTACTAGTTACATCCTCAAAAAATTCCAGAAGATTTGTCAAGCATGATTTCCCTTTCATAAATCCATGCTGACTTGGACCAATACTGTCACTGCTTTCCAAGTGTGCTGCTATTTCATCTTTAATAATGGATCACAACATTTTCCCCACTACTGATGTCAGGCTAACCGGTCTATAATTACCCGTTTTCTCTCTCCCTCCTTTTTTAAAAAGTGGTGTTACATTAGCTACCCTCCAGTCCATAGGAACTGATCCAGAGTCGATAGACTGTTGGAAAATGATCACCAATGCATCTACTTCGAGGGCCACTTCCTTAAGTACTCTGGGATGCAGACTATCAGGCCCTGGGGATTTATCGGCCTTCAATCCCATCAATTTCCCTAACACAATTTCCTGCCTAATAAGGATTTCTTTCAGTTCCTCCTTCACACTAGACCCTCGGTCCCCTCGTATTTCCAGAAGGTTACTTGTATCTTCCTTCATGAAGACAGAACCAATGTATTTGTTCACCTGGGTTTGCCATTTCTTTGTTCCCCATTATAAATTCACCTGATTCTGACTGCAAGGGACCTACATTAGTCTTCACTAATCTTTTTCTCTTCACATATCTATAGAAGCTTTTGCAGTCATTTTTATGTTCCCAGCAAGCTTCCTCTCATACTCTATTTTCCCCCTCCTAATTAAACCCTTTGTCCTCTTCTGCTGAATTCTACATTTCTCCCAGTCCTCAGGTTTGCTGCTTTTTCTGGCCAATTTATATGCCTCTTCCTTGGATTTAACACTATCTTTAATTTCCCTTGTTAGCCACGATTGGGCCACCTTCCCCGTTTTAGTTTTACTCCAGATAGGGATGTAAAACCAGTGTCAGAGAAGTGAAGGACGTGACCAGGGACATAAGCCCCAATTTTAACCTAGGGTGGGAATCAGGCCTGCAGGAGTGGGGCTACCAGCATCACCCGCAAAACCAATGCTCCTCCTAAATTTTTTTTTTGCGCGGTACAAAATTTGCTGCTCGGCTGTTGCATGCACAGTATCTTGGAGGGAGTGTCCAGCTTGTGAGTGTCCTCCTCAGTATCTTCCGATTGCTGCGTGTCTGCGCACGCACAGTATCTTAGAGGAAACTTTGCCCATAGATTCAATTACTTCACAAAAGCAGCAAGAGCGAGTCCATATCTTCACCTCTCCACTTCTCTCTCAACAGCACCTCACAACACTCCTCCTCTCACCCCATCCTACCACTCTAAATAATTCCTTCACCTCCACCACATCCTTCATCATACAATCATAAGGGCATGCTAAAACACCTTGCTTTCTTATTCCAAACACATTCATCTCTTCTTTTTGGCTCTTTACACAACACACTAACACCATTTTCTTCTCACATTCTTGCACAAATAATGTTACTCCCACCACTCCCTCCTCACTTCACATTACACACACTTCCCTTTACATTCATCACCTTCCCATCCTCATTCCATCTTGTTTCTTCATCGCTTCTCAAGACATCCACACAAGCACTACATATCTCAACAGCCATTCACTAACACTCTCTTTCTGCAGGACAAGACTGCATAATGCCAGAGAAAGGATGGTTGGAGGAGTCCAAAATTTCATCGGCTTCATACAGACTGATCAGGAAACCTTGAGATCACTGGCCCAGGCAAAGTTATAAGTATCATGGAAGGAGAGGCTGGCGATGTACCTATGCAGGATGTCTGTATAGTATATGTATCTCTTCATTCAACTCAGCAAATATGCAGAAAGTTTAGAAACTTCAACCTACATTTTCAACACCATCACCTGCTAATGTCAACCCTCTATCTTCCATCCTAACTCTTCACTTTTGTGTAGATCCTTCTCAACAGCAAGAGGCTGTGCAGAAGAAGACAACCCTGAAAAGCACAGCCCTCTTGAGAATGCAGTGTTACATGCTCCATCCCTCCGAGCACCAGCTCAGACATTGGCATTCTGCAAGGGGTAGTGAGCGAGAGGGGTTTGCACATGGTGAAACATTCATCAACTGGTGGCAGGGACAGTCCAGGACAGAGCTCACCAGTGAGCACGGCCCTCTCCCAGCTCTACTGAGGAAGACAGAGATGAGGATTTTATGGGTCTAGCCACGAGAAGAAAACTGCTGTCCTCACACAGCAGTATTATGAGGTGGAAGCCATGCCAATGTGTTTTCAGCATTTTGACTGAGTGTGTGGAAGAGTCTGCTTCCAGCCTCTGTGGTGTCATCTTGTATGGCATCGCCATTCTGAAATCTACCCTGAAGATAGGTGGCTACATAAAGGAAGTTACAGCTTGTTCACGAAAGCTCAAATTGCTACCATATAGGGCCCAAGTTTCCACATGATTTGCGCCTGATTTTTAGGAGCAACTGGTGGAGAATGGACTATCTTAGAAATCCCAATTCTCCACATTTTTTTTTCTGCAGTTCTAGTCAGGTAGAACAGTTCTACTTTGGAACAGAATTTTTTCTTCAAAAGGGGGCGTGTCCGGCCACTGACGCCTGATTTGAAAGTTTCCACAGTGAAAACGTACTCCAACTAAAGTAGAATGGAGCAAGTGAAGATTTTTGTAGAACTGAAAAAACCTGTTCTACACATTAAAATATCAGGCGCAGGTTACAAATCAGGCGTCAAGAACGAGGTGGGGGGGAAGGGAAGTCATTAAATTCTATAATAAATCCTTATTTATACTTATACAAATATTATACAAATAAATCCAACCTGAATAAACATTTATAAGCAAAGAAAAGATTAAATAAACCATCTTCCTACCTGTGTGAAAGTGCTTCAGGCAGGCCTTTCGGGACCGAAGGCTGAACGGCCCGTCCCCAGCAACAGATTTACAGGTAGGTGGCGTTGGGTCGGGTCGGGGAGGTTCGGGTCGGGTCGGGGGGGGGGTGAGAGGGAGAGAGGGAGGGAGGGAGGTCAGGTCGGATCCAGTCCGGGAGCGGGAGTCGGGTCGGGTCGGGGGGGGAGAGGGGGAGAGAGAGGGGGGGAGGTCAGGTCGGATCCAGTCCGGGAGGGGGGAGCGCAGGTCGGGTCGGGTCCAGTCGGGGAGCGGGAACAGGAGTGCGGGTCGGGTCGGGTCCAGTCGGGGGGGAGGGCGGAGCGGGAACAGGAGCTCGGGTCAGGTCCAGTCGGGGGGGGGAGGGGAGCGGGAACAGGAGCTCGGGTCCAGTCGGGCGGGGGGGGGGGGGGGGGCGGGGGGGCGGAGCGGGAACAGGAGCGCAGGTCGGGTCGGGTCCAGTCAGGGGGGCGGGGAGCGGGAACAGGAGTGCGGGTCGGGTCGGGTCCAGTCGGGGGGGAGGGCGGAGCGGGAACAGGAGCTCGGGTCAGGTCCAGTCGGGGGGGGAGGGGAGCGGGAACAGGAGCTCGGGTCCAGTCGGGCAGGGGGGGGGGGGGCGGAGCGGGAACAGGAGCGCAGGTCGGGTCGGGTCCAGTCGGGGGGGCGGGGAGCGGGAACAGGAGCGCGGGTCGGGTCGGGTCCAGTCGGGGGGGAGGGCGGAGCGGGAACAGGAGTTCGGGTCAGGTCCAGTCGGGGGGGGAGGGGAGCGGGAACAGGAGCTCGGGTCCAGTCGGGCGGGGCGGAGCGGGAACAGGAGCGCAGGTCGGGTCGGGTCCAGTCGGGGGGGTCTGGTCGGGGGGGGGGGGGTGGGAAGCAGGAGCTGGCCGTGAGAGGAGCCTTATTCACGCAGCCCCAGTGAGGCCATTGGGCCAGGGCTAGGGGCTGCGTGCTTCGGGCCCCTCCCACACAGTTCGGCGCCTGGAGCTACTGCACTTGCGTGCCCACTGTAGCGCGCATGTGCAGAGGTCCCGGCACTGTTTTCAGCGCAGGGACCTGGCTCCACCCCCCCACAGCTCGTGCTGGCTGCGCCTCGGGCCAGAGGACCTGCAGGGAGGTGGAGAATACCGAGGTTTTTTTAGGCGCACTTTGTGGCGCGAAAAACAGGCGTCCAGGTCGGGACTGCGCCGTTCTAGTCGCGTGTGGAAACTTGGGCCCATAGAATCTGTGGATTGTTGTCCAAGTTCCTTGATAACTACCTGGGACAGCATTATTACCTGTATTTTCATAAGTTTGGTTGGAGTGTGGCTGGAATCAATTGGGCCTTCTGTCATGGTGTAGTAAAATCTGTTTGAGATAACAATCTTAAAGGAAAGGAAAATCTAAAATCTAAATAGGATCATTCCTGTTATGCTAGCCCCAACGTCAATTTGGCAAAATTATCTATACATCATTAAAATTGGTATGTCCACTTCCTTCCGCATCATTTCTGGAGAAAAACTCTCCCCAAGTCGTGCACAATTCAATTTCAAACTTTAGCCCTCTTTTCACTAAGATGCTTCTCCATCTATCAATTTCCTCAACTACTGTCATCTGTCAATATTCCTCTTGAAGAATTCCATGTTAATTGTGTGCACACCAATGTTACATCTAGTGGTG
This sequence comes from Pristiophorus japonicus, assembly GCF_044704955.1. NCBI lineage: Eukaryota > Metazoa > Chordata > Chondrichthyes > Pristiophoridae > Pristiophorus > Pristiophorus japonicus. Next base: position 177,106,213 of record NC_091986.1, read on the forward strand.
CCTGCCCTGTCACATTTTTAATAAGATTTTCCCATTAATGGGACAGCCTATGAGAGTAGAATCACTATAACTGCACAATCTGGCTACTGGAAACCTCTGTGAACCAACTCTGAAATGTATCTCGGCCCAGATGCAATCTTGGTTCTGTGCCGGTAACTTTGAAACTATAATTTATATGTATATTTTTATTTTACATTTTTTTTTTAAAACACACTTTTCCACCTTTCGAAGCTCCCATTTAAAAAAACAAATCAACCACCAGCCTTTCTCCCTGCTCTGATTACCTCGAATCAGCAGTTTAATAAAAATGATTTAACTTCGACTTTGACCCCAACTATTAGTATAATTTTAATAAAAATAATGATCTTCTGTGGCACTCCTGTCCTACTTTTGTCCAGAAGCAAGTTTTGGTTTGTTAACGGCCCACTCCTGGCTGTGCCTCAGCCCCTGCTTTTTCCTCCCATTTGCCTCACATCCAGTCGCTGTCCTTAATCTTCTTTATAAAACCATCCTGCTTGACTCAAAAGATATATTTTTCCATTCTGGTCGAGGGCAGCCGGTGCTGCAGCTGTGCAGCCACTTGATTGGCAACCCTGGTCTGTCTCTCCATGTCCCACCCTTAAACCCTATACGATATCTCAAATGCCAGCTTTTATGGGCCAGCACTATTACAGGTTGAACTTCCTTTATCCAGAACTCCCTTATCCAGAACTACCCTCGTCCATAACCATTCCTGGCCACCGGGTGGCACATGCTCAGAACTACGACGTGAGCAAATTGAAGTCCTTCCTCGCTGTTGACTCCCGCAATCGCCGGCCTGACCCCGCAATCCACCGCCCTCCCCTCATGATCTCTCTGCCGCACTCCCAGCCCCAAGCTAGCCAGCCCCGATATCCCCTTTGTCATGTATGTAACCACAATGTAACACCACTGTATTACTGTATACTCTCAACCTAGATGCACACCTTGACCACAAGGGGTGAACTTGTGGGAGACACTGCTTACCTGATCACACAGGTATAAAAAGGGAGGTCCCACGCAGGGTCATCGTCTTTGGAGTCCTGTGAATAAAGAGTTAAGGTCACAGAGTGACCTTGTCCCCAGAATGTGCCTCATGTGGTTTCATACTGTAGAGTAAGGACTTTACATTGGCGACGAGAAACAGGAATTCACAACCCATGAGAATGGCCACTGTTAGCACAGAGGAACGGTACTGTGTTGGGGAAGACTGGGACGATTTTGTCGAGAGGCTTCAGCAAAGCTTTGTTACAAAAGAATGACTGAGGGATGCAGCGGCCGACAAGCGAAGGGCTCATCTTTTGACCAGCTGCGACCAAAGACTTACGCGCTCATGAAGGACTTATTAGCACCCGAAAAGCCGGTGGACAAAACCTTTGAAGAACTTAGCAAATTGATCGGGGAGCACCTCAAACCAGCGAGTAGCATACATTTGGCCCGACACAGATTCGACTCCCACCGACGTCGTGAAGGACAGAGCATACCGGACTTCGTAGCGGACGTCCAGCGTTTGGCCAGCCTCTGTAAGTTCACAGACACCTGCAGGGGGGAGATGCTAAGGGACTTCTTTACCGAGGGCATCGGTTATGCGGGAATTTTCCGCAAATTAATTGAGAACAAGGATTTGACCTTGGAAGCGGCGACGTTGCTAGCTCAAACTTTCATGGCGGGGGACGAAGAGATGAAAATAAGATACGCGCGCAATTCTGCCTCTAACGCGGCGATGGATCAGGGAGTCATCATCATCAATGCGACTCAGAGCCCCGCAGACAGGCAGGGGCAGTCCGACACTCCCCAGGCAGCAATAGACCCCAGAGTAGGACTTCAACAGAGACAATGGCAGGCTGAACGGACATTCACGCCATCACAGTGGACAATGCGGCCCGGGATAGGGCTATTGACACCCACTAATAGGGTACTTAAGAGCAGTCAAAGTGACAGTCAGTGCGGAATGCCTGCCCATAGTCCCTTTGCTCCCAACAATGGAAATTTTAACTCATGCTGGAGGTGTGGGGGAAAACACTCAGCTAGATCTTGCAGATTTCAACAGTTTGTCTGCAGGAACTGCAATCTCAGTGACCACTTAGCTCAAATGTGTAGGAAGCCTGCAACCAGACTAATATATGAGGCGGATGGACCAGAAGAGGGTTCTTTGAGGCAGGATGACTTTTGGGGCAAATCGATGAACGCCGAGGTTCAGCGGGTCCATGTGGCGAATATTCACAGTTCATACACCAGAACGCCACCAATGATGATGAGGGTTTTATTAAACGGTATCCCAGTACGCATGGAGCTGGATACTGGGGCCAGCCAGTCACTCATGGGCATTCAGCAATTTGAGAAGCTATGGCCACTTAAAGCCAGTAATTAGCACGTATTGAGACACAATTACTGATTAAACTAAAGAAATCATTCTGGTGCTAGGCAGTGCAATGTTGGCTGTCACACACAATGGGTTAGTGAATCAGCTGCCGCTCTGGATTGTCCTGGGCAATGGTCTCGCACTGTTGGGGAGGAGCTGGTTAGCCGAGATGAACTGGAAATGAGGGGGATGATCACGCAATGTCATCTGTGGAGCGAAGTTCGTGCTCACAAGTCCTACAACAATTCGATTCACTATTCCAACCTGGCGTCGGGACTTTCAAAGGCACTAAAGTAGTGATACACATCACCCCGGACGCCAGGCCAGTACACCATTGCCGTATGTGTTGCGGGAAAAGATCGAGAGCGAACTGGACCGGCTGTTGAGAGAGGGCAGCATCTCGCCTGTTGAATTCAGCGACTGGGCGAGCCCCTTCGTTCCCGTCCTAAAAGCAGATGGCTCTGTCAGGATCTGTGGCGACTACAAGGCCTCCATCAATCGGGTGTCCCTACAAGATCAATACCCGCTCCAGAGAGCGGAGGACCTCTTCGCCACGCTGGCAGGCGGCAAGCAGTTCACCAAGTTGGACCTCACTTCAGCCTATATGACCCAGGAACTGGCCGACGAATCTAAACTACTGACCACCATCACCACGCACAAGGGACTGTTCGTTTATAACAGGTTTGGCATTCGATCAGCGGCCGCGATTTTTCAAAGAAGCATGGAAAGCCTGCTTAAATCCATTCCTGGAACGATCGGATTCCAGGACGACATCCTCATCATGGGTCGAGACACCGAGGAACACCTCCAAAAACTGGAGGAGGTGCTATGCCGACTGGACCGGGTAGGCCTGCGACTCAAGAAGTCTAAATGTGTGTTCTTAGCTCCTGAGGTTGAGTTTCTGGGCAGGAGGGTTGCTGCAGATGGGATTCGGCCTACCGAATCCAAAACAGAGGCGATTCGACAAGAACGCAGGCCCTGCAACACATCAGAGTTGCGTTCATTCCTGGGACTGTTGAACTATTTCGGGAACTTTCTGCCAAACTTGAGCACGTTGTTGGAGCCGCTACACGTGCTCCTGCGTAAGGGTTGCGATTGGTTTTGGGGGGACTGTCAGGAACGGGCTTTTGATCGGGCGCGAAACCTACTTTGTTCAAACAAGTTGTTGACCCTGTACGACCCCTGTAAAAAATTGGTTCTGACATGTGATGCATCGTCCTATGGGGTTGGGTGCGTGTTGCAGCAGGGCAATGCTGAGGGTCAACTACAACCTGTGGCTTATGCCTCCAGGTCGCTCTCTCAAGCAGAATGGGGATATGGGATGGTCGAGAAGGAAGCGCTTGCATGTGTCTATGGTGTAAAAAAAATTCATCAGTACCTCTTTGGTAGGAAGTTTGAATTAGAGACGGACCACAAGCCATTAACATCCCTGTTATCAGACAGCAAGGCTGTCAATGCCAATGCGTCAGCTCGCATACAGCGATGGGCTCTCACGCTAGCTGCTTATGACTACTCCATCCGGCACCGGCCCGGCACTGAAAATTGCGCTGATGCGCTCAGCAGGCTTCCACTGGCCACCACTGAGGGTGCAGCGGAGCAAAGCGCCGAGATGGTCATGGCTGTCAATGCCTTTGACAGTGCAGGCTCCCCCATCACAGCCCGCCAGATCAAAATCTGGACAAACAGAGATCCCCTCCTATCCCTCATTAAGAAATGAGTCCTGACTGGGGATTGGGCGCCTGCACACGGAGCATGCCGTGAGGAGGTCAGACCGTTCCACAGACAGATGGATGAGCTCTCCATCCAAGCCAACTGCCTACTATAGGGCAGCTGGGTAGTTATGCCCCAGAAGGGCAGGGAGGCATTCATCAGGGAACTCCACAGCGAGCACCCAGGCATTGTGCTGATGAAGGCCATTGCTCGGTCACACGTTTGGTGGCCTGGAATTGATTCAGACCTGGAACACTGTGTTTCGCAGGTGCACGACGTGTGCCCAGCTGGGTAATGCCCCCAGGGAGGCCCCGCTCAGCAGGTGCCCCTGGCCTGCTAGGCCAGGGTCACGCATTCATGTTGACTACGCGGGCCCGTTCATGGGAAAGATGTTCCTTATTGTGGTAGATGTGTACTCGAAATGGATTGAGTGCATCATTCTGAATTTATGCATGTCATCCACCACCATGGAAAGCCTACGTGCGATCTTTGAAACCCATGGCTTGCCGGACATCCTGGTTAGTGATAATGGCCCATGTTTCACAAGCTACGAATTCCGAGAGTTTATGTCGGGCAATGGCATCAACCACGTCAGGACTGCGCCGTTCAAGCCGGCCTCCAATGGCCAGGCGGAATGTGCGGTCCAAATCATTAACAAGGTATGCTCAGGATTCAAGGACCCTCCCTACAATGCTGCCTATCGCGTCTCCTGCTGGCCTATAGATCCCGACCGCACTCGCTCACGGGGGTTCCGCCCGCAGAGCTACTAATGAAACGGACACTCAAAACTCGGTTGTGCCTCATTCACCCAGTCCTGACCGACATAGTCGAGGGCAAGCGCAAGTCACAAAACGAATACCATGGCCGTAATTCGAGGGGGAGAGGTGTAGAAATAAATGATCCTGTATTCGTCCGCAATCACGCCATGGGGCCCAAATGGCTTGAGGGCACTATAATAAGGTCATTGTGGTAAAACTCAACAATGGTCAGATATGCCATAAGCATCTGGACCAAGTAAAAAAAAGGTTCAGCATCGACACGGAGGAACCTGAAGAAGACCATGGGATGGAGCTCACAACACCGCCAGTGAACGAGCAACAAGAGCAATCAGAAGAATGCACAGTCCCTGCGGTCAGCCCGGACAGGCCGGAATCACCACAGGTGACAGACACTCACATCAGTGTCCAACAACCAGAGCCCCAACTGCGGCGCTCCACGAGGGAGTAGCCCACCTGAAAGACTAAACCTATGATCCCAATAAGACTTGGGGGGGTGGGGGGGTAGGAGTAGATGTCATGTATGTAACCACAATGTAACACCACTGTATTACTGTATACACTCAACCTAGATGCACACCTTGACCACAAGTGGTGAACTTGTGGGAGACACTTTTTACCTGATCACACAGGTATAAAAAGGGAGGTCCCACGCAGGGTCATCGTCTTTGGAGTCCTGTGAATAAAGAGTTATTGTCCCCAGAATATGCCTCGTGTGGTTTCATACTGTAGAGTAAGGACTTTACACCCTTACACAGTACCTGTACCATCCAATTTAACATGACTACCCCTCATCCAGAAAAATCCCTTATCCAGAACAGGCCAGGTCCCGAGGTTGCTGGATAAGGGAGGTTCAACCTGTACTGTATTTCATTCTTGAGGACGGTTTTCACTTCAATGGCTCCTTCAAGTTTGTGCAGTACTACAGATTAGCACAATTTTCTGCCGACTCATATCAGATAGTAGCTTTCAGTGTCAAGTCTGTGCAGCTGAAGCAGAAGAACCACAGTCGTGAGCTCAGAAGGACCTAGCGCTGTGAGCCACTGCTGCTGATAACCTCAAATATGAAGGAGACATGGAGGTCAGGCCCGAGTGAGAGACCCTACTGAAAGCTATCTACAGTAATTATTTAGTCAGAACAATAATGTTCCTCCAGGTAAGTACGTCACATTTTTAAAGTTTTATTTTGCATTTTCTTTCTTTTTGCCATTCTAGATTTGCACATTAGTGTTCTTTTCCCTGCCCTATCTAGGAAAGCATAAGCCTTGAAACAGAGATAGCTCATCAGGAGAAACAAGTATGCTACTTCTTAACAGGAATGATATAAAGCCCTTTGTTAAAAAGGGAATGAGAAACGAGGGGAACGAAATCTCCAGCTGCCATGTGTGGGTACTAATGGGTCATTAACCTGAGGCCATCGGGGAACCAAAAGGGATGAACTCTTCTAACACATGTATCACGAAGATTGGTCAACTGAATTGATAAGGTTCCTTTGAAAATCAAGAATGTACAAGATGGTGTTTTGATACTAATAGTGATTTGTTGGCAAATGATTCTTGCGAGTAGGAGTTTTTAGTTTATGGAGAAGGATATCTCTGTAAAAGGCAGAAAATGCATCTACATCAGACAGAGAGAGAGAAGAGGTTACAGAAATTGAACTATATAGCTGTACCAGCCAGATTCAGGCAGATGTGTGTCACTTAGATGTACAAGTTTCCCTGAGATCAAGGGAGTGAGATTTAAGCCAACTAATCCAAATACAGCTAAAAGCGCATAAGGTGAATTTACTCAGGAGCAGATAATCCAAGTGGAATGGATAACATCTCTACAGATGGAGGTTCATCACTCTGACATCTCAGGAGGCCAACACCATCATCCCAGAGGAAGGCGAGGCAACCGGTTCATCTACACCAGCTCACAAGGACAAGGTCATAAGTTCTGGAAATATTGCTAACCACAACAATATAGATTTTAATCTGTCCAATAGACTGACTAATTAATATTATTAATTTCTCAGCCATCTAAAGAGTCTAATCCCAAATTAATTTCACCATGATCTCGACTATAAACTGATCAGCAAGCAGTTAATGCTGAATTGTTGTATCATAACCCAATGGCCTCTGTACCCTCTGTTATTCATTCCATTAGTTAACTCTGTCTACTAATCATTGGCATGTGGCAAACTCAATGTTTAAGTTTAAGTGCTGCTAATTATGATTATAGGTTAATAAACGTTAGTTCATGACTTCATACCTGGCTTCTTCTTTGATGATTTGGGGAAAATAGAGTTAATTCATTCGCTCTGTTATGTGCGCATATTCTAATCACAGGTTAGTAATGTAACTGCTAACATTATCCCAACTGGATGATGAAGACAGTTTTGCATGCTAAATTTAGGCATCATTCACACATAGGCATACATTGGACAGTAAATCCCAGATGGTTCCTTGATGAGGATGTTAAGGATTAGTCTAGTGGGCTTGATAAATATTCTTGTCTGGGTACAAACCCAACACCAAAACTACACAAAATGAAGTTTAATAAGAGCAGAGAGCCAGGGAAGTTGATAGTCAAAGTAGAGCCATGTAGATGTTAAAGGAGAGATACTGGCAACAATTGAACAGGATGGCTTCAGTTTTGGTAACATTGAGTTGAAAGGAATTTCACTTCTTCAGCCATTATCATAGCCAATAGAATGTTGAACTACATAGCCAAAACGATAGAATATTAGTCAGAGAAGATAATGATAAAACTGTATAGTATTCTGGTCAGACTGCACCTTGAATACTACATCCAGTTCTGGTCACCAAGAAACAAAAGAAACAATCAAGCACTAGAGCCAATTCGGAGCAGAGCCAAGTGGCTAATCACTGGTACCAGGGGTCTGAGTTATGAGGAAAGCCTGGTGAGACTTGGACTTTTCATTCTGGAAAGAGACATCCGAGACATTCAAACAGATTTTTGTCTTCACCACCTGGGTGGTAATCAGGTGGAGTGAATCACCCGCTCTTTTTAGAACCCGCCAAATTTTCATTCCACTGGCTTCAATCTAATGAAAAGCAAACAGATTCTGTAAAAGGGTAGGAAATTTGATCTGCCAGATTACAGGCCAGCCAACAAGGACAAAACTTTATCCCTTGATCGTTTAAGATGTTAAGGATGTAGAAAACAGTAACCTGAAATATTACTGTCAATTAAACTGCAGGAATAGAACTAGGAATGATGGGTTCAAAACCAGTAAAAGGAACTGGACTGTTATAAGGACATTTTTCTTCACACAAAGACTAATGTGTAGAATAAACTTCCAGATATGTAAAGGCAAAAGCCCTGGAATTATTTAAGAAATAATCAGACGCCACAATGGTGAGATAAAATAGGATCTCTCTGGATGAATGAATTACGATGGGCGGAATGGCTTTCGTCATCTTCAATGATCTTACGATCTTGACTTGATGTTGGACAGACAATTGAATAATGCAGGAACAAAAAAGTAAGAGTTGCTGTACATGTGGAAGCTGACCCCATTTTTGTGGATGATCATAGGCGGTCCCTCGAACAAGGATGACTTGCTTCCACAAGTTCACAGATGTTTCAATGAAGGACCCGATGTTCTAGTCCTGAACTCCAATTGAGGGTGTGGAAGATGCCTGTACGTGAATGTTTTTAACGTGTGGTGACCGCTGCACATCAGCCACAACACGGGCTTGACAGAGCTAGGCCTTTATCCAGTGGCAAAGGTTAACCAGGACGACTGGAGACCAGCTTTGCTGCACGGACCTAGAGCGCACACATGTCGCAGTGTGGGCTGGCCTGTGCTGCCCCTGGGCCCTGGGCTCTTCTGGGCCCCATACCCTCAATCTCTCGTCGCTCCGCCGCCACAAACATTCACCGCATCTCCGCCACATGATATTGTCAAGGTGTAGCACTGTTTTTCTGGGAACAGGTGCTGTGCTGAAAAGATTGATCAGTACCCAAAATGTTCATGTTTAGTTGAAAAGTTGATGACCAAGAGTGTTAACTACTTCTGAAATCCAATTGGAACCCATACTTCTTGTAAAGATAAATGCTGAGAATGACAGGTGCTACAAGATACATGGAAATTGTGGTCTATAATTAAACTCCCCAAAGTCACAGCTCTGCTTGTTGAATGTTCTTTGTTCAATGCACACAGTTTGGGATCTGATTCGTCTTCCACAACTCAGACTTTTGCTGTAGAAAAAAAAAAATCAAATAACACTGTTGACCCAAAATTGAACAAACTAACTGACCTCCAAACGCCAACAACTGGATCTTTGCAAGCTTTTGTGTCTTTACCCTTCAAAATTATTAAGTTGTTCGGGATTTCTACCACTGATGATTAGTTTGTGCACACAGAACTCGTTTCCTTTCTCCTGTCATCAAGAACGTTAGAAACCAATGAGGCATCAATCAGCCAAATCCCACATCATTGCCATTTGTAGCACTAGGATCTTTTAAAACAGAATGAAGTATTTTCCTTCAGGGTAGAAACTTGAGCATCGCCAAGGGTATGTTAAAATAGATGGGATACATTCAAGTAAATCGAAATCCACTGATTAGATGGTTGCCTTGGCTACAGTGAGTGTGACATTGCTGTTTGTTAGTAAAAGTAAAGTCACTCTGTGCTCTCATTTACTTTAGTTCGGTTGTGAACAAAATGGTCGACAGCGATGTCCTGGGGCTGAGATGATTGACCTCCAACAACCAAGTCTTCCTTTTTGCTCGGTATGACTCCAGCCAGTGGAACGTTTCCCCCCCCCAATTCCCATTGACTTTAATTTTACTAGGGCTCCTTGATGCTACACTCGATCAAAGACTGCCTTGTTGTCAAGGGCAATCACTCTCACCTCACCTTTGGAATTCAGCACTTTTATTAATGTTTGGACCAAGGCTGTAATAAGGTCTGGAGCTGAGTGGTCCTGTTGGAACCCAAGCTAAACATCAGTGAGCAGGTTATTGGGGACTAAGTGTCGCTTGATAACACTGTCGAAGACAGCTTCCATCACTTTGTTGATGTTTGAGAGTAGACTGATGGGTGGTAATTGGCCGGATTGGATTTGTCCTACGTTTTGTGGACAGGACATACCTGGTCAGTTTTCTACATCGTCAGGTAGATGCCAGTGTAGTAGCTGTACTGGAACAGCTTGGTTAGAGGCGTGGCTAGCTCAGGAGCACAAGTCTTCTGCACGACAGCCAGGATGTTGTCGGGGCCCACAGCCTTTGCTGTATCCAGTGCGCTCAGCCATTTCTTTATGTGACGTGGAGTGAATCGAATTGGCTGAAGACTGGCTTCTGTGATGGTGGGGACCTCAGGAGGAGGCTGAGGTGGATTATCCACTTGGCACTTCTGGCTGAAGATGGTTGGAAACGCTTCAGCCTTGTCTTTTGCACTCGCCTGCTGGACTCCGCCATCATTGATGATGGGGATATTCATGGAGCCTCTTCCTCCCCTTAGTTGTTTAATTGTCCAGCACCATTCACGACTGGATGAGGCAGGACTGCAGAGCTTTGATCTGATCTGTTGATTGTGGGATCGCTTAGTTCTATCTATAGCATGCTGCTTCCTCTGTTTAGCATGCATGTCGTCCTGTGTGTCCGCTTCCCCAGATTGGCACCTCATTTTTAGTTAAGCCTGGTGCTGCTCCTGGCATGCTCTTCTGCACCCCTCATTGAACCAGGGTTGGTCCCCTGGCTTAAGGGATGCACCGGAATATGAGGCTACAAGATTGTGGTGGACTACAATGATGCGGCTTCTAATGGCACACAGCACCTCATGGAAGCCCATGAGTTTCTAGATCTATTCTTAATCTATCCAACTTAGCACAGTGTCCTCAATATGTCGACGGGATTTCGTCTCCACAAGAGCTGTGCGGTGGTCACTGCTATCATGGACAGATTTGTGGCAGGTAGATTGGTGAGCACGAGGTCAAGTAAATTTTTCCCTTGTGTTGGTTTTCTCACCACCTGCTGCAGTCCTAGTTTGGCAGCTATATCCCTTCAGGACTCGGCGAGCTCAGTCAGTAGTCAGGTATTACCAAGCCACTCTTGGTGTTAGACATTGAAGTCCCCCATCCAGAGTACATTCTGAGTCCTTGCCTCTTCCAAGTGAAAAGGGGGTGATATGGCATTGTTAGTAAAGGATGAAATCAGAGCAATAGTGAGAAAGGATATTGGCAAAGAAAATCAGGATGTAGAATCAGTCTGGGTGGAGCTAAGGAGCACCAAGGGGCAGAAAACATTGGTGGGAGTTATCGATAGGCTTCCAAACAGTAGTGGTAATGTAGGGGATGGCATCAAACAGGAAATTAGAGATGCCGGTAACAAGGGTACTACAGTAATCGTAGGTGACTTTAATCTACATATCGACTGGCCAAACCAAATTAGTAATAATACTGTGGAAGATGAATTCCTGGAAAGTGTACCTGATGGTTTTTTAGACCAGTACATTGAGGAGCCTACTAGGGAACAGGCTATCCTAGATTGGGTATTGTGCAATGAGAAGGGGTTAATTAACAGTCTTGTTGTGCGGGGTCCTTTAGGGAAGAGTGACTGAATTCTTTATTAAGATGGAAACTGAAGTAGTCCAATCCGAAACTAGGGTCCTAAATCTAAACAAAGGAAACTACAAAAGTATGAGAAATGAATTGGCTATGATAGATTGGGAAGATTCATTTAAAAGTGGACAGGCAATGGCTAACATTTAAGGAACGAATACACGAATTGCAACAGTTATACATTCCTTTCTGGTGCAAAAACACAAAAGGAAAAGTGGCCCAAACATGGCTAACAAAAGAAATTAAGGATAGTATTAGATCCAAAGAGGAGTCATACAATATTGTCAGAAAAAGTAGCAAGCCTGAGGGTTGGGAGCAGTTTAGAATTCAGCAAAAAAGGACCAAGAGATTGATTGAGAGGGGAAAAATAGGAGTACGAGAGTAAACTTGCAAGGAACATAAAAACCGACTGCAAAAGTTTTTACAAGTACGTAAAAAGAAAAAGATTAAAGACCACAAATGTAGGTCCTTTACAGTCAGAAACGGGAGAATTTATAATGGGGAACAAGGAAATGGCAGAACAATTAAATAAATACTTTGGTTCTGTCTTCACGGAAGAGGACACAAATAACGTTCCAGAAATGCTAGGGAACCAAGGGTCTAGTGAAGAAGGGGAATTAAAGGAAATGATTATTAGTAAGAAAATAGTGCTGGAGAAACTAATGGGACTGAAAGCCGATAAATCCCCAGGGCCAGATGATCTGCATCCCAGAGTATTAAAAGAGGTAGCCATGGAAATAGTGGATGCATTGGTTGTCATCTTCCAAAATTCTATAGATTATGGAACAGTTCCTGCAGATTGGAGGGTGGCAAATGTAACTCCACTATTTAAAAAAGGAGGGAGAGAGAAAACAGGGAACTACAGACCGGTTAGCCGAGCATCAGTAGTAGAGAAAATGCTAGAGTCTATTATAAAGGATGTGATAGTGGCATACTTACATAATATCAATGGGATTAGACAAAGTCAAAATGAAAGAAAAATCGTGTTTCACAAACCTACTGGAGTTTTTTGAGGATGTAACTGATAGAATAGAATAGATAAGGGAGAACCAATGGATGTAGTGTATTTGGATTTTCAGAAGACCTTTGATAAAGTCCAACATAAGAGGTTAGTGTGCAAAAATAAAGCACATAGGATTGGGGTTAATATACTGGCATGGATTGAAAATTGGTTAACTGACAGGAAACAGAGAGTAGGAATAAACGGGGTTTTTTTCAGGATGGCGGGCAGTGACTAGTGGGGTACCACAGGGATCAGTGCTTGGGCCCCAGTTATTCACAATATATATATATAATATATAAATGATTTGGATGAGGAAACCAAATGTAATATTTCCAAATGTGATGATGACTCAAAACTAGGTGGGTTTGAGAGCTGTGAGGAGGATGCAAAGACGCTGCAAGGCGATTTAGATAGGTTGAGCGAGTGGGCAAACACATAGCAGATGCAGTATAACATGAATAAATGTGAAGTTACCCACTTTGGTAGGAAAAACATAAAGACAAAGTATTATTTAAATGGTGATAACTTGGGAAATGTTGATGTACAAAGGGACCTGGGTGTCCTTGAACACCAGTCATTGAAAGCAAACATGCAGGTGCAGCAAGCAGCTAGGAAGGCAAATGATATGTTGGCCTTCATTGCAAGAGGATTTGAGTACAGGAGCAAGGATGTCTCACTGCAGTTATACAGGGCCTTGGTGACACCACACCTGGAGTATTGCGTGCAGTTTTGATCTCCTTACCTAAGAAAGGATATACTTGCCATAGAGGGAGTTCAGCGAAGATTCATCAGACTGATTCCTGGGATGGCAGGACTGTCGTATGAGGAGAGATTGGGTCGACTAGGCCTGTATTCACTAGAGTTGATAAGAATGAGAGGGGATCTCACTGAAAAGTATAAAATTCTGACGAGATTGGACATACTGGATGCAGGGAGGATGTTTTCCCTGGCTGGGAAGTCTCGAACAAGGGTGATAGAGTATTCCAACAGGCTCATTTAGACTTTCTGTGAAAATTCACAGACCCCCAAGTCAAAGCTACTACGTGCTGCTCAGCATGTTGCATTAACTCATCAATCAACTTGACATTTTCGGACCTTGGGTAGCGAGCCAATAAAACGTTAAAAGACTTCCAATGAGCCAATAAGGTCAAAGAAGGCGAGTTATTTTCTGTAAATTGATCCAGGTTTAAAGTACGGCCATTTTGACCATGTGTCTCAGTAAGACAAAGAAACTGGCAATCAGCCAGCAGTTTGTTGCTCTCTGCCAGTATTAAAAAGTTAAAACTACCATCGGAGTTCGTATTTCATTGGAAATTAAGAGATCTAACAAAGGGGTCACAGTCTCAGGATATGGGGTAAGAAATTTAGGACTGAGCTGAGGAGAAATGTCTTCACTCAGAGGGTGGTGAAGCTGTGGAATTCTCTACCACAGAAGGCTGTGGAAACCAAGTCACTGAATATATTTAAGAAGGAGATAGATTTCTAGACACAAAAGGCATCAAGGAGTATGGGGAGAAAGCGGGAATATGGTGTTGAGATACAGGATCAACCATGATCATATTGAATGGCGGTGCAGGCTCGAAGGGCCAAATGACCTACTACTGCTCCTATTTTCTATGTTTCTATGTTCAACATGGAAGAGTTCTGATTCATCAGCTGAGAGAGAGCGGTAGGTGGTAATCAGCAGGAGATTTCCTTGCCCATGCTTGACCTGAAGCCATGAGACTTCATGGGGTCCAGAGTCAATGTTGAGGACTGTATACAACTGTGCCACCACCTCGTCATACAGGACATACCCAGGGATGGTGATGGAGGAGTCTGGGATACTGGCTGAAAGGTATGATTCTGTGAACATGACTATGTCAGACTATTGCTTGACTAGTCTGTGTGATAGCTCTCCCAATTTTGGCACAAGTCCCCAGATGTTAGTGAGGCGGACTTTGCAGAGTTGATGTTGCGTATGCAATAACTCAATAGGCTTAGTACCGTGAACTTAATCAGGTGCGACCTGACTACTTTATTAGCTTTCAAAATGAGGATTAAACATGAAGGCTCTCTTTATATACAAGGGCTGCACATGTGTGTCTGTGGCACAATGACCTCCGACGGTCACTCCCCCTGGTGGCAGATAAACCCAGGCATACATCATACATACATTACATCATTCCCTCCCCCCTCCCCCCCCACTAGATCTTGGTATCAGTCCTATTTACAAATTGATTCGATCCAAGGCTTTCCGCTCCCTAGTTGATCGTCTCAGTTCAATTCCAGATCTGGGTGAGCTCTCCGAGTCATTCATGACTTGAGGCTGGGTAGCCGATTGAATGGAAGTGGCAGTGTCCATGTCGGGGATTAAAGGTCCAGATTCATTGACAACAGCAGGGTCTTCTGATGGCTGAATATGAATCTGTTGGTCATCGATGGTGTCGTCTTCAAGCTGTTCCAGTTTGTCTGTGTGCCGCAATTTTGCCTGATCAATGTGCCTCCTGCATGTTTGCCTATTAGTGAGCCTGACAATAAGCACCCTGTTACCTTCCTTGGCCATAACAGTGCCAGTGACCCACATGGGGCCTTGACCATAATTTAGCACATACACAGGATCATTAATAGAGATGTCGCATCACACAGCAGTGTGATCATGATATCACTGCTGATGTTGATGTCTGTTTTCGACGTGATCATTAAGATCAGGGTGGACAGGCGAGAGCCTGATCTTGAGACCTCTCTTCATCAACAGTTCAGCAGGAGGGACCGCGGTATGCGTGTGGGGTCTCGTCCTGCGACTAAGCAGTATGCGTGACAAGCGAATTTGCAAAGAACAGTGAGTTACACGTTTCAGGCTCTGCTTGATGGTTTGGACGGCCTGCTCCGTTTGACCATTGGACGCAGGTTTGAATGGTGCTGACCTTACGTGCTTGATACCATTGAGTCTCATAAACTCTTGAAACTCCAAACTCTTGAAGTATGATCCGTTGTCGCTCACAATGATGTCGGGCAGACCATGAGTGGCAAAGATGGCACGAAGGCTCTCAATGGTGGCTGTGGATGTGCTGGATGACATGATTACACATTCTATCCATTTATAAGCATCCACCATCACAAAAAAAAATTTGCCCAGGAAAGGACTCGCATAGTCGATGTGGATCCTCGACCATGGTTTGGATGGCCACGACCACAGACTTAGCGGAGATTCCACTGGTGTATTGCTTAACTGCATGTAAGTGTTGCACTGATGCACACATTACTCCAAATCAGAATCAATGCCAGGCCACCAAACGTGAGACCTGGCAATGGCCTTCATCATCACAATACCGGGATGCGTACTGTGTAAATCCCATACAAATCTCTCCCTGCCTTTCTTGGGCATAACAACACGATTACCCCATAGCAAACAATCAGATTGAATGGATAATTCGTCTTTGCAACGGTTGTAAGGTTTGGTCTCATCACACACTACCCTGGGAATGGCCAACCAATCCCCACTAAGGACACAACGTTTTATAACCGATAAGATCATAGAAATATAGAAAATAGGTGCAGGAGTAGGCCATTCGGCCCTTCGAGCCTGCACCACCATTCAATATGATTATGGCTGATTATGCAACTTTAGTACCCCATTCCTGTTTTCTCTCCATACCCCTTGATCCCTTTAGCAGCAAGGGTCACATCTAACTCCCTTTTGAATATATCTAACGAACTGGCCTCAACAACTTTCTGTGGTATGAGGTTGGAGCTTTTATAGTACATTTCTAGCTGTCAACTAATCAGCTGATTCAATGGCCATTTAACTCCTGCCTCAGGTTAACAGACGTGGTCCCCGAGCAGCGTGGATCCTGTGGGCGAGCAGTTAAAGTTAAAAGGTTAGGGCAGAAAACGCTAGTGGGAGTTGTGTACAGACCACCAAACAGTAGTAGTGAGGTTGGGGACAGCATCAAACAAGAATTAAGGGATGTGTGCAATAAAGGTATAGCAGTTATCATGGGCGACTTTAATCTACATATTGATTGGGCTAACCAAACTGGTAGTAATGCGGTGGAAGAGGATTTCCTGGAGTGTATTAGGGATAGTTTTCTCGACCAATACGTCAAGGAACCAACTAGAGAGCTGGCCATCCTAGACTGGGTGATGTGTAATGAGAAGGGATTAATTAGCAATCTTGCTGTGCGAGGCCCCTTGGGGAAGAGTGACCATAATACGTTAGAATTCTTTATTAAGATGGAGAGTGACAGTTAATTCAGAAACTAGGGTCCTGAACTTAAGGAAAAGTAACTTCGACGGTATGAAGTGTGAATTGGCGAGAATAGACTGGCAAAAGATACTTAAAGGGTTGACGGTGGATAAGCAATTGTAAATATTTAAAGATCACATGGATGAACTTCAGCAATTATACATCCCTGTCTGGAGTAAAAATAAAACGGGGAAGGTGGCTCAACCGTGGCTAACAAGGGAAATTAAGGATAGTGTTAAAACTAAAGAGGAGGCATATAAATTGGCTAGAAAAAGTAACAAACCTGAGGACTGGGAAAAATTTAGAATTCAACAGAGGAGGACTAAGGGTTTAATTCAGAGGGGGAAAATAGAGTACGAGAGGAAGCTTGCAGGGAACATAAAACCTGACTGTAAAAGCTTCTATAAATATGTGAAGAGAAAAAGATTAGTGAAGACAAATGTAGGTCCCTTGCAGTCGGATTCAGGTGAATTTATAATTGGGAACAA
The DNA here is from genome assembly GCF_044704955.1 of Pristiophorus japonicus. Lineage (NCBI taxonomy): Eukaryota > Metazoa > Chordata > Chondrichthyes > Pristiophoridae > Pristiophorus > Pristiophorus japonicus. The sequence goes on from NC_091986.1 coordinate 177,123,370, forward strand.
ATAAATGGCAGACCAATTGAACAAATACTTCGGTTCTGTCTTCACGAAGAAAGACACGAATAACCTTCCGAATGTACTAGGGGACAGTGGGTCTAGTGAGAAAGAGGAACTGAAGGTTATCCTTATTAGGCGGGAAATTGTGTTAGGGAAATTGATGGGATTAAAGGCTGATAAATCCCTGGGGCCTGATAGTCTGCATCCCAGAATACTTAAGGAAGGGGCCCTAGAAATAGTGGATGCATTGGTGATCATTTTCCAACAGTCTATCGATTCTGGATCAGTTCCTGTGGACTGGAGGGTAGCTAATGTAACACCACTTTTTAAAAAAGGAGGGAAGAGAGAAAACGGGTAATTATAGACCAGTTAGCCTGACATCAGTAGCGGGGGAAATGTTGGAATCAATCATTAAGGATGAAATAGCAGTGCATTTGGAAAGCAGTGACAGGATCGGTCCAAATCAGCATGGATTTATTAAAGGGAAATCATGCTTGACGAATCTTCTGGAATTTTTTGAGGATGTAACTAGCAGAGTGGACAAGGGAGAACCAGTGGATGTGGTGTATTTGGACTTTCAAAAGGCTTTTGACAAGGTCCCGCATAAGAGATTGGTGTGCAAAGTCAAAGCGCATAGTATTGGGGGTAATGTACTGACGTGGATAGAGAACTGGTTGGCAGACAGGAAGCAGAGAGTCGGGATAAACGGGTCCTTTTCAGAATGGCAGGCAGTGACTAGTGGAGTGCTGCAGGGCTCAGTACTGGGACCCCAGCTCTTTACAATATACATTAACAATTTGGATGAAGGAATTGAGTGTAATATCTCCAAGTTTGCAGATGACACTAAACTGGGTGGCAATGTGAGCTGTGAGGGGGACGCTAAGAGGCTGCAGGGTAACTTGGACAAGTTAGGTGAGTGGGCAAATGCATGGCAGATGCAGTATAATGTGTATAAATGTGAGGTTATCCATTTTGGGGGCAAAAACACAAAGGCAGAATATTATCTGAATGGCGACAGATTAGGAAACGGGGAGGTGCAACGAGACCTGGGTGTCATGGTTCATCAGTCATTGAAGGTTGGCATGCAGGTACAACAGGCGGTGAAGGTGGCAAATGGTATGTTGGCCTTCATAGCTAGAGGATTTGAGTATAGGAGCAGGGAGGTCTTACTGCAGTTGTACAGGGCCTTAGTGAGACCTCACCTGGAATATTGTGTTCAGTTTTGGTCTCTTAATCTGAGGAAGGACATTCTTGCTATTGAGGGAGTGCAGCGAAGGTTCACCAGATTAATTCCAGGGATTGCTGGACTGTCATATGAGGAGAGACTGGATCAACTGGGCCTTTATTCACTGGAGTTTAGAAGGATGAGAGGGGATCTCATAGAAATGTAAAAGATTCTGATGGGACTGGACAGGTTAGATGCAGGAAGAATGTTCCCGATGTTGGGAAGTCCAGAACCAGGGGACATAGTCTTAGGGTAAGGGGTAGGCCATTTAGGACTGAGATGAGGAGAAACTTCTTCACTCAGAGAGTTGTTAACCTGTGGAATTCTCTACCACAGAGAGTTGTTGATGCCAGTTCATTGGATATATTCAAGAGGGAGTTAGATATGGCCCTTACGGCTAAGGGGATCAAAGGGTCTGGAGAGAAAGCAGGAAAGGTGTACTGAGGGAATGATCAGCCATGATCGTATTGAATGGCGGTGCAGGCTGGAAGGGCTGAATGGCCTACTCCTGCACCTATTTTCTATGTTTCTATGTAAGGTTAAAACCATTATTAAGGGTCTGTCAACAAGCCAATAATTGCTTTAATTGGGTCGTCCTGCTTCTGCGGGTTGGGTCCAATCCAAGATCACAGACATGCCATTGGGAAAGGCGTACTGTGGTGGGATGACAGCTGGTTGCTGACCCGCTGTCAAAAAAAATCTAGTTTCCCACCTGACCCACCACCGATCCTGCCCAGTGACCAACAGGAAAATTCCGGCTTTAGCAAGAGGATGCTTTAACCTAACCTAATCTCCTTAAGTTTACAGAAAGTGCTCTTGGTTTCAGCTCTAAATGTTTAGAGTAGATTTTTTCCATCAGGCTGGCCAGTGGAGCAGGTGGTCTGGCTGGCTGATCCCTCATGTGACAGGCCTGGTTAATTCTGAGGGCTAAATGGGCATCCCAATGCAGCTTACCGGCTTTGAGCCAGTGCAGTATCAGGCAGCCGGGAGGATGACTCAGCCGGGAAAAAGGTCGGTCTGGGTAAAGGGCCTGCAATCACAGGGTGGGGTTGCCCAGCCCACATTATAGATGTAGCTATTTGCACTAGAAAAATGCTCATAGGCTCTCCATGAGAACATGACCTGATTGCTGATTGGTCCCCTTGGTGGATAAGCCATACCCAGAGGTTTCTCTGGAATGTGTAACTAGAAATCCCCCAACCCAAGTTCTGAGTGACTATGCAAAGTGTAATTCAAGTCATTCTGACTTCAGACCCCAGACAGGATAGAGCAAAGTTCCTTCCCCCCGCCTCAGTTCATGCCTCCACCCCAGCCAAAGTTCATGCCTCCCCCAACCAAAGTTCATGCCCCCCCCCCCCCAGCCTCAGTTCATGCCCCCACCAGCCTAAGTTCATGCACCCCCCCAGCCTCAGTTCATGCACCTCCCCCAGCCTCAGTTCATGCCCCCCCCGCAGCCTCAGCTCATGCCTCCCCCAACCAAAGTTCATGCCCCTACCAGCCTCAGTTCATTCCCCCACCAGCCTCAATTCATGCACCCCCACCAGCCTCAGTTCATGCACCCCCCCCAGCCTCAGTTCATGCACCCCCACCAGCCTCAGTTCATGCAACCCCACCAGCCTCAGTTCATGCCCCCACCAGCCTCAGTTCATGCGCCCCCCCCAGCCTCAGTTCATGCACCCACCCCCAGCCTCAGTTCATGCCCCCCCCCCGCAGCCTCAGCTCATGCCTCCCCCAGCCAAAGTTCCTTACCACCCCCCAGCCAAAGTTTATTGCTTTTTGAAAGCAAACCCAAAAGACCTAGTAGCTGCCAATTGTCACTGACCCAAATGACATGGAAATAATGTTAAAAATGTAATGAAATTTATTGACACAGCACTGATAAGACAATCAAGTGACATTGTACAAGTTACGTGGACAAAACTTTCAAAACATGATTAACACGGAGGGGTCAGGTCAGAAGGGTTGGGTCAACGCGATCCGAGGGGTCGGGTCAACGCGGTCCGAGGGGTCAGAAGATCAGCAGCACAGCAGCACAACTCCCAGCTCAGTCAAAACAACATGGTCTTTGCAGGGCCCCATTTCCGGTTCCAGTGCCGGGTTCGCGGAGTCTACGCATGCGCGATATGCAGGAGGCGGAGTCCAGCGCACGCATGTGCAAGTACCTAGTGCAAATAGTCACTTCGCCACATTATTCGTACAAAGACTGAGAAGCAGTCCTGTTCCTCCCTAATTAATAAAAATAATTATAAGACTTACCTTTTTTGGCCTCTTCTGCTCTACCACCAGGATTTATTGAGCGGAGTGTCCACAGCGTGCGGTCTACCAGTAGGCCATTAAATGGCATTAGGTCCCATGTACGTCATCGGACCCCAATTTGCATGAATTCACAAGACTCCTGGGCGCATTGGCCGCCCATGTAAACACCGGTCGGGAAATTAACGGTGAACAGGAAGCAAGGCGATAAGTCCACTCCCACAATTTTAACTCCACTACTGCACAGCTTCCAACGGGCGCGGAAGTTAAAATCAGCCCTTCGGTAAAGGTTATCAGTCATGGCCTTCAATGCTTTTACAGACCAGCAGCTTCTATGGTAGTCGTTTTTAAAACTTTTCTGGCATAGATTCCTTCCCCAGGCACACTCTCAGTGGCCCCCATCAAATATTGGCATATTCCCAGTGATCCCTTGAAAATATTGGCTTACTCTTGTTCTAACTTCCGAAAGACAGAGTCAACCACCCAAAAGAACAGTGCCATCATCACAGAACTCATTCTTTAATAGTATAAGATAAATAACATGCTAGTAAATGCAAAATATAGAATACAGAATTCCTAAAGCACTAAACTCGTAGCACATTACATGCCCAGCCCTAGTTGAATAGGATTCTGATTACTTCAAATACCTATGGACACCAGTTTGAAAGACTATTTTTTGCAATATACTTCAACTTCTCTGAACTGCTGAATTTGGTAAATTGTGCTCAACTATTTTCTGATTTCTGTTTTCTGATGTCAATTACCTCAATTCGATGCCTTATTTTTAGAGCAGTTCAGATGCAAACTTTAGAAGTTGCAAAAAAAGGTCAGACATTGAGCTTGCTCCATCAATTGGATTTATGCTGTAGATAAACTCTATTAGTTCCTATCTTATAAATCACTATTCGTTAAATCTCAACTCCAGCTCACTCCATCTGGCGAATTTTAATTATATCCTTTACACTTTCCCACCATATAAATCAGCTAACTTTGCTACTGAAAAACAAAACTGGCTCAACATTCATTCCATTTTATTCTGTGAACCAAGTGAGAAATTCTTAAATCTTATGTTGCAGAAACCAGATCACCAAGCTTTTACTTTATTTACTCTACTCATTATTTTCTGAAACATAAAACGTATGTGCTATCATCCTTTACTTCCTAAAAATGAAGATGATGGATAAATTGTGCAAAATATTAAAAATTAAAGCTAAAGTTTCCTCACTTAAGAAATCAGGAGCTATTTTTGGGCTGATGAGCTGGACAGCTTACTGATGATATCAAATAGTTGTGTTTTCCAGGTCAGCTATTTTTCAAAATCAGACATCAAGCACGAATCATCACATGCAAATTTTCTGCTGATGGTATTCAGGCCTTTCATGTCGGAAAGGTGGAATACCTCTGAGAGAAAGGGAATGAAAGAAAGTCTGCCGAACCGCTGAAATATAGGCAGGATTTTAAAAGACTCTCCAGTTGCTGTGATTTGATCTACTTGGCGTCCTGTCACATTGAAGATGAGACTCCAGCCATATATTGTAAGATATGTTTTAAAATACTGAAATTTACATTTTTGAAGGCTGGTTTGAATTCATTACCATTGTTCCAATTCTAATATCAGAAAATTTGGAGCAAGCAGCAACTGCTGCTGACCTGCATTTGTGGGTTATCAAATTAAGACCAGATGTCATCATTTGATATGGAGCAGTAAGACTAGTACTGACCCAAAATAAGCCCCAATAGGTTAAAAACACATCAGATGCAATACAAACAGCTGTAGGTGGAAGGGGATGAGGCACTGCCCCCATAGTTAGGCAAACTAGAAACAAATGTTGAAAACTGCTAATGTATATAGATGCTAAAAGGTACGTGGTTTTCTTTTCCTTTCGTTAATTCTGCTGCCTGCCGATGATGGCAAAAGATTTTAGCAGGAGGTAATGTAACACCTTGTCATTGCATGCATGCTGCATCAGCATCATTTGCCTTGTAAAGGTCAGACAGAGGTTATACCCCTTGCAAGGCAAAGAGGAAACTCCTGGAAAAATTTGGAAACCCACCAAAAACAGGTCTTCACCGTTTTGGTGGGGATCCCGCCAGTCTTCCGCCAGAGCTACGGTGGGAGATCAGAGGAACTCCTGTAGAATTTTGGCTCGAGGGATGTATGAGGGTATCCCTGATAGCTCAGGAATTGATACCGAGATACAGACCAGGAAAGTCCTCGGTTGAGCACTAGTACTTTCTGAGATAGCTGAGCTAAGCCAAGTTAGTATTGCGGGCTCTACTCTTCACCTTGGCATTCCCAGGTTAGGAAAAGAATCAATAAAACTTCCCTGCCTCTAATTGCTAGCCAGAAACCCCTGCTGTAAGGTGGAAATCGGGTGAGGGCAGGGCAAGGCTTGGTTTCAAAACATAATATCACCTTATTATCTACACTTACACATAAAGGAGGAGAAATTCGGTTGCGCCTCTGCTGTGGCATTAATCTACACGGAGCAGTACTTTTAGCACCTTGAAAGTTTGTGCAACCCACCCAGAAATTCATCAGAATCGGTCGAAGAGCTGACAGGAGCGATAAATCAACTGCTGCACATCAGAGCTGGGGGGGGGGGGGGCGATAACAAAAATTTGGTCGGTACATTTTGCAGACCTATTGCGCATGCGCGGAACTCCACATCAGATCCCGGGAAAAGCCAAGTCTTAAAGGCGCAACATAGTAATGCCCCCATTAAAGTTTTCAAAATCACTTGATTTCAACCTATTCTGTTATGTATGTCTGCCGCTGCAAACACGGAAGCTCATGCACTGTGCTCTGTGTAAACGTTGCACTGACTGTGACCTCCGAGGGAAGCGCTCCCTCATCCCTTTAAGTAGCCACCAGTTAACGACTCCAAGCCTATACCGACTTTTTTTTTCCAGACGTTGTTATTGGCAGGCGCTCAATGAGGCGCACACACCGAATTTACCGACTGGGGCCCAAGTGTGCACATTGCACCAAGAATACGCCATGATCAGAGTGATCGTCAGCAACCAGGCGCTAATGGTTTGCACCCCTGGTGAGCCTCTAATGAATTTTCCGTCGGGGCGCTAAAAGCTGCGCGCCCGGTCACTAAGCTCTAATGCTCGCATTAACACCCCCTCTGACCGCTAACTGAGGCTATAGACAACCGAAAGCCCAGACCAAAGAATAGTCACTTGGGCAAGGTGATTATATGAAAGGGACATCAGTTCCTGTAAAATTCTGTGCCAGAATGAGTAAATACCTTTGGGTGGGGGCAAATTGAGAAAAACAAATCAAGTGTAGCAGCATGATTTATGTTTCATGGCAAATTTATTGTGTATCAAGACATGAAAAATATTTCAAATAATGGGGATTTAAAAAATATTGCTGAAAACATCATGAACAGACTTAGTAGGCACATAGTTATTTAAAGGAACAATAAGTACAGCTTATGAGTTAGGACTTGAAAATGAAGTCACACTTTTCAGTTAGCTGAATGAATTGTGACTGTATCTTGTGCAAAGAAATAATTGTGCCATTGAACAACAGCTATATGTGTCATTAATAAATACCATTAAACAAATACAATTTTCCTTTCCTCCATTTTTTTTTTACACACAGCTCATTTTTTTTTCTCTTTCACATGGCAGCTGGCAATGATTCTGCCATTCACACCCCTCTAGACTCATCTTTTGTTTCTTAACTTGTGCCATTACCATCTAATTTTTACCCAGCATTCCTTTTGTCTCTTAAATCTCTTCTACCTTTCACCCTAGCACAGACCTTCCCTTTTGTTCTTTCCTCCCCTCCCCCTTTCACTACCCCTGCATTTCCTTATGAATCTATTACATCTCGAACTTTTCCAGTTCTGACAAAGGGTCACAGACCTGAAACGTTAACTCTGTTTCTCGCCACAGATGCTGCTGGACATGCTAAGATTTCCAGGATTTTCTGTTTTTATGAAACAAATAACTCTGGTTCTTTCTGTCTACCTTCTCCCTTCTGCATTCCTTTGGATGAGTAATGTTTTTTGGAGATACAGTTATTATGCACAGCTACTGCCACAATCTTGGACTTGTGCTCTGTTTTTCTGACAATATAACCTAGCATTTTGTTTATTTTATTAAAGCTTCAGTATATATGCCAAAAGAAACTTACCATTTTCATCCAGTGAGAAGTCATCCTGTGCATAGCGGAACTTCTCAGGACCACAGGCAACAAAAATGTCATCATCACCAAAAAAATCCTGAAGGCACATCACCTGTAGAGTAAAGAAGAATAAATAAGTCAGGTAGATTCTATCATAACCGTACAGACAACAGACATGTATATAGAAACCTCTCGAGTTTCCTTCCCATTGATTTCAATGTAAAGGAAAATCAGGCTGTTGCTATAATGGGCGGCCAATCCACACCAGTTGTTTTATGCTTGGGTAGCAAGTTGAATATCTACCCCATTGCGGTTTCTAGATTTTATTTCATTTTCTGTGCATTTGAATTTTTGGGTTGCTAACTCTTATCTTTCACCATCACAGCTACAAAACTTCACTAAAAACAGAATGTTAGATTTCTCTACTGCACCATACACAATGCAAATCCCTAAACAAGAGACACAGATTCCACTCAGCATAAGTGTGCAATCTGTAAGAGTCCCCAGCCTATGCCAGATAGCCTTTATGTTTATTTTTTTAAAGAAATGCAATAAAAACAGCTATTACTGATTTATTTTTATTACTTTTTTTCCTAATTATCAGGAACAATATTCCCCTGCCAATATGTGCATTCTTCCAGTATTTTTAACATTCAATATATCAGCAGAGGAAGCTGTGGTTGCTATACTAAATATACATTAAACATCATTCTCAGGGAGATTTCATTATTTTGCCATCAGTGGCACTACACATGGTTTTAAAATATTGAAAACCTACATTCAAAAGAAGGTAACTACATGTAGGTAGTTTTAATGAAGGGTCTATGCCTGAAACATTAACTCATCTGCTTTCTCCACAGACACTGACTCACCTGCTGACTGTTTCCAGCATTTTCTGTTTTGCTTTCAGATTTGCAATGGTTTTTTGCCTTTTGTTTGGGTGGGTTATATTGTTTTTTATTACATTTTTAATTCATTCCAGGATATGGTCATCACTGGCAAGGTCAGCATTTATTGCCAATCCTTAATTGCCCTAGAGATGATGATGCTGAGCCACCTTCTTGAACCGCTGCAGTCCTTGTGGTGAAGGTACTCCCAGAGTGCTGTTAGGGAGGAAGTTCCAGGATTTTGACCTAGCGACAATGACAGAACGGCGATATATTTCCAAGTCAGGATGATGCTTAACTTGGAGGGGAATTTGTAAGTGATGGTGTTCCCATGCACCTACAGACCTGTCCTTCTAGGTAGTAGAGGTCGCGGGTTTGGGAGGTGCTACCAAAAAAGCCGTGGCAAGTTGCAATGCATCGTATAGACGGTAGCCACGGTGCGCCGGTGATGGAGGGAGTGAATGTTGAAGGTGGTGGATGGGGTGCCAATCAAGCGGGCTGCTTTGTCCTGGATGGTGTCGAACCTCTTGAGGATTGTTGGAGCAGCACTCATCCCAACAAGTGGAGAGTATTCCATCACACTCCTGACTTGTGCCTTGAAAATGGTGGAAAAAATCTGCGCAGTCAGGATGTGGGATACTTTCCGCAGAATACCCAGCCTCTGACCCTCTCTTGTTGCCACAGTATTAATGTGCCGTTCAGTTAAGTATCTGGTCAATGGTGACCCCCAGGATATCGATGGTGGAAAATTCAGTGATGGTAATGCCGTTGAATATCAAGGGTAGGTAGTTCGACTCTCGCTTGTTGGGGATGGTCATTGTCTGGTACTTGTGTGGCACGAATGTTACTTGCCACTTATCAGCCCAAGCCTGAATGTCGTCCAGGTCTTGCTGCATGCGGGCGTGGACTGCTTCATTTTCTGAGGAGTTGCGAATGGAACTGAACACTGTGCAATCATCTGCGAACATCCCCACTTCTGGCCTTATGTTGGAGGGAAGGTCATTGACGATCACTGCCCTAAGGAACTCCTGCAGCGATGTCCTGGGGCCGAGATGCTTGACCTCCAACTACCACAACATAAGAACCTAAAAAATAGAATCAGGAGTAGACCATACAGCCCCTCGAATCTGTTCCGCCATTCAACACTATCATGGCTGATCCGATCATGGACTCAGGTCCACTTCCCTGCCCGCTCTCGATAATCCCTTATTCCCTTATCGTTTAAGAAACTGTCTATATCTGTCTTAAAGTAAATGTCCCAGCTTCCACAGCTCTCTGAGGCAGCGAATTCCACAGATCCACAATCCTCTGAGAGAAGAAATTTCTCCTCATCTCAGTTTCAAATGGGCGGCCCCTTATTCTAAGACCATGCCGACTAGTTCTCGTCTCCCCTATCAGTGGAAACAACCTCTCTGCATCCACCTTGTCAAGCCTCCTCATAATCTTATACGTTTCGATAAGATCACCTCTCATTTTTCTGAATTCCAATGCGTAGATGCCCAACCTACTCAACCTTTCCTCATAAGTCATCTCCGGAATCAACCTTGTGATCCTTCTCTGAACTGCCTCCAAAGCAAGTATATAGAAACATAGAAACATAGAAACATAGAAAATAGGTGCAGGAGTAGGCCATTCGGCCCTTCTAGCCTGCACCGCCATTCAATGAGTTCATGGCTGAACATGCAACTTCAGTACCCCATTCCTGCTTTCTCACCATACCCCTTGATTCCCCTAGTAGTAAGGACTTCATCTAACTCCTTTTTGAATATATTTAGTGAATTGGCCTCAACAACTTTCTGTGGTAGAGAATTCCACAGGTTCACCACTCTCTGGGTGAAGAAATTCCTCCTCATCTCGGTCCTAAATGGCTTCCCCCTTATCCTTAGACTGTGTCCCCTGGTTCTGGACTTCCCCAACATTGGGAACATTCTTCCTGCATCTAACCTGTCTAACCCCGTCAGAATTTTAAACGTTTCTATGAGGTCCCCTCTCATTCTTCTGAACTCCAGTGAATACAAGCCCAGTTGATCCAGTCATTCTTGATAGGTCAGTCCCGCCATCCCGGGAATCAGTCTGGTGAACCTTCGCTGCACTCCCTCAATAGCAAGAATGTCCTTCCTCAGGTTAGGAGACCAAAACTGTACACAATACTCCAGGTGTGGCCTCACCAAGGCCCTGTACAATTGTAGCAACACCTCCCTGCCCTTGTACTCAAATCCCCTCGCTATGAAGGCCAACATGCTATTTGCTTTCTTAACCGCCTGCTGTACCTGCATGCCAACCTTCAATGACTGATGTACCATGACACCCAGGTCTCTTTGCACCTGCCCTTTTCCTAATCTGTCACCATTCAGATAATAGTCTGTCTCTCTGTTTTTACCACCAAAGTGGATAACCTCACATTTATCCACATTATACTTCATCTGCCATGCATTTGCCCACTCACCTAACCTATCCAAGTCGCTCTGCAGCCTCATAGAATCCTCCTTGCAGCTCACACTGCCACCCAACTTAGTGTCATCCGTAAATTTGGAGATACTACATTTAATCCCCTCGTCTAAATCATTAATGTACAGTGTAAACAGCTGGGGCCCCAGCACAGAACCTTGCGGTACCCCACTAGTCACTGCCTGCCATTCTGAAAAGTCCCCATTTACTCCTACTCTTTGCTTCCTGTCTGACAACCAGTTCTCAATCCATGTCAGCACACTACCCCCAATCCCATGTGCTTTTGTAAATATGGAAACCAAAACTCCACGCAGTATTCCAGGTGTGGCCTCACCAATACCCTGTACAACTGCAGCAAGAGTTCCCTGCTTTTATACTCCATCCCCTTTGCAATAAAAGCCAAGATTCCATTGGCCTTCCTGATCACTTGCTGTACCTGCATACTAACCTTGTGTTTCATGCACAAGTACCCCCAGATCCCGCTGTACTGCAGCACTTTGCAATCTTTCTCCATTTAAATAATACTTGCTCTTTGATTTTTTTCTGCCAAATTGCATGACCTCACACTTTCCAACATTATGGCCCCAAGTTTCCACACGATAAAAAACGGGTGCCACTCCGAGCTGGGCGCCCGTTTTTCGCGCCGTAAACGGCGCCGGAAACAAAACGCGCGATTCTGGAGCACCCTGCAGCTCCATGTCTGCTTGGCGCGGCGCCCGGGGGGAGGAGCCTACCATTCGCGCCGATTTTGTAAGTGGGAGGGGGCGGGTACTATTTAAATTAGTTTTTTTCCTGCCGGCAACCCTGCGCGTGCGCGTTGGAGCGTTCGCGCACGCGCAGTGTGAAGGAAACATTGGCACTTGGCCATTTTTGTAGTTCTTTGTAGCTGTTTAATTTTTGAACATTTTTTAATAAAAGCACATTGCCATCAGCACATCAGCACTGAGGCTTCTTGCAGCAGTGAGAAGGCTGCAGGAAGCCTCAGAAAGTTGAGGCCGTCGTTTCCCGACGGCCTCCCCCCCTCTGCCGTCGGGAAATGGCTGCTGAACTTGTGAGGCTTCCTGCAGCCTTCTCACTGTCTCTGTCTCCTCCCCCCCCCCCCCCCCCGCCGTCGGGAACGGCTTCCTCCTCCCCCCTCCCCCCTCCCCCCCCGCTGCGGGAACGAACGGCTGCCTCCTTCCGCGCCTCCCCCCCCGCGGGAACGAACGGCTGCCTCAACTTGTGAGGCTTCCTGCAGCATTCTCCCTGGCTGAAGCACTTTCACACAGGTAGGAAGATGGTTTATTTAATCTTTTCTTGGCTTATAAATTTTTATTCAGGTTGGATTGATTTGTATAATATTTGTATAAGTATAAATAAGGATTTATTATAGAATTTAATGACTTCCCTTCCCCCCCCTCCTCGTTCTGGACGCCTAATTTGTAACCTGCGCCTGATTTTTTCATGTGTAGACAAGGTTTTTTCAGTTCTACAAAAATCTTCACTTGCTCCATTCTAAGTTAGTTTGGAGTACGTTTTCACTGTGGAAACTTTGAAATCAGGCGTCAGTGGCCGGACATGCCCCCTTTTGAAGAAAAAATTCTGTTCCAAAGTGAAACTGTTCTAACTGACTAGAACTGCAGAAAAAAAAATGTGGAGAATTGCGATTTCTAAGATAGTCCATTCTCCACCAGTTGCTCCTAAAAATCAGGCGCAAATCATGTGGAAACTTGGGCCCTATATTCCATCTGCCAAATTTTTGCCCATTCACTTAGCCTGTCTATGTCCTTTTGCAGATTTTGTGTGTCCTCCTCACACATTGCTTTTCCTCCCATCTTTGTATCATCAGCAAACTTGGCTATGTTACACTCAGTCCCTTCTTCCAAGTCGTTAATATAGATTGCAAATAGTTGGGGTCCCAGCACTGATCCCTGCGGCACTCCACTGGTTACTGATTGCCAACCCGAGAATGAACCATTTATCCTGACTCCCTTTTCTGTTCGTTAGCCAATCCTCTATCCATGCTAATATATTAACCCCAACCCCGTGAACTTTTATCTTGTGCAGTAACCATCTTCCTTTGTACTAGATATGACTCCAGCCACTGGGGAGTTTGCCCCCGATTCCCATTGACTTCAATTTTACGAGAGCTCCTTGATGCCACACTTGGTCAAATGCTGCCTTGTTGTTTAGGGCAGTGACTCTCATCTCACCTCTGGAATTCAGCACTTTTGTCCATGTTTGGACCAAGGCTGTACTAAGGTCTGGAGCCAAGTGGTCCTGGCAGAAACCAAACTGAGTATCGGTGAGCAGGTTATTGGTAAGTTCCGCTTGATAGCTCTGTCTATGGCACCTTCCATCACTTTGCTGATGATTGAGAGTAGACTGATGGGGCAGTAATTAACTGGATTGGATTTGTCCTGCTTTTTGTGGACACGGCATACCTGGGCAGTTTTTCAGATTGTTGGGTAGAAGCCAGTGTTGCAGCTGTACTGGAACAGTTTGGCTTGAGGTACGGCTAGTTTTGGAGCACAAGTCATCAGCACGAAAGCCGGGATGTTGTCGGGGCCCATAGCCATTTCTTTGTCATGTGAAGTGAATCGAATTGGCTGAAGACTGGCTTCTGTGGTGGTGGGGACCTCAGAAGGAGGCCGATTGGAATTATCCACTCGGCACTTCTGGCTGAAAATGATTGGAAATGTTTCAGCCTTATCTTTTGCACTCGCCTGCTGGGCTCTGTCATCAGTGAGGATGGGGATATTCATGGAGCTTCCTCCTCCTGTTAATTGTTTAATTGTCCACCACCATTCACGTCTGGATGAGGCAAGGCTGCAGAGCTTTGATCTGATCCGTTGATTGTGGTATCGCTTAGCTCCATCTATAGCATGCTGCTTCCTCTGTTTTGCATGCATGTTGTCCTGTGTATCCGCTTCCCCAGTTTGGCACCTCATTTTTAGGTATGCCTGGTGCTGCTCTTAGCATGCTCTTCTGCACTCTTCATTGAACCAGGGTTGGTGCCCTGGCTTGATGGTAATGGTAGCCTGGGCCAGGTGGTTACAGATTCTGGTGAAATATAATTCTGCTGATGGCCCACAGCGCCTCATGGATACCCAGTTTTGAGCTGCTAGATCTGTTCTGAATCTATCCCATTTCGCATGGTGGTAGTGCCACACCACACAATGGAGGTTGTCTTCAGTGTGAAGACGGGACTTTGCCTGCACAAGGATTGTGCGGTGATCACTGCTACCAATGTTGTCATGGACAGTTGCATTTGCAATAAGTAAATTGGTGAGGACGAGGTCAAGTAGTTTTTTTCCCTCGTGTTGGTTCTCTCACCACCTGCCGCAGGTCCAGTCTGGCAGCTATGTCCTTCAGGATTCGGCCAGCTCGGTCAGTAGTCGTGCTATCAAGCCACTCTTGGTGATGGACATTGAAGGCCCCCACCGATAGTACATTCTGTGCCCTTGCTACCTTCAATGCTTCTTTCAAGTGATGTTCAACATGGAGGTGTACTGATTCAACAGCTGATGGAGGGTGTTAAGTGGTAGTCAGCAGGGAGTTTTCTTGCCCATGCTTGACAGGAAGCCATGAGACTTCATGGGGTCTGGAATCAATGTTGAGGACTCCCAGGACCACTCCCTCCCAACTGTATACCACTGTGCTGCCACCTTAGGTGGTTCTGTCATAGAAACATAGAAAAGAGGTGCAGGAATAGGCCATTCGGTCCTTCGAGCCTGCACCACCATTCAATACGATCATGGCTGATCATTCACCTCATCCTGCCAGTGGAACAGATCATACCCAGTGATAGTGATGGTGGAGTCTGGGACATTGGCAGAAAGGTATGATTCTGTAAGTGTGACTATGTCAGGCTGTTGCTTGACCAATGTCAGCTATGGCTCAATGGGTCGCACATTTGCCTCTGAGTCAGAAAATTGTGGCTTCAAGTCCCATTCCAGGGACTTGAGCACATTAACTAGGCTGACACTCCAGTGCAGTGCTGAGGGAGTGTTGCATTGTCGGAGATGCTGTCTTTCAGATGAGACATTCAACTGAGGCCCTATCTGCTCTCTCAGGTGGATGTAAAAGATCCCATGGCACTATCTCGAAGAACAGGGGAGTTATCTCCGCGTTTCCCACATTACAACAGTGACTACACTCCAACAGTATTTCATTGGCTGTAAAGTGTTTTGAGATGTCCGGTGGTCATGAAAGGTGCTACATAAATAAAAGTCTTTCTTTACTAGTTTGTGGGACACCTCTCCCAATTTTAGCACAAGTCCCCAGATGTTAGTGAGGAGAACTTTGCAGGATCAACTGGGCTGGGTGTGCCGTCTTTGTATCTGAAGCAGGTGCCGAGGTCGACGCCGGGTGGTCCATCCGGTTTTATTCTTATTATTGCTTATTTTCAGGTGTGAACTTAAGACTCCCAGACACTCAATATTGATAGACCATTCAACTGTGATTGTATCATAGCTAATGTTGATCCTGTCCTCATCAGATATCTAGACATCCACACTTTCCAGCAGAGCTCATCGGATAGTGATCAGGAGAAGGAACTCTCACTTAGCTGGGTGACACTTCTTCTTAGACGGTCCCTCGTATCGAGGATGGCTTGCTTCCACACCAAAAAGCGATGAGTTCACAGGTGTTTCAATGAAGGAGCTGATATTCCAGGTCCCGAATTACATGTTGAAGGTGGGAGATACCGGTGTGTGGATTTTTTTTAAACATGTGGTGGCCGTTGCACACCAGCCACCACACGGGCTTGACAGAGCTAGGTCTTGGTCCAGTGTCAAGGATTAACCAAGACAACTGGAGACCAGCTCTGCTGCACGGACCGAGTGTGCACACATCGCAGTGTGGGCTGGCCTGTGCTGCCCCAGGGCCCTCGTCTCAGCTAGGCGCCAATCACATCGCTCTGCAATCTCTCGCCGCTCCTGCTGTACCTGCCCACGCTCCAATCAGCAATCTGGATTATGGTGACGTCCAATCCAGTCGCCCTCCTCCAAGACGTCCTTTTCCTGCACCAGTTCGCGCTGCTCCCTGAAGTGGTATGCGGTCAGGCTGGTTCCAGGGCCGCTCGCTGCTTGCCTGTTATGCTTTCCGCTGGTGTTCTCACACAGATCAAGGCCGCCATGCTGGTTCCAGGACACTAAGACAATTATGTCACACTGCTGCCCTGCTTGAGATCAATTAACCTGTGTCTTTTTTTTACAGTTTCTACTAGATTATACTTTATGAAAGAGACCAATCTTACTAACACCAAAGATATGGAGCAAGTGTGCAGTAAGGAGTTCCCCTTTACTGACATTACTCCAGCATGTTAGTTTACTAATGAGAAGTGAAATACAGAGGGCCCCCTAACATGGATAATGCTGAAAATTAAAACTAACCCAAGTAGGTATCTATTTGAGTTGGTAAGATATTGGAATGCACCATTTGAAAGGGTGGTGGAAGCTGATTTAATAACAACTTTGAAAAAGGAATTGGTATATATTTGAAAAGGAAAAAAATTGCAAGGCTATGGGAAAAGAGCATGGGAGTGGTACTAATTGGTTAGCTCTTTCAAAGACCCAGCACAAGTATGATGGGCTGAATGGCCTCCTTCTGTGCTGCATGATTCATGAATCTATGATACTTCGAAGTAGTTATCATTGATTTTAGTTAACCACAGAGCTACGCTCTTGTTTAAAGTTTTTAGTGACATTGCACCATTCTTAGTGTAACATGATGTAAACAATGGCTCAAAAATTCCTGTAACTGGTCAACGAATGACACCTGCCGTTAGTTAGATTTGCCCTTCCTCTCTGATATTTTGTGCGGCAAGTTGCTGGAAGTGAGAGATGGAAATGGCGTGGTGCCCTCTACAGGGCATCTGTGATCTGAGTGAACAGGCATCTGGGTATCTCTTTAACCAGATTGAAGGATTGTGAAATAAACAGAAGGTCTGAACAAGGAAAAGTAAGTGAGAATGGTGAATTCAATGTCAAATTACGTACAGAGAGAGAAATAAAGAGAGGGAAAGAAAGATTGGATTAAGAGAGGGAGAAAAAAAAGAGACAATTAAAACGTAAAAATAAATATTGAATTTTTAAAATAATCTCCGACAACAATTAAAACCTGAAGGAATGAGACTCCATACTTGTAACAGTTACGTTTTTTTGAGTTTTTCCCCTTACCTTCCCTTATTAAGCACTCACTGCTTACCATGGCTGCTGCTTTTGCTTCACTGCTTTGGTTGGATGAACCATTGGAGGAAGAGCAGCAGCAGCAGTAACAGCAGCCTTTCTACTTAAGGGCCCAAAAATTGCTGTTAACGTAACGGTGAGGCGAATAGCACTTGCCTTTATTGAAGTGCAAATGCCACAGCAACTCCAGAAAGTGGTTTTAGATATTAAAGTTATTTTCATATGTACTCTAAAGGATACATCTGCAAATAACTTTACATTTGGCTCAGTGGTAGCACTCT
This sequence comes from Pristiophorus japonicus, assembly GCF_044704955.1. Taxonomy (NCBI): domain Eukaryota; kingdom Metazoa; phylum Chordata; class Chondrichthyes; family Pristiophoridae; genus Pristiophorus; species Pristiophorus japonicus. The sequence goes on from NC_091986.1 coordinate 177,140,772, forward strand.
TGACTCTGAGTCAAAAGGCCGTAGGTTTAATATCCACTCCAGAGACAAGCACATAATCCAAGTTGACACTTTAGGGACTATTTTAACTCAACCCGCCCAGCGGGAAAGGGTCGGATGAGCGATTAAAACTGCTAAAAATGACTTACTGCTTCATTCCCGTCAGAAATCCACCAACCGCCACTTTTACTGTGATGATTCAGGTCGTGAACGCAGCCTGCCGGAAAGAAGCAGGTGCCTCTTGAATAAAAGCAAAAAGTGGCCCAATGATGTAATTTGGACCCCGCCCAGAAGCCTGGTCTCGTGGCAAATACGCTCACTTTTAGTTTCACAAACTGACTGAGATGAATGGGAGATCATTCAAAGGTACCTTCAACACTTAGGTCATTAGGATCTGTGTGCAATTGTAAGTTGTGTATTTCCAAACCAGTTTTGTGCTTCCAATTTGCTTCTTTGAGTCTTTCCCCTTACCTTCCCTTATTAAGCACTTACTGGCTGCTGTTTTTGCTTAACTTCTTTGGTTGGATGAACCGCTGGAGGAAGAGGAGCAGCAGCAGCAGCCTGAAGAACAAGGACAAGCATCAGCTGTACCTCTTAGAAGACAGATGAGGGAAGCTTGCTCGTAGAAAGCCTTACCCAGCGACAGTGTCTATAGGCCAAGAGTTACTTTTCGGAGTAGAAGTGCAGGAGGACGCCACACTGACCTACGATGCCTGATCCAAAAGGACCTGCTGTCAGCTGGGCCCGGGGACTATTGCCCTGTGTTATTGATAGAGATGGGGAAACAAAGAGCTATGCTTACCCTTGCTACTCGTGTGAGATTATTGAAGTGCTTACTACATTGGATCTAGGTCCTGGGGATGATGCTCCTACAGCTAACAATTTCAGCTACTTCTCTTCCTGCCTGATGGTGAATTTCCACTTTAAATGGGCTCTGGCTGACCGACCGAAGATAGCGGCTCAGTAAATCAGATGGGAAATGAGGCGTTAAATAACCCAGCTCTATTTCCTCCACCAGCCTGTCCTCGCCGCATAGCACTGCCCCCCAGACATAGAAACATAGAAAATAGGTGCAGGAGCAGGCCATTCAGCCCTTCTAGCCTGCACTGCCATTCAATGAGTTCATGGCTGAACATGAAACTTCAGTACCCCCTTCCTGCTTTCTCACCATAACCCTTGATCCCCCGAGTAGTAAGGACTTCATCTAACTCCCTTTTGAATATATTTAGTGAATTGGCCTCAACTACTTTCTGTGGTAGAGAATTCCACAGGTTCACCACTCTCTGGGTGAAGAAGTTTCTCCTCATCTCGGTCCTAAATGGCTTACCCCTTATCCTCAGACTGTGACCCCTGGTTCTGGACTTCCCCAACATTGGGAACATTCTTCCTGCATCTAACCTGTCTAAACCCGTCAGAATTTTAAACGTTTCTATGAGGTCCCCTCTCATTCTTCTGAACTCCAGTGAATACAAGCCCAGTTGATCCAGTCTTTCTTGATAGGTCAGTTCCGCCATCCCGGGAATCAGTCTGGTGAATCTTCGCTGCACTCCCTCAATAGCAAGAATGTCCTTCCTCAAGTTAGGAGACCAAAACTGTACACAATACTCCAGGTGTGGCCTCACCAAGGCCCTGTACAACTGTAGCAACACCTCCCTGCCCCTGTATTCAAATCCCCTCGCTATGAAGGCCAACATGCCATTTGCTTTCTTAACCGCCTGCTGTACCTGCATGCTAACCTTCAATGACTGATGTACCATGACACCCAGGTCTCGTTGCACCTTCCCTTTTCCTAATCTGTCACCATTCAGATAATAGTCTGTCTCTCTGTTTTTACCACCAAAGTGGATAACCTCACATTTATCCACATTATACTTCATCTGCCATGCATTTGCCCACTCACCTAACCTATCCAAGTCACTCTGCAGCCTAATAGCATCCTCCTCGCAGCTCACACTGCCACCCAACTTAGTGTCATCCGCAAATTTGGAGATACTGCATTTAATCCCCTTGTCTAAATCATTAATGTACAATGTAAACAGCTGGGGCCCCAGCACAGAACCTTGCGGCACCCCACTAGTCACTGCCTGCCATTCTGAAAAGTACCCGTTTACTCCTACTCTTTGCTTCCTGTCTGACAACCAGTTCTCAATCCACGTCAACACACTACCCCCAATCCCATGTGCTTTAACTTTGCACATTAATCTCTTGTGTGGGACCTTGTCGAAAGCCTTCTGAAAGTCCAAATATACCACATCAACTGATTCTCCTTTGTCCACTTTACTGGAAACATCCTCAAAAAATTCCAGAAGATTTGTCAAGCATGATTTCCCTTTCACAAATCCATGCTGACTTGGACCTATCATGTCACCATTTTCCAGATGCACTGCTATGACATCCTTAATAATTGATTCCATCATTTTACCCACTACTGAGGTCAGGCTGACCGGTCTATAATTCCCTGTTTTCTCTCTCCCTCCTTTTTTAAAAAAGTGGGGTTACATTGGCTACCCTCCACTCCATAGGAACTGATCCAGAGTCAATGGAATGTTGGAAAATGACTGTCAATGCATCCGCTATTTCCAAGGCCACCTCCTTAAGTACTCTGGGATGCAGTCCATCAGGCCCTGGGGATTTATCGGCCTTCAATCCCATCAATTTCCCCAACACAATTTCCCGACTAATAAAGATTTCCCTCAGTTCCCCCTCCTTACTAGACCCTCTGACCCCTTTTATATCCGGAAGGTTGTTTGTATCCTCCTTAGTGAATACCGAACCAAAGTACTTGTTCAATTGGTCTGCCATTTCTTTGTTCCCCGTTATGACTTCCCCTGATTCTGACTGCAGGGGACCTACGTTTGTCTTTACTAACCTTTTTCTCTTTACATACCTATAGAAACTTTTGCAATCCACCTTAATGTTCCCTGCAAGCTTCTTCTCGTACTCCATTTTCCCTGCCCTAATCAAACCCTTTGTCCTCCTCTGCTGAGTTCTAAATTTCTCCCAGTCCCCAGGTTCGCTGCTATTTCTGGCCAATTTGTATGCCACTTCCTTGGCTTTAATACTATCCCTGATTTCCCTTGATAGCCACGGTTGAGCCACCTTCCCTTTTTTATTTTTATGCCAGACAGGAATGTACAATTGTTGTAATTCATCCATGCGGTCTCTAAATGTCTGCCATTGCCCATCCACAGTCAACCCCCAAAGTATCATTCGCCAATCTATCCTAGCCAATTCACGCCTCATACCTTCAAAGTTACCCTTCTTTAAGTTCTGGACCATGGTCTCTGAATTTACTGTTTCATTCTCCATCCTAATGCAGAATTCCACCATATTATGGTCACTCTTCCCCAAGGGGCCTCGCACAATGGGATTGCTAATTAATCCTCTCTCATTACACAACACCCAGTCTAAGATGGCCTCCCCCCGAGTTGGTTCCTCAACATATTGGTCTAGAAAACCATCCCTTATGCACTCCAGGAAATCCTCCTCCACCGTATTGCTTCCAGTTTGGCTAGCCCAATCTATGTGCATATTAAAGTCACCCATTATAACTGCTACACCTTTATTGCATGCACCCCTAATTTCCTGTTTGATGCCCTCCCCAACATCCCTATTACTGTTTGGAGGTCTGTACACAACTCCTACTAACGTTTTTTGCCCTTTGGTGTTCTGCAGCTCTACCCATATAGATTCCACATCATCCAAGCTAATGTCCTTCCGAACTATTGCATTAATCTCCTCTTTAAACAACAATGCTACCCCACCTCCTTTTCCTTTTATTCTATCCTTCCTGAATGTTGAATACCCCTGAATGTTGAGTTCCCAGCCTTGGTCACCCTGGAGCCACGTCTCCGTAATCCCAATCACATCATATTTATTAACATCTATTTGCACAATTAATTCATCCACTTTATTGCGGATACTCCTTGCATTAAGACACAAAGCCTTCAGGCTTGTTTTTTTAACACTCTTTGTCCTTTTAGAATTTTGCTGTACAGTGGCCCTTTTTGTTCTTTGCCTTGGGTTTCTCCGCCCTCCACTTTTCTTCATCTCCTTTCTGTCTTTTGCTTTTGCCTCCTTTTTGTTTCCCTCTGTCTCCCTGCATTGGTTCCCATCCCCCTGCCATATTAGTTTAAATCCTCCCCAACAGCACTAGCAAACACTCCCCCTAGGACATTGGTTCCGGTCCTGCCCAGGTGCAGGTCAAGATCCACGGCGCGGCCCTGGACAACGTGGACCACTTCCCTTATCTCAGGAGCCTATCAACAAGAGCAGACATTGATGACAAGATCCAACACCGCCTCCAGTGCAGTCTTCCGCTGTCTGTGGAAAAGTGTGCTTGAAGACCAGGCCCTCAAAACTGTCACCAAGCTCATGGTCTACAGGGCCGTGGTAATACCCGCCCTCCTGTATGGCTCAGCGACGTGGACCATGTATAGTAGACACCTCAAGTCGCTGGAGAAATATCACCAACGATGTCTCTGCAAGATCCTACAAATCCCCTGGGAGGACAGACGCACCAACGTTAGCGTCCTCGACCAGGCCAACATCCCCAGCATTGAAGCACTGACCACATTTGATCAGCTCCGCTGGGCAGGCCACATAGTGGGCAGGCCACATAGTTCGCATGCCAGACATGAGACTCCCAAAGCAAGCGTTCTACTCGGAACTCGTCCATGGCAAACGAGCCAAAGGTGGGCAGTGGAAACGTTACAAGGACACCCTCAAATCCTCGCTGATAAAGTGTGACATCCCCACTGACACCTGGGAGTCCTGGCCAAAGACCAGGAAGTGCATCCGGGAGGGCGCTGAGCTCCTTGAGTCTCGTCGTCGAGAGCATGCAGAAATCAAGCGCAGGCAGCGGAAGGGGCGCGCAGCAAGCCAGACTCCCCACCCACCCTTTCCTTCAACCACTTGTCTGTCCCACCTGTGACAGAGACTGTGGTTCCCGTATTGGACTGTACAACCACCTAAGAACTCATGCTAAGAGTGGAAGCAGGTCTTCCTCGATTCCGAGGGACTGCCTATGATGATGATGATAATAGGGATTTCCTGGGACAACGGGGGAGTTTCGCACTCAACCCACTACCTAAAACTTGCCCAGAGTTAACATTGGATCTGATTCAGTTCTGAGGGAGTGCTGCACTGTCAGAGGTGCTGTCTTTTAAACTGATGTCTTAAAACCATGTTGTACCCACATTGACTGCTGCATTTTCTTACATTACATTAATGACTACAGTTCAAAAGTACTTCATTGACTGTAAAGCACTTTGGATGTCATGAGGTCGTAAAAGGCTCTACATAAACGGAAATTCTTTCTTTCTAAAATTGTAATTGTTGTGGGTTTCTTTTTAAAGAGAATGTAAACAGCAGTTAAACTGCTTTGCCAGCAGTAATGTTAATAATGTAATTAGTACAGTTCAGTCCTTCTGTTCCTGTACTTTATTGCAATGCAAACTGGATACACTCCAGAAATTACTTAGTGAGATTTGATTAATTAGTCTATTGAATATCATCATTCAATCATAGAATGACACAGCACAGAAGGAGGCCATTTGGCCCAACGTGCCTGCTTCCAGCAGCCTTTCATAAGAATATAAGAAATAGGAGCAGGAGTAGGCCATTGAGCCCCTCGAGCCTGTTCCGTCATTCAATAAGATCATGGCTGATCTGATCATGGACTCAGCTCCACTTCCCTGCCCGTTCGCCATAACCCTTTACTCCCTTATCGCTCAAAAATCTGTCTCTCCGCCTTAAATATATTCAATGACCCAGCCTCTACAGCTCTCTGGGGCAGAGAATTCCATAGATTTACAACCTTCAGAGAAGAAATTCCTCCTCATCTCAGTTTTAAATGGGCCGCCCCTTATTCTAAGACTCTGTCCCCTAGTTTTAGTTTCTACTATGAATGGAAATATCCTCTCTGTATCCACCTTGTCGAGCCCCCTCATTATCTTACATGTTTCAAGAAGATCACCTCTATTCTTCTGAACTCCAATGTGTATAGGCCCAACCTACTCAACCTATCCTCATAAGTCAACCCCCTCATCTCCGGAATCAACCTAGTGAACCTTCTCTGAACAGCCTCCAATGCAAGTATATCCTTCCTTAAATACGGAGACCAAAACTGTATGCAGTACTCCAGGTGTGGCCTCGCCAATACCCTGTACAGTAAAATACGCATCGTGTGGTTAACTAAACTTATGCCACTGGAAACAGTTTCTCCCTATTTACTCTATCAAAATGTTTCTTGATTTTGAGCACCTTTATTAAATCTCCCCATAACTTTCTCTGCTCTAAGGAGAATCATTCCAGTTTCTCCAGTCTCTTAACTTAACTGAAGTCTTTCATCCCAGGTACTATTCTAGTAAATCTCCTCTGCACTCCTCTAAGACCTTGACATCCTTCCTAAAGTGTGGTGCCCAGAATCCGACACAATATTCCAGCTGGGGCCTAACCAGTGATTTATAAACAGTTAGCATAACTTCCTTGCTTTTATATTCTACACCTTTGTTTATAAAGCCAAGGATCCCGTATGCTTTTTTAAACAGCCTTTCTCAACTTGTCCTGCCACCTTCAAAGATTTGCGTACATACACCCCAGAAATGTGTTTCGCTGCGTTAACTTTCATCTGCCATGTGTCTGCCCATTTCACCTGAAGTTTATTACTATCCTCCCCATTGTTTATTACATTTGCGTTTCATGTCATCTGCAAACATTGAAATTATGCCCTGTATACCCAAGTCGAGGTCATGAATATATGTCAAAAAGAGCAGTGGTTCGAATACTGACCCCTGGAGGGCACGACTGTATACTCCTCTTCAGACTGAAGAACAACAATTTACTACTGCACTCTGCTTTCTGCCCGAGTTAATTTCATACGCACGCAGCCACTGTCCCTTTACTACATTGTGAAATTGGCAGCATTCTCTTCTTTAGCAAAATTAAATGCAAAGTACTCATTTAGTACCTCAGCCATGCCCTCTGCATCCATAAGAAGATCTTTTTGGTTCCTAGTCAGCCCCACCCTTCCTTTGATTATCCTTTTACAATTTATAGTTTATAAAAGATTTTTGGAGTCGCTTTTATGTTACCCATTAATCTATTCTCATACTTTCTCTTTGCCCCTCTTAGTTTCTTTTTCATTTCTTCTCTGTACACATGACATGCTTATTTTGAGAAGTATTTCCTTTAATCAAATTGCTTGTGCTTGGTTGCAGCAGTTTACAGATGTAATGCTCCACACAGTTCTAATGAAACATGTTATAACATAGACAAGTAAATATTTAAATGTATTTTATTCCTTGCAGAATCTTTTCAGATTTTGTTCACTGTGTATTTACATTCACATTAGTTGTCACATCCATGAAAATAGTATTTTTAAAGGCGTTTTTATATAATTTATTTTTGAGTCAGCCAAACTGCTGTCATTGCTGCTGAGAGGGCGAGTAGACAGTTTGCTCCCAGATCAATGTCTCAGCAGCAACCATTTCCCACAATGAAGAGATGCCATGGTTGTTGCCTCCCTCATCATTACTGCTTATCCCCAATGCATCAACACCATAAAATCATGTTAAAAACTGAACCCCACTTCTTGTAAACCACGTTATGGGGATTAAGTTGGATAGCCCCCAAAAACAGGCATAGGGATCGCGATGCACTTTTACCATTCAGTGTAATGCAAGCACATGCCAACTTTGTTCTGCCTGCTCATTATAATGATTTCTGCCTGCAGCTAATGCTAACCTTGCTGAATGCATCAGCAGGGGGCAGACAATCAACAGCATAGGGAGGGCTGGCTGCATCGGGTTAATCGGAAATCACAATCCTGCGCCTGTTTTCAGGGGTTATCCAATTTAACCCCCACATGTGTATTAGCTTTATCAACAAGTCTCCCACACAGCACCTTTATTGGAAATAGCCAAGTTTAAGATTATCTCTGGTCACTTTAATAATCAGGATCGACTGTAAACCAATTTGGTTTATTGTGTTTAATTAGAGTTTAAGACGGAATATAACACATTAGTTATACAGCAAAAACATACAACCGTAACAAGTAGCTGACACTGATTCCGATCGGACAAACGGCTGGCGCATGTGAGCAGTTCTTTGGCTTGCAGTCTCTTCCTCTGTCTACATAAACAAAGCTGAAGTTTTCACTTGAAATGGTTAATGGATAATGGTTGTCATAGTGCAGATTGCTATAACATCTCAGCAGGGTACCAAAACATTAGCATTTCTAAGCATTTCTCTGAGCCGAAGAGACTTTCTGTCTGCAATTCGAACATCAGAGTTTAAACAGCAGTTTTTCATGTCACAGTTTAAATCGCATAACTCTATACATTTTTAGGCATCCCTGATTTCTAACATATCATCAAAGACGTTTTGAAAATTCATACATAAATAATATCTGTTGCACTTTCTGGGGCCGAAATTGCCCCTTTCTATAAGGCCCATGGCCGCCTGAAAGCCGCGGCCACGGGTCGGTGCAGAATGGCCGCCGAGTGCCGCCATTTTTTAATTTGCCCCTCAGCTTTGGAGCGGTGTGCACGCGTCAGCTCCTTACCCACTGGCAGCAACCCCTTCCCAAAATTGCCCCGCGGGAAATTGCCCCTTTCCTGGAATTGCCCGCGGGAGCGGTGCCGCCGCCAGTCGGTGCCACTGACAGCTTTTGCTGTCGGTACCCTTTCTGTGGCTTGGCAATGTGGCTGCCCTTAAAGGGGAGGTGGCGCTGCCAGCAACTCCATGTTAGTCAGCCGGCTGCGGGTTCGGCCGAGTCACCGACAGGCAGCCTGGCACCCTCTCTTGGCCTGGCCAAAACTCTCCCTGGTGGCCCAGTGTTTGCCACTAAAGTGACTGCAGAGTTCATGACTTTGAGTGTCGCGACCCGCCCCGCTAATGAGGGCCACTCCGCACCGCCCCCCCCCTTCCACCCCCCCCCCATGATGAGGCCACTTCCGCCCCGCTCCAAAAGAAAGTACGAAGTGCTGAATTTCTCGGTTTGGCAAGCCCCATGCATTGGAGTGGCCGGAACACTTTGAAAACCGTAGGTGCAACTCGTTTCGGGCGCTGGGTAATTTCAGCCCTTCTTGGTCAATACACTCCAATATTTTGTCAAAGAATCTATTACATTTTTTCAGCCATGATTAGCTTTTTACAAATTTTTGCTGGATATCCTTAATTAATGGTGTTTTGGTCTCTAGAAACTTATCTACTACTATCTTTATGCTGACTGGTTTATAGTTCCCCAGTTTATCCCATTCTCCCTTCTTGAACAACAGTGTAATATTGGCAATCCTCAAGATCTCTGGCACAACTTCCATATTCAAGGCTGTTTCAAAGATTGCAGTCAAAGCCTCTGTTATTCCTTCTCTAACTTCCCACGGCATTCTAGGATTCATAACATCAGGACCCAGTGCTTTTTGAGTTCCACCAATTTTTTTCAGTTATCTTATTTTTTTATTCGTTCATGGGATGTGGGCGTCGCTGGCGAGACCAGCATTTATTGCCCATCTCTAATTGCCCTTGAGAAGCCGCTTTCTTGAACCCCTGCAGTATCTACTTGCTCCATCTTCTCCCTATGTACCCATTCATTCCCACTATTACATTGTTCTGTGAAAACCATGGTAAAGTTACTCATTTCATATCTCTGCCATTCCTTCATCCTCCAGTCAGCCCAACCCTTTCTTTAATGATTCTGTTACTTTTTAATGTGTTAATAAAATCCTTTACAATTACCTTTATTACCTGTCAGTCATTCTTCCATTTTTAGGCTTTTTATACTTATATTTTTACATTCCCTATACACTTTCTACACTCTGCATATCCTTTTAGATTATTTAGCCCTAGATTTGTTATATGCCTCTTTTTAAAATCACATTTTAAGTTGCCTTTCCTTACTCATCCTAGGAACTTGAGCTTTAGCTGCATCCTCATTACTTGTCTAGTTTGTATCCTAATCATTTCCCATTTTGAACGTGTCCCATTGTTTAGCTGTCTTTTTTTCTTTTCATCATATTTGGATGAGTTACCTTTTCATTTTGTGAAAGTATTTTTTCTAATCACGTGCCATTATCTTTGACTGTTCCCTCTCCTTCTCAATCTTTATATGTCCCTGGTCCATTTCATATCTTAGAACTAGAATCAGCACTGACTCCTTCCATGTTGGACTAAAGCCATACTAATTTAGAAAGCAGTCCCTACACATTATAAAAAACCTTCCATTCTTTTCCAGCTATATTTACAACAGTCTACCATTAGATAATTAAAGTTGCAGATTATTAGGAACTTACTAATCCTACACTTTTCTCTGATTTATCTTATCCTCTATTTCATTTCCACTATTCAGTGGTCCATAATGTCATGTATGTAACCTTCATGTAACAACACTGCAATACTGTATATACTTGAGAAATGCACACCTTGACCACAAGGGGTGAACTTGTGGGAGACACTCCTCACCTGGTCATCCAGGTATATAAAGGGAGGTCCCACGCAGCATCATCACTTCTTGGTCCTGTGAATAAAGGTTCAGGTCATGGAGTGACCTTGTCCATATAATGTGCCTCGTGTGGATTTGTGGTATTGTGTAAGGACTTTACAGTGGCGACGAGAAACGGGAATCAATGACCACGAGAATGGCCACTGGTAGCACAGAGGAACGGTGAGGACTGGGACGATTTCATTGAGAGACTTTAGTAGAGGTTTGTCACGAAGGACTGGCTGGGAAATGCAGCGGCCGACAAGCGAAGGGCTCATCTACTGACCAGCTGTGGATCTAAAACTTACGCGCTCATGAAAGACCTGCTAGCACCCGAGAAGCCGGCGGACAAAACCTTTGAAGAGCTCAGCAAACTAATCAGTGAGCACCTCAAACCGGCGAGCAGCATACACATGGCCCGACACAGATTTTGTACCCACCAACGTCGGGAAGGACAGAGCATACCGGACTTTGTTGCGGACCTCTGGCGCTTGACCAGCCTCTAAGTTCACAGACGTCTGCTGGGGGGAGATGCTAAGGGATTTCTTTATTGAGGGCATCGGTCATGCCGGGATTTTCAGAAAGTTAATCGAGACCAAGGTCTTGACCTTGGAAGCGGTGGCGTTGCTGGCTCAGACTTTTATGGCGGGGGAGGAGGAAACCAAGATAATATATGCGTGCAACCCTGACTCCAATGGCGTTGGATCGGGGGTCAAGATCATAAATGCGACTCAAGAGCCCAGCAGGCAGGCAAGGGCAGTTCAACACACCCCAGGCAGCAATAGACCCTAGAACAGGTTTTCAACACAGACAATGGCAGGCTGAACGGACATTTACGTCATCCCAGTGGACAATGCGTTCTGGGATGGGGCCATTGACACCCACTAACAGGGTGTTCAAGAGCAGTCAAAGGGACAATCAGCGAGGAATGCCTGGTAACAGCTCTTTTGTTCACAACAATGGGAATCTCAGTGCATGCTGGAGGTAAGGGGGCAGACATGCTGCTGGAACTTACAGGTTTCAACAGTTCGCCTGCAGAAATTGTAACCTCACTGGCCATTAAGCCAGAATGTGCAGGAAGCCTGCGACCAGGCTAATTTACGAGGCAGATGGACCAGAAGAGGGGTCTGCGAGGCAGGATGACGCGTGGGGCAAATCAATGGATGCTGAAGTTCAGCGGGTTCATGTGGCAAACATTCACAGCTCATATACCAAAACGCCACCTATGATGATGAAAGTCCTATTAAACGGCATCCCGGTATGCATGGAGCTGGACACGGGGGCCAGCCAGTCACTCATGAGCGTTCAACAATTCGAAATGCTATGGCCACTCAAAGCCAGCAGACCCAAACTAGAACGCATTGAGAATCAATTATGGACGTACACCAAAGAAATCATTCCAGTGCTAGGCAGTGCAATGTTAGCTTTCCCACACAATGGATCGGTGAACCGGCTGCCACTCTGGATTGTCCTGGGCAATGGTCCCGCACTGTTGGGGAGGAGCTGGTTAGCTGAGATGAACTGGAAATGGGGGGATGTGCACGCAGTGTCATCTGTGGAGCGAAGTTCATGCTCACAGGTCCTCCAGCAATTTGAGTCGCTATTCCAACCTGGCGTCAGGACGTTCAAAGGTACCAAAGTGGTGATTCGCATCACCCTGGACGCCAGACCAGTGCACCACAAAGCCAGAGCTGTGCCGTGTGCGATGCGGGAGAAAACTGAAAGCAAATTGGACCATTTGCTAAGAGAGGGCAACATCTCGCCCATTGAATTCAGCGACTGGGCGAGCCCCATTGTTCCCGTCCTAAAGGCTGATGGCTCGGTCAGGATCTGTGGCGACTGCAAGGCCACTATCAACCGGGTGTCCCTACAAGACCAATACCCGCTTCTGAGAGCAGAGGATCTTTTTGCCACGCTGGCAGGCGGCAAGCTGTTCACCAAGTTGGACCTCACTTCAGCCTACATGACCCAAGAACTGGCTGGCAAATCCAAACTACTGACCACAATCACCGCGCACAAGGGACTGTTTGTTTACAACAGGTGCCCATTTGGCATTCGATCAACGGCCGCGATCTTTCAAAGAAACATGGAAAGCCCACTCAAATCCATTCCTGGAACGATCGTATTCCAGGACGAGATCCTCATCACGGGTCAGGACACCGAGGAACACCTCCATAACCTGGAAGAGGTGCTACGCCGACTGGACCGGGTAGGCCTGCGACTCAAGAAACCTAAGTGTGTGTTTTAGGCTCCAGAAGTCGAGTTTCTGGGCAGGAGGGTTGCTGCAGACGGGATTCAGCCTACCGAATCCAAAACAGAGGTGATTTGACGAGCGCCCAGGCCCTGCAACACATCGGAGTTGCGTTCATTTCTGGGACTCTTGAACTAATTCGGGAACTTTCTGCCGAACTTAAGCACATTGTTGGAGCCGCTACACGTGCTCCAGTGTAAGGGTTGCGATTGGTTTTGGGGGGATGTCAAGAACGGGCTTTCAATCGGGCGCGTAACCTACTCTGTTCAAATAAGTTGTTGACCTTGTACAACTGCTGTAAGAAATTGGTTCTGACATGTGATGCATCGTCCTATGGGGTTGGGTGTATGTTGCAGCAGTACAATGCTGAGGGGCAACTTCAACCTGTAGCTTATGCCTCCAGGTCGCTCTCTCAAGCAGAACGTGGATATGGGATGGTTGAGAAGGAAGCACTCGCATGTGTCTATGGGGTGAAAAAGATGCACCAGTACCTTTTTGGCAGGAGGTTCGAATTAGAAACGGACCACAAGGCGTTAACATCCCTGTTGTCAGACAGCAAGGCTGTCAATGCCAATGCGTCAGCTCGCATACAGCGATGGGCTCTCACACAGCGATGGGCTCTCACGCTGGCTGCGTATGACTACACCATCCGGCACCGGCCGGGCACTGAAAATTGTGCTGACGCGCTCAGCAGGCTTCCACTGGCCACTACTGAGGGCGCAGTGGAGAAAAGCGCTGAGATGGTCATGGCTGTCGATGCGTTTGACAGCGCAAGCTCCCCCATCACAGCCCGCCAAATCAAAATCTGGACCAATAGAGATCCCCTCCTATCTTTGATTAAGAAATGTGTCCTGACTGGGGATTGGGCGCCCGCACATGGAGCATGCCGTTTCACAGGCGGATGGATGAGCTCTCCATCCAAGCTGACTGCTGACTATGGGGCAGCCGGGTCGTCATGCCCCAGAGGGGCAGGGAAGCTTTTATCAGGGAACTCCATAGCGAGCACCCAGGCATCGTGCTAATGAAGGCCGTCGCCCGGTCACACGTTTGGTGGCCGGGAATTGATTCAGAACTGGAACACTGTGCTCGCAGGTTCACGACGTGAGCTCAGCTGGCAAATACCCCCAGGGAGACCCCGCTCAGCCCATGGCCCTACGCGGGTCCGTTCATGGGGAAAATGTTTCTCATCGTGGTTGATGCGTACTCGAAATGGATCGTGTGCATCATTTTGAATTCGTGCACGACATCCACCACTGTGGAGAGTCTACGTGCGGTCTTTGTGACCCACGGTTTGCCGGACATCCTTGTTAGCGATAAAGACCCATGTTTCACAAGCTACGAATTCCGGGAGTTCATGTTGGGTAATGGCATCAACCATGTCAGGACAGCACCGTTCAAGCCAGCCTCCAATGGCCAGGCGGAACGTGCGGTCCAAATCATAAAACAAGGCATGCTCAGGATTCAAGGTCCCTTCAATGCCACCGATCGCGCCTCCTGCTGGCCTATAGGTCCCGACCGCACTCGCTCATGGGGGTCCCGCCCACGGAGCTCCCTATGAAACATACACTCAAAACTCGGCTGTCCCTCATTCATCCTGTCTTGTCCGACATTGTTGAAGGCAAGCGCCAGTCCCAAAATGAGTACCATGACCGTAATTCAAGGGGGTGATGTATAGGAATTGGTGACCCCGTATTTGTTCTCAATCACGCTTTGGGGCCCAAATGGCTTGAAGGTACTGTAATAGACAAAGAGGGGAATAGGGTCTTCGTGGCTAAACTTAACAATGGGCAGATATGCCACAAGCATCTGGACCAAGGAAAAAAAAGGTTCAGCATGGACTCTGAGGAACCTGAGGAAGATCATGAGATGGTATTCACACTACCGCCAGTGAACGAGCAACAAGAACATTCAGCAGCATGCACAGTCCCTGCAGTCAGCCCGGACAGGCCGGAATCACCACAGGGGACAGACACGCAGGCCAAGGCTCAACAGCCAGAGCCCCAACTGCGGCGCTCCACGACGGAGCGCAGACCACCCGAAAGACTTAACCTGTGATCCCAATAAGACTTGGGGGGGGGGGTGATGTCATGTATGTAACCTTCATGTAACAACACTGCAGTACTGTATATACTTGAGAAATACACACATTGACCACAGAGGGTGAACTTGTGGGAGACACTCCTCACCTGGTCATCCAGGTATATAAAGGGAGGTTCCACGCATGGTCATCACTTCTTGGTCCTGTGAATAAAGGTGCAGGTCACAGAGTGACCTTGTCCATAGAATGTGCCTCGTGTGGATTTGTGGTATTGTGTAAGGACGTTACACATAATAAATGTCGCATGGATTAACAGCTCCCTTCTTATTGCTTAATTCTAACTAAATAGATTCAGCTTTTGCACCAACTTCTGCGTCATCCTTACATCCGAGTGCTGTAATATACTCTATCCTTTCTGAATATTTTAAAAGCAGAAAGCCCTAGCATATCAAACCTCCATAGAAATGTGGTAATCTAGTTTACCAGTTTTATTTAGAATATTTTGAGCCTTTACTTACAATTCAAACCTACCTCTGTTTAACAATGTTGCTGATTTTAATTTTCCTCCTTCTGATCAGTTCTTTCTTACTTTCCTATTTTTGCTCTTCCAGCTGCCCTGTGCTCCTTGTCCCCTTTGCTTTCCTATTTGCTTCCTCATCTTGTTTTTATCCCTTTTCTGCCACACTACTTCAACCCTTCCTCCACATCCTGAATGACTCTTCCACTGAGAAGGCTGGTCCTAGCCTTGTTCAGGTCAAGCCCATCCACCTTGTCTCAGAACTGATCCCAGAAATTTCCCTCCTACACCATTTCTCCAGTCGCTCTTATCTCCCTCATCTTACTATTCCTATTTAGCACATGGCACTTAAAGTAATCCTGAGGTTACTGCCCTTGAGATTCTGCTCTTTAATATGTCTCTTAATTCATTAAACTCCTTTTGCATAACTTTTGTACAGAAATATTTAGCAAGTTATGGTTGTATTGTTTCCTAGAGAGCAATTTCAAGTTCTTCCCCATAAATAACCAGCAGTAGCACGGCAGGGCACTGTAACTTTATAGAATGGCAGCATTCTTGAAGGTCCAAGGAGGTTTGCGCAATGCTGTCACTTACGTTAACAGGAAAGGATACTAATCTCTTGCTGTGCAGCTTATTTGCAATCAACAGTACTGCATTATGCAAGTGAATCCTCACTTCCGATAGCTTCTGTGATGCCTTCATTTTAAGGTAGGCCAATATGCCACCTCAATTTGACCTAGAAAATCAAATCTTTGGGTGGCTCCTAGAAAATCAAGACTGTCTCTGCAGCTGTGTCTGGCGATACCCGTTTGGTATTCCAGCACACGAGCCCAAATTGGTCCCTAATAGTTTGAGCTTATT
Organism: Pristiophorus japonicus; assembly: GCF_044704955.1. Lineage (NCBI taxonomy): Eukaryota > Metazoa > Chordata > Chondrichthyes > Pristiophoridae > Pristiophorus > Pristiophorus japonicus. Next base: position 177,156,916 of record NC_091986.1, read on the forward strand.
ATTAGCAGAAACAGGAAGCAAAACTTCTGCAGTCTTATTAATACTTATATGTGATGTTATGATAAATGTTGTGGCTATAAAACCAGTCTTCCAGAACATTTTCTAATTGCTTCAAATGAGTTTTTAGAAAATATGCCTATCTCAGCATTGCTTTAGTAAAGGAAGATCGTAAAACATATGTTTCTTCTGATGTCACCTGGCTGCTTAAATAATAGAACAAGGTGCTTGTCCCTATTCACTTGAGTTTTATTCGGCACAGCACCGGAAGTACAGCTAAATATTATGCATAGCTTTGCACTGCAGTAAATGCTTAATTCTCCCCAGGTAGTCATAATAATAAGTGTCTGAAACCCACACATATAGCTTGTTACTGAGTAATTATATTTTGACACCAAACTATTTTTAGTTAGTGTAAATTAAGTGCATTTTTCTATAACAGCCCAATATTTTATATTATTTTCAGTGTTACACAGGACAATGCTCCATCCTCAAAAATATCAAGTATCAAAGCTTTTTTATTTTATTGAAGCTTCAAAGCTCTGACTACTGATTCAAGCCCTCAAACAGATGAATACTGATCAGTGATCTAATGGTATTTCATTCAATAGAATAAAAACTCCAGCATTGTCTTTAAATCACATTGTTTGGAGCTATAAAAGCAAATTTTCTTCATACACATTTATTGATATTTCCTTCAATTACAACTGTGTGTACAAATATGACAGTCTGAAAAAAGACCATTTACATGTTCGAGATGGAATGTGCACCTCATACTTCAATGTGGGAATGAAATCTCCATGGTGACAATGACATCATCAGGGAGGCACAAGTTTCCATTTGGTGATTTTTTTTCATAATGAAATTTGCTGAACATCAATGACATTAGCAAAGGAGATCAAAGTATCATTTACAGCTACTCTTCATTCAATAGAATGTATTAAAACATGATCTATATATTGCTAATGCAGCTTTGTGACAATTTGAATCTAAACATGATAAAGTGATATTATGGAATTAAACTTTTGAGCATTGAATTAGCCTCGGAGCTTCTTGAAAATATAATTTTCTGCCTCTGTATTTCAAATATTTCTTCCCTGTGTAACCCAGCTACATCCAACGAAGAAAGCCATTTTCTTGTGCATCACCTCACATTGCTACTTAGTATGTAGTCAAGAATGCATACGTTTAACACACCAACTTCCTTTTCCAAATTTTTCTCCATTCTTTAGAGAAACCACTTTACTTTCACTTTGCTCATCTAAAAGAATTTCAAGCATAATTTCTAGTTATTACACCACTTGCTAGCATGGAACTACTAAATACTAATCGGTGTACTCCTGGTGCATACCCTTGCAATGATAGAGCATGATTTTATTCTTACAGAGACTGTGACCACAATCTTTCAAACACCTAGATATGAAATAACAACAGAAAATGCTGAAAATACTCATATCAGGCAGCATCTGTGACAAATATGAAAGTTGTGTCACGGATTGAAAGGTTTCCAATATCTGTTGAGAAAGGGAGTAACTATAGACCAGTTCGGCTAACTTTAACAGTGGCTAAACTGCCAGAGGCCATAATATATGACAACATTTATAGTCATTTGAAAAGATTTGAGTCAACTAAGGACAGCCAACACAGATGTGTAAAAGGCAAGTTGTTTGGTAATTTAATAGAGCTCTTGGAGGAATTAACAGAGTATATTCATAAAGAAAAAGCTGTGCATGCAGTGTACATGAATTTTCAAAAGACATTTGATGAGGTGCTGCATAATAGCATGTGCTTTGATAAAATTAAAGCACATGCTATTAAAGAGAATATGGAGGACAGATAGGAAGTTGGTTAGAGGTCAGGAAACAGATAGCAGCAGTTAATAGATAGTTTTAAGTTTGGAGGGATGCACGGTGGTGTCCCCCAGGGATTATTTTTGGGATCACTGCACTTTTACATATAAGGACCTGGATATGAGGGGTAAAATGTGAAAATTTGCAGGCACCATAAAAATAGGGAGTTTGGTTTACTATGAAGGGTACTGTACACAACTTTCGAAGACAACATTAGTTAATTGAGCAAATAGATAGCAGATGAAATTCAGTATGAAGAAATGTGAAGTGATACATTTTGGGAGTGAAAGTAAGGGGAAGAAATAGACAGTGAATGATTAAACTTTACATGGAGTAGAAAATCAAGGCGATTTAAGGGTTCTGATGCACAAATATTTAAAAATAAGACATTGAGTAAGTTTCAAAATAAATAAAGTAAATGGGATCTAGATTTTATAAATAGGAGCATGGAATACAAAAGCAAAATAATGCTAAACCAGCACAAATTATTGGTTGGACCACAGTAAGTATATTATGGGGCGATAGTGGAGTTAAAATTAAGATGGCCAACTTACTGCCAAGATAATACCAAGGGTGAGGAGAGATTAAATAAACTGTGGTTCTTTTCTTAAGGTGAGGCAGTTTAGAGAAGGTTCACTAGGTTGATTCCAGAGATGAGGGGGTTGACTTATGAGGAAAGGTTGAGTAGGTTGGGCCTCTACTCATTGGAATTCAGAAGAATGAGGTGTGATCCTATTGAAATGTATAAGATTATGAGGGGGCTTGACAAGGTGGGTACAGAGAGGATGTTTCCACTGATAGGGGAGGACTAGAACTAAAGGGCATAATCTTAGAATAAGGGGCCGCCCATTTAAAACTGAATTGAAGAGAAATTTCTTCTCCAAGGGTTGTAAATCTGTGGAATTCGCTGCCTCAGAGAGCTGTGGAAGGTGGGACATTGAATAAATTTAAGACAGAAATAGACAGTTTCTTAAACGATAAAGGAATAAAGCGTTATGATGAGGCAACTCAGGAAAATCTCTGTGCTTTGTATGCAGAGGGCATAAATTTGATCAGAATTAAAAGAAAGAAGATGGAAGTACTGTACTACAATTTATTTTACACAGAGGATTGTAAGAACATGGAATGTTCTATTAGAGGTTCCCAAACCGCGGGGGTGTGAGGAGGCTGCTTGTTGCAACTCTCCAACAGGTATTGGCTACAATACGTGTTTTCTCCATTATGCTGTAGCCCTCCCCTCAACACTCTCAGGCCGATTCCTGACTCTGCTCTCTCTAAAATTCAGGAATCCCCTGCTAACACTTCCAGCTTACAGGTATTTTCAATACTTTTCAGTTTAAATGTGTTTAGATCGGTTAAAAACTAAGTGATTTGCTTTCGGGTCTGTACCTCTACAGCATTTTTTTTTTTGGAAGTGCTCACGAGTTCTCATGGCTTCCCACTGCGATACAGACAAATAAATGGCAGCTTCAAAAGGCAGTTAAAAGGATCTTGTCCCCGAGGATTGCTGTGATGTGGAATGCCCATTTTTTTGTCTGCATTGATGTCCTCATGAACCCTTGGTTCCCTTTGATGTTTAGACTGGATAGATAAATAGTGCAAGGAGATAAAGTATAAAGTGGACATACAGTTGGTCACCAAAGTAGGTACTGAAGGTAGTGAATTGATCTGACACGTGAGATGGTTCAGATTAAAAGAGCTTATAAGTATTAGGAGGTTGAGAGGAGTCGGGAGTTCCTCCATTTTAAGGTAGGGATTGCAATATATCGCTTATTGACAGATTGTATGTAAAACTCGCTTACAAATGGCCGTATAACATAAAATGGAAACTTTACATATTCAATACATTTAATGGAACGAAGGGCAGAGTTGACAACACCTACTAATAAATCTCCAAGGACAGTAGGGAGTAAGCTGTCTGGAAGCATAGATAGGATAATACTATTGTAGCAGCTGAACTCATGGGAAAGGGATAGTTTGCTAAACTCATGGGAAAGGGATAGTTGTGGCTGATAAGAAACCAGGTGCATAACAAGCCATGGGAAACCAGGTACAGAACAAGCCATAGGAAACCAAGGCAAGGTTGAACAACACGCCATGGGAAACCAAGGCAAGGATAACACTATAGAACAACACATTCCAGAAGGCTGAGATCGGCCTCATATGCTATGGGAGATGGAGAGATTGAGAAACCACTCAGCAGCCAGTTTGATAAGGGTCAACAAATCAATGAAGCTCCACTGATAAGCTGTAGGCCAACCGGTGGTCATAGAAGGTTTTGTAGGAGGGCCGCACAGCTCGAAAACTGTACATGTAGAGCCCTTGTACTTTGAAGGTTCACTCCTAGGCGGCTAGGTTTGGAACGCTTTCCTGCATATGCTTGAAAAAATATCGGTTGAACCAAGGTTTCGTCTGAGTGATTCCGTGATCGCTATAAGGGCGGGTGTTGACTCCTTATTTCAGGGAGTCCACCTTGAAGAAAAGTCTTCTTTTTACCCTAATGAATAGCTTTCCTATGGGGAGGAGAGGCTCAGAATAACAACCCTTGAATTAACATTGAAAATAGGTGCAGGAGTAGGCCATTCGGCCCTTCGAGCCTGCACCACCATTCAATAAGATCATGGCTGATCATTCCCTCAGTACCCCTTTCCTGCTTTCTCTCCATACCCCTTGATCCCCTTAGCCGTAAGGGCCATATCTAACTCCCTTTTGAATATATCCAATGAACTGGCATCAACAACTCTCTGCGGCAGGGAATTCCACAGGTTAACAACTCTCTGAGTGAAGACGTTTCTCCTCATCTCAGTCATAAATGGCCTACCCCTTATCCTAAGATTATGTCCCCGGTTCTGGATTTCCCCAACATCGGGAACATTCTACCCACATCGAACCTGTCCAGTCCCGTCAGAATCTTATACGTTCCTATGAGGTCCCCTCTCATCCTTCTAAACTCCAATGTATAAAGACCCAGTTAATCCAGTCTCTCCTCATATGTCAGTCCTGCCATCCCTGGAATCAGTCTGGTGAACCTTCGCCGCACTCCCTCAATAGCAAGAACGTCCTTCCTCAGATTAGGAGACCAAAACTGAACACAATATTCCAGGTGAGACCTCACCAAGGCCCTGTACAACTGCAGTAAGACCTCCCTGCTCCTATACTCTCATCCTCTAGCTATGAAGGCCAACATATCATTTGCCTTCTTCACCGCCTGTTGTACCTGCATGCCAACCTTCAATGACTGATGTACCATGACACCCAGTCTCGTTGCACCTCCCCTATTCCTAACCTGCCGCCATTCAGATAATATTCTGTCCTCGTGTTTTTGTCCCCAAAGTGGATAACCTCACATTTATCCAAATTATATTGCATCTGCCATGCATTTGCCCACTCCCCTAACCTATCTAAGTCACCCTGCAGCCTCTTAGCGTCCCCCTCACAGCTCACACTGCCACCCAGTTTAGTGTCATCTGCAAACTTGGAGATATTACACTCAATTCCTTCATCCAAATCATTAATGTATATTGTAAAGAGCTGGGGTCCCAGCACTGAGCCCTGCGGCACTCTACTAGTCACTGCCTGCCATTCTGAAAAGGACCCGTTTATCCCGACTCTCTGCTTCCTGTCTGCCAACCAGTTCTCTATCCACGTCAGTACATAACCCCCAATACCATGTGCTTTGATTTTGCACACCAATCTCATGTGGGACCTTGTCAAAAGCCTTTTGAAAGTCCAAATACACCACATCCACTGGTTCTCCCTTGTCCACTCTACTAGTTACATCCTCAAAAAATTCCATAAGATTTGTCAAGCATGATTTCCCCTTCATAAGTCCATGCTGACTTGCACCGATCCTGTCACTGCTTTCCAAATGCGCTGCTATTTCATCCTTAATAATTGATTCCAACATTTTCCCCACTACTGATGTCAGGCTAACCGGTCTATAATTACCCGCTTTCTCTCTCCCTCCCTTTTTAAAAAGTGGTGTTACATTATTCATTGGGTAAGTACCTATTCTCTGCTTGGCATCTACCTGGAGCAACATGAGTCAGATCAAGATCTTGCAGTATGTGGAAATTGTGGAAGCAAATGTTGTCTACCACTCCATAGCCCAGTGTGTTGCAGGTCTAACTTGCTGTGTCATGGTGCTAGCTTGTATCACAGTGCCTATATTTATTCACCATTTTTACTGGATAATATAATCCCACAATTTCTCATCACATATCCACTATATCTCCTAGATGGAAGATTTTTATATAAAGCAGGTGGTATTCAAGACAGTACCTATTATACTTGTGTGTATTGTGCAGTTATTAAAAATCCTTATTAAAATACAGAACAGAGCAAATCAATTTTAGCTTGAAAAAGTGACCCAATTCAATGTTGATAGACTCTTCTACAGTACAATTTTACTTCAGACAACCTTTGGTATTCCACTGCAAATGCAGTTTGGAGAAAAATAACATTCTGAAATCAATTATTGCAATTCACTTCACCATAGTTCAACTCTAACCATCTGATCTTATCAAGAGCAATCTCAATTCCTAATATTTTCATAGACATGCTGGAATGCAAAACAGTAAACAATAGGTTAATAAAATGCAAAAAAACATTGAAAATCAAGTTTGTGACAGCAGCTAGTTTAGTAACATAAGAGCCAATTTTCTTCTCCTTTCACCCCACTGTTTCTGCCTACCTCCACTCCTCTATTGCTTATTATCCACACTCATAATACAATGTGTGGCATTTTAAATTACAATTCAGCTCTGCTATTTTGTAGATAATTACACGGCCATAGTCTACACATGCTGCTTCACCCATGAGAGCATCACCTTGTACAGTACAGAAGATAAAACAGATTATTAACTTTATAAATCTACATGATAGGGTTATATATCTTGTAGTGCTCATCTCCAAACATCTTTATGTAACACAGTTTAACTATTTGAGCACAGGGAGTACTATTCTTGCAAAGTCAACTTCATAATAACATAGACATTGGGATCCAAGCTTTTTTGTGTTATAATGATGCGCCTGCTATAATGGTAACCAAATAAAATAACATAAAATGTACAATGAAGAATTGGCTGCTTCAGTCCAGTGACCGTAAAAGAAAGATTTTATTTGTGCAGTTTGCATCTGCGTTAATGCCAATATCAGACTTAGTCACAAATACCATGTTGCTAAAAATATACATTTAATGTCATGAAGCAAAGGTTATATACACACTCATTGCTGAATAATTCACTGCTATTTTATGGTTCAGTTAATTTCACATACTTTTTTCTTGTGCCCAACACAAAAATGAGCTTGCGTGGCAAGCCCTCGTGTGCCCTATGAACTGAAAGATGAATTTGTGTGTGAAGTAATTTGGGAGAACATGTGAATAATTAATTTTATTACAATGAGATAAGCGCTGGAACTAGTAGGCGGTATCACCTTACACTCCTGAACTCTCGGATTGATAGAAAATACTAGTGACAGACCCATAAGTCTTAGGCTGAATACTACCATGCAAGTTTAGTAAGTAAGATTAATGGAAAGAAGATTTAAAAAATAGCTAGATTACAATATTTCATCTAATTCAAAAGCCTGGATTTTCAAATTGGCCATAATGAACACCAACGGTAACCTATTTAGTTTAATGGCATTTGAAAAATTCAGGCCACACTCTCTCGTCCAAGACAGTGAAAGTTAAGAATTGCACAGCAGTTCTCTTCAGTAACTTTGGTATCTTAGACCAGAAACTCTTGAAAAGCTTTCATGTGAAACATGAATCTCATAGATCAGTTGCTACTGATTAGCTATATAGCACTCAGATAATTTATATCGCTCTCTTCTCTTGTAATGTTAGTTAGTGGCCGGGCAAGTTGATAAGGCTGTTTAAAAAAAAAACATACTGGATGCTGTACTTTAACAGGCATAGGGCTAGAAATTCAACTCATTTGCACCGCCCGGAGCTAACGGAGCACAAATGAATTACCAATCGGGCATGGCGCTGTTAACGTCTCCCGCCATATTGGGCGGGGGTTTAGCGGTGGCGCTACGGCTTTGCGCCCCGATCTCCTGCACCCGGAGATCGTGACGTCATCGTCGTGCGCATCCGCCCCATAATTCACTTTTGCCTCCTGCAGCAGCGCCAGGCAAAAATACCAGCAGCTGCAGGAGGCGCAACACGGATGGCCGGCCGCTACCGGGGCGAAAATTAAAAGCGAGGTGGCCGAGTGAAAAAGTCCTTCTTTACTTTGCAGAGTTGGCAGCATGGGCCCTTCCCATTAAGTGAGGGAAGGGCCCCTCAAAGGTGGCACGCTGCGCGGCCCAGTGCGCAGCGCTGCTAAGGCGCACGCCCCGTTAGCGCCCCAGGAAGGAAGTGGAGTGCTTGATTTAGAGCTCCACTTCCTTTCAGGGGCGCTAACCCTAATTTTTGGAGAGAGATGAGACTTCAGCGCCTGGCGCTATGTCATGAGCCTCCCAATGGTTATCGCCCATAAATGGGTCAATATTGAACATAAGTGTCATGTTTGTAACTACAATGTAACACCATTGTATTACTGTATACACTCAACTTAGATGCATACCTTGACCACAGGGGATGAACTTGTGGGAGACACTCCTTACCTGACCACACAGGTATATAAAAGGAGGTCCCACGCAGGGTCATCACTTCTGGAAAGCTGTAATAAAGAGTTAAGGTCACAGAGTGGCCTTGTCCCTGGAATGTGCCTCATGTGGTTTCATGCTGTAGAGTAAGGACTTTACATTGGCGACAAGAAAGGGGAATTCACGACCCACGAGAATGGCCACCGGTAGCACAGAGGAATGGTACTGTGTTGGGGAAGACATAGACGATTTTGTCGAGAGGCTTCAGCAAAGCTTCGTTACGAAAGATTGGCTGGGGGATGCAGCGGCCGACAAGCGACGGGCTCATCTCCTGACCAGCTGCGGGCCAAAGACTTATGCGCTCATGAAGGACTTACTGGCACCCGAAAAGCCGTCGGACAAAACCTTTGAAGAGCTTAGCAAATTAATTGGGGAGCACCTCAAACCGGCGAGCAGCATACACATGGCTCGACACAGATTCAACACCCACCGACGTCGTAAAGGACAGAGCATACCGGACCTCCGGCGTTTGGCCAGCCTCTAAGTTCACAGACGCCTGCAGGGGTGAGATGCTAAGGGACTTCTTTATCGAGGGTATCGGTCATGTGGGAATTTTTCGCAAGTTAATTGAGACCAAGGACTTGACCTTGGAAGCAGCAGCGTTGTTAGTTCAAACTTTCATGGCAGGGGAGGAAGAGACGAAAATGATTTACACGCGCAATTCTGCCTTTAATGCAGCGATGGATCAGGGATTCAACATCATTAATGCTGCTCAGAGCCCCGCAGGCAGGCAGGGGCAGTCCGACATTCACCAGGCAGCAATAGACCCCAGAGCAGGACCTCAACAGAGACAATGGCAGGCTGAACGGACGTTTATGCCATCACAGTGGACAATGCGGCCCGGGGATGGGGCCATTGACACCCACTAATAGGGTACTTAAGAGCAGTCAAAGGGACAGTCAGCGCGGAATTCCTGGCCATAGTCGCTTTGTCCCCAACAATGGAAACTTTAACTCATGCTGCAGGTGTGGAGGAAAACACTCAGCCAGATCTTGCAGATTCCAACAGTTTGTCTGCAGAATCTGCAATCTCAGTGGCCATTTAGCTCGAATGTGCAGAAAACCTGCAACCGGACTAATATATAAGGCACATGGACCAGAAGAGGGTTCTGTGAGGCAGGATGACTTTTGGGGCAAATCAATGGACGCCAAGGTTCAGCGGGTCCATGCGGCGAATATTCACAATTCATACACCAAAACGCCACCAATGATGATGAGGGTTTTGTTGAACGGTACCCCAGTACGCATGGAGCTGGACAGTGGGACCAGTAGACCCAAATTAGAAAGTATAGAGACACAATTACGGACTTACACCAAAGAAATCATTCTGGTGCTAGGCAATGCAATGATGGCTGTCACACACAATGGATTAGTGAACCGGCTGCCACTCTGGATTGTCCCGGGCAATGGTCCCGCACTGTTGGGGAGGAGCTGGTTAGCCAAGATGAACTGGAAATGGGGGGATGTTCACGCAATGTCCTCGGTGGAGCTAAGTTCGTGCTCACAAGTCCTACAACAATTCGAGTCACTATTCCAACCGGGCGTCGGGACTTTCAAAGGCACTAAAGTAGTGATACACATCACCCCGGACGCCAGGCCAGTGCATCACAAAGCCACAGCGGTGCCGTATGTGATGAAGGAAATCCTCGAGAGCGAATTGGACCGGCTGTTGCGAGAGGGCACCATCTCGCCTGTTGAATTCAGCGACTGGGTGAGCCCCATTGTTCCCGTTCTAAAAGCGGATGGCTCTGTCAGGATCTGTGGCAACTACAAGGCCACCATCCATCGGAAGTCCCTACAAGACCAATATCCGCTCCAGAGAGCGGAGGACCTCTTCGCCACGCTGGCAGGCGGCAAGCTGTTCACCAAGTTAGACCTCACTTCAGCCTATATGACTCAGGAACTGGCCGACGAATCTAAACTACTGACCACCAGCATCACGCACAAGGGACTGCTTGCGTATAACAGGTGCCCGTTTGGCATTCAATCAGCGGCCGCGATTTTTCAACGCAACATGGAAAGCCTGCTTAAATCCATTCCGGGAACAATAGTATTCCAGGATGACATCCTCATCACGGGTCGAGACACCGAGGAACACCTCCACAACTTGGAGGAGGTGCTACGCCAACTGGACCGGGTAGGCCTGCGACGCAAGAAGTCTAAATGCATGTTCTTAGCTCCTGAGGTTGAGTTTCTGGGCAGGAGGGATGCTGCAGATGGGATTCGGCCCACCGAATCCAAAACAGAGGCGATTCGACGAGCACCCAGGCCCTGTAACACATCGGAGCTGCGTTCATTCCTGGGACTGTTGAACTATTTCGGGAACTTTCTGCCGAACTTGAGCACGTTGTTGGAGCCGCCACACGTGCTCCTGCATAAGGGTTGCGATTAGTTTTGGGGGGATTGTCAGGAACGGGCTTTTGATTGGGCGCGAAACCTACTCTGTTCAAACAAGTTGTTGACCCTGTACGACCCCTGTAAACGTTTAGTTCTGACATGTGATGCATTGTCCTATGGGGTTGGGTGCGTGTTGGAGCAAGGTAATGCTGAGGGTCAGCTACAACCTGTGGCTTATGCCTCCAGGTCGCTCTCTCAAGCAGAACGGGGCTATGGGATGGTCAAGAAGGAAGCGCTTGCATGTGTCTATGGTGTAAAAAAAAAATGCATCAGTACCTCTTCGGTAGGAAGTTTGGATTAGAGACGGACCACAAGCCATTAACATCTCTGTTGTCAGACAGCAAGGCTGTCAATGCCAACGTATCAGCTCGCATACAGCGGCGGGCTCTCACGCTGGCTGCTTATGACAACTCCATCCGGCACCGGCCCAGCACTGAAAACTGCGCTGATGCGCTCAGCAGGCTCCCACTAGCCACCACCGAGGGGGCAGCTGAGTAAAGCGCTGAGATGGTCATGGCTGTCGATGCCTTTGACAGTGCAGGTTTCCCCCATCACTGCCCGCCAGATCAAAATCTGGACAAACAGAGATCCCCTCCTATCCTTGATTAAGAAATGTGTCCTGACTGGGGATTGGGTGCCCGCACACGGAGCATGCCGTGAGGAGGTCAGACCGTTCCACAGGCGGATGGATGAGCTCTCCATCCAAGCTGACTGCCTACTATAGGGCAGCCGGGTAGTCATGCCCAGAAGGGCAGGGAGGCATTCATCAGGGAACTCCACAGCGAGCACCCAGGCATTGTGATGATGAAGGCCATTGCCCGGTCATACGTTTGGTGGCCTTGAATTGACTCAGATCTGGAACACTGTGTCCGCAGGTGCATGACCTGTGCCCAGCTGGGTAATGCCCCAGGGAGGCCCCGCTCAGCCCGTGGCCCTGGCCCACCAAGCCATGGTCACGCATTCACGTTGACTACGCGGGCCCGTTCATGGGGAGGATGTTCCTCATTGTAGTAGATGCGTACTCGAAATGGATCGAGTGCATCATCCTGAATTCATGCACATCATCCACCACCGTGGAAAGCCTACGTGCGATCTTTGAAACCCATGGCTTGCCGGACATCCTGGTTAGTGATAATGGCCCGTGTTTCATGAGCTATGAATTCCGGGAGTTTATGTCGGGCAATGGCATCAACCACGTCAGGACTGCGCCATTCAAGCCGGCCTCCAATGGCCAGGCGGAACGGGCTGTCCAAATCATTAAGCAAGGTATGCTCAGAATTCAAGGACCCTCCCTAAAATGCCGCCTATCACGCCTCCTGCTGGCCTATAGATCCCGCCCGCACTCGCTCACGAGGATTTCGCCCGCAGAGCTACTCATGAAACAGACACTCAAAACTCAGTTGTCCCTCATCCACCCTGTCCTGACCGACATAGTTGAGGGCAAGCGCAAGTCACAAAACGAATACCATGACCGTAACTCAAGGGGGAGATATATAGAAATAAATGATCCTGTATTCGTCCTAAATCATGCCATGGGGCCCAAATGGCTTGAGGGCACTGTAATTGACAAAGAGGGGAATAAGGTCATTATGGTAAAACTCAACAATGGGCAGATATGCCATAAGCATCTGGACCAAGTAAAAAAAAGGTTCAGCATCGACACAGAGGAACCTGAAGAAGACCAGGAGATGGAGCTCACACCATCGCCAGCGAACGTGCAACAAGAGCAATCAGAAGAATGCACGGTCCCTGAGGTCAGCCCAGACAGGCCAGAATCACCACAGGTGACAGACACTCACGTCAGTGTCCAACAACCAGAGCCCCAACTGTGGCGCTCCACGAGGAGCGTAGACCATCTGAAAGACTAAACCTATGATCCCAGTAAGACTTTGTGGGGAGGGGGGGAAGGTGATGTCATGTTTGTAACGACAATGTAACACCACTGTATTACTGTATACACTCAACTTAGATGCACACATTGACCACAGGGGGTGAACTTGTGGGAGACACTCCTTACCTGACCACACAGGTATATAAAGGGAGGTCCCACGCAGGGTCATCACTTCTGGAGAGCTGTAATAAAGAGTTAAGGTCACAGAATGGCCTTGTCCCTGGAATATGCCTCGTGTGGTTTCATGCTGTAGAGTAAGGACTTTACAATAAGAACATAAGAAATAGGGGCAGGAGAAGGCCATACGGACCCTCGAGCCTGCTCCGCCAATTAATACGATCATGGCTGATCCAATCATGGACTCAGGTCCACTTCCCTGCCCGCTCTCCATAATCCCTTATTCCCTTATTGTTTAAGAAACTATCTATTTCTGTCTTAAATTTATTCAATGTCCCAGCTTCCTCAGCTCTCTGAAGCAGCGAGTTCCACAGATCCACAACCCTCTGAGAAAAGAAATTTCTCCTCATCTCAGTTTTAAATGGGCGGCCCCTTATTCTAAGATTATGCCCTCTAGTTCTAGTCTCCCCTATCAGCGGAAACATCCTCTCTGAATCCACCTTGTCAAGCCCCCTCATAATCTTATACGTTTCGATAAGATCATCTCTCATTCTTCTGAATGCCAATGAGTAGAGGCCCAACCTACTCAACCCCCTCATCACTGGAATCAACCTTGTGAACCTTCTCTGAACTGCCTCCAAAGCAAGTATATCCGTTCATAAATATGGAAAACAAAACTGCACGCAGTATTCCAGGTGTGGCATCACCAATACCCTGTATAATTGTAGCAAGACTTACCTGCTTTTATACTCCATCCCCTTTGCCTTCTTGATCACTTGCTGTACCTGCATACTAACCTTTTGTGTTTCATGCACAAGTACCGCCAGGTCCCGCTGTACGGCAGCACTTTGCAATCTTTCTCCATTTAAATAATAACTTGCTCTTTGATTTTTTTTCTGCCAAAGTGCATGACCTCACACTTTCCAACATTATACTCCATCTGCCAAATTTTTGCCCACTTACTTAGCCTGTCTATGTCTTTTTGCAGATTTTGTGTGTCCTCCTCACACATTGCTTTTCCTCCCATCTTTGTATCATCGGCAAACTTGGCTACGTTACACTCAGTCCCTTCCTCCAAGTCGCTAATATAGATTGTAAATAGTTGGGGTCCCAGCACTGATCTCTGTGGCACCCAACGGGTTACTGATTGTCAATCCGAGAATGAACCATTTATCCCTATTCTCTGTTTTCTGGTTAGGCTGCAGCTGGAGTATTGTAGTCAGTTCTGGGTACTACACTTTGGGAAGGATGTCAAGCCCTTGGAGAGGGTGCAGAAGAGATTTATTGAATGATACCAGAGGTGAAGGACTTCAATTACATGGAGAAACTAGAGAAGCTGGTCTCCTTAGAGGTGGTTAAGGGGAGATTTAATAGAATTGTTCAAAATTATGAAGAGTTTTGATAAAGTAAATAAGGAGAAACTCTTTCCATTGGCAGTTTTGTCGGTAACCAGAGGGGAGAGGAAGAGAAATCTCTTTTCACGTAATGTATTTTTATGATCTGGTAGCCAATTCCTGAAAACAGACTCAGTAATAACTTTCAAAAGGGAATTAGATATATACCTGAAAATGAATAATTTGCAGGGCTATGGGAAAGAGGAGTGGGACTAATTGGATAGCTCTTTCAAAGAGCACGCACAGGAACGATGGGCCGAATGGCCTCCTTCTGTGCTGTATGATTCTATGATTCAGTGATTCTATGAATCAGTACACACTAACCAGAGAGGACCATGAAGTCTCATTCTTGCATATGGTTGAGCTTTCATGATTGGAGCTCTGTCGCACAGTTAATAATAGTGAGTTAGCAGTATTACTGCACATTACTCACACTGGGATATATAAACAAAAGAAGAAACATGTTAACTGTTCATATTGCCAGTAGTACCAAAATCAAACAAATTGCTTTTATTATACTCCTGTACTGTCTGTACTTCTGAAAAATGATTAATATGGGGACAGCACCTGTTCCTTTTATTTTTTTCTTCAACAACAAATTATTTAGACAAAATCTATAAACAGGTATTTAATGGGCCATTTACCTGATCATTTAAATCAAGGAATTAAGAATGCATCTAGCTCATACCCTGTAACATTGCTCAGGATCCGAATTATTTCCACTGCAGTAATTTGACCAAAATCTGCCAGTGCCAGATTGCCGCCCAAAATCCCGCGAAGATTATTTAAGGTCGACAAAAAATTGATCAAAAACTGGAAAAAATTCAATCTGGCGAGAAAATTCGGTCTTGCATGGATTCTTGGCAGAAAACACGATCCTATTCAAATTGGGCGGTACTTACTCAAAATTTAGTCCGAGGCTGCGAGTTGGACCTGGGGGGCGGGGGGGGGGGGGAAAAACACAAAAAATATTCCCCCCCCACCCCCCAAAAAAAAAAATCGGAAAACATTCACAGGACCTTACTGCACTGAATCGCTGCAAAAGAATCTTTTAAAAACTTGCACTTGCTTTTTTTTTGCAGGGTTTCTTACCTGCCGCTGATCAAAGGGCTGCTCCGGCTGGTTTCTCGTGGGTGGTATTTTTTCCCTCAGTTACGGTGGTCTTCCATGCCGGCGGTCCGCTCCCCAGCCGTATTTCAAAACCGTCGGTGGAAGACTTTGCCGAAACTTGCAACGGCCGGTTTTCAAGACAAAAACAGGAATACCGCTGAGAAATCAGGCGGAAATACTGATCAAATTCCAGCCCAAAGAGTACAGATGCCAGCAAAGTGAAACACTGCTGACCATGACATATTTGGGGTTGAAATTCGCCTAGACCTGTTTTTAGGCCCACAGTCAGCACGGGCAGCATGGACTCCAATTAGAAGGCCTTAGGCCGACCTGAAATTGGGCTTCGGGCCTCATTTTTTGAGCAATCTGCCGTTGCTCGTCACTTCTTCACAGGCAGCTTGCACATTTAAAAAAAATTGAAACAAACTTTACTTTTCGTTGGTGGCCACTACTTAGACCACAGTGACCAATGAAGAATCCTAAGCGGAGTAGGCCCGACTTCTGCCCCGCTTATCATTGCCCAATTTCAGTGAGGGGACCTAAAGCAGGTGTTAGGCTCTTCATTTACATGTGTAAGGGATCTAATGCCCATTTTAGGCAGCCGTCAGGGATGCCTGAAAAAAATGACCTGAGCCAATTTCAAGTTGGACATTTCTCAGATGTCCTTGGACATAGGACGTTGGTCTCCAAAATTGGGCCTCATTGTGTCCATTTTATGCACACGAAACGGGCACAATATAGTCTAATTTCTATCCCATCCTCTTTGTCTCCAAGTTTGTTTCACTTTATTCCCAATTGGCCGTTGAGTCCCACAAAGAGCATTTTAACTGGAAACAGTCAAGCTATATTGGCAACAAGTAAAGACTGATATGAGGTATTAGATCTGTTCAAGGTAAAACAGTTTTCCTCTGCAGTGGAGTTTTATAGCTGCAACAGTCTGGATGCTGTCAGTAGCACCTCTGACAATGACCTCATGAGCACACTTGAGCGCACATGATGGGATGTATTTTATGTCTACCCCACTAGCAGACTTGTATGTAGCAAGTTTACATGTAGATTTATTCAGTACCACAAACCTGCATTCAATTATCCTCTCAATTCACAAAATTTATCATTTTATGTCTTGCATAAAAATACAGTCATGGGTCAGTAAACAGCAGTCATAGGGAATAGAGGATGTGAAGAAAATGTGTGGTGTGGCATTCTGCAGTTATTATATGTAATTATAAAGTATGTTTTCTTAAAGACATGATAGAAGGTACCAATTTATATTAAAAATGTAACACAACTGTTAAATCAGCAACTCCACTTTGCTCTAATTTAAAATGTATTAAATATTAATAGTTATACTTCTAAGCAAACACGTTATTTCTGCTTATTTTATTAATCTCCTTGCTGCTTCTCCTCCTGTAACTTACAAAAAATATTTATTTCGTCTTCATTTAACTATTGTGCTCTTAGTCTTCATAGAATCATTGAAACTTACAGCACAGAAGGAGGCCAATTGGCCAGGCAGACCTGTGCTTTAAAAAAATTTGTTCCTGGGATGTGGGCGTCGCTAACAAGGCCAGCATTTATTACCCATCCATAATTGCCCTTGAGAAGGTGGTGGTGAGCCGTCTTATTGAAGCTCTAGAGTCCATGTGGTGAAGGTCCTCCCACAGTACTGTTAGGAAGTTCCAGGAATTTGACCCAGCAACAATGAAGGAATGTCAATAATATTTCCAAGTCAGGATGGTGTGTGACTTGGAGGGGAACTTGCAGGTGGTGGTTTTCCCATGCGCTTGCTACCCTTGTCCTTCTAGGTGATAGAGGTCGCGGGTTTGGGAGGTGCTGTCGAAGAAGCCTTGGCGAGTTGCTGCAGTGTATCTTGTACACACTGTAGCCTCGGTGCGCTGGAGGCGGAGAGAATTAATGTTTAAGGTAGTGGATGTGATGCCAATCAAATGGGCTGGTTAGTCCAGGATGGTGTCGAGCTTTTGAATGTTGTTGGAACTGCACTCATCCAAGCAAGTGGAGAGTATTCCATCACACTCCTGACTTGTGCCTTGTAGATGGTGGAAAGGCTTTGGAGAGTTAGGAGGTGAGACACTTGCCGCAGAATACCCAGCCTCTGACCTGCTCTTGTAGCCACAGTATTTATGTGGCTGGTCCAGTTAAGTTTCTGGTCAATGGTGACCCCCAGGATGTTGTTGGTGGGGGATTCGGCGATGGTAATGCCGTTGAATGTCATGGGGCGGTGGTCAGACTCTCCTTTTTTGGAGACTTGTGTGGCACAACTGTTACTTGGCACTTATTAGCTCAAGTCTGAATGTCATCCAGGTCTTGCTGCTTGCGGGGATGGACTGTTTCATTATCTGAGGAGTTGCGAATGGAAATAAACACTGTGCAATCATCAGCAAACATTCTCACTTTGGACTTTATCATGGAGGGAAGGTCAGTGATGAAGCAGCTGAAGATGGTTGGGCCGAGGACACTGCCCTAAGGAACAACTGCAATGATGTCCTGGGGCTGAAATTATCGGCCTCCAACAACCACAACCATTTTCCTTTGCGTTAGGCACGACTCCAGCCAGAGGAGAGTTTTCCTCTGAATTCCCATTGACTTCAATTTTAATAGGGCTCCCTAATGCCACATTCAGTCAAATGCTGCCTTGATGTCAAGGGCAATCACTCTCACCTCACCTTTGGAATTATTTTGTCCATCTTTGGACCAATGCTGTAATGAGGTCTGGAGCCGAGTGGTCCTGGTGGAACTCAAACTGAGCATCGGTGTGCAGGTTATTGGAGCATAAGTGCTGCTTGATAACACTGTCTACTCTAAATTTGCTGATGATTGAGGAGTAGACTGATGGGGTTGTAATTTGTCAGATTGGATTTGTCCTGATTTTTGTGGACAGGACATACTTGGGCAGTTTTCCAAATTGTCAGGTAGATGCCAGTGTTGCAGCAGTACTGGAACAGCTTGGCTAGAGGCGCAGCTAGTTCTGGAGCACAAGTCTTCGGCACGACAGCTGGGATGTTGTTGGGGCCCATAGCCTTTGCTGTATCCAGTGCACTCAGCTGTTTCTTGATATCTCATGGAGTGAATCGAATTGGCTGAAAACTGGCTTCTGTGATGGTGGGGATCTCAGGAAGAGGCCGAGATGGATCATCCATTCGGCAATTCTAGCTGGAGATGGTTGCAAACGCTTCAGCCTTGACTTTTGCAC
The DNA here is from genome assembly GCF_044704955.1 of Pristiophorus japonicus. Lineage (NCBI taxonomy): Eukaryota > Metazoa > Chordata > Chondrichthyes > Pristiophoridae > Pristiophorus > Pristiophorus japonicus. The sequence continues at coordinate 177,175,539 of NC_091986.1, forward strand.
TTGCATGCTGGGGTCCGCCATCATTGAGGATGGGGATGTTCATGAAGCCTCCTCCTCCTGTTAGTTGTTTAATAGTGCAGCTACATTCACGACTGAATGTAGCAGGACTGCAGAGTTTTGATCTGATCTGTTGATTGCAAGATCGCTTAGCTCTGTCTATAGCATGCTGCCTCCACTGTTTAGCATGCATGTAGTCCTGTGTTGCAGCTTCACTAACTTAGCATCTAATTTTTAGGTATGCCTGATGTTGCTCCTGGCATGCTCTCCTGCACTCCTCATTTAACCAGGGTTGGTCCCCTAGCTTGATGGTAATGGTAGAGTGAGGGATATGCCGGACCATGAGGTTACAGATTGTGGTGGAATATAATTCTGCTGTTGCTGATAGCCGACAACGCCTCATGGATGCCCAGTTTTCAGCTGCTAGATCTGTTCTGAAGATATCCAATTTAGCACAGTGGTAGTGCCACACAATACAATTGAGGGGGTCTTCAGCCTGAGGATGGGACTTCATCTGCACAAGGACTGTGCAGTGGTCACTGCTACGAATGCTGTCATGGACACGTAGATTGGTGTGGACGAAGTCGAGTAGGTTTTTCCCTCATGTTGGTTCTCTCACTACTTGCCGCAGGTCCAGGCTGGCAGTTATATCCTTCAGGACTCGGCCAGCTTAGCCAGTAGTGGTGCTACAGAACCTCTTGGTGAGGGACATTGAAGGTCCCCACCCAGAATATATTCTGTGCCCTTTTTATCCTCAGTGCTTCTTCCGAAGGGTGTTCAGCATGGAACAATATTGAGTCATCAACTGAAGGAGTGTGGCAGGTGGTAATCAGCAAGAGATTTCCTTGCCATGCTTGAACTGATGCCATGAGACTTCATGGGGTCCAGAGTCATTGTTGAGTATTCCCAAGGCCACTCCCTCCAGTCTGTATACCATGTGCTACCACCTCTGGTGGGTCTGCCCTGCCGGTGGGACAAGACATACCCAGGGATAGTGATGGAGAAGTGTGGGACATTGGCTGAAATTGAAATGCTGGTTCTCCTTGATCAACCCATGCCTTTCCAAATTAATGTATATTTTGTCCCTGCACATGGTTTCACATAAAGACACAAATAACCTTCCGGAAATACTAGGGGACCGAGGGTCTTGCGAGAAGAAGGAACTGAAGGAAATCCTTATTAGTCAGGAAATTGTGTTAGGGAAATTGATGGTATTGAAGACCAATAAATCCCAGGGCCTGATTGTCTGCATCCCAGAGTACTTAAGGAAATGGCCCTAGAAATAGTGGATGCATTGGTGATCATTTTCTAACAGTCTATCGACTCGGGATCAGTTCCTATGGACTGGAGGGTAGCTAATGTAACACTACTTTTTTAAAAAAGGAGGGAGAGAGAAAACGGGGAATTAGAGACCAGTTAGCCTGACATCAGTAGCGGGGAAAATGTTGGAGTCAATTATCAAAGATGAAATGGCAGCGCATTTGGAAAGCAGTGACAGGGTTGGTCCAAGTCAGCATGGATTTATGAAAGGGAAATCATGTTTGACAAATCTTCTAGAATTTTTTGAGGATGTAACTAGTAGAGTGGACAAGGGAGAACCAGTGGATGTGGTGTATTTGGACTTTCAAAAGGCTTTTGACAAGGACCCACACAAGAGATTGGTGTGCAAAATTAAAGCATATGGTATTGGGGGTAATGTACTGACGTGGATAGAGAACTGGTTGGCAGACAGGAAGCAGAGAGTCGGGATAAATGGGTCCTTTTCAGAATGGCAGGCACTGACTAGTAGGGTGCCGCAGAGCTCAGTGCTGGGACCCCAGCTATTTACAATATACATCAATGATTTAGATGAATGAATTGAGAGTAATATCTCCAAGTTTGCAGATGACACTAAGTTGGGTGGCGGTGTGAGCTGTGAGGAGGATGCTAAGAGGCTGCAGGGTAACTTGGACAGGTTAGGTGAGTGGGCACATGCATGGCAGATGCAGTATAATATGGATAAATGTGAGGTTATCCACTTTGGTGGCAAAAACATGAAGGTAGAATATTATCTGAATGGCGGCAGATTAGGAAAAGGGGATGTGCAACGAGACCTGGGTGTCATGGTACATCAGTCATTGAAGGTTGGCATGCAGGTATAGCAGGCGGTGAAGGCGGCAAATGGCATGTTGGCCTTCATAGCTAGGGAATTTGAGTATAGGAGCAGGGAAGTTTTACTGCAGTTGTGCAGGGCCTTGGTGAAGCCTCACCTGGAATATTGTGTTCAGTTTTGATCTCCTAATCTGAGGAAGCATGTTCTTGCTATTGAGGGAGTGCAGTGAAGATTCACCAGACTGATTCCCGGGATGGTAGGACTGACATATGAGGAGAGACTGGATCGACTGGGTCTGTATTCACTGGAGTTTAGATGAATGAGAGGGGATCTCATAGAAACATATAAAATTCTGACGGGATTGGACAGGTTAGATGCAGGAAGAATGTTCCGGATGTTGGGGGAGTCCAGAACCAGGGGTCACAGTCTAAGGATAAGGGGTAAGCCATTTAGGACCGAGATGAGGAGAAACTTCTTCACTCAGAGAGTTGTTAACCTGTGGAATTCCCTGCAGCAGAGAGTTGTTGATGCCAGTTCATTGGATATATTCAAGAGGGAGTTAGATATGGCCCTTACGGCTAAAGGGATCAAGAGGTATGGAGAGAAAGCAGGAAAGGGGTACAGAGGGAATGATCAGCCATGATCTTATTGAATGGTGGTGCAGGCTCGAACGGCCGAATGGCCTACTCCTGCACCTATTTTCTATGTTTCGATGTTTCCAGTAACTTCCCCACCTGACAGGCCTGTAGTTTCCTGGTTTATCCCTCTTCCCTTTCTTGAATACTGGTATAACATTTGCAACTTTCCAGTCCATCAGCTCTACTCCTGTATCTAGAAGCATAGAAACATTGAAAATAGGTGCAGAAGTAGGCCATTCGGCCCTTCGAGCCTGCACCACCATTCAATAAGATCATGGCTGATCATTCCCTCTGTACCCCTTTCCTGCTTTCTCTCCATACCTCTTGATCCCTTTAGCCGTAAGGGCCATATCTAACTCCCTCTTGAATATATCCAATGAACTGGCATCAACAACTCTCTGCTGCAGGGAATTCCACAGGTTAACAACTCTCTGAGTGAAGAAGTTTCTCCTCATCTCAGTGCTAAATGGCCTACCCCTTATCCTAAGACTGTGTCCCGTGGTTCTGGACTTCCCCAACATCGGGAAAATTTTTCCCGCATCTAACCTGTCCAGTCCCGTCAGAATCTTATACGTTTCTGAGATCCCCTCTCATCCTTCGAAACTCCAGTGTATAAAGGCACAGTTGATCCAGTCTCTCCTCATATGTCAGTCCAGCCATCCCTGGAATCAGTCTGGTGAACCTTCGCTGCACTCCCTCCATGGCAAGAACGTCCTTCCTCAGATTAGGAGACCAAAACTGAACACAATATTCCAGGAGAGGCCTCACCAAGACCCTGAACAACTGCAGTAAGACCTCCCTGCTCCTATACTCAAATCCCCTAGCTATGAAGGCCAACATGCCATTTGCCTTCTTCACCGCCTGCTCTACCTGCATGCCAACTTTCAATGACTGATGAACCATGACATCCAGATCTCGTTGTACCTCCACTTTTCCTAATCTGCTGCCATTCAGATAATATTCTACCTTCGTGTTTTTGCCACCAAAGTAGATAACCTCACATTTATCCACATTATGCTGCATCTCCCATGCATTTGCCCACTCACCTAACCTGTCCAAATCACCCTGCAGCCTCTTAGCATCCTCCTCACAGCGCCACCCAGTTTAGTGTCATCTGCAAACTTGGATATATTACACTCAATTCCTTCATCCAAATCATTAATGTATATTGTAAAGAGCTGGGGTCCCAGCACTGAGCTCTGCGGCACTCTACTAGTTACTGCCTCCCATTCCGAAAAGGACCCGTTTATCCCGACTCTCTGCTTCCTGTCTGCCAACCAATTCTCTAACCATGCCAGTACATTACCCCCAATACCATATGCTTTGATCTTGCACACCAATCTCTTATGTGGGACCTTGTCAAAGTCCTTTTGAAAGTCCAAATACACCACATCCACTGGTTCTCCCTTGTCCACTCTACTAGTTACATCCTCAAAAAATTCCAGAAGCATGATTTTTCTTTCATAAATCCATGCTGACTTGAACCGATCCTGTCACTGCTTTCCAACTGCGCTGCTATTTCATCCTTAATAATTGATTCCAACATTTTCCCCACTACTGATATCAGGCTAACTGGTCTATAATTACCCGTTTTCTCTCTCCTTCCCTTTTTAAAAAGTGGTGTTACATTAGCTACCCTCCAGTCCATAGAACTGATCCAGAGTCAATAGATTGTTGGAAAATGGTCACTAATGCATCCACTATTTCTAGGGCCACTTCCTTAAGTACTCTGGAATGCAGACAATCAGTCCCCGGGGATTTATCGACCTTCAATCCCATCAATTTCTCCAACACAATTTCCCGCCTAATAAGGATATCCTTCAGTTCCTCCTTCTCACGAGACCCTCGGTCCCCTAGTATTTCCGGAAGGTTATTTGTGTCTTCCTTCCTGAAGACAGAACCAAAATATTTGTTCAATTGGTCTGCAATTTCTTTGTTTCCCATTATTAATTCACCTGAGTCCGACTGCAAGGGACCTACGTTTGTCTTCACTAATCTTTTTCTCTTCACATATCTAAAGAAGCTTTTGCAGTCAGTTTATATGTTCCCGGCAAGCTTTCTCTCGTACTCTATTTTCCTCCTCCTAATTAAACCCTTTGTGCTCCTCTGCTGTATTCTAAATTTCTCCCAGTCTTCAGGTTTGCTGCTTTTTCTGGACAATTTATATGACTCTTCCATGGATCTAACACTATCCCTAATTTCCCTTGTTAGCCACGGTTGAGCCACCTTCCCTGTTTTATTTTTACTCCAGGGATGTACAATTGTTGAAGTTCATTCATGTGACCTATAAATGTTTGCCATTGCCTATCCACCGTCAACCCTTTAATTACCATTTGCCAGTCTATTCTAGCCAATTCACGCCTCATACTGTCGAAGTTAGCTTTCCTTAAGTTCAGCACCCCAGTTTCTGAATTAACTGTGTCACTCTCCATCTTAATAAGAAATTCTACCATATTATGGTCACTCTTTCCCAAGGGGACTCGCACAACAAGATTGCTAATTAGTCCCTTCTCATTGCACATCACCCAGTCTAGGATGGCCAGTTCTCTAGTTGGTTCCTCGACATATTGGTCAAGAAAACCATCCCTAATACAGTCCAGGAAATCCTCCTCCACCGCATTGCTACCAGTTTGGTTAGCCCAATCTATATGTAAATGAAAGTCACCCATGATAACTGCTGTATCTTTATTGCACACATCCCTTATTTCTTGTTTGATGCTGTCCCCAACCTCACTACTACTGTTTGGTGGTCTATACACAACTCCCACCAGCGTTTTCTGCCCTTTGGTATTCCGCAGCTCCACCCATACCAATTCCACATCATCCAAGCCAATGTCCTTCCTTACTATTGCATTAATTTCCTCTTTAACCAGCAACGCCACCCCGCCTCCTTTTCCTTTCTGTCTATCCTTCCTAAATGTTGAATACCCCTGGATGTTGAGTTCCCAGCCTTGGTCACCCTGGAGCCATGTCTCTATGATGCCAATTACATCACATCCATTAACTGCTATCTGCGCAGTTAATTCGTCCACCTTATTCCGAATACTCCTCACATTGAGGCACAGAGCCTTCAGGCTTGTCTTTTTAACACACTTTGCCCCTTTAGAATTTTGCTGTAATGTGGCCCTTTTTGTTTTTTTGCTTTTGGTTTCTCTGCCCTCCACTTTTACTATTCTTCTTTCTATCTTTTACCTCTGTCTCCTTGCATAGGTTCTCACCTCCCAGCCATATTAGTTTAACTCTTCCCCAACTGCACTAGCAAACACTCCCCATAGGACACTAATGAGAATTGAAAGATTGTGACTAATGCCTCTGCTATTTCTACCTTTGTTTCTTTCAGAAAATTAGGATGCATTCCATCTGGACAAGGTGATTTACCAACTTTCAGTAATGCTAATCTTTTTAGTACATCTTCTCTATCTATTATTATCCTGTCCATAATTTCACACTCCTCTTTTTGTGTAACCTTCACATCATCCACTTCGTTTGTGAAGACAGATGCATAGAACTCATTTAATACTTTTGCCATGTCCTCTGCCTTTACATGAAGATTTCCCTTTGGGTTCTTAATGGGCCCAATTTTTTCCCTAACAAACTGTTTACACTTTATATGTTTATAAAATGTTTTAGGATTCAATTTTCTGTTACTTGCTAATCTTTTCTTGTAACCTCTCTTTGCCTCCCGTATTAACTTTTTCAATTCCCTCCTGTACTTTCCATAATCTTCCTGGTTATTAACTAAATCTTGCTCCTGACATGTGACATAAGCCTCCTTTATTCTGTTTCATTTTAACTTTTATTTCCTTTGTCACCGGGGCGTATTAACTTTGGATGCTCTACCTTTTCCCTTCAAAGGAAAATGCTTAGTTTGTACCTAAACTATCTCTTCCCTGAATGGCCTCCATTGCTCCGTTACTGCTTTACCCTGTAATCGCCTTTTCCAATCTACCTGAGCTAGGGCCCTTCTTAAATCACTGAAATTAGCTCTTTTCCAGTTGAGCATTTTTACCTTCCATACTTTCTGGTTTCTTTCCATAATTACTTTTAACCGAATTACATTGTGGTCACCGTTAGCTAGATTGATCTCCGACTGTAACACACTACACTTGCCTGACTTCATTTCCCAGAACCAGATCCAACTGTACATTCAGATTATGAAAGTAAACTAACAAGAAATATAAAAACAGATAGTAAGAGTTTCTACAGGTATATAAAAAGGAAGAGAATGGCTAAAGTAAATGTTGGTCCCTTAGAGGATTTAATAATGTGGAATTAATAATGGGGAACAGGGAAATGGCATAGACTTTGAACAAATATTTTGTATCGGACATCACGGTAGAAGACACTAAAAACATCTCAATAATGGATAATCAAGGGGCAAAAGGGAGGAAGGAAGTTAAAACAATCACTATCACTAAAGAAGAAGAACTCGGTAAAATAATGGAACTAAAGATGGACAAGTCCCCTGGACCTGATGGCTTGCATTCTATGATCTTAAAAGAAGTGGCTGCAGAGATAGTGGATGCATTGGTTGTAATCTACCAAAATTCCCTGGATTCTGGGGAGGTCCCAGCGGATTGGAAAACCGTAAATCTAACGCCATATTTAAAAAAGGAGGCAAACAGAAAGCAGGAAGCTACACACCAGTTAGCCAAACATCTGGCGTTGGGAAAATGCTGGAATCCATTATTAAGGAAGCAGTAGCAGGACATTTGGAAAAGCATAATTAAAGTCAAGCAGAGTCAGCATGGTTTTATGAAAAGAAAATCATGTTTGACAAATTTGATGGAGTTCTTTGAGGATGTAATGAGCAGGGGGGATAAGGGGAACCAGTGGATGTGGTGTATTTGGATTTCCAGAATGCATTAGATAAAATGCCACATAAAAGGTTACTGCACAAGATGAAAGTTCTCAGGATTGGGGATAGAGGATTGGCTAACTAACAGAAAAGAGAGAGTCGGGATAAATTAGTCATTTTCCGGTTGGCAAACAGTAACTAGTGGGGTGCCACAGGGATTGGTGTTGGGGCCGCAACTATTTACAATCTATATTAATAATTTGGATGAAGGGACCAAGTGTAATGTAACCAAGTTGACTGATGATACAAAGAAAGTTGTGAGGAGAACACAAAAAATCTGCAAAGAGATATAGACAGTAAAAGTGAGTGGGCAAAAATTTGGCAGCTGGAGTATAATGTGGGAAAGTGTGAGGTTATCCACTTCGGCTGAAAAAATAAAAAAGCAAATTATTTAAATGGAGAAAAATTACAAAATGCTGCAGTACAGAGGGACCTGGGGGTCCTTGTGCACGAAACACAAAAAGTTAGTATGCAGGTACAGCATGTAATCAGGAAGGCAAATGGCATGTTGGCCTTTATTGTAAGGGAGATGGAGTATAAAAGCAGAGATGTCCTGCTACAACTGTACAGGGTATTGGTGAGGTCACATCTAGAGTACTGCGTACAGTCTTGGTCTCCTTATTTAAGGAGGGATATACTTGCATTGGAGAAGGTTCACTAGGTTGATTGCTGAGATGAAGGGGCTGACTTAGGAAGAAAGGTAGAGCAGGTTGGGCATTATTGGAGTTCAGAAGAATTGGAGGTGATCTTATCGAAACATACAAGATAATGAAGGGGCTCGACAAGGTGGATGTAGAGAGGATGCTTCCACTCATAGGGGAATCAAGAACTAGGGGGCATAGTTTTAGAATAAGGGGTCACCCATTTAAAACTGAGATGAGGAAGAATTTCTTCTCATAGGGTTGTAAATCTGTGGAATTCTCTGCCCCAGAGAGCTGTGGAGACTGGGACATTGAATATATTTAAGTCAGAGATAGACAGATTTTTGAAAGATAAGGAAGTAAAGGGTTATGGGGAGCGGGCAGGGAAGTGGAGCTGGGCCCCAAGATCAGATCAGCCATGATCTTACTGAATGGTGGAGCAGGTTCGAGGGGCCAAATGGCCTACTCCTGCTCCTATTTCTTATGTTCTTATGTTCTTATGTTAACACTGCTTCCTTCCTTGTTGGACTGGAGACATGTGATCTTATCGAAACATATAAGATAATGGGGTCAAGTTTCGGCCTGAGTTGCTCCTATTTTTTTTTTAAAAAGAGTAACTAGTTTAGAATGGAGTATCTTAGAAATTGCAATTCTCAGCATTTAGTTTGCTCCAGTTCTAGTGAGTTAGAACAGTTTCATTTTAGAACAGATTTTTTTTTTCAAAAGGGGGCATGTCCGGCCACTTACGCCTGTTTTGCAAGTTTAGGCAGCGAAAACTTACTCCATTCTAAGTTAGTTTGGAGTAAGTGTAGATTTTTGTATGCTCAGAAAAACCTTGCCTACACTGAGAAAATCAGGCGTAAAGAAGAGAGTTGGCGGGAGGGGGGGGGGGGAAAGGAAAGTTTACAAACATGAAACACATCACTTTTACAAATAAAGAGCCATAATAAATGATAAATAAATCAATAAATCAACCAATAAATCAATCAAAAAAAAATTTTTTTTTTTTTAATTTAAAAAAATAATTTAAAAATCAATAAATAAAAAATTATGTTTCTATCACCGACTGCAGCATCAGGGGCCCTCCAACAGCGTGCTGTAACGGGGCCCCCCCAGTGTGTCTCTCTCTGTCTCTGTCAGTGTCATTGTGTTTCTGGCAGCGAGGGGTGGGGGGGGGAGGAGGATGGGAGGGAGGAGGGGGGAGAGGAGAGGGAGAGAGTGGACGGGGGGGGGGGAAGAGGAGAGGGAGAGAGTGGGCGGGGGGGGGAGAGGAGAGGGAGAGAGTGGGGGGGGAAAGAGGAGAGGGAGAGAGTGGGGGTGAAGAGAGAGAGCGAGGAGGAGGAGAGAGAGAGTGAGGAAGGGGGGGGGGGGGGGGGTGGGGAGGCTGAACGGGCCCGGCCGACGAGAAGAAGCCGGGCCTAAAACTTTGGGCGGGGCCCGCCCCCAGCAAGATACTGGGCTGGCAGACCCCGCCGAAGACGTGGAGAGGGAGCGGACCGGACCTGAAAGGGGGGGGGGGGGGGAGGGTGTGGTGGCGGATGGCAGCGGAGCAGGAGCTGACCGGGGGGTCGGGTGCAGGAGAGAGCAGGACCGGGAGCGGGAGTTGAGGGGGGCGGGGAGCCAAAGGGAGCGGGAGCTGAACTGGGCGGGGGAGGGTGGGTGGGGGGAGCCGGAAGCGGAACCGGAGCCAAAGCCAGAGCAGGAGCTCAAGGAGGGAGGTGCAATCCAATCTTCGCCGCCCCAGTGAGCCCATTCGGCCAGGGCTAGGGGCGGCGTGCTTCAGGCCCCTCCCACACAGTTTCAGGCGCCTGGAGCTACTGCACATGCGCGCACACTGCTGCGCGCATGTGCAGATGTCCCGACACTGTTTTCAGCGCCAGGACCAGGCTCCGCCCCCCACAGCTTGTGCTGCGCTGCGCCGAGGGCCTGGATTGACCTGAGGGAGTGGAGAATACAGAGGTAAGTTTTCGCCGCGGTTTTGAGCGGAAATCAGGCGTGGCTCGCGGGGCTGCGCCTTTCTAGGCGCGGCCCAAAACTTGACCCAAATGAGGGGGTTTGAGAAGATGGATGCAGAGAGGATATTTCCACTCATAGGAGAAACTAAAACTAGGGGGCATAGTCTCAGAATAAGGGGCTGCCCATTTAAAACTGAGCTGAGGGGGAATTTCTTCTCCCAGAGGGTTGTAAATCTATGGTATTCTCTGCCCCAGAGAGCCGTGGATGTTGGGTCATTGAATATATTTAATGCGGAGATAGACAGATTTTTGACCGATAAGGAAGTAAAGGGTTATGGGGAGCGGGCAGGGAAGTGGAGCTGAGTACATGATCAGATTAAATGGTGGAGCAGGCTCGAGGGGCCAGGTGGCCAATCCTGCTCCTATTTCTTATGCTCTTATATTGATCATGAATGTTCTCCTGTGCGCATATCAGAAATTCTTTTCCTTCCCTACCCTTAGCACAATATTTAACCCAATCTATATTAAGGTCATTAAAGTCTCCTGATATTACAGCTTTTCTTTTTATATACGCCTTTGAAATTTGCTGACAAATCTGCCTATCTATCTCCTCCTCAATATCTGGAGCTCTGTATAAAAAAAAAACTCCAACAACGTAACAGCTCCCCCTCTGTTCCTCAACTCAAGCCAATTAGATTCAGTCCGAGAATCATCAAGTAAATTCCTATTTAGAACTGTAGCATCATCCTTAATCAGTACTGCCACTCCTCTTTTTCCTTCTCTATCATTCTGAATACTTCGTAACCAGGAATATTAAAAATCCATTTCTGACCTTGTTTGAGCCATGTCTCTGTTAATGCAACCATGGCATAATGGCACGTAACAATTAGTGCCTGCAGTTCACCAACCTTTAGTTACAGTACGAACATTGACACGCATACAATTTAATACCTCCTAATAATAACTTTTGTTATTGTCCTGTAATTTTGGGGATATTTCTAATTATACTGCTGTGTTTATATATCTCTGTCCACTGATCTCATTTTTGCTCCTCTCTGTTATTTTCTGGTTCCCCTCCCCCTGACAAATTATTTAAAACCCTCTCAAACAGTACTAGTTAACCTCTCAGCGAGGTCTTGCTAGGTTTCATCTTTTCATAATCTGCCTTCTCTTAAAATGGTCTTACAACATTCTATTTTTCCTCAGTTTGTAGTTTTGTTACTCTACTCTTGAGCTTAATTTGTAGCTTCGAAATTTACTCCTTTGCATTACTTTGTTATTTTTGCTTTAATTGTTTCAAATCTAACGTTGCAATGAGTATGAGGAAAGTGTTTACCTACTACCAGGTTACTAACCAGTTTTACTGACTATATTCTAAAACTAATATATATAGTATCTGGTCTATTCGCTGCTTCATTTTCCGCATTGAGAATCAGTCACTAATTATCTCTTATGTAATTATTGCACTTGCCCTTGCTTTCTGTTTGATCAGAGTCCTTAAGGTTAGCTGGAACACTCCAGAAAGACAAACCTCAATGTTCTGCTGTCTTCCTGACCCAAATGCAGTGCCCCAATGGCCCAGGATTCTATTACCTCCTTGACGTTCTGCTGTTACAGGCTTTTTTCCTGGGGGTGAAATTCCTCTGCGCCCCAATTGGGGGCGGTAACCTGCTTGGGGCGGGAGTCACTCCCCAGCTGCTGAATTGGGCTTACCACCTCTCAAAGGAAGTGGAGCGCAATCTCACATGCTCCACTTCCTTTAGGGGCAGGACCAGCGGCACTAACGAGGTGCGATTAGGAGCGTTATGCAGATGCTCCACGTAGTGCTGACGCGCTTCAAAGCCCTTCCCCTTCGCTTAAAGGGAAGGGCCTGCGCCCTCTGCAAGGCCTTTGATGGTCTCCACTGGACCACCAGGGCAGCGTGATACCGGGCCGGCAGCCTGGCACCCAAAACGGGCCGCGGGGCAGAAAGGATTGGTGTGCAGCGCTGTGGGGGTCGCTGCGCACGGCAATGATGTCATCGTGGTTCCGCGGCTGTCTGGGGCACGCTGCTGCCTCAGCAAACTCCTGAGCAATTTCCTGGGAACCGGTATTGCTTCCTCGCCACCCCCACCCAGGCGAAAAGTGACTTCCGCCCCGTTAGCGCCCCAGAGGCTCTGACAGGCCTCTGAAAAAGGGACAATTTTGCTCCTCTGATTTTTTCTGTTTAGCTCTGACATATTGAAATCCTCTATTACATAATCTGCTCCTCTTACTTTCCTATTCTGTACACCTGTTCATCTTAAGTTGATAGTTGACAGCAGTTGCCAATTAGTATTTTGTTGCTCTTGTCTTTACTTGCTTTCTACTCAGGTTGCTTCTGCAATTTTCCCATCCACTTTTAAATAGCTGTTAAGTCATTCCATTCTTAATAATGCCACTTAACTTAATAGGTCTACATTTACAAAACTTCCCCTTCAGCTTCAGCTCTTGCTCATCCATCACTCAGTCATGTTTCTGCAATGATAATATTTTATCTAGCTACACATACCTTAATAATATACAGGGTTGGGATTTTGCCTATGGAATTCCCATCAGTCCTGAAAATTAATCTCCCAAGCCCCCCCTCTTCATTTGAAATATATGATTGGCAAATGATGTGGGTTAATAATCAAGTACAACAATGCAGAATTAATTATGAGATGAGCACAAATGAGATACCTGCCTTTCAAAGTCTTAACAGATTGTCTGACAGCCATTTTCAGAAGTGGTAAAACCAATGACAGTACCCATAATAGGTGACATAATTTACATGTGGCATAATATTTCCAAGTGCTCACTTACTCTCTCCTTGATAATGGATTCTAGAAATGTTCTCTCCAGACATTGAATTTATGGGACAATGTATTTAAAGTGTTTTCGCTGGCTGTTAAAGCCTGTTTTGGGGAAAAAAGTTGCAGCTGCCTCACTTCTGCCTGCTGCCGGCCGCCATTTTAGGCAGACCGGCAGCACTGCCTGTGCTCGCCGAAAGTATTGTAATTAGTCAATCAGCATGCAATGGCGAGTTGACGGCCACTCATCCATTTTGGAGATCGCCGCTGCTCTTGCCGCCCTCTCCAAAGCACACCTGTGCGCTTCAGCAGCGTTAACAGCCATGAGGCCGCTTCAATTGACAAATGTAAGATAGCCAGGACTATTATCTCCACGAATTAATCACAAGCCTACATTTTAATAGCTAATCTTTGAGATTTGTAGGTAAAGTTCAATTTTTTTTCCGGTGGTTTTCTTATTTGAAACTGTCCTGCCTGAGATTGTAATACTGAATGCGTAACAAATGGCAAGATGCAAAATATTGCAAGTGATTACTTCTGAGTGAGTATAAAAGTAACCTTGTGGTTTGGATTCAGTGTTTGACCAGTGGATGATCAGTGCTTCAATCTCCGAAATCTGAAGTGTGAATTCAAATTCTTTTAAGTGATCAGATATGAATACTCTCTCCTCACCATGAAATAGTAAAAAGCCCTCAGTTATCAGACCATCCTAAGCCGTTGACGAAAGTGACCTCAGCATATCAATGAAATTCTGACTACAGTATAACGGTTTCAAAAACTACAAAACACTAGATTTGATCATTCGTGTCTATATCTTTTCATTCCTGCTTCATGAAAATTTAAACAAGCATTTCAAATAAATAGCTTAGTCTCTATTCCTTTAGAATTAGATGTATGGGATAAAGTGATAGGGGAGAGTCCTTGAAAGCATTAAATGGGCCATCTTGGCTCAATGTCAAAAGAAAATTACCTGCGTTCCCATTCAACAACATTGAATGCATGCCTTCTTCAGCGCAATGAGAGGTACAGACATTCGATAATTAATTTGCGCTGTTATACACCCACACACTCCCCCCTCCCCATCACCTCCGATCCCATAAAATCCGAAATACGATCAAACCACAGACTTCCCCGATGCAGTCGACAGACCCCCGACAAATGCATATACAAGTTGCCGAACACTTTTCCATCTATAATGTTACGTTTAGAATAACTCCACAAGACTGTATATCTTAAGCTCAAACTGTGACCTTGGTCTCTTTATTGTAACTCCAGAGTGAGGAGGCAGCATGGTAGACTAACTTTTATATCTGCTTGCCCGGGGTGTGCAGGTGACTCTTGGGTCTCCCACAGGTGCGCCCCCTGGTGGCAAGTCTTACACATTGGTAATGTTTACATACATAACATAGAGCTGGAGCCTGAGCTGATTTAAAAGATGACTTCCATATATAGGTTCGGGACCTTTGCTTGTGTCACTTTGATGCACTTAAAACAAGAGGGAGCTATCTCCACAAAAACTGAATGCAATGCTGTAACACTGATGGTGAGTGGGTGGCAGGTAAACTGTTGTAATGAATACAACAACTGTTCCATACAATGCCTACAGGGTTCATTCGTTGCTTCCTTTTTTTTTTAATTAGTTCATGGGATGTAAGCATCGCTGGCAAAGCCAGCATTTATTGCCCATCCCTAATTGCCCTTGATAAGATGGTGGTGAGCCACCTTCTTGAACCGCTGCAGTCCGTGGTGAAGGTGCTCCCACTGTGATGTTATGGAAGGAGTTACAGGATTTTGACCCAGCAACGATGAAGGAACAGTGATGCACTACCAAGTCAGGATGGTGTGTGATTTCGAGGAGAACTTGCAGGTGGTGGTCATAGAAATCATAGAAATTTACACCCAGGATGTTGATGGTGGGGATTCGGCGATGGTAATGCTGTTGAATATCAAGAAACGGTGGTTAGACTCTCGCTTGTTGGAGATAGTTATGGCCTGGCACTTGTGCGGCGCGAGTGTTACTTGCCACTTATCAGCCCAAGCCTGAATGTCGTCCAGGTCTTGCTGCATCTGGGCAAGGACTGCTTCATTATCTGAGGAGTTGCAAATGGTTCTGAACACTGTGCAGGCATCAGCAAACATCCCCACTTCTGACCTTGTGATGGAGGGAAGGTCATTGATGAAGCAGCTGAAGATGGTTGGGCCCAGGACACTGCCCTGTGGAAGTCCTGCAGCAAGGTCCTGGGGCTGAGATGACTGACCTCCAACAACCATAACCATCTTTCTTTGTGCTAGGTATGACTCCAGCCAGTAAAGGGTTTTCCCCCCGATTCCCATTGACTTCAGTTTTACTAGGGTTCCTTGATGCCACACTCGGTCAAATGCTGCCTTGCAGATGTCAAGGACAGTCACTCTAACCTCACCTCTGGAATTCAACTCTTTTGTCCATGTTTGCACCAAGGTTGTAATGAGGTCTGGAGCTGAGTGGTCCTGGCAGAACCCAAACTGGGCATCGGTGAGCAAATTATTGATGAATAAGTGCCACTTGATAACACTGTCGACGATACCTTCCATCACTTTGCTGAAGATTGAGAGTAGACTGATGGGGCGGTAATTGGACGGATTGGATTTGTCCTGGTTTTTGTGGACAGGACATACCTGGGCAGTGTTCCATATTGTCAGATAGATGCCAGTGTTGTAGCTGTACTGGAATAGCTTGGCTAGAGGCACGGCTAGTTCTGGAGCACAAGTCTTCAGCATGACAGCCGGGATGTTGTCAGGGCCCATGGCCTTTGCTGTATCCAGTGTGCTCAGCCGTTTCTTGGTATCACGTGGAGTGAATCGAATTGGCTGTAGACTGGCATCTATGATGGTGGGTGCCTCAGGAGGAGGCCGATATGGATCACCCACTCGGCACTTCTGGCCAAAGACGGTTGCAAACGCTTCAGCCTCGTCTTTTGCACTCACGTGCTGGGCTCCGCCATTATTGAGGATGGGGATATTCATGGAGCCTCCTCCTCCCGTTAGTTGGTTAGTGGTCCACCACCATTCACGACTGGATGTGGCAGGACTGCAGAGCTTTGATCTGATCCGATGTTTGTGGGATCGCTTAGCCCCGTCTATGGCATGCTGCTTCCGCATTTTAGTGTGCGTACCTATGTTACAGCTTCTGCAGGTTGGCACCTCATTTTGAGGTACGCTGGATGCTGCTCCTGGAATGCACTTCTACACTCCTGATTGAACCAGGGTTGGTCTCGTGGCTTGATGGCCATGGTAGAGTGAGGGATAAGCCGGGTCATGTGGTTACAGGTGGAATACAATTCTGCTACTGATGACCTACAGCTCCTTATCGATGCCCAGTTTTGAGCTACTAGATCTGTTCTGAATGTATCCCATTTAGCATGGTGGTAGTGCCACACAACACAATGGAGGGTGTCGTCAATGTGAAGACGGGACTTCGTTTCCACAATGATTGTGAGATGGTCACTGCTACCAATGCTGTCATGGACTGATGCATCTGCGACAGGTAGATTGGTTCTCCTTAAATTCAAGCGGGACACAGATCGACCTTCGGTGTCCTGCTGAGTTTAGCGCCAGAAAGATGGGTTACACCACAAATTCTCCGCACCACTGATGTTAATTAAGGGGCAGCACCAAAATACCGGTGTTGTCTGTGCTTTCTCTGCAAGTGGCCGTTAGCCTTGGCAGGCACTGTTACCACCAGGTTTCCGGCTTACTCGAATTTCTAGGCCATTATCTTGTAGTCACTTTGTTTGCCGCTGCATTCTTTTTGAATAGTGATGTAACATTTGCAATCAGATAAAATACCTGAATTGAACAAACTTTGAATCAATGTAACCTATGCATCTTAGTTGCATGACCTATTTCTTTTTATACCATGAGATGAAAATCAGCTGGACATGGTCAAGGTATGGCTGAGATATCAAATAAATATTTTCTGACAAATATAATTGTAGTAAGACTTCCTCACCCATGTACCCTAACCCCCTTGCAATAAAGGCCAACATTCCATTTGCCTTCCTAATGGCTTGTTGTACCTGCATGCTAACTTTCTGTGTTAGCTATATACTAGTTAGCCTAACATCTGTTGTTGGGATAATGCTGGGAGTTCATTATTAAGGAAGCCGTAGCAGGACATTTGGAAAAGCATAATTAAGTCAAGCAGAGTCAGCATGGTTTTATGAAAAGAAAATCATGTTTGACAAATTTGATGGCGCTCTTTGAGGATGTAATGAGCAGGGGGGATAAGGGGAAGCAGTGGATGTGGTGTATGTGGATTTCCAGAATGCCACATAAAAGGTTACTGCACAAGATGAAAGTTCTCAGGATTGGGGATAGAGGATTGGCTAACTAACAGAAAAGAGAGAGTCGGGATAAATGAGTCATTTTCCGGTTGGCAAACAGTAACTAGTGGGGTGCCACAGGGATTGGTGTTGGGGCCTCAACTATTTACAATCTATATTAATAATTTGGATGAAGGGACCAAGTGTAATGTAACCAAGTTTACTGATGATACAAAGAAAGTTGTGAGGAGAACACAAAAAATCTGCAAAGGGATATAGACAGTAAAAATGAGTGGGCAAAAATTTGGCAGTTGGAGTATAATGTGGGAAAGTGTGAGGTTATCCACTTTGGCTGAAAAAATAAAAAAGCTAATTATTTAAATGGAGAAAAATTACAAAATGCTGCAGTACAGAGGGACCTGGGGGTCCTTGTGCACAAAACACAAAAAGTTAGTATGCAGGTACAGCATGTAATCAGGGAGGCAAATGGCATGTTGGCCTTTATTGTAAGGGGGATGGAGTATAAAAGCAGAGATGTCCTGCTACAACTGTACTAGGCATTGGTGAGGCCACATCTAGAGTACTGCGTACAGTCTTGGTCTCCTTATTTAAGGAAGGATATACTTGCATTGAAGAAGGTTCACTAGGTTGATTGCTGAGATGAAGGGGTTGACTTAGGAAGAAAGGTAGAGCAGGTTGGGCCTTATTGGAGTTCAGAAGAATTGGAGGTGATCTTATCGAAACATACAAGATAATGAAGGGGCTCGACAAGGTGGATGTAGAGAGGATATTTCCACTCATAGGGGAAACTAAAACTAGGGGACATAGTCTCAGAATAAGGGGCCACCCATTTAAAACTGAGATGAGGAGGAATTTCTTCTCTCAGAAGATTGTAAATCTGTGGAATTCTCTGCTCCAAAGAGCTGTCGAGACTGGGTCATTGAATATATTTAAGGCGTAGATAGATTTTTGAGCGATAAGGGAATAAAGGGTTATGGAGAGTGGGCAGGGAAGTGGAGCTGAGTCCATGATCAGATCAGCCATGATCTTATTAAATGATAGAACAGGTTCGAGGGGCCAGTTGGCCTACTCCTGCTCCTATTTCTTGTGTTCTTGTATTCCCTGTATGAGGCCACCATAATCTCTCTAAACACCAACATAATAGTTTCTCACCATTTAAAAAATATTCATTCATAAAAAAAAGACAGTCGGACATACTGGGTAACTACAGGCCAGTTAGTCTAATGTCAGCTATGTTCAAACTCAAAATCAATAATGCAATATCAAATTGGCGAGCATCTGGAAATGTCTGAGATAATCAAGAACAATTTGGCATGGATTTGTTAAAGGCAAGTTGTGTTTGACAAATTTGTGTGTTTTTGAAGTGACTGTTTGTCACCCCTGTGCTCATTACTTCTCCAACATATTGGCCTCTATTTTCCACATTAAAGATTTCTGGCGCCCACTTACCTTAAATTACTTTCCTCCCCCCACCGTCAGCGCCAAAAAAAACCCAGCAGTTTCACCGAACTTAGTTATTTTTAGCGCCGCGCTACCAAATTCCATTTCGGGGGGGGCGGAGCTTACAGTGTGTGCCAAAAATTCACTGTGCATGCACTTTTAAAAAAAACACTCACTGGTCATGCACTTTAAGGGAAGGGGGCAGAGAAGGCGAAAGGGTCAGAGACAGAGAAGGGGAAGCTGTAAGGGCCAAGAGATTTCTCGCAGAAGAAATTGAGCCCCTGGTAGGCATAACTGAAAGTAGCTGGGATGTGCTTGAAAACAAAAGGAGATTCGGCGAAAAGAAACTTAAACCCTCTGTAGTCGCAAAAGTTTGGGACAAGGTTGCAGTAGAGTTTAATGCATCGTCCATTGCTCCGAGAAGCAGTGCACAGCTCAAAAAGTGTCAGGACCTTGGACAAGCAGTAACTGTAAGTAATATTTTTATTTAAATGTATTTACATTTATGCACTGCAACATATGTAAATGTGATTCATGTGTGTGTGTGACTGTGTGTGCAGAAGAACCCGCTCTTAAAAAGTTCTATTTTCATTTTGCAGAAGATGGTGTCACAGATCAACCGAGAACGGTCAAAAAATAGACGAGGTCCGGCAAATAGGCTGCAACGAGCAGCTGTGGAACAGAAGATAACTGATATGATTAAATCTCACAAGAAAAGATCAACCACCAACATGGAAGCTGGGCCAAGTTTACCAAGAGAGGGTAAGCCCTGCAAATTGCACAGTCTGGGTTGGCTACATGTTAAGTACTGCGTGTGCTGGCTACACTTCGCCTTCCTCCCCTGCCGCTAACCAAGCATCCCCGTTATGTTTTGCAGATGTTGCGCATCAAGAGGAGACAGAAGATGTATCTGAAGTAGAAGAACAGCATGTTCAGGAATCCGTCAGTCTAGATATTCCACATCAGGAGAATGAAGGGCAACAGGAAGACTCCGATACCAAAATGGTAACACTGGAATTGGAGATGGTGAACCCCTCAAGGATTCCAAGCCCTTTCCTGAGCAAATCAATCGACGTGACATTTCAAGGAGTACCGTCTGAGGCTGTGGGTCCCAGTGTGTCGCAGCAAGCTACACCTGTGAGACGGCAGAGGAGGGTGGGAGTGAGAGATGAGCCAGAAACACAGAATGCAGGGAACATAGGGTGGGGATGAGTGGGGAGAGCATCCAACTCACGAAATTCCTGGAAATCTTCAGTGGGGTGAGGATAGAATTAGCGGGACTGACACATGAAGTAGCAACATTGGCTGGAGGAATGACTGAGGTGACGGGAGAAATTGCAGGACTGTCATTACAGGTGACAACGCTGTCAGGACAGATGAGGGAGGGGATGTCAGAGGTAGCAGCAACAATAAGGGAGCACAACCAGGCTATCATTGCTGCTACTAACATTCTAACCCCTAGACCAAAGTCAGGGGTTGATCCACAGGCTGAGGAAGATTCCAAAGAGGAATCTGGGCCTTCCACAATGACATCTGGCTCTGTCCCTGTCGCAACCCACCAACAACAAATGCGCCGTCAGAAAGAAAACAGAAAAAACCTTGGAGTGGGAGGGGGGCAAGGAAGCAGAAGTCTGCAACAACGGGCACGGGTAGAGGCAGCAACAGGAGCAGGAGTGGCGCACAGCGGTAAGGGGAGGAGAGATGGCTTGTTTGTTTGCTTCTTCATTGAAAAATTTGACACAAAATTTATTAAAGTTATTAAAGTGAAGTTAAGCTAAATACAACTGTACTGTACAAATGTTTTTAAACATTTATCTTTGACATTTAACCAGAATTCTGTACATTATTTTTTTAATCCAGCACTAGAAAATCTTTCTAGATTATGTCACGGATTCAACAGGCCAAATGGCCTCCTTCTGTGTTGTAACCAATAAGTTTAAATGAAGCTGGGGCAAGTTCAAACTGTACTAGTACTAAGGTATTCACGGATCTTGACTTGTTCTGGGTCACTGATACATGTACCTAATTCCAGTAACGCAAGACCATTGTACATGCATCAGTGACCCAGAACAAGTCAAGATCCATGAACACCTTGGTACTAGTATGTAATCTTGTAAAGCCAGAATTTTCAAATGTAACCCAATTTGAGGCAGTTAATGAATGGTAGGAGCCTGGTGGCACAAACAAACAGACACATTTTGGTGGGATTCAATTTTTCACCCAAGTTTTATGCTCGATTCATGTGTGACCAGGCTCTCTGCAATAACTACTGCAGAGTCCAGACATTTTAGAGATTCTAATAAGGTCTACACCAATCAATTATTAATTTTAATCAGTAAGAACATCTGATTGGGAATCAAGTTGTCATTAGGCAGGCTTCAGGACAAGGTAGTAAACATACTTATCTGGTTGATCAGACCCTATTCTAGTGGATAGTAACATTTTTACAGTAATAAAATATCCCTTAAAATATATTATTGTTTATTCATACATTAGCTAGGCTACAAACATATACACTATCTAAAAAAATCTTTGCAGCTCATTCAGTAGGACATTGCAAGACACCGAAACTGACATGATCAACAAATAGTAAAATTATTTCACTGATGTGTACATTCGATGGAGAACTGCTTTGCAATCTTTTATTGGATGGAAACAGATACTCATGCAGATCACCTCAGGTCAACCTACGCATTGCAACACTGTTTTCAAATGCAAACTGAGATAAACATTGCAAATGTAAGGGAAAACAAAAATCAATGCCCAGTCTTTAATATAATGCAGTGTGCTTGGAATTTGTTGCAGTCTTGCGTGGAGGACCTTCGGCCAGGGATAGAAATATAGAAAATAGAAAATAGGTGCAGTAGGCGGCCATTCGGCCCTTCGAGCCTGCACCGCCATTCATTGAGTTCATGGCTGAACATGCAACTTCAGTACCCCATTCCTGCTTTCTCGCCATTCCCCTTGATCCCCCTAGTAGTAAGGACTACATCCAACTCCTTTTTGAATATATTTAGTGAATTGGCCTCAACAACTTGCTGTGGTAGAGAATTCCACAGGTTCACCACTCTCTGGGTGAAGAAGTTACTCCTCATCTCGGTCCTAAATGGCTTATCCCTTATCCTTAGACTGTGAGCCCTGGTCCTGGACTTCCCCAACATTGGGAACATTCTTCCTGCATCTAACCTGTCTAAACCCGTCAGAATTTTAAACGTTTCTATGCGATCCCCTCTCATTCTTCTGAACTCCAGTGAATACAAGCCCAGTTGATTCTTGATATGTCAGTCCCGCCATCCCGGGAATCAGTCTGGTGAACCTTCGCTGCACTCCCTCAATAGCAAGAATGTCCTTCCTCAAGTTAGAAGACCAAAACTGTACACAATACTCCAGGTGTGGCCTCACCAAGGCCCTGTACAACTGTAGTAACACCTCCCTGCCCCTGTATTCAAATCCCCTCGCTAGGAAGGCCAACATGTCATTTGCTTTCTTAACCGCCTGCTGCACCTGCATGCCAATCTTCAATGACTGATGTACCATGACACACAGGTCTCATTGCACCTTCCCTTTTCCTAATCTGTCACCATTCAGATAATAGTCTGTCTCTTTGTTTTTACCACCAAAGTGGATAACCTCACATTTATCCACATTATACTTCATCTGCCATGCATTTGCCCACTCATTTAACCTATCCAAGTCACTCTGCAGCCTCATAGCATCCTCCTCGCAGCTCACACTGCCACCCAACTTAGTGTCATCCGCAAATTTAGAGATAATACATTTAATCCCCTTGTCTAAATCATAGCAGCGGGCCAGGTGCGTGGAGGAACATCAGCCAGGGATAACAGCGGGTCGGGTCGGGTGAGTGGAAAAGGCTCTTCCGAATGTCGCAATGTGCCTGGAAGTATCTTTTGAAATTTGCCTGCCGTTTGGACTTCGAGGGAAAAGGCTGTTCTGGAAGATTTTTTTGAAATTTGCCTGTAGTCTTCTCATCCATGGAAAAGGCTCATCTGTAAGTTTTGCCTGGTTTATTTTTACCTGGAGTTATTTACTCAGATAAGTGTGAAGGACCTTCAGCCAGGGATAGAAATGGGCCAGTGCCGATTTCATTAAGTTAAGGTAGGCTTTTTCCAAATGGGCTCTAATGTCTCTGTGCGTCGTTTAAAAAAAAAATCGGTGATGGGGAAATGGCCTTAATGGCCAGAAACGGTGTGGATTCACTTTTTTACGTACACCAGCAGCAAAATATCTGGCGCCAAAAACTCTGGTGCTGATAGTCAGTGCTGGCGCCAAAACTTTGGAGAAAATTTAAACTGACCATCTACACCAAAAAGAAAATCACTGGGCGCCAAGGGATCAGTGCCCAATGATGGCGAAAATAGGGGGCATTGAATTTAAAATCTTAATTTTTGCCTCGAAATCCTTCTTTGGCCTTGTGAACCATTCTCTCTTATGTAGCCACTTTTCTTTCAGGTAGAGAAATTTATTTTTCAGTGATGCTGCTCCACTTTTCCTTTGCTTTATTATAGGACATTTTCAACTTTGCTCTTGAGACCATTAAACTTTTCTGCACCCTGCCTTGTCATGGAAGTTCTATTTATCTTGAGACAGTTTTAGCCCAGACATTTCAAGGCAAATGGGATTAAGTACAGGATTATCTCTTTCCTTCATTAAAATCTGAAACTCACGCCTCCACAAATGTGGCTTACACATTAGTGCAGTTTCATATACTATGTTGTTTGTTACTGCACCAATTAACTCAAGTTATTAACAAAGGGTCACATGCTTTATCTCTGGTTGTTAGGCTGTTTAATGTGTATGTTTCAATCAATCAAACATTCAATTGGATGGCTTTAATTTACTGCCTGCAGTAAAAATGCTAAACTGCACATTATCATTTGATTGGTAAATGTAGGTAATTACCTCATATTTAATGCCCAAATAACCTTAACTGCTGCAGACAGGAGAATCCCAGCACACATATCTACTGATGTTAATTTAGCTCCCTCATGCTGTCAGGTAAAGTAACTTCTGCAAAATGATTGTCATGAAGATGGATCAGCATACACTTAAAACAAGAATGTTCTATAAATCTGCAGCAAAAAAAAAAAGAATGCCCATTTTAGCTGTTTGTTTTTTCTTTGCTAGGATCTTAAATGATCAGATTGAGTAGTTAAGGTTAAAAAAAAGCAGATCACAGTTGCATTCTTAACCCCAAATATTGAGAATCTATTATCTTTATTGAAACCCAACTTAAAAGCAAACTATTTTTTCAAATGTTTAATTACCAACCAAAGAATCATTTCTCTCAGCCATATGATAATATTTTGGTTGACTGGTGATTTAATTTCTAGTTTTCTTCTTCTCCGTTCCTCTCCTGAAGGCATCGACTCTTCGCTGGTGTACCGTTCCACAGGCAGTAGTCGCCATCAAGCACCTTATCTTGTCTCCGTGTGTCATCATAATGGAGACTACTTATATCTTCACCCAACATTCACGTTTCCAGCAGGAGTAGCTGGATAATGGCCAGAAGTGGGCATCCCGGGTGATTTTCCCCTCTTAGAGGTCAGCTAACTTAACATGGGCTCGGGATCAAATGTGGGACTTTCTTTGTCTGTAAAGCTCATCTACACGCTGCTTTAAGTAGCTGAGCCATCAGACGCAGTGCAGAAAACAATTTAATGGTCTGGTGATATATCTAATTCTTCACTGGAAATGTGTTGTAACAAGCCACTATACTTTAGAAATGGCTCGGTATGACATCATGTTGTATGTTTACCATGTGAGTCCATTGGGGAAGTTCTTTTCCTCCTATTCCACTCCCCACCCCGCCATATTTTATTGAGTGGAGATATAAAATGTTACACAAGAATGGGGCATACAATCAGTCTTAAAAAGAATACTTTTCCTCTACAGCATATTAGCTACAGTATTATAAATAATTTTATTTATTTAGCTTGTGACTATATTTTCTGATGATGTAGTCACTTAATAAACTTCTATGTAGGTCACAATTATTAACGTGAATATTGTCACTGATAAACAACATGAGGTTAGAAATTGATCAAAAGCCACCACCGCCCGTTTACTGCCCAAAATGATTGGGACGGAGGAGCGGTGAGAGATTGTGGCTGAGATTCGGCGAGTGATCATGGCTGAGATGTGGCGAATATTTGGTGCGGAGGTGCGGCGAGAGATCATGGCGGAGGTACGGCGAATGTTTTGTGGCGGAGGTTCGGCAAGAGATCGTGGCGGAGGAGCGGTGAGAGATCATAGCGGAGCTGCGGCGAATGCTTGTGGCGGAGGAGTGACGAGAGATCGTGACGGAGGTGCGGTAAATGAGGGTACAGGGCCCAGAAGAGCTGAGGGCCCAGGGGCAGCACGGGCCAGCCCACACTGCCATTTGTGTGCGCACTAGGTCTGTGCAGCAGAGCAGGTTTCCAGTCGTCCTGGTTAACCCTTGACACTGGATAAAGGCCTAGCTCTGTCAAGCCCGTGTGGTGGCTGATGTGCAACGGTCACCACGTTAAAAAAATCCACACACAGGCATCTTCCACCCCTTCAATTGAAGTTCAGGACTGGAATATTGGGTCCTTCATTGAAACATTTGTGAACTCATTTCTTTTGGTGTGGAAGCAAGTCATCCTCGTTCGAGGGACCACCTATGATGATGATGATACTTTAGAACTTTTATATTTGCACATAAGCTGTGAGCATGTGTGTCATTTTTGCGACTACAGTACTGAATCAGTTTATTAGTCCCAGCATGTGTGCATCAGTGTTTTTCTCCACATGAGCCACCTAGTCTAATCCTACTCTCTTGCTTGATTCCCATACCCTTTAATATTTCTCTTTTTCAAGCATCTATCTAATTCCTTAGAATTTATGGATTCTGCTTCAAGAACATTTTGTACAGATTTCCATATTGTAACCACCAAATATTTTTCTAATCAGACATGCACCCTCCACTTCTTTATGTCAGCTGTGGCACAGTGAGTTGCACACTTGCTTCTGAATCAGAGGGTTGTAGGTTCAAGTCCCACTCCAGGGACTTAAGCACATACATCTAGACGAACACTTCAGTGCAGTGCTGAAGGAGTGCTGCACTGTCGGAGGTGCCGTCTTTCAAATGAGACGTTAAACCAAAGCCCCATCTGCTCTCTCAGGCGGACATAAAAGATCTCATGGCACTATTTTGAAGAACAGGGGAGTTATCCCCGGTGTCCTGGCCAATATTAATCCCTCAATCAACATAACAAAAAGAGATCATCAGGTCATTATCACATTGCTGTTTGTGGGAGCTTGCTGTGTGCAAATTGGCTGCCGCGTTTCCCAGATTACAAGTGACTACACTCCAAAAGTACTTCATTGGCTGTAAAGCATTTTGGGACATCTGGTGATCGTGAAAAGCACTATAAAAATGTAAGTCTTTTTCTTTCTATCCAGCTGCCTCTGCTCCATTACTGGTGAGAGCTCCAATTCTTTGCCACAGATCTCCCTTTGAAAATTCTCTGAATAAGTACCTGATTTAGAATATAATTGAATAGGAATAGATAAGGACAGAAATAACCAAATTAAAGTTTTAAATGTAATAAACACTTCACTAAAGTAATAATAAAAATATTTTCAAATGTATATGTAGTATTATGTCGTAAAAACAGTGAATGAATAACCATCATTATCATCATAGGCAGTCCCTCGAAATCAAGGAAGACTTGCTTCCACTCTAAGGGCTCAAAACTGGCCAGGAGTTGCTACGTTTTTTTTTGGAGCAACTTGATTTTTCTGGAGTATCTTAAAAATCCACATTTTGCACATTCAATTTATGCCAGTGTAAGTGAGTTAGTTCGGATTTTTTTTAGTTTAGTTTTATTTTTTTCAAAAGGGGGCATTACTAGCCATCTACACCCATTTTGGCCACTTTGGCCAGCTAATAGTTACTCCAAACTAACTTAGGCCAGAGTACGTGGCCACTTGTGAAAACCCTTGCGGAGAGTTAAGAAATCAGCGCAGGTAGGTACATCGGAGGCCAACAGAACTTAATGACTTGACTAAAGAATGTGAATAGGATCAAACAGCCATTCAGGACATGACAAACTTCGCAAAGTTAATTTACTATACAACAGAAGCATTCATGGAAGCTTAAACTACAAAAATAAAATAAGTAAAAGATAGTTGAATTAAATTGCCCTAATCTCACAACTAATTTAAACAACTATTTGTTTGCAATGATTATACTGGGCCAAAATTGAGCCCATATTATCTAAATAAAGTCTACTTCAATAAATAAGATATTCTCTCAGTGTTCCTCCGTCACTTATGTTCTTCTTTCACAATAGCACCAGGTGTATAGGCTTGACAAATGGTCACCACTACCACAAGAGACAAACCATATTTACATAATTTTTTCAAAATATCCAGATAAAAAATAGAAGTACCTCCTGCTCGCAATTCTTATGTTCTCCCAGCCACCTAAGCTCACCCACCATCAGCACCCCCTTACAAACAACCCTTCAGGATCAGAACAGCATCTGGGGTCAGAGATCGGACACATCTGGGGATCAGATCTTCCCTAGAGGTCGGGGATAGGACCACCCACGGGATCGGAACCCCCTACCCCCATGGGGTCGGCGATCGAACCGACCCTGCGGTTCGGAATTCCCCCCCAACCCCGCCGCAGGATCAAAACACCCCCTCTCCCATTCCCGGCTTGGGTGCCAACCTGCTTGTTGTGGCCTTCTATCCAGTGTTCCCCCCTCCCTTCCCAACCTGAAGCCAGACTGTCAATCTTCAGCCCAGGAAGGCAGCGGGCCAGCCTGTGCGGGAGGCCACTCAGCCTGGGATAGGGGTGGGACGCACACAGAGATGCTGAGGGGAGAGGAGCTACTGCGCATGCGCGCACACTCCAATGCGCATGTGGAGAGCTGCTGGCACTGTTTTTGGCGCAGGGCCTAGCTCCCCCCACAAATCGACTGGCCACACTATGCGTGCAAAGTCGGGAGGATTTAGAAAAGCGGAGCAAGTAGGGTGAGTGCGCTGAAAAACGGCAGGGGCCAAATTTGAGCCCTAAAAGTGAGTTCTCAGGTGACTGAACAGTCCAATACAAGAATTACAGTCTCTGTCACAGGTGGGACAGACAGTCGTTGGAGGAAAGGGTGGGTGGGGAGTCTGGTTTGCCGTACGCTCCTTCCTCTGCCTGCGCTTGTTTTCTGCATGCTCTCGGCGACGAGACTCGAGGTGCTCAGCGCCCTCCCGGATGCTCTTCTTACACTTAGGGCTTGGGCAGTCTTTGGTCGGGGACTCCCAGGTGTCAGTGGGGATGTTGCACTTTATCAAGGAGGCCTTGAGGGTGTCCTTAAAACGTTTCCTCTGCCCATCTGGGGTCTCCCTTATCGTGTAGGAGTTCCGAGTAGAGCGCTTGCTTTGGGAGTCTCGTGTCGGGCATGCGAACAATGTGGCCCGTCCAATGGAGCTGGTCGAATGTGGTCGGTACTTCGATGCTGGCCTGATCGAGAACACCGACGTTGGTTCGTCTATCCTCCCAGGGGATTTGCAGGATATTGCGGAGACATCGTTGGTGGTATTTCTCCAGCGATTTGAGGCGTCTACTGTATATGGTCCATGTCTCTGAGCCATACAGCCCAGTAGACCATAAGCTTGGTGCCAGATTTGAGGGCCTGATCTTCGAACACTCTCTTCCTCAGGCGACCGAAAGCGGTGGAGGCGGTGTTGAACCTCATCGGCGATGTCTGCCCTTGCTAATAATAGGCTCCCAAGGCATGGAAAGTGGCCCACGTTGTCCAAGGTCACACCCATGAATGCTGCACCCATTGGGATTTGTTTAACTGCAGTTTAGATATAGAAGGTACAGTGACTATAGCTAAAGCAGTCTTTTCTGAAAAAGTGAATGTTATAACCAAATGGACAATTTCATAATATCCGAATCATTGGCATTACATAGTGGTCATAAGGGAATTAGTCATGTTATAGGGCCATGACAAATTAAGTGATTAGTGGCCAGTTAATGGAAAAAATTGTGGATGTTGCATTTATGAAAAATTATTTCTTCAGGAACACCTGACCCTTGACAAAGCATTAATGACTACATAACAAATTGAAGCTGTCATTAGCAATGCCAAATCCATTAGCGAGGAAATCAACATCTGGTTAATGGTCCTCATTCAAAGGCCAGCACTTTAACAAACAACAGCATCAAAACAACAGTACATCATGCCGATTTCTAAAAAAAAAAGTGACACATTCTCAGTGTAAAATTTGCAAATAGTACATAATTTCTTACGAACAATTATGTGGGAAATTAGAAAATTCTGCTATTCTTCTTCATATCCAGTAACTGTACCTGAACTTGCAGTGCTAAATATTCTCACCTGTACATCCAGTTTAGAAAAAGTACTGTGAATTGTCACTATTTCTGTGTTTCCAAGGGAAAGATACAAGTTTTGCCGTATTCTATTCTGCCACTTGAATCTGTTTGTCCCTCCAATAGTTATATTTTAACTGCACCCAAATGCAAACTGGTTGCATATTCTTGTCTTAGGTCACTACCGTCAAATATGGAGTAGAACTTTCAACTTCAGCAAGGGTATATGAACGGATCTGCTGCCCGTTATACGACTCATCCAATTTTTCTTTCAAGAGTTGCCATGTCCGATATTGCCCGTTATATGACCCTGCCGAAGTTGAAAATTCCGACGATAGGGTACGTTCTACAAGTGGACTTCTAAATTGTGAATTCTGTTATGCCTAGTCTAAGGAATAATCTTGTATCTGCTAAGAGTTAACTTGAAAGAAATCTTTAGAGTATGATCTTGCCACTCAAAAGCTAAAGATAAAGTTGAAGGGATGATAGTAGCTTGGTGCTCAACGTGCCCACTCACCATAAAGCAGCAATCAACAAAGTAACCAGAATACTGAACTACTTAACCAAAACAGCACAATATATCACAGAAGATATGATGCCACACATAAAGTATCAACAAAAACTTGCATTTATATAGCGCTTATATAGTAAAACATTCCAAGGTGCTTCACAGGAGCGTTATCAAATAAAATTGATACCGAGACACATAAGGAGATATTAGGACAGGCGGCCAAAAACTTGGTCAAAGAGATAGATTTTAAGGAGCATCTATCTTAAAGAAGCAAGAGAGGGAGGGAGAGAGAGAGAGAGAGAGAGAGAGGGAGAGAAATGGAAAGGTTTACGCAGGCAATGCCAGAGAGGGTCTCGGCAGCTGAAGGCACTGCTGCCAATGCCAAGAGGCCAGAACTGGAGAACACCGAGATCCCAAAGGGTTGTAAGGTTGGAGGAGGTTACAAAGATAGGAAGGGGGTGAGGCCATGCAGTGATTTGAAAACAATGATGAGAATTTTTAAAATCGAGGCATTGCATGACAGGGAGCCAATGTAGGTCAGCAAGCACAAGGGTGATGGGTGAATGGGACTTGGAGAGAGTTAAGATACAGGCAGCAGAGTTTTGGATGAACTCAAGTTTACCGAGGGTGCAAGGTGGATGGCCAGCCAGGAAAGCATTGAAATAGTTGAGTCTAGAGGTAACAAAAGCAGGGACGAGGCTTTCAGCAGCAGATGAGGTGAGGCAGGGGCAGAGACGGACAATGTTATGAAGGTGGAAGTAGGCGGTCTTAGTGATGAAGAGGATATGGGGTCGGAAGCTCAGCTCAGGGTCAAATAGGATGCCAAGATTACAAATGGTCTGGTTCAACCTCAGACAGTGGCCAAGAAGAGGGATGGAGTCAGCCGCTAGGGAACGTATCCAACAGTGGTCAGCAAAACTCATGGGATACACACAAGCCTGGTTGACATGCAGAAAGGAGCCTCAAGACTGATCTGGAATGTCAGAGGACTGTGTTATGAAGAAAAACATGTGCTCTTTGGTCCTGAAAGGAGTTAGTTGACAGACAACCATATAACCATATATACCTGCATGCAGCCCCATAAATCCCAGTGTCTCATGTTCCAGGGTCCTTTTAGCACTTAACCTCCCTGTAATATCACGAGGTCAATTTTCATCTCCAGTGGAAATCAGGTGGGTAGTGCACAGGGCATGTGTTGCACCTGCTCAAAGGAATCAGCATGGAGCCTGTGACATTTGCATGGCTGAGCCTAATTTGAATTAAATCATCAAGCTGCCAGTCCAAAACACACTCACAATAAGCAGCTCGCTACATGGAAAGGTGTACAAATTTGTTTGTGAATTAAAGGCATCTTTTAGCTTAATAAATTTTTCAGTGAGGGAATGCGAAGTGGTATGCAGCAGCATATAGGACTTCAACTCCCCCCCCCCCCACCCCTCCCGCAGTTTTCTGATGCAGCAGTGGAGGTGCACATTCTCCAAGTGAGCAGCAGTAAATAGGTTCTTGTCCCCTCTGATGGCCGGCAGGTATTGAGAATATTGGTAAGCAGGCATAGAGAGAGCTGGCAGAGCACATACATTGCCGGCAACATTGTGGCCAACATCTGGCTGCAGTGCAGGAAAGAAACTAATGATCTGACCAGTTCCCACCCCGAGCAAATGTCCTCCTCGCCCCAAAAATGCCAACATGTTTGTGGGGGTGTCTTCTCCCTTGGTGTCTGTCATGTATGTATGCTTGGGTTTACTAGCCACCAGGTGGCTTCACTGTCGGAGGTCATTGGGTTGTGCGCACGTGTGTGCGGCCCAGGTATAAAAGGCTAGCACTTTGGGCCTTAATAAAGTAGAGCCAGGTTTGTACCTGTTCGGAGTTTACAGTATTCAGTTTATTGAGTTATTGCATACACAACATTTGGCGACGAGGTAACAAGAACCTTCACATGCAAAAATGAGCACAATTGCAATTCTGGAGCAATTTGTGGAGGGAAAAAATTGGGCAGACTTTATAGCCCACTTGAACCAGTGTTTCGTGGCCAATAAAATGGAGAAAGAGGCGCTGGGCGGTCCTCCTCACGGTTTGCGGTCCAAAAATCTATGGACTCAAAGAATCTCCTCTCGCCCTAAAGTCCAATGGACAAGGACTATGAAACATTGTGTGCTCTTATACGTGACCATCTCAAACCAGATGAAGGCATCATCATTTTAAGATATCGATTCTATTCGCACGTTTGTTCTGAGGACCAGGATGTATCGGAATTCGTTGCCGACCTAAGACGTCTAGCTGAACCGTGTAAGTTCGAAACTGCGTTGGTAGACATGCTGCGGGACTTCTTTTTAATCGGCATCAACCACGAGGTGATCCTGCGTAAGCTACTGGCGGCGGAGACGCTGGATTTGAGCAAGGCCATCACGATTGCCCAATCATGCATGACGACAGACAAAAGCTTAAAGCAGATATCATTGAAAAATCGGAACTCGGCAAGTACTGTAAACAAGATTGTATCGTCATTTGGCAGAGCTGCATATGGCAGGGCCTACCCGACTGCGTACGCGAAACCTGTGGCTGCTCAAAGTCCTCCAACGGGAATGAATCCGATATCACCGTGTTGGCTTTGGGGGGGGGGGGGGGGGAAATCATCAGCATCATCAGTGTCGGTTTAAACAGTATATTTGTAAAGGCTGTTCGAGAGTGGGGCATCTCCAGCGCATGTGTTCGCAACTGAGCAAGCGTGCTGCGACACACCATGCGGAGGATGATGACCAGTCTAGCGCGGATCCGGATATGCAATCCGAGATACCAGAGGAGGAAGTGTATGCACTGTATTCGTTCCTAACAAAGAGCCAACCAATAATGATTAATGTAAAACTTAATGGTGTGCCGGTATCGATGGAATTGGACACAGGTGCGAGTCAATCAATAATGAGCCAGAGGACATTCGAGAGGCTGTGGAATACTAAGGCTGTGAGGCCTAAGCTGATTCCAGTCAATGCCAAGTTGCGGATGTACACTAAAGAACTCATAACGGTGATTGGCAGTACAGTAATCAAGGTGTCGTATGATGGTGCGGTTCACGATTTACCGTTATGGATTGTTCCAAGCAATGGTCTAATGCTGTTCGGCAGGAACTGATTAGAAAAAATCAAATGGAACTGGAACGAGATCAAAGCGTTGTCGTCGGAGGAGGATACTCCATGTGCTCAAGTGCTGAGCAAGTTCCCCTCGATGTTTGAACCAGGCATCGATAATTTTACGGGAGCCAAGGTGCAGATCCATGTGGACTCAGATGCGAGACCCGTCCATCATAAAGCTCGGGCAGTTCTGTACATGATGAGGGAGAACATCAAAATCAAACTGGACACACTCCAGTGTGAATCACCGGTTGAATTTAACAAATGGGCCACCCCATTGTTCCCGTATTGAAAAGTGATGGCACTGTCAGGATTTGTGGAGACTACAAGTTACGATCAACCGAGTTTCGAAACAGGATCAATACCCGTTACCGAAGGCTGATGACCTGTTTGAAATGCTAACCCGGCCGGGGGGGGGGGGGGCGGGGTGCGGGGGGAATTGTTCGGAAAACTGGATCTGACATCGGCCGACATGACACAGGTGCTGGTCGACACTTCGAAGAAACTTACGTGCATCAACACTCAAAGGACTGTTTATCTCCAACAGGTGCCCTTTTGGAATTCGCTCGGCTGCAGCCATATTTCAGAGGAACATGGAGAGTCATCTGAAGTCTGTCTCTAGAACCGTCGTGTTCCAAGATGACATACTGGTCACAGGTCGTGATTCCGCCAAACATCTGAACAACCTGGAAGAGGTTCTACATCATCTGGACAAAGTGGGACTCAGACTGAAACGCTCGAAGTGCATCTTCATGGCACCGGAAGTCGAATTCCTGCTGACGGTATCAGGCCTACGGATTCGAAAACCAAGGGCATCAAAAATGCACCCAAGCCTCAGAATATGACAGAGCTGTGTTTGTTCCTTGGTCTACTCAACTAATTCGCTAATTTCTTACCTAGATTGAGCACCTTATTAGAGCCACTGCACATGCTGCTAAGAAAAGGCGACAACTGGGTTTGTGGTGCGTCTCAAGATAGAACTTTTGAGAAAGCTACCAATCTGCTTTGTTCTAACAAGCTGCTGGTACATTATGATCCGTGTAAGCGTCTAGTATTGGCCTGTGATGCTTCGTCATATGGAGTTGGTTGCGTGCTCCAACAAGCTAATGAGTCGGACAAATTACAACCTGTTGCATATGCTTCAAAAAGTTTGTCAAAGGCGGAAAGAGCCTACAGCATGGTAGAGAAAGAAGCATTACCCTGTGTGTATGGGGTTAAAAAGATGCCTCGGTACCTGTTTGGTCTTCGGTTTGAACTGGAAACAGATCACAAGCCACTCATTTCATTGTTTTCGGAAAACAAGATATCAATACCAATGTACCTTCCCGCATCCAGAGGTGGACGCTGACATTATCTGCCTATGATTATGTCATTAGCCATAGACCTGGCACTGAGAATTGTGCCGATGCATTGAGCTGTCTGTCGTTGCCCACACTGGAGGTGGAAACGCCACAACCGGCAGACCTACTGTTAGTCATGGATGCTTTTGAAAGTGAAGGAACCCCGGTCACCCAAATGCACCCAAGCCTCAGAATATGACAGAGCTGTGTTTGTTCCTTGGTCTACTCAACTACTTCGCTAATTTCTTACCTAGATTGAGCACCTTATTAGAGCCACTGCACATGCTGCTAAGAAAAGGCGACAACTGGTTTGTGGTGCATCTCAAGATAGAATTTTTGAGAAAGCTACCAATCTGCTTTGTTCTAACAAGCTACTGGTACATTATGATCCGTGTAAGCGTCTAGTATTGGCCTGTGATGCTTCGTCATATGGAGTTGGTTGTTAAGACCTGGGTCAGCCAGGACCCGATATTATCGGTTGTGAAACGTTGTATCCTTAGTGGTGATTGGTCTGCCACACCCAAACAAATGTGTGAGGAGACCAAACCTTACATCCGTCGCAAAGACGAACTATCCATTCAATCAGATTGTATACTGTGGGGTAATCGTGCTGTTATGCCCAAGAAAGGCAGAGAGAAACTTGTGCATGATCTACATAGCACACATTGTCATGATAAAAGCCATTGCCAGGTCTCATGTATGGTGGCCTGGAATTGACTCTGATCTGGAATCATGTGTGCATCAGTGCAACAGTTGCATGCAGCTTAGTAAAGCACCAGCGGAATCGCCGCTGAGTCTGTGGTCGTGGCCATCTAAACCATGGTTCAGGATCAACATCAACTTTGCAGGTCCCTTCCTGGGAAAGATGTTCTTAGTTGTGGTGGATGCTTATTCTAATTGGATAGCGTGTCATCCAGCACATCCACAGCTACCATCGAGAGTCTTCGTGTCATGTTTGCTACGCATGGTCTGCCTGACATCGTTGTAAGCGACAACGGATCTTGCTTCACCAGTATGGAGTTTCAAGAGTTCATGAAATTCAATGGTATCAAACATGTGAGGTCAGCACCATTCAACCCCGCATCCAATGGACAAGCAGAGCGCGCTGTCCAAACCATCAAGCAGAGTATGAAACGTGTAACTCAAAATTCACTACAAACTTGCTTGTCATGCATATTGCTTAGTTGCAGGACAAGACACCATAAGCTTACTGGGGTCCCCCCTGCTGAACTATTGATGAAAAGGTCTCAAGACCAGGCTCTCTTTTGTCCACCCCGAGTTGAATAATCGTGTTGAATACAGACGTCAAAGTCAGCAAGGGTATCATGATT
The DNA here is from genome assembly GCF_044704955.1 of Pristiophorus japonicus. Classification (NCBI taxonomy): domain Eukaryota; kingdom Metazoa; phylum Chordata; class Chondrichthyes; family Pristiophoridae; genus Pristiophorus; species Pristiophorus japonicus. Next base: position 177,210,977 of record NC_091986.1, read on the forward strand.
GCGCTACTGTGTCACGCAACATTTGTATTAATGATCCTGTGTATGTACTGAATTATGGTCAAGGTCCCAAAGGGATCGCCAGTACTGTTATGGCCAAGGAGGGTAACAGAGTGTTTATCATTAAGCTCAAGAATGGGCAGACATGCAGGAAACATTTCGATTAGATAAAGCTGCAGCACACGGATGAACCGGAACAGTCTGAGGAAGACACAATCAATGACCAACCAACCTACCTTCAGTCATCAGAGGACTCCGCTGTCATTAATGCATCTCGACTTTCAATCATTGACATGGTCAATGAATCTGGACTTTCAATCTCTGATGTGATCATTGCCACTCCCATCAGATCAGCTACCCAGCCCCCAGTCATAACAGACTCAGAACGCTCGCCCAAGGCTGGAATTGAACGGAGACGTTCAACTCGGGAGCGGAAAGCCCCGGACCGTGTCAATTTGTAAAAAGATCGTTACTAATATCTTAAAGGGGGATACTGTCATGTATGTATGCTTGGGTTTACTAGCCACCAGGTGGTGCCACTGTCGGAGGTCATTGGGCTGTGCACATGTGCGGCCCAGGTATAAAAAGCCAGCACTTTGGGCCCTAATAAGGTAGAGCCAGGTTTGTACCTGTTTGGAGTTTACAGTATTCAGTCTATTGAGTTATTGCATACACAACAGCCTGCATTTCTCTTTGCCGGAAGCCACTAGATCCTGCTCCGCTTTGCTACATGGTCCTGTTGCAATTTCAGTCCTGATTAACTGTGCCTCCCCGCCCCCCCACCTCAGTAGGTAGAGCACTTGAAGAGTTTAAAAAAAAGTCTGCAGGCATAGTCACTGACTACCTGATCTTTCCAATGTTTCTATAATAAAAAATGTATTACATTGTTCAGGTTCTACAATTCTCGCCCTGCAGTTTTATTATTTGTACACAGGGTGGTGCTGTCATCATGTAGCAGAGACTAGTCACCAGTTGGGGCTAAAGTTTCATCGACTTGCTAATTTTAGCAGAAGAGCAGATGTGACACAAGGCAAGGAACGTAACTTTACATTCATGATTTTCTTTTGCTAAAACTTGTGGAGAGTAAAATATACCCAAGAGCACTTAAACCCTTCATATTGCACATCACTGGATCTTTTTATACTGCAATGAATTTGCAACCACATGAAAGTGTTTTTTTTAGGAATTGTGAATTCCAATTATTAACAACCAAAACAGTAAATGATAATAGTAAGACAGCAGTACAGAACTATGAAGATATCATTACTGACCAAGACAGTCATTCTGTTGAAGACAAACGTAGGTCCTTTGTAGTCGGATTCAGGTGACTTTATAATGGGGAATAAAGAAATGGCAGACCAATTGAACAAATACTTTGGTCTGTCTTCACGAAGGAAGACACAAATAACCTTCCGAATGTACTAGGGGGACAGTGGGTCTAGTGAGAAGGAGGAACTGAAGGATATCCTTATTAGGCAGGAAATTGTGTTGGGGAAATTGATGGGATTGAAGGCCGACAATTCCCCGGGGCCTGATAGTCTGCATCACAGAGTACTTAACGAAGTGGCCCTAGAAATAGTGGATGCATTGGTGATCATTTTCCAACAGTCTATCGACTCTGGATCAGTTCCTATGGACTGGAGGGTAGCTAATGTAACACCACTTTTTAAAAAGGGAGGGAGAGAGAAAACGTATAATTATAGACCGGTTAGCCTGACATCAGTAGTGGGGAAAATGTTGGAATCAATCATCAAGGATGAAATAGCAGCGCATTTGGAAAGCAGTGACAGGATCGGTCCAAGTCAGCATGATTTATGAAAGGGAAATCATGCTTGACAAATCTTCTGGAATTTATTTTGAGGATGTAATTAGCAGAGTGGACAAGGGAGAACCAGTGGATGTGGTGTATTTGGACTTTCAAAAGGCTTTTGACAAGGTCCCGCACAAGAGATTGGTGTGCAAAATCAAAGCGCATGGTATTGGGGGTAATGTACTGACATGGATGGAGAACTGGTTGACAGACAGGGAGCAAAGAGTCGGGATAAACGGGTCCTTTTCAGAATGGCAGGCAGTGACTAGTGGAGTGCCGCAGGGCTCAGTGCTGGGACCCCAGCTATTTACAATATACATTAACAATTTAGATGAAGGAATTTAGTGTAATATCTTCAAGTTTGCAGATGACACTAAACTGGGTGACGGTGTGAGCTGTGAGGAGGACGCTAAGAGGCTGCAGGGTGACTTGGACAGGTTAGGTGAGTGGGCAAATGCATGGCAGATGCAGTATAATGTGGATAAATGTTAGGTTATCCATTTTGGGGGCAGAATATTATCTAAATGGCGGCAGATTAGGCAAAGGGGTGTTGCAACGAGACCAAGGTGTCATGGTTCATCAGTCAATGAAAGTTGGCATACAGGTACAGCAGGCAGTGAAGGCGGCAAATGGTATGTTGGCCTTCATAGCTAGGGGATGAGTATAGGAGCAGGGAGGTCTTACTGCAGTTGTACAGGGCCTTAGTGAGGCCTCACTTGGAATATTGTGTTCTGTTTTGGTCTCCTAATCTGAGGAAGGATGTTCTTGCTATTGAGGGAGTGCAGCAAAGGTTCACCAGACTGATTCCAGGGATGGCTGGACTGTCATATGAGGAGAGACTGGATCAACTGGGCCTTTATTTACTGGAGTTTAGAAGGATGAGAGGGGATCTCATAGAAACGTTTAAGATTCTGACGGGACTGGACAGGTTAGATGCGGGAAGAATGTTCCCGATGTTGGGGAAGTCCAGAATCAGGGGACAGTCTTCGGATAAGGGGTAGGCCATTTAGGACTGAGATGAGGAGAAACTTCTTCACTCAGAGAGTTGTTAACCTGTGGAATTCCTTACTGCAGAGAGCTGTTGATGCCAGTTCATTGGATATATTCAAGAGGAAGTTAGATATGGCCCTTACGACTAAGAGGATCAAGGGGTATGGAGAGAAAGCAGGAAAGGGGTACTGAGGGAATGATCAGCCGTGATCTTATTGAATGGCGGTGCAGGCTCGAAGGGCCGAATGGCCTACTCCTGCACCTATTTTCTATGTTTCAATGTCACCTAATTCCTTACTTGTTCAATAGATGCACAGTGCAGTATTGAGCCAAAGCATGAAAATCTTGGTCTATGCTGAGTTAGACAATCTCAACCAGGGTGGTGGTAGAGGTGCTATGATTGGCGAGTTACATGGGCTAAAGAAATCACCGAGGGTTCCCATTCTTGATCGCTATTCAGATACTTTTTTTGGATAGTACATATGGCAATGTTGGACGAGTACTCAAATGTGCTCGACTTGGCTTGATTTGATTAGATTTGGCTAGCTTCATGGATAAGATTCTTGCACCTTCCATAAACCTGAGCTCATCAAAAACACTGCTGCCCGTATCCTAACTCACACTGTCCCATTCATCCTTCACCTCTGTGTTCTACTATTGGTGGCTGTGCTTTCAGTTACCTAGGCCCTAAACTCTGGAATTCCCTCCCTAAACCTCCCTGCCTCTCTCTCCACCTTAAAAACCCCTCTTTAAACCTCTCTCTGTAACCTCACCTGTCCTAAAATCTCCTTACGTGGATCGGTGTGAAATTTGGTCTGATAACGCTCCTGTGAAGCGCCTTGGGACATTTTACTGCATTAAAGATGCTGTATAAATGTAAGTTGTTATTGTTATAGTTGTGTCATTTGAGGCTGCAAAAACCTTACGGTAAATTGTTCAATGTGAAGAGCTTAATTTCTTAGTGGTGGTGAAGGTACAATTTGATTTAGTTTAAATATTTATCAGTGTGATTGTAAGTTAGTGCTTAGATGAAGTAATAGTTGTATGGACTTTTAAGTATAATGCATGCGTTAAAAAAATTATTGCACTCCAAGACCATCTGATTTCTCTGACCACAACTTCCAAGAAATTAAAAAGTTTTCATGGAGTTCCTTGGCTCAGAATTTCAAGCAAAAGTCTAAACACATTCTAAATGAATGCTTTTCCAATTTTAGTAGTAATATTAAAGAGGAAAATATCAGAAATGCATTTATGTCACTACACATAACAACCTGAGTATATCGTAATATAAAAAGAGTCAAACGGAATGAAGTAATTTTACCTCTCATGGAAAGATGGTGATTGGTTTCTGAAATACTAATGTAATCATATGTGATTGCACTGATTTAGAATATTTTTGATTACATGACAAAATTAGCAGCTGAAGTTCCTTGGATAAGCAGAGAAATTTAAATTAAAATGAAACTTAAAGGGGCATATGATAAATCTAGGGCTAATCATATTTTTTAAAAAGCAGAGTACAGAAAATATGCAGGGAAAGCAAATAAGGAGATTTAAAAAAACCATGTTGGGATAAGAAGAAAAATTGGAAGAGAATATAAAAGGTAAATATGAAAGGATTTATCGACACAAAAAATTAAAGACTCGTTAAAGAAAGACTAGGGCTGATCAGAGATTTTTTTTTAATTCTCATGAAGGATGCAGAATAAAAATAGTAGAGGCTCGGACCAAATATTGAAACATCCTTGAATTAGGAAATTGTGCCAGAGGATATGAGTGTCATGATGTGACACGTCTGTTCCTAACATCAGTATTGGGTAAGGTTTTTAGAGGTCATAATATTGGATAAAATTATTGCTCACTTACAAAGAAAGAACAAACTAGCATTTACATACTTGGTTAAGCCTATTAAAAAAAGTATATGGAATCATAGGTTTTATAAATTGGAGTATTTGGTGCAAAAGCAAAGAGGTAATACGAAATAGTTATACTGCATTGGTTAGACTGCAACTAGAATATTAGGGGGAATTTTAATTCTGAGCCGGAAACCTGCAGGACATGCAGTCCGCCCTCCCGAGAGCTGCAAGGGAGAACAGGTCCATTTCAACGCCAGGGCTCAATAGCATCCCACCAGCCTGTTCACTCAAAACTGGTATTCAAAGCAGATTGTCATCCTTTGGCCTCATGAAGATTGGGCGGCTTGGAGGTCGCCAGGCTGGTAGTCAAGTAAATTGCGGGAAGGAGGGATTGAAAGGGTTTCTCGAGTGTGAAAGGAGAGAGCCTGAGTGATAGCAACCCAAACTTTATTTGTGGAACCAGAGGAAGAACTCAGTAGGCAGTTAAAATAGCATCAGGGTCCTATCCAAATGATGGAATCCAGATTTGTATATAAATAGGAGGCGCCCCTATTTATGGGCCAGCCTGAGTCAAGAAGGTACTCTAGCCACCCAAGCAAACAACAGTATTAAAATAGCTGTGGGAAGGGAAATGAATAGTAAGTGTACCACTTAAATTTTAACTCACGCTCCACCTAGTTTCCACTGGGTGGGGGAGGTAAAATTCTATCTATTGGCCGGGATTTCGCCAACAGAGGCGAGTTCGATGCGGGCAGTATTGGTGCAGCGTAGGAAACCCGTTCCGAAGTGCAGTCTGCTCTCTCCCTTCAATCTTCCATGGCTGGGGCTTGTTAATCTCACGCTGTGGGTTTCCCAACCAATTAACTGAAGCGGATCTAATGACGTCATCTAATGACACTTTTTTTTTTTTACAGTTCTTCTGTCAGTCTTGCAACACTGAGCTACTGCAAACACTGACAAACAAGGCAAAAAGGTGCACGGCTGCACCCAGGCACTCCCTCCAGATGCTTATGAAGGGAGTCACAGCACGCAGGGAGGTTCTCTTCCATTCCAATGGATGGAAGAGACCTCCCCAGGAGATAAACGCTGCCTGGTTGCACATTGCACATGAGGGCACAAGCAGGGATGTCGTCTGGAGGAGCTGGCTGCAGTGGCGCAAACCTTTCCATGATCTCAGTAGATCACGGAGTGGTACTGCTTCAACCTCATCCTGTTGTGCTACTCATCACATCCCCATCACTCTGCCTTCCCTACTCTACCCCTGCACATCCTTTCTCACAAAAAACCTACCTTGCACCTCCACCCATCCCTCTCTCTCTCTATATTATCAGTTCCTCATTTTACTAGCCACCCCTCACACTCACCCTCATCCTTGTCCAATCATACCAACTAATAACAAGGATAGGCACTTGGGTCCTTTAGCCAATGTTCATGTATTGTTACTGTTGATGTGTTGTCAAACATTGAAATCTTTATTTTCAGGACTTTGCGTTCTTGGACAGATTTGTGGGCACCTCTGGAAGTGGCTCAGTGAGTTTTATTGAATGCTGAGACATAAGGGTACCTCTCACAATGGTGATGAGTGTGAAAGGAATGGGTTGGACATTGCAGGGATGCTTTATGGAGTTGGTGTCAGGTCGTGCCAACCTGGCGCATCATGTGGCAGTCAGGGTCTACAGCATGAAGTGAAGTAAATGTGGCCATAGTGAGGCCATCACTTGCCTCTCGGGCAGCAATGTGGTTGAGTGTTGTGCAGCATCAGGAGATTGTGGAGAAGGTTGGTGGTGATGCTGGTGTGCTTGTGATGTTGGTGTTGGGGCTGATGATGGGGGGATGCTAAGGACTTTCACTCTCTGTCCTGTGACAGTTTGAACTGATGCTCTCCACTCTCTCTCCTGTGACAGTGGGAACTGGTGCTCTCCACTCTCTCTCCTGTGACAGTTTGAACTGGTGCTCTCCACTCTCTCTCTCCTGTGACAGTTGGAACTGATGCTCTCCACTCTCTCTCCTGTGACAGTGGGAACTGGTGCTCTCCACTCTCTCTCCTGAGACAGTTGGAACTGGTGCTCTCCACTCTCTCTCCTGTGACAGTTTGAACTGGTGCTCTCCACTCTCTCTCTCCTGTGACAGTTGGAACTGGTGCTCTCCACTCTCTCTCTCCTGTGACAGTTGGAACTGATGCTCTCCACTCTCTCTCCTGTGACAGTGGGAACTGGTGCTCTCCACTCTCTCTCCTGTGACAGTTTGAACTGGTGCTCTCCACTCTCTCTCCTGTGACAGTTGGAACTGGTGCTCTCCACTCTCTCTCTCCTGTGACAGTTGGAACTGATGCTCTCCACTCTCTCTCCTGTGACAGTTGGAACTGGTGCTCTCCACTCTCCTGTCCTGCGACAGTTGGAACTGGTGCTCTCCACTCTCCCGTCCTACGACAGTTGGAACTGGTGCTCTCCACTCTCCTGTCTTGCGACAGTTGGAACTGGTGCTCTCCACTCTCCCGTCCTGCGACAGTTGGAATTGGTGCTCTCCACTCTCCCGTTGGTGTAGGAGGGAGGGCTTTAGTTTCCTGAACAATTGGTACCGCCTCTGGCATAGGTGGGACCTGTACAAGTCGGACAGGTTACACTTCAACAGAGACGGGACCAACGTTCTCGCGGGTGGTTTGGATAGTACGGTTGGGAGGGCTTTAAACTAGCTTGGCAGGGGAATGGGAACCCAGGAGAGGGCTCTGAGCTAATTAGAGTGGGTGAGAGTGCAGATGAACAGAACCCCAAGAAAGAATGCAAAAGGCAGGTGGCAACACAGCAGAGTAGCACTGGGGTAAGTGTAAACCACAAGGTGATGGGAAGGGACAATATGTATGAATATAAAAGGGCTGCAGGAGGGGTCAAAACTAAAAATCATGGTTTAAAAACTAGTATTAAAACACTCTACCTAAACGCACGCAGCATTCGAAACAAAGTAAATGAGTTGACAGCACAAATCATTACAAATGGGTATGATTTGGTGGCCAATACTGAAACGTGGTTGCAGGGTGGCCAAGACTGGGAATTAAACATACAGGGGTATCTGACAATTCGAAAAGATAGACAAGAAGGAAAAGGAGGTGGAGTAGCTCTGTTAGTAAAGGATGATATCAGGGCAGTTGTGAGAGACGATATTGGCTCGAATGAACAAAATGTTGAATCATTGTGGGTAGAGATTAGAGCTAGTAAGGGGAAAAAGTCACTGGTGGGCGTAGTTTATAGGCCCCCAAATAATAACTTCACGGTGGGGCGGACAATAATCAGGGGAATAATGGAGGCATGTGAAAAAGGAACGGCAGTAATCATGGGGGATTTTAACCTACATATCGATTGGTCAAATCAAATCGCACGGGTTAGCCTGGAGGAGGAATTCATAGAATGCATACGGGATTGTTTCTTAGAACAGTATGTTACAGAACATACAAGGGAGCAAGCTATCTTAGATCTGATCCTGTGTAATGAGACAGGAATAATAAATGATCTCCGAGTAAAAGATCCTCTCGGAATGAGTGATCACAGTATGGTTGAATTTGTAATACAGATTGAGCGTGAGGAAGAAGTGTCTCAAACGAGCGTCCTCTGCTTAAACAAAGGGGACTACAGTGGGATGAGGGCAGAATTGGCTAAAGTAGACCGGGAACACAGACTAAACGGTGGCACAATTGAGGAACAGTGAAGGACTTTTAAGGAGCTCTTTCATAGTGCTCAACAAAAATATATTCCAGTGAAAAAGAAGGGCGGTAAGAGAAGGGATAACCAAGGAAATAAAGGAGAGTATCAAATTAAAAACCAATGCGTATAAGGTGGCCAAGGTTAGTGGGAAACTAGAAGATGGGGAAAATTTTAAACGACAGCAAAGAATGACTAAGAAAGCAATAAAGAGAGGAAAGCTAGATTACAGAAGTAAACTTGCGCAAAACATAAAAATAGATAGTAAAAGCTTTTACCGATATATAAAACGGAAAAGAATGACTAAAGTAAATGTTGGTCCCTTAGAAGATGAGAAGGGGAATTTAATAATGGAAAATGTGGAAATGGCTGAGACCTTGAACAATTAATTTGCTTCGGTCTTCACAGTGGAAGACACAAAAACCATGCCAAAAATTGCTGGTCACGGGAATGTGGGAAGGGAGGACCTTGAGACAATCACTATCGCTAGGGGGGTAGTGCTGGACAGGCTAATGGGACTCAAGGTAGACAAGTCCCCTGGTCCTGATGAAATACATCCCAGGGTATTAAAAGAGATGGCGGAAGTTATAGCAGATGCATTCGTTATAATCGACCAAAATTCTCTGGACTCTGGGGAGGTACCAGCAGATTGGAAAGCAGCTAATGCAACGCCTCTGTTTAAAAACGGGGGCAGACAAAAGGCAGGTAACTATAGGCCAGTTAGTTTAACATCTGTAGTGGGGAAAATGCTTGAAGCTATCATTAAGGAAGAAATAGCGGGACATCTAGACAGGAATAGTGCAATCAAGCAGACGCAACATGGATTCATAAAGGGGAAATCATGTTTAACTAATTTCCTGGAATTCTTTGAGGATATAACAAGCATGATGGATAGAGGTGGACCGATGGATGTGGTGTATTTAGATTTCCAAAAGGCATTCGATAAGGTGCCACACAAAAGGTTACTGCAGAAGATAAAGGTACACGGAGTCAGAGGAAATGTATTAGCATGGATAGAGAATTGGCTGGCTAACAGAAAGCAGAGAGTCGGGATAAATGGGTCCTTTTCGGGTTGGAAATCGGTGGTTAGTGGTATGCCACAGGGATCGGTGCTGGGACCACAACTGTTTACAATATACATAGATGATCTGGAAGAGGGGACAGAGTGTAGTGTAACAAAATTTGCAGATGACACAAAGATTAGTGGGAAAGCGGGTTGTGTAGAGGACACAGAAAGGCTGCAAAGAGATTTAGATAGGTTAAGCGAATGGGCTAAGGTTTGGCAGATGGAATACAATGTCAGAAAATGTGAGGTCATCCACCTTGGAAAAAAAACATTAAAAGGGAATATTATTTGAATGGGGAGAAATTACAACATGTTGCGATGCAGAGGGACCTGGGGGTCCTTGTGCATGAATCCCAAAAAGTTAATTTGCAGGTGCAGCAGGTAATCAGGAAGGCGAATGGAATGTTGGCCTTCATTGCGAGAGGGATGGAATACAAAAGCAGGGAGGTCCTGCTGCAACTGTACAGGGTATTGGTGAGGCCCTACCTGGAGTACTGCGTGTAGTTTTGGTCACCTTACTTAAGGAAGGATATACTAGCTTTGGAGGGGGTACAGAGACGATTCACTAGGCTGATTCCGGAGATGACGGGGTTACCTTATGATGATAGATTGAGTAGACTGGGTCTTTACTCGTTGGAGTTCAGAAGGATGAAGGGTGATCTTATCGAAATATTTAAAATAATGAAAGGGATAGACAAGATAGAGGCAGAGAGGTTGTTTCCACTGGTCGGGGCGACTAGAACTAGGGGACACAGCCTCAAAGTACGGGGGAGCCAATTTAAAACCGAGTTGAGAAGAAATTTCTTCTCCCAGAGGGTTGTGAATCTGTGGAATTATCTGCCCAAGGAAGCAGTTGAGGCTAGCTCATTGAATGTATTCAAATCACAGATGGATAGTTTTTTAACCAATAAGGGAATTAAGGGTTATGGGGAGCGGGCGGGTAAGTGGAGCGGAGTCCACGGCCAGATCAGCCATGATCTTGTTGAATGGCGGAGCAGGCTCGAGGGGCTAGATGGCCTACTCCTGTTCCTAATTCTTATGTTCTTATTATGTTCTTACGGCTAAGGGGATCAAGGACCATGGAGAGAAAGCAGGAAATGGGTACTGAGGGAATGATCAGCCATGATCTTATTGAATGGCGGTGCAGGCTCGAAGGGCCGAATGGCCTACACCTGCACCTATTTTCTATGTTTCTATGTTTCTATGACCAAGGTGAGACTTTTCGAAGGGCACTGATAATGCTGGAATAGATGGAAGCTGAGGTTGAGATGACAGAAGCGTCCTATCAATGGTGAGAGAGGTTGCTCCAAGGAGATGACAGTGGTGGATAGAGAGTTCACTGCAAACACTTCCAAAATGCGTACAGTTCAAATATTCTTCCAAAACCTGACATCTTCTGACATTGTAAAGTGAACAGCTGTGAAATGGTACCTTTTATACCACTTCTGCAGCTGTCAACTAACTACTGAGAGAGTCACTGAGAACCCGATTCCACTTACCTGGTGTTAAACCCGAGGCCAGGCAAAGCCGTCAAAAGGTTGGTAAAATTATAAGTGCCTGCTTTTCAGCCTCTTAACGAACATTTAAGTACCTTATAATGATGTTAATTACCTGTCCCGCAGCTTGTTGTCGGGTCTGCTATCAGAATGCACATCTGACAGCTGATAGATGGACGGAGGGAGGCCTGGTCATCGATGGATGGAGGGAGGCCCGGTTGTCAAGGGGGGCCTGGTCGTCGCTGATGGGTGGAGGCTCAGAGGGAAGGCTCACACGTGAGGTAGGCCCAAACCTGTTTTTGAAGCTGGTCAAAGGTTTACCACCGCTGAGATCGCCGGGGATCGCTTGGAGCAGTTGTCCATGGGGAGTGAGAAGCGAGGGTCCAGCTGCAGGGACTTGGCAGCGAGGAGGTTGGCCTGGAAGGTAGGCCGCAGTTGGGCTACCAAGTCCGCAGTTGGGCTACCAAGTCCGACTGCGGCAACTAGAGGAATCTCTGTTATCAGCCACTGGGAAAGTTGTCATTAGAATCCTCCTCAACCATCCTCTCCCTGTGACTGAGGAGCTCCTCCCGGAGTCACAGTGCGGATTTCGTACTCTACGGGGTACAAAGGACATGATTTTTACAGCACGAAAGCTGCAAGAAAAATGCAGAGAACAGCATCAACCCTTGTATATGGCCTTCTTTGACCTTACAAAGGCCTTTGACACTGTCATGCGTGAAGGACTATGGAGCGTCCTCCTCCGTTTCGGCTGCCCCCAAAAGTTCGTCACCATCCTCCGCCTGCTCCACGACGACATGCAAGCTGTGATCCTGACCAACGGATCCATTACAGACCCAATCCATGTCCGGACCGGGGTCAAGCAGGGCTGCGTCATCGCGCCAACCCTCTTCTCAATCTTCCTCGCTGCAATGCTCCACCACACATTCAACAAGCTCCCCGCTGGAGTGCAACTAAACTACAGAACCAGTGGGAACCTGTTCAACCTTCGTTGCCTCCAGGTCAGATCCAAGACCGTCCCATCCTCTGTCGTTGAGCTACCGTACATGGACGATGCTTGCGTCTGCGCACATTCAGAGATTGAACTCCAAGTCATAGTTAACATTTTCACTGAGGCGTACGAAAGCATGGGCCTTACACTAAATATCCGTAAGACAAAGGTTTTCCACCAACCTGACCCTGCCATACAGCAGTGCACCCGCACCCACCACCCCCAGTCATCAAGATCCACAGCGCAGCCCTGGACAACATGGACCACTTTCCATACCTCGGGAGTCTATTATCAGCAAGGGCAGACATCGACGACGAGGTTCAACACTGCCTCCAGTGTGCCGGCGCAGCATTCGGCCATCTGAGGAAAAGTGTGTTCAAAGATCAGGCCCTCAAATCTGCCACCAAGCTCATGGTCTACAGGACTGTCGTGATACCCGCCCTCCTGTATGGCTCAGAGACGTGGACCATATAAAGCAGATACTCAAATCGCTGGAGAAATACCACCAACGATGTCTCCACAAGATCCTACAATTCCCCTGGGAGGACAGACAATGTTAGCGTCTTCGATCAGGCCAACATCCCCAGCATCGAAGCACTGACCACACTCGACCAGCTCCGTTGGGCAGGCCACATTGTTCGCATGCCTGACACAGGATTCCCAAAGCGTGCTCTACTCGGAACTCCGACACGGCAAGCGAGCCCAAGGTGGGAAGAGGAAACATTTCAAGGACACCCTCAAAGCCTCCCTGATAAAGTACAACATCCCCACTGACACCTGGGAGTCCCTGGCCAAAGACCACCTTAAGTGAAGGAAGTGCATCTAGGAGGGCGCTGAGCACCTAGAGTCTCATCGCCGGGAGCATGCAGAAATGCTTTATGGTGTGCGGTGGTGCCGACCTGGCGCATCATATGGCAGTCAGGGTGTACAGCATGAAGTGAAGTAAAAGTGGCCGTGGTGAGGCCATCACTTGCCTCCCGGGCAGCATTGTGCTGATGTCCTGTGTACTATGCAGCATCAGGTGATTGCGGAGAAGGTTGGTGTTGCTGGTAGTGATGCTGCTGTGTTTAGTGATGTTGGTGGTGGGACTGATCGTAGTGGGATTCTGAAGACTAAGATAGGATTTTTTCAAGGGCACCGATGCTGCTGGAATAGATGGCAGGTGAGGTTGAGATGACAGAAGCGCTCTGTCAATGGTGAGAAAGGTCGCTCCAAGGAGGTGACAGTGAATGGAGAGTTCACTGCAAACACTTCCAAAGTGCAAACAGCTCACAAATCTCTTCCAAAACCTGAAGGTTTCATCTTCTGACATTGTAAAGTGAACAGCTGTGAAATGGTTGCTTTCATACCACTTCTGCAGCTGTCAACTAACCAAAGCAATGGAGAGTCACTGAGACCCCGACACATAACTGGCGTGAAACCCGAGGGATGGCAAAGCTGTCAAAAGGTTGGTAAAATTTTAATCATCTTAACTACCATTTAAGTAATTTTTAATTATGTAAATTACCTGACCCGCCGCTTACTATCGGGTCTGCTATCCGAATGCCGACCTTACAATTGAGAAACTCACAGAGGCGGGTTCAGAGCCGGATCCCGACCCGCTGTCAATCAAAGCTATTTTGACAGCAGGCCCGCCTCCAAACGCGCACTCGCAGGGCTGGGACGATTCCAGACTATGTGGTTGACTCTTAATATCCTCAAGGCAACTCAGGTTTGGACAATAAATACAGCCTTGCCAGTGTTGCCCATGGCCATCAGCAGGACTCGAGTGAATACTCATTATGTTGGGAGTTCATGGGATCCAGTATATAGTCGGCAGAAATACATCCGGTCATATCAGGTGGCACTCACTAACCGGAGTGGAAGTGGGGCCCACCTGGGGGTTGAGGCTGGGATTGAGGCATGAACACCCAAAGAAAAAAAAATTGTATAGCGTTCCTTTTACAAAGGGGGCCCTGAGGAGCAGAAAATCAGGGAACCTTCCTCTGGGAAGTCTGTGGGTTCAATAGCAGTGTTTCCCAGAGGGCACATCTCAGCATTTATGCTGAATTGCACTCCATCATGGATTTCAGGCTAATTAATTTTACTTTCATTGAAAAATGCAGTTTGCTGTATGAAATAGACAGAGTGAAGTTCAAAAGGATTAAAGGATTATTCATTTTCAAGGAGCTAACATGCAATGACAACAAATGAAATTTAACAATGAATAAGGCGAGTGGGCAATACTTTCCTCTGCTGGAGAAAAACGGGAGAACCACCCATTTTTATGGAAATTCACCACATACTAATAAAATTGCAGGATCGTTCAGCATTCAGGAGGAGCTAGAATCTGGTAGCACTGTGGAAGAGACAGGATCTAAAAGGGAAGGGCAGGCTAGTGCATGTGTTTCCTCTTCCCTTCTGTGTTATTGGTCAAGCAACAGCACTGCTGAACTAAGTACAATTCAGGATTCTGTTTAGACTGACTTTATTTCTTTGGCTAGTATCAATTACAGAGATAAATAATATTGGACTCCATAACTCCCCCCCCCACCCAACTTTATCTATTATTCATTTTGGAATTCTCCAATGCCAACGGAAATAAAGTCAGACTGCACCAATTCCCAACTTTGGCCATTTATTTCAGTAGTGCGAGAAAGAGATTTTACCAGATATAAAAGTGTCAGCTTCCCATTTGTCAATGACTGGGATCGAGGGTCCACCATGCTCTCCAGCTGGAAAATGTTTCAGGACAAGCCAGCTCTAAAATGGAACAGAACTCACTACCTGTTATTTTACATTATCATTTTTTTTAAAGTATTAAAAGTTCCTCCATCAATGCACCAATTACCTGTGTACCTCCCCACTGTAATGAAAAATTAGCCATGGTGGTGCTCCACATGTATCACATGACTATTGTCCTATCCTTAACAATGGATTTTGCTCACCGGGGAATAATATTAAGTTTGCATTCAGATATAAATTATGCATACTTATGTTGGATTTTTCACCTTAGGATGCCTTTAGTCTCCAGCTATCATCTGAGTAGCTGCAGTTTGGCTTTCAGCCAGGCGGTATCCTGTTTACGCTGCCTGGCTACAACTTGTTTTGTTGCATGGGAAAGAGCTTTGCCCATGCGTGCTTACACACAAACCCAAAGTTTTTCTAAACATTAGACAGTGCCGGTGACAACATTCACATTGTCTAAATGTTTAAATTAATGACAAATAGGTTTAAAAAGTACCCAGGGACACACTGAGAACTTTATGTACCTGGTGTGATACCACATATGATTTATACAGAATGCAGTATCAAACAAGTTTTAATCAGCACCCTAAAGAGAGAAAATGATTCTCCAGTGAACCCAGCCCTTTGAACAAACATTTGGTTTTCGGCTTCCATACCAAATAGGTTTATATCTCAATTATTCAAACATCAGAAGATATAAAATAAGAATATGCATCCAGTTCATTAAACTTGGTCCTTCGACTAACCACAAATTACTTGCATTTTTGTGTAGTTGACAAAATGCATTCCATCTTCTGAAGGAGATAGATTACGACAGGTTAAATTCTAAAACAAAAGTGGAAAATATCTTCCTGATTTCCGCATTCCCAACCCCACTCACCACCTCTCTTCCCCACTAAAGTAGTCTGCAAAAATACAAGGCTTTTACCTAAAATGTATCTTTTCCTTCAGAAACATTTTAATGAAAAAGCATCGTGCTTATGAGTGGTAATCAGTAAGATGTTAATAAAATTACTATAGTTTCCTTGTAAGTAATTGCGTGGCACATATTGCTAGAATCCTATCTTTTCATTTCTGCACCTGGGATTGAATGAATCGCATCCTGGAATTTCACTAACTGAAATGTGTTTTGTTATTCTCAACTCAATGTTCAACACACATAACAATTCTATCCTCAAATATAATACATATTGGCACTCACTTTCAGGCCAGAATGGGCAATGAAATTGTAAAACTAGAACATAAAAGCTGCTTTTGTTAAAAACAACTTAAAGTACTGGAAATCTGAAACAAAAACATGTAATACTGGAAACACATAGCAGATCTGTCTCTCTATTGTCTTTAGCTTGACAGCAGATGTGTGAAAATACTGTCCCCTAATTAATTAATTTCAATTCACAATTCTAATAAAACAGTCATAACCAAAAATTTATTTGATATTTTGAAACTAAAAGATTGGCTCACTACTGGATCTACAGCTGTTAAAGGGTAAAGGAGCAATGAAGTAGACAAACATTGCAATTCAGACCATTATTAATCCATTGGTATAGACAAAGATAAAAACGATATTCTGAAATTATCAGTTTAGCTAATGCTACACAAATGCTGCAAAACATCATCACTTCTCGCTCATTGTTATCTCTCACATTTTCACAATGGCTAATATAAACAGATGGTTATGTACGGCCATCTCTCTTGAAATGTGGCATGGTTGAATAAAGTGATGTCATTGTACAGACTACAATTCTTGGCAGTTACCCAACTTTCAGTGCTTCAATTACCTCTTGAACCATTAGCTTTCCAAGTAGGTTGATGAATTATTTATTCAGAGTGAGGAAACTGCCGGAACTTGAAATATTAACACTGTCTCAAAAATACATGTTCTGGCCAAAAAGAGGTTGGTAAGGGAATCAGAACATGAAATGAACTAAGCACTAATTATTTGCTCACAATGGTTATGAGCTTGAAAATATTAATACAAAATGTAATTTGATAACTTAAAAACTCAAAAGACTGCAATTGCTTTAATGAAAATATATGTCAGATATGTTATTGCCATCAGCTGAAAAGAAAAAAAAACAGGAGCTGCATATCATATTTTGTCGTAACAAAATCACATGCAAGTAACACTTCTGCAATGCAATGATCTATTTCAATGCAAACTATATGGTCACATTCTGCACTCAGCAAACAAAAGTGGTGTCTTAAACCTGAACATATTTCAAAAATATGATGACACAAAAATTGTAAGTAAACTTGAAAGATCTATCATTCATAATTTCTTTAGAAAAAGGATATTTTGTTAAAGTTTGAATGCAACTTGTAAGTCACAAAAGGGCATTCTGGAGCAACTGAGAATATTTTAATAATTCCTATATCACTTCCTAGCATAGTCTAGATTATTGCTGCACACTAGAACATAAAAAATAAAACACAATTTATTTTAGAGACAGACTGCCCCTAGTTCATTGCACCTTCTGGCCTTAACATGCAGCAGTATCTCATTCTATAATATAAAATCATAAGATAAGAAGGGTCTGTTCATTAGAAAATACATTTAAAGTAGATGGAGTCACTCACAGTTCAATCCATTTTATATATATATGTCCACCCCCTCATCTGTCACTTCAGTTCATCAGAGTATGTTTATATAAAAGCAAAGCCACAAAATCAGTGAATTTTCAGCACATATTTAAAAATTGCAGTTATCCTCATCCCACCCACATTACACACATTCCCACTTTTATGAATCCTCATTAACTGTTGTCCTTTGATAAAGCCAAAATTTATACATTGAATTCTAAATAAAACTAAACTAGAGACATCCTTAGTTTCATCATTCTTGATTTGCACATTCCCAGTTTCTTCTGAATCGCATTGAGAGGTGGAGAGGCAGAGAAGTTTGAGGAGGGGATTGCAGAACTTAGTGCATGGCTGTCAATGATGGGGTGAAGGGAGTGAGAATGGACAAGGGGCCAGAATTGAAGGAATGCATAGATCTTGAAGGGTGGTTAGGCCACAGCTGGAGTACTGTGTGCAGTTCTGGTCACCGCATTACAAGGAGGACGTAATTGCACTGGAGAGGTTATAGAAGAGATTTATGAGGATTTTGCCGGGAGTGGAGAATCTTAGCTATGAGGACAGATTGGATAGGTTGGATTTTTTTCCTTGGAACAGATGACACTGAGGGAAGACCTCATTGACGTGTATAAAATTATGAGGGGCCTGGATAGAGTGGCTAGAAAGGGCCTATTTCCCTTAGCAGAGGGGTCAACAACCGAGGGGAATAAATTTAAAGTAATTGGTAGAAGGCTGAGAGGGGATTTGAGGGGAAAGTTCTTCACGCAGAGGGTAGTGGGGGTCTGGAACTCACTGCCTGGTAAAGGCAGAAACCCTCACCACATTTAAAAAGTACTTGGATGTGCACCTGAAGTGCCATAACCTGCAGAGCTACGGACCTAGAGCTGGAAAGTGGGATTAGGTTGGACAGGCTCTTGTTGGCCGGCATGGACACGATGGGCCGAAATGACGACCTTCCGTGCTGTAAACTTCTATGATTCTATGGTTATAAGGCTGGAAGAGGTTACAGGGGCTGGGAGTGGTGTGACCTTGGAGCGATTTGAACACGGAGGAGAATTTTGAAAATCAAGGCATTGGTGGAACAGGAGCCAATGTAGGTCAGTGAGCACAGGGGCGATGGGTGAATCGGGCTTGATGCAAGTTCGGATACGGGCAGCAGAGTTTTGGATGAGCTGGTAGAAAATGGGTGGTTGGCGAGGAGAGCATTGGAATAGCCGAGTCTGGAGCTAACAAAAGCTTTGATGAGAATTTGAGCAGCAGATGGGGTGAGGTAGGGGTGGAAGGAGAGGATATGGGATCGGAAGCACAACACAGGGTTGAATAGGACAGCGAGGTTGCGAACATTCTGGTTCAGCCTGAGACAGTGGCCAAGGAGGAAGATGGAATTTGTGGCTCAAGAATGAAGTTTGTGGCGAGGCCCAAAGACAATGAAGGTAACTTTAACCTCCAAGAACAGGTGGATATGGAGCAGATGAGAAATCAAGCATGTTGAAATCTCAAACCCGCCCCAGCCCACTTCTGGTTTTAATGGAGGTGGGTCGGGGGCTGGGCGACCAATCCGCTCTCAGGAGGCAGGTCGGTCCATAAAATCTTTTAAGGAGGCTGCGTGCCTTCATATTAACAGGTTTTTTACTTTTTATCTGATTCGCCCACATTTCCTGGGCCTTGTGAAACCCGTCAGGTAAAAGGAGGCAAGAAGGGCCAGATCGATGAGGTAAATGCATTTATAGCACAGCTTGTGGACCAGGAATCTTTCATCCAGGGCCAACAAGCTAACCTCTTTAAATACCCCACAAATAACGTCAAATATCCAAAAGTTGCTGTCCAAATTGTGCCGCTTCGCGAAAACAGCATTTCGCTGTCTGCCTCACCGTTAACATGCATTGAATGTCGTGAAGTTGCTGTATATGCACGGTAGATACGACCTTAACTCACCACAGAAAGTTAAGTCTCATCATCACAAGTGTAAGTATCCTTTTAACAACATGATAATTATTAATTACTGCAGATCAACCTCTTTGGCACTGAAAATTAACTATTACAAGTGTGGAGTCTCATTCCCTCAGATATTAATTGTTGGAGTTTTAAAAAAAAATGGCAAAATTGAAAATATTTTATTTTTGTTTTACTTTCCCTTCCTGTCTCTTTTTTCTCTCGCTCTTAATCCAATCTTTCTTTCCCTCTCTATTTCTCCTACTGTACCAGATTTGGCATTTAATTCACCATTCTAACTTACACTTCCTTCCCAGTCCTTGTGCTGTTAATTTCACAATCCTTCAATCTGATTGGTTAAGGAGATACCCTGTTGGTTGCCCTATTCACTCTGGTCCCCAGATGTCCTTTTTGCCGTTATCAGCTCACATTTCAGAAACTTAGAGGCAAAAATGTTTTGAGCTTAAGAGTGTAGGAGCAAATCTAACTGACGACAGGTGGTGTTAGATGGGTAGTGGGTAAAATGATGGAATCAATTATTAAGGATGTCATAGCAGTGCATTTGGAAAATGGTGACATGATAGGTCCAAGTCAGCATGGATTTGTGAAAGGGAAATCATGCTTGACAAACCTGGAATTTTTTGAGGATGTTTCCAGTAAAGTGGACAAGGGAGAACCAGTTGATGTGGTATATTTGGACTTTCAGAAGACTTTCGACAAGGTCCCACACAAGAGATTAATGTGCAAAGTTAAAGCACATGGGATTGGGGGTAGTGTGCTGACGTGGATTGAGAACTGGTTGTCAGACAGGAAGCAAAGAGTAGGAGTAAATGGGGACTTTTCAGAATGGCAGGCAGTGACTAGTGGGGTACCGCAAGGTTCTGTGCTGGGGCCCCAGCTGCTTACATTGTACATTAATGATTTAGGCGAGGGGATTAAATGTAGTATCTCCAAATTTGCGGATGACACTAAGTTGGGTGGCAGTGTGAGCTGCGAGGAGGATGCTATGAGGCTGCAGAGTGACTTGGATAGGTTAGGTGAGTGGGCAAATGCATGGCAGATGAAGTATAATGTGGATAAATGTGAGGTTATCCACTTTGGTGGTAAAAACAGAGAGACAGACTATTATCTGAATGGTGACAGATTAGGAAAAGGAGAGGTGCAACGAGACCTGGGTGTCATGGTACATCAGTCATTGAAGGTTGGCATGCAGGTACAGCAGGCGGTTAAGAAAGCAAATGGCATGTTGGCCTTCATAGCGAGGGGATTTGAGTACATGGGCAGGGAGGTGTTGCTACAGTTGTACAGGGCCTTGGTGAGGCCACACCTGGAGTATTGTGTACAGTTTTGGTCTCCTAACTTGAGGAAGGACATTCTTGCTATTGAGGGAGTGCAACGAAGATTCACCAGACTGATTCTCGGGATGGTGGGACTGACCTATCAAGAAAGACTGGATCAACTGGGCTTGTATTCACTGGAGTTCAGAAGAATGAGAGGGGACCTCATAGAAACATTTAAAATTCTGACTGGTTTAGACAGGTTAGATGCAGGAAGAATGTTCCCAATGTTGGGAAAGTCCAGAACCAGGGGTCACAGTCTAAGGATAAGGGGTAAGCCATTTAGGACCGAGATGAGGAGAAACTTCTTCACCCAGAGAGTGGTGAACCTGTGGAATTCTCTACCACAGAAAGTAGTTGAGGCCAATTCACTAAATATATTCAAAAGGGAGTTAGATGAAGTCCTTACTACTCGGGGGATCAAGAGGTATGGCGAGAAAGCAGGAATGGGGTACTGAAGTTGCATGTTCAGCCATGAACTCATTGAATGGCGGTGCAGGCTAGAAGGGCTGAATGGCCTACTCCTCCACCTATTTTCTATGTTTCTATGCCCTGTTGCAGCAAAATCTAGCCGAATCTTAATAAGATGCAGTCTCTATTGAGCCTTTGGGGCCCTGCCACAAACTTCGTTCTTGCAAACTAGAAAATAGCCTAAACAATCCAGTGTGTAAGCTCGGTCAATGCGCAATGCTGATATAATTTTGTGTACCATTTTTGCATGTCTTTCTTGTAGATAGTGCAACATATGATGTTGAAAATAAATGTGGAGCAGCACAAAGCTATTGAAATCCTCGCTTTAATGCCACATAAAGATACGAAAACATCCCAGTGACAGATCATAATTATTCTTCCGCAGGAAGAAAAACAAAACTAAAAATACCAGTAATACTTCATAAAGGTGTCCAGTATTTACTAACATTAGTCCCAATTAAAATGCATGAACTGAAACATTTTTAAAAGGTAATTACAAAACTGGGAAACAATAACACATTAACTGCGTGCAATTACATGCTATAGTTTGAACATTCTGTAACTGTGTAGGTCACATTACCATTACAGAATAAAATAATGGTATAGAATTTGCTGGGAAATTATTGGTGAGTTAAATGGGCACGCCATTATTAGTGTATAATAAATCCAGCAATTTGTGGCAAGGAAGAGATCCGGCATAAGTTGCAAATTGCCATAAATTGCTGGACGAGCTGCACTGCTCAGCCACTAGCCTTGCAAAAATCATTGCTTGCCGTCAAACTCCCCATGAGTTTCAAGAAATTGCTCCATTTGGGCTGTTGAAACAAATTAAACAAGCCGCAGAAAGTTAAGGCTGGTATCCAATGACGAGATTTTTGTTCTTGCAATGCCACACAAACTCAGAGGTCCAGAAATGGAACAATTGAAACTGAGAGAGTCTCACTCCAACAGATGGTAAATTGTTCCTAGAGGCTTTTTAAATTTTATATTTATTTATTATTTTTCCTTTGTGCCTCTTTTAATCTAATCTTTCTTTTCCTCTCTTTGGTCCTGATATTAACTGGTAAATGCATTAGGAGTAAGGGGTCCGATATTGCGTGCGAAACCCAGAAGTTCTGAGTGTCGGTGTAATGCATGTATGCCTGGGTTTACCTGCCACCAGGGGGAGCGACCGTCGGAGATCATTGGGCCACAGACACACACACGCAGCCCTTGTATATAAAGAAAGCCTCCATGTTTAATCCTCACTTTGAGAGCTAATAAAGTAGAGTCAGGTCACACCTGATTGAGTTCACGGTACTAAGCCTATTGAGTTATTGCATACGCAATATTTGGCGACGAGGCACAATACGAACTCACGCACACAAAAAAAAATGAGCACCGTTGGAATCCTGGAGCGATTCGTGGAGGGAAAAAACTGGGAGGATTTTACAGATTGCCTCGACCAGTACTTTGTGGCCAACAAGATGGATGAATACGCTGACGCAGTTAGGCACAGGGCGGTTTTCCTCACTGTTTGTGGTTCAAAAATCTATGGCCTCAAAGAATCTGCTCTCACCTGCACGTCCAATGTAAAAGACCTGTGAGGAATTGTGTGCTCTGATTCGGGACCATCTCAAACCTAAAGAAGGCATCATTATCTCGAGATATCGCTTTTACAAGCATGTTCGTTCTGAGGGCCAGGACGTGGCGGAATTTGTTGCCGACCTGCGATGTCTCGCTGCGCCGTGTAAATTTGGAACCGTGTTGGAAGATATGCTGTGCGACGTCTTTGTAATAGGCATAAACCACGAGATGATCCTGCGGAAACTGCTGACTGCGGAGACGCTGGATCTGAGCAGGGCCATCACGATCGCCCAGGCTTGCCTGACCACGGTCGATAATACAAAGCAGATATCCTCGCAGAGTCGGAACTCAACGGAAAGTACTGTGCACTAGATTGTGTCGTCGGTTGGCAGAGCTGCACCTGGCAGGGCCTATCCGACAGTGTTTGCGAAACCTGTAGCCGCCATTGGGCACGAATCTAATTTCACCCTGTTGGCGTCGTGGGGGCAATCATCGGCCACGTCAGTGCCGTTTCAGACAGTATATTTGTAGAGACTGTGCAAAAATGGGGCACCTTCAGTGGATGTGTCCGCAGCTCAGCAAGCGTGCTGCGACACACCATGTGGATGATGATGACCGACCCGGAGCGGATCCAGCAATGCAACCCGAGATAACCAAGGAAGTGTATAGTGTACATTCGTTCCTGACAAAGAGCCAACCAATAACGACTGAAGTAAAATTGATCAGCATGCCGGTATCTATGGAATTAGACATGGGTGCGAGACAGTCAATTATGAGCCAGAGGACTTTCGAAAAGCTGTGGGACACCAAGGCCATGAAACCCAAGCTGAGTCCAGTAAATGCAAAATTGCGTACCTACACCAAAGAGCTCATACCAGTGATTGACAGTGCAGCAGTCAAGGTATCGTACGACGGGGCGGTTCATGATCTATCGCTGTGCATCATTCCAGGCAATGGTCCAACGCTGTTCGGCAGGAGTTGGCTCAAAAAAATAAAGTGGAACTGGAACGATATTAAAGCTTTGTCATCGGTGGATGACGCTTCGTGTGCTCAAGTGCTGAGCAAATTTCCCTCGCTGTTTGAACCAGGCATTGGCAACTTCATGGGAGCCAAGGTGCAGATCCACCTGGACTCGGATGCAAGACCCATCCATCACAAAGCCCAGGCGATCCCGTACATGATGAGGGAGAAGGTCAAAATTGAACTGGACAGACTACAACATGAAGTGGTCATTTCACCAGTCAAATTTAAGGAATGGGCTAGTCCCATTGTTCCTGTGCTGAAGAGTGATGGCACTGTCAGGATTTGTGGAGACTATAGGTTACGATCAACCGAGTTTCGAAATAGGATCAGTACCCTTTACCAAAGACTGATGACCTGTTTGCAACGCTAGCCGGGGGAAAGTCGTTCATCAAATTGGATCTGACATCGGCCTATATGACACAGGAGCTTGTCAAATCGTCGAAGAAACTTACGTGCATCAATCTGCATAAAGGGCTGTTCATTTACAACAGGTGTCCTTTCGGAATTCGCTCAGCTGCAGCCATATTTCAGAGAAACATGGAGAGTTTACAGAAGTCCGACCCTAGAACCATGGTGTTCCAAGACGACATTATGGTCACACTGCCGAACACCTGCACAACCTGGAAGAGGTTCGACGCCGTCTGAACAAAGTGGGGCTCAGGCTGAAATGTTCAAAGTGTGTCTTTATGGCATGGGAAGACAAATTCCTGGGAAGAAAGATTGCTGCAAACGGCATCAGGCCTACGGACTCGAAAACAGAGGCCATCAATAATGCACCCAGAAAACAGAATGTGACGGAGCTGCGTTCGTTCCTTGGTCTTCTCAACTACTTCGGTAATTTCTTACCTAAATTGACCAACTCGTGTAGCGAGTTGGTCTTACCGCAGGTAAAGGGTCCACAGCCAGATAGGGAATGGAAGACCAACAGGAAGAGCAGTGCAAGGAAGGTAGTGCAGGGGTCCCCTGCAGTCATCCCCCTGCAAAACAGATACACCGCTTTGAGTACTGTTGGGGGGGGATGACTCATCAAGGGAGGGTAGCAGCAGCCAAGTTCAAGGCACCGTGGCTGGCTCTGCTGCACAGGAGGGCAGGAAAAAAAGTGGGAGAGCGATAGTGATAGGGGATTCAATTGTAAGGGGAATAGATAGGGGTTTCTGTGGCCGCAACCGAGACTCCAGGATGGTATGTTGCCTCCCTGGTGCAAGGGTCAAGGATGTTTCGGAGCGGGTGCAGGACATTCTGAAAAGGGAGGGTGAACAGCCAGTTGTTGTGCTGCACATTGTTACCAATGATATAGGTAAAAAACGGGATGAGGTCCTAAGAGACGAATTGAAGGAGCTCGGAGCTAAATTAAAAAGTAGGACCTCAAAAGTAGTAATCTCGGGACTGCTACCAGTGCCACGTGCTAGTCAGAGTAGGAATCGCAGGATAGCTCAGATGAAAATGTGGCTGGAGAAGTGGTGCAGCAGGGAGGGATTCAAATTCCTGGGGCATTGGAACCGGTTCTGGGGAAGATGGGACCAGTACAAACTGGACGGTCTGCACCTAGGCAGGACCGGAACCAATGTCCTCGGGGGAGTGTTTGCTAATGCTGTTGGGGAGAAGTTAAACTAATATGGCAGGGGGATGGGAACCATTGCAGGGAGACAAAGGGAAGCAAAATGGAGACAGAAGCAAATTACAGAAAGGAGATGAGTAAAAGGGGAGGGCAGAGAAACCCAAGGCAAAAAACAAAAAGGGCCACTTTACAGCAAAATTCTAAAGGGTCAAAGTGTATTAAAAAGACAAGCCTGAAGGCTCTGTGCCTCAATGCGAGGAGTATTCGGAATAAGGTGGACGAATTTACTGTGCAGATCGCAGTTAACGGATACAATGTCGTTGGCATCACGGAGACATGGCTCCAGGGTGACCATGGCTGTGAATTCAACATCCAAGGGTATTCAACATTTAGGAAAAATAGACAGAAAGGAAAAGGAGGTGGGGTGGCGTTGCTGGTTACAGAGGAAATTAATGCAATTGTAAGGAAAGACATTAGCTTGGATGATGTGGAATCGGTATGGGTGGAGCTACGGAATACCAAAGGGCAGAAAACGCTAGTGGGAGTTGTGTACAGACCTCCAAACAGTAGTAGTGATGTTGGGGAGGGCATCAAACAGGAAATTAGGGGTGCATGCAATAAAGGTGCAGCAGTTATTATGTGCGACTGTAATATGCATATCGATTGGGCTAACCAAACTGGAAACAATATGGTGGAGGAGAATTTCCTGGAGTGCATAAGGGATGGTTTTCTAGACCAATATGTCGAGGAATCAACAAGGGGGGAGGTCATCTTAGTCTGGGTGTTGTGTAATGAGAAAGGATTAATTAGCAATATCGTTGTGCGAGGCCCCTTGGGGAAGAGTGACCATAATATGGTGGAATTCTACATTTGGATGGAGAAGGAAACAGTTAATTCAGAGACCATGGTCCAGAACTTAAAGAAGGGTAACTTTGAAGGTATTGTTGTAGGCATTAGGCACCTGCTGAATATATCAAAACCTAGGGCAACGGCACCTGTAGCATAAGGTTAGAACTACACCTGTAGAATAAGGTTAGAACTAAATATGTAACTCTAATACCATAAAATAGCTACCCGTGAGGCCTCAAGGGATTTCTGTTAGCTGAAATGGACCGCATTCCTGGAAACTGATAATTGTTGTTTCCCACACACAGGAATAACAAGCAAATTCTGCAGATGTCTCTAATCATTCAGGCCTCCGAAGGAGAATGTTCTGGTGGATGTAAGAACAATACAACTCTGTAACAGGATTAAGATAAGGAGTCTACCCAAGGACAGTAAGATAAGGGGGGCCTGGACTATGTCTCAGGATACATGAGTCGTTCTTAGCAACACATCTCTTAGCAACACATGAGCCACTTTATGTTTAGAAACTAACTCTATCTATTGGTCTGGTTGAATTCATAATCTATATGATTGGATAGTATCCAACCGAAATGGGTTGATGTAACTGTAGTAAAAACTGTTGTAAAACATATAAAGATCCATGAAACCCTTAGTTCTGTGGAGAGAAGTGCCTGGATCCAGTCCTGAGGCTTCCTCCCCGCTGGCGTTAATAAAGGCCGCATTGGTGTTGGAACCGACTCTGAGTGTTGAGTGATTCTTATGATAAAACACTAACACTAACAGTATGAAGCGTGAATTGGCTAGGATAGATTGGCGAATGATACATAAGGGATTGACAGTGGATGGGCAATGGCAGACATTTAGAGACCGCATAGATGAACTACAACAATTGTACATCCCAGTCTGGCGTAAAAATAAAAAAGGGAAGGTGGCTCAACCGTGGCTATCAAGGGAAATCAGGGATAGTATTAAAGCCAAGAAAGTGGCATACAAATTGGCCAGAAATAGCAGCGAACCCGGGGACTGGGAGAAATTTAGAACTCAGCAGAGGAGGACAAAGGGTTTGATTAGGGCAGGGAAAATAGAGTGTGAGAGGAAGCTTGCAGGAAACATTAAAATGGACTGCAAAAGCTTCTATAGATATATAAAGAGAAAAAGGTTAGTAAAGACAAACGTAGGTCCCATGCAGTCAGAATCAGGGGAAGTCATAACTGGGAATAAAGAAATGGCAGACCAATTGAACAAGTACTTTGGTTCGGTATTCTCTAAAGAGGACACAAACAATCTTCCGGATATAAAAGGGGTCAGAGGGTCTAGTAAGAAGGAGGAACTGAGGGAAGTCCTTATTAGTCGGGAAATTGTGTTGGGGAAATTGATGGGATTGAAGGCCGATAAATCCCCAGGGCCTGATGGTCTGCATCCCAGAGTATTTAAGGAGGTGGCCTTGGAAATAGCGGATGCATTGACAGTCATTTTCCAACATTCCATTGACTCTGGATCAGTTCCTATGGAGTGGAGGGTAGCCAATGTAACCCCACTTTTTAAAAAAGGAGGGAGAGAGAAAACAGGGAGTTATAGACCAGTCAGCCTGACATCGGTAGTGGGTAAAATGATGGAATCAATTATTAAGGATGTCATAGCAGCGCATTTGGAAAGAGGCGACATGATAGGTCCAAGTCAGCATGGAGTTGTGAAAGGGAAATCATCCTTGACAAATCTTCTGGAATTTTTTGAGGATGTTTCCAGTAGAGTGGACAAGGGAGAACCAGTTGATGTGGTGTATTTGGACTTTCAGAAGGCTTTCGACAAGGTCCCACACAAGAGATTAATGTGCAAAGTTAAAGCACATGGGATTGGGGGTAGTGTGCTGACGTGGATTGAGAACTGGTTGGCAGACAGGAAGCAAAGAGTAGGAGTAAATGGGTACTTTTCAGAATGGCAGGCAGTGACTAGTGGGTTACCGCAAGGTTCTGTGCTGGGGCCCCAGCTGTTTACATTGTACATTAATGATTTAGGCGAGGGGATTAAATGTCGTATCTCCAAATTTGCGGATGACACTAAGTTGGGTGGCAGTGTGAGCTGTGAGGAGGATGCTATGAGGCTGCAGAGTGGACTTGGGTAGGTTAGGTGAGTGGGCAAATGCATGGCAGATGAAATATAATGTGGATAAATATGAGATTATCCATTTTGGTTGTAAAAACAGAAAGACAGACTATTATCTGAATGGTGACAGATTAGGAAAAGGGGAGGTGCAACGAGACCTGGGTGTCATGGTACATCAGTCATTGAAGGTTGGCATGCAGGTACTGCAGGCAGTTAAGAAGGCAAATGGCATGTTGGTCTTCATAGCAAGGGGATTTGAGTACAGGGGCAGGGAGGTGTTACTACAGTTGTACAGGGCCTTGGTGAGGCCACACCTGGAGTATTGTGTACAGTTTTGGTCTCCTAACTTGAGGAAGGACATTCTTGCTACTGAGGGAGTGCAGCGAAGGTTCACCAGACTGATTCCCGGGATGGCGGGACTGACAGATCAAGAAAGACTGGATCAACTGGGCTTGTATTCAGAAGAATGAGAGGGGATCTCATAGAAACGTTTAAAATTCTGACGGGTTTAAGACAGGTGAGATGCAGGAAAAATGTTCCCAATGTTGGGAAGTCCAGAACCAGGGGTCACAGTCTAAGGATAAGGGGTAAGCCATTTAGGAACGAGATGAGGAGAAACTTCTTCACCCAGAGAGTGGTGAACCTGTGGAATTCTCTACCACAGAAAGTAGTTGAGGCCAATTCACTAAATATATTCAAAAAGGAGTTAGATGTAGTACTACTAGGGGGGTCAAGGGGTATGGCGAGGAAGCAGGAATGGGGTACTGAAGTTGCATGTTCAGCCATGAACCAATTGAATGGCGGTGCAGGTTCGAATGGCCTACTCGTGCACCTATTTTCTATGTTTCTATTATTAGAGCCACTGCACATGCTGCTCAGAAAAGGCAACAACTGGGTTTGGGGTGTATCTCAAGACAGGGCCTTCGAGAAGGCTAGAAATCTGCTTTGTTCCAACAAATTGCTGGCACATTATGACCTGTGCAAGCATTTCGTATTGGTCTGTGATGCTTCATCACATGGGGTTGGTTGCGTGCTCCAACAATCCAATGAGTCGGGCAAACTACAACCCGTTGCTTAAGCGGCGAGAAGCATGTCTAAAGCGGAAAGAGCCTATGGCATGGTAGAGAAAGAAGCTTTACCCTTTGTATATGGTTTCAAGCTCGAAACGAAACCCAATCACAAGCCGCTCATATCTTTGTTTTCAGAGCATAGAAGTACCAATACCAACGCGTCGTCCCGCATCCAGAGGTGGGCGCTGACATTATCTGCCTATGATTATGTCATTCGCCATAGACCTGGCACTGAGAATTGTGCCGATGCATTGAGCCATTTACCGTTGCCCACGCCGGAGGTGGAAACGCCACAGCCCGCAGACCTACTGTTGGTATTGGATGCCTTTGAGAGTGAAGGGTCACCTGTCACTGCTCAACAAGTTAGGACCTGGACCAGCCAGGATCCGATCTTATTGGTTGTAAAACGTTGTGTCCTTAATGGTGATTGGTCGGCCATTCCCAGGAAAGTGTGTGATGAAACTAAACCTTACAACTGTCGCAAAGACGAATTATCCATTCAATCTGATTGTTTGCTATGGGGTAATCATGTTGTTACGCCCAAGAAAGGCAGGGAGAGATTTGTACGAGATTTACATAGTACCCATCCCAGTATTGTGATGATGAAGGCCATTGCCAGGTCTCACGTTTGGTGGCCTGGCATTGACTCTGATTTGGAGTCATATGTGCATCAGTGCAACACTTGCATGCAGTTAAGCAATGCACCAGTGGAATCTCCGCTAAGTCTGTGGTCGTGGCCATCCAAACCATGGTCGAGGATCCACATCGACTACGCGGGTCCTTTCCTGGGCAAAATGTTTTTGATGGCGGTGGATGTGTATAAATGGATAGAATGTGTATTCATGTCATCCAGCACATCCACAGCCACCATTGAGAGCCTTCGTGCCATGTTCGCCACTCATGGTCTGCCCGACATCGTTGTGAGCGACAACAGATCATACTTCAAGAGTTTGGAGTTTCAAGAGTTTCAGACTCAATGGTATCAAGCACGTAAGGTCAGCACCATTCAAACCCGCGTCCAATGGTCAAGCGGAACGGGCTGTCCAAACCATCAAGCAGACTCGCTTGTCACGCATACTGCTTAATTACAGAACGAGACCCCACATGCTTACTGGGGTCCCTCCTGTTGAACTGTTGATGGAGAGGTCGGTCTCAAAACCAGGCTTTTGCTTGTCCACCCTGATCTTAATGATCACGTCGAAAATAAACATCAAGATCAGCAGTGATATCATGATCGCACTGCTGTGTCACGCGACATCTCTATTAATGATCCTGTGCATCTGCTAAATTATGGTCAAGGCCCCAAGTGGGTCACTGGCCAAGGAGGGTAACAGGGTGCTTATTGTCAGGCTCACTAATGGGAAAACATGCAGGAGGCACATTGATCAGATGAAATCGGACGAACCGTAACAGCTTGAAGAAGACAACATCAATGACCAACCGATTCATAGTCAGCCATCAGAAGACTCTGTTGTTGTCAATGAATCTGGACCTTCAATCCCCGACACTGCCACTCCCATTCGATCGGCTACCCAGCCTCAAGTCATGAATGACTCGGAGAGCTCACCGGCATCTGGAATTGAACTGAGACGATCAACTAGGGAGCGGAAATCCCCGGACCATCTCAATTTGTAAATAGGATACCAAGATCTTAGGGGGAATGATCTAATATATGTATGCCTGGTTTGCCTGCCACCAGGGGAGCGACCGTCGGAGGTCATTGGGCCACAGACACACACACGCAGCCCTTGTATATAAAGAAAGCCTCCATGTTTAATCCTCACTTTGAGAGCGAATAAAATAGAGTCAGGTCACACCTGATTGAGTTCAGGGTACTAAGCCTATTGAGTTATTGCATACGCAACAGTCGGTCAGTGGCATTTTAACGCAGCCAGCTCATTATCATTTTACTTTTGCATTTGCCGTTCATTGCAGGTCACTGGGCATGATGAAGACCGGCATGACATGATAGCAACTCCAGTTTTTAAAGGGCCAATCCAAAGATGGAATTTGGAGGAGTTTGGAGTTGGAAGCATGAGATGACAAGGGGGACGAAATTGCCCCTTTCCTTAAGGACTCTTAACACCGGAAATCGGCGGCCACACTGCGGAATGCAATGGCCGCTGACTTTTCGTATAATGGCCACCATTATCAAAATTCCGCTCCTGCAGTATCCCGGCGGTGACCTGCTCCCAACGCCCAGCACTCCGCTGCTGCCGATCCATGCTAAGTGCATCATTACAGTGCACACCGTTGATGTTCCCCCCGCCGACGGCGAAATTCCACCACGAAAATCTTCCTCCAGCCGGGCGGTGCCAAAACCTGCTTTTTCCCAACGGTGCACTGAGGCTGTGGCCTTCTGCAATGGCGGTGTGGCTCCCATTAAAGGGGATGATGCACTGCCGCTGCCGCCACCATGTCCGGCCGACATTTATGTCCCCGGGTTCGGCTGGGCTGCTCTTGGGTATCAGGCTGCTCGGCCAGCCGAAACCCTCCCTGCTGGCCCAGTGGACCGAACTTTAGAAATCGCGCAGGCTCTCCCCTCTAAGTGAAGGGGAGAGCCGTGGTGACACGGCGCTGTGATGATGTCATCAGTGCTATGCTGATGACGGACAGCGACAGCCACTCCACTCCATCCCAACTTCCGCCCCTCTAGTGTACTCACCGCCCCACTTCCGCCTCCATCATGAGCGACTTTTGGTCCGCCTGAAAAAAAAAGCCAAGGAGCGGAATATCGCTGAAGAGGCCACCTCAACCACTGTGGCAGGAAAAACAATAAAAACGAGGCGCGTGCGCCCCATTTCGGGTGGGGGGCAATTTCAGCCCCAAGGTGTGTAAATGGATTCAGGACGCTCAAAGGCTACACACCACTTCAATGTCTCCTCCCTTGATGTACTGCTCGGGGCTGTGAGGAGCAGGAGAGAGATAAACTTCCCCAGCAATAGGAGGAAGAAACCTGCTGCTGACACAAAGGCAGCGTGGCTTTGGAGTTCAGCAGCAGGAATATTGTGCTGGATTCAGTGCAGGAAGCACTTTAATGAACTAACCAGGTCAGGAAAGGCGAGTACAGTTGCACATTCACCCACATCTTGCTGTGCGCATCACCCCACCCCCTCACTCTACCTTCTCAAGCCTATTGAATCGTATCACTCCTCACAACTGCTTACATTGCAAGCACACCCATCCTTCTCTTTCAATGCACCTCCTTACATCTCCATCTATCCATGCACCACTGCCACTCACTCTCAGCCTAACGAAATTTCATACCTCTCCCTGATAGTCACTCTCACCAAATGCACTCCATCCATTGGGTGAATGAATGCTAGTACATATCTCTGTTCTTTTCCTCGTTGCAGGAGAAGAGAGCACAGAACACTAAAGATAGGGAGAGAACCGGAGGTGGTCATCCACAGATTTCCCAGCTAACAACTGCAGAGGAGGCATCGATGGAGATTGTCATGTATTCAACTATCACTGTAACCCATGTATAAGCTGACCTCAGTTGTACACCTTGAGAACATTGACCACAAGGGGGTGAACTTGTGGGAGACACTCCTGACCTGGACTTTCAGGTATAAATGGGGAAGCTCCACCCACCTTCATCACTTGAGGCCTTGGTAATAAAGGAAATGGTCACAGAGTGACCTTCTCTCAAGTATGGGCCTTGTGTGCATTTATACTGTATAGTAAGGACATATCAGAGATCAGTAGCATTTTTGCATCTCTAGCCTCTCCCGGGTTACCTATTAACCGGCCTAATCGGCTCGAATTAAATGGGGAAGTCGATGGGTTGGAGTCGGCTTCCCGACGCGCTCACACCTTTGCCTGATTTAACCCCCTACCCACACCCAACGCCACATGCTCTTCCAGGTTTGAAGTCCTCCCCTTTTTCTATTTCGACATCTTATTTGATTCTAATTCATGCGATTTCCTTCTCCGTCGTTCTCGGTTTCTTTCTCCATCCTTCAATGTAATTGGTTAATGAGATAGACTGTTAGTCCTTCCATTTTAAAAGTCCAGAAAGGGATTCTTCTCCTCTGCAGGGGAAAGGTACCAGGAATCTTTGTGAAATATTGGTAAATTCTACACTTGTATTGGTTTAAAATGTTCTGGGACTCACGCTGCATAGGTCAGGTTGGTTTGCCGCCGACCTCAGCTCCCGCCCAGATGACTGCCATCAGGAATTAAGTCGAGACTCATGTTTCTAATTGGTATTTTTGGTATATGTACCATGTTTTGAATATATAAAATCTTGTTACTTCTAATGTAATGATACCAAGTATTTACAAAGTGTTGTATGTTCCATTCACCTAGCATTTTAAATCTTAAGCCAATAATTTACTGCCGTGCTTAATTTATGCATTACTAGTGACCTTTAAAAGTCATTTTGGTTTTAATTGTTACATTTTAATACATTCTAAGAGAACAGTGTATAAATGATGGGAGTCCACTGCCAGATGCACAGATGCAGCAATGATGATTATTTTGTGCTTTAGAGAAATTCAATTCTTTTTACATTATCATCTCAATGAATCCGCTAGACATTGATGTTCAGCAATGTAATCTCAAACTTCCATTCTTAGCAAAGCATAACCATTCTGCAGTTACCCTATAAGAAACCTTCACCTCTGGGATCAAGGACAAAAAGATAGTTGTACATGTTGCTGAGTGTTGTATGCACAAATTTACATACTGCAGAACCGGGAGCCCTCCAACAGCATGCTGGGATGCCCGCCCCCAGTGTGTCTCTATCTCTCTCACTCTCTGTCTGTCAGTGTCTGTGTTTCTGACAGCGAGGGGAGGGGGAGGAGGGGGGTAGAGAGAGAGAGGGGGGGGACAGGGGGAGTGGAAGGGGAGAAGGAGGAGGGAAGGGGGAGAAAAGGGAGGGGAGGAGAAGGGGAAGGGGGGGAGGAGAAGGGGAAGGGGGGGAGGAGAAGGGGAAGGGGGGGAGGAGAAGGGGAAGGGGGGAGGAGAAGGGGAAGGGGGGAGGAGAAGGGGAAGGGGGGAGGAGAAGGGGAAGGGGGAGGAGAAGGGGAAGGGGGGGAGGAGGAGAAGAAGGGGAAGGGGGGAGAGGAGAAGGGGGAAAAGGAGAAGGGGGAAATGGAGAAGGGGGGAAAGGAGAAGGGGGGAAAGGAGAAGGGGGGAAAGGAGAAGGGGGGAAAGGAGAAGGGGGGAAAGGAGAAGGGGGAAAGGAGAAGGGGGAAAGGAGAAGGGGGAAAGGAGAAGGGGGGGGAAGGAGAAGGGGGGGGAAAGAAGAGGGGGGGGGAAAGAGGGGAGGCTGAACAGGCCGGGCCCAAGACTTCGGGCAGGGCCCGTCCCCAGCACCAGATTTACAGGTAGGTGGCGTTGAGTCGGGAGCGCGGGTCGGGTCGGGTCGGGGGGGGTGGAGGGAGGTCAGAGGGAGGTCGGTTCGCTTCGTGTCGGGGGCGGGGGGGAGGGAGGTCAGGTTGGGTCGGGTCGGGTCGGGTCGGGTCCGGCGGGGGGGTCGGGAGCTCGGGTCGGGTCGGGGGGGGGACGAGGAGAGGGAGGGAGGGAGAGGGAGGTCAGGTCAGGTTGGGGGGGAAGTGCGGGTCGGGTCCAGTCTGGGAGGTGAGGTCGGGTCGGGTCCGGCGGCAGGGGGGTGGGGGGAAGCGGGAGTCGGGTCGGTGTCGGTGTCGGGTCCGGTCCTGGGGCGGGGAGGGGGGGGAGCGGGAGTCGAGTCGGGTTGGGAGGAAGCAGGAGCTGGGCGTGGGACGCAGCCCCAGTGAGGCCATTCGGCCAGGGCTAGGGGCTGTGTGCTTCGGGCCCCTCCCACACAGTTTTGGCCCACTGTAGCGCGCATGTGCAGAGGTCCCGGCACTGTTTTCAGCGCAGGGACCTGGCTCCGCCCCCTACAGCTTTTGCTGCGCCACGCCCGACTCAAGAGGACCAGCAGGGAGCTGGAGAATCTGTAAGTTTTTTTTTTAGGCGCGATAAACGGGCGTCCAGGTCGGGAAACCTGGGTCCAAAGTCTCATACAGCTAGGGTGTACAACTCTGGTTGGATGTATTCCTGGAGGATCACATGACATCTCTGGGTTGAGCTACTCGATTCCTTCTTATAACCTGTTCATCTGTAATGCCTACATGAATGGCTACTATGCCTGTAACATTAATATTTTTCTTACCTTGCAGATGCTGCTTAACTTGTTGAATGTTTCCTGCATTTTCTGCAGAATTAGCCTTCTTTGTTTGTAGCTCGCACAGAATTTGCAGTGCTCAAGGGGTTTCTCAGAATAACAAAGAAAAGGTCTATTGCGACAAGCAGTGAAATGTTTTTCCTGTTAGGTATGCCACTATTACATGCATGTGTAATACTCATGGTCAGCAACAGCACAGTACTGCACACTTTCCCAATGTTGGCTGTGATTTCTCATACGAGTCGATCAGGTTGGAAATTCGAAAAAAAAGTTTAGTGCTGCACATTTATCAGCGTTGGAATTATACCAAGATAGTAACCTATTTGGCTTGTAGCACTTGACAGGTGTTAGCTCTCAAGAAACATCATCTCCTTCAGGTGACCTTAGATATTTCTTGCATCCTGGTTTTCCA
The DNA here is from genome assembly GCF_044704955.1 of Pristiophorus japonicus. Lineage (NCBI taxonomy): Eukaryota > Metazoa > Chordata > Chondrichthyes > Pristiophoridae > Pristiophorus > Pristiophorus japonicus. The sequence goes on from NC_091986.1 coordinate 177,246,657, forward strand.
AAATGTAATAAACTACAAAACAGCAGACCATTAACACCAGCAATGCTCACCACAAGAAACAAGGAGGAATTGAGCACTGAAGTTTCTCATCTAATTTAAACAATAAACTGGAATTCCAGACTGTATAAAGTAATAAATGCACCAAACAGCCCCTGCATGTTGATAAATATTTAGATATTTAATAATGTGCAAGTACTTTTTACAAAAAAAATACCTGCACAACTGGAATTTCCAAACTATGTTCAAATTGTTTATTTAATACACAATACTAACACAATTTCTCAATACTGGAATGCACAGCTCCATCACTTACCAGTCACTGGCTGCTTATCTGTTTACATATAGGATTAGGATTACATAGTGTTTGCAGATGAAACCCCTCAATCAGAAAGCAATCAAAAAAGGCTCTGCAGGCTCAGAGCATTTCTTGGCACTGCCTATTAATTTACAGCGGCAGGGCCAGGAAATTCCAGCAGGGAGTGGCTGATGCTGGAGAGAGACAGCGTGAGAGGAGCGGGTAGCATGGTGCGGGACAGGAATTCAGCATAGGGCTATGGAGGTGGCCGGAACGTACAGATGCAAATTGTGCAAAATATTTTTCTCTCGTGTAGGCAGCAATGGCACCTGGGAGATTGATCGGCAATTCTGGATGACTGCCGGACAGATTTTGGGAGTAGAATCCTTGACTTGGCACTTTTGGCTAAAGACATTAGCAAATGCATACCATTAAATTACAAAACAGAAACCAGTCTCTATTGGTGTTTATCCTAAGCAGTAGTCCAAATCCCATATCTCTGTCCTGTTCCCATATTCATTTATTACCATTCTCTTCAACCATTGATCTAAATTCATCTTCAATTTTGACATGATCTCTGCCTCAATCACTAACTCTGGTAGTCCATTCGACCACCTCTCTCTGTATAAGAAAGTTTTTCCCGCTGTCTGTCCTAAATTTCTTACATTTAATCTTGTATCTATGAAACATAGAAAATAGGTGCAGGAGTAGGCCATTCGGCCCTTCTAGCCTGCACCGCCATTCAATGAGTTCATGGCTGAACATTCAACTTCAGTACCCCATTCCTGCTTTCTCGCCATACTCCTTGACCCCCCTAGTAGTAAGGACCTCATCTAACTCCTTTTTGAATATATTTAGTGAATTTGAATATGCCGGCTTGTTCCAGTCCTCTCAATCATTGGAAACAGTCTGGGGCAAAATTGCCCCCGTTTATAGCCCTGTTAGCGCTGCTGGGGTTTTCGCCCAGGGAGGGGGCCGCTACCGCCTCCCGTGAAGTTGAGGTTTGGGAGCCACTCCGCTTCCTTTCAGGGTCGTACGGCCCAATTCCATGTCGGGGGCGGAACTTCCCGGCCGAGAGATAAAAGTCCTGGCCTCGCAAGGTTGCCGCCCTCAATCGAGGCGCGGAACAATTTCGCCGCCTCTGTTTCTATCTACTTTGTCCCATCCCTTTATAATTGTGAACAATTCAATCAAGTTACCCTTTAGTCTCATTTATTTTAATGAAAACAGCCTCAGTTATTCAAATCTTCTTTTTTCTAATTCCTCATGCCAGGCAGCATCCTAGTAAATCTGTCCTATTCCCCCATTGACTCAACATTCTTCAGACAGTATGGACCCCAAACTGCACAGTACTCCAGCTGTGATCTTACCAAGGTTTTATATAGATTCACCATTGCATCTTTACATTTATATTCTTTGCCTCTTGCCATAAAAGCCAGTTTCTATTTTTTTTTTCAAGGCCCAATACACTTGAGGTGCTGCGTTGGTGCCTTGTGAACCTGAACCCCCAAATCCTTCTGCTCTTTCATATTACCCAGCTTTACTCATTCAAAGTATAATTATTACTTTTTAACCTAAATTTATCACTACACATTAACTGATATTGAATTCAATCCTCCACTTTATTGCCCATTCTATCATCTTATCAATAACCCCTTGTAGCTTCCTTTGGTCCTCCGAATTATTTACCGTGTCTGCAAATTAGGACACCGCCCCATCTAGCCCTATATCCAAATCATTGATGTACATAGCGAACCGAAGCGGTCCCAGAACGCAATTTTGTGGGACATTGCTACCTACTTCCATCCACTCTGAGAAACTGCCCTTAATGCCTATTCTCTCTATCCCTTCTGATCAGTTTTTAATCCAATTCATTACCCTCACGTTAATTTCAAATCCCTTAATCTTCTCCTAAAGTCTCCTGTATGATACTTTGTCAAAGGCTTTCTGAAAGTTCATGAACACCATATCCACTGGATTTCCCCACTCATTATATTTGTCGTCATCTCAAAGAACTCTATCAGGTTTGACAAGCACGATCTTGCTAATGGGCCTGTAGTTGCCGGTGTCTGTTTTGTCGCCCTTTTGAATATCGACCCCAGTTTAGCCGGTCTTCAACTTACTGATACATCCCCAGTGTCCAGTAACTCCCTCATAATGATCATCAGTGCCTCACAAATCTCCTCCCTAGTTTCTCCCAGCACTCTGGGATAAGTGCAATCTATCCCTGGGGAGTTATTTATTTTGGTTCCTCTTTTCAACCTGTCTAGGACTTCCATCGCATTTATATCAAAGTCATTAATTTTACTTAGGTTATATTTTTGGAGAGGACATATTGCTTATATTTTCCTTTGTGAATACTTGAAAGATTGATTCATTCAGAATAATTATTATAAATTAGAACGTAAGAATATAAGGAATAGGAGCAAGAGGAGGCCATATGGCCCCTCGAGCCTGCTCCGCCATTTAATACGATCATGGCTGATCCGATCATGGACTCAGGTCTACTTCCTTGCCCGCTCCTCATAACCCCTTATTCCCTTATCAGTTAAGAAACTGTCTGTCCTCGGTCTTAAATTTATTCAATGTCCCAGCTTCCACAGCTCTCTGAGGCAGCGAATTCCACAGATTTACAACCCTCAAAGAAGAAATTCCTCCTCATCTCAGTTTTAAATGGACAGCCCCTTATTCTAAGATTATCCCCCCTAGTTCTAGTTTTCCCCATCAGTGGAAACATCCTCTCTGCATCTACCTTGTCAAGCACCCTCATAATCTTATACGTTTCGATAAGATCACCTCTCATTCTTCTGAATTCCAATGAGTAGCCCAACCTACTCAACCTTTCCTCATAAGTCAACCCCCTCATCTCCAGAATCAACCTACTGAACCTTCTCTGAACTGCCTCCAAAGCAAGTATATCCTTTCATAAATATGGAATCCAAAACTGCATGCAATATTCCAGGTGTGGCCTCACCAATACCCTGTATAACTGTAGCAAGACTTCCCTGCTTTTATACTCCATTCCCTTTGCAATAAAGGCCAAGATTCCATTGGCCTTCCTGATCACTTGCTGTACCTGCACACTAACCTTTTGTGTTTCATGCACAAGAATCCCCAGGTCCTGCTGTACTTTGCAATTTTTCTCCATTTAAATAATAACTTGCTCTTTGATTTTTTTCTGACCTCACACTTTCCAACATTATACTCCATCTGCCAAATTTTTGCCCACTCACTTATCTTGTGTTCAATTTCAAGCTGCACCAACTGTTCAGCAAGGTTGTCCAGTGAGTAGCTGAGCTACAGAGGTTCCAGGTTCAACCTTCAGTCTCTGCTTAGTTAGTTCCTATCAGCCAGAATTGTGGGGGCACTCCTATAGGTCTTAGCACCCTGAGTGAGAAAGAGGGAAATCAGCCAGAGTTCACATTCCTGATCGTTATCCAGCCACCCCTGCTGGAAGTATATGCCTAAAAGTTTTTGTTAGGGCTGGATTGGGCTTGGCTGTGCTGCTACATCAACATCATCATTGGCAGTCCCTCCAGAGCTACATAAGGGCCTTATACACTCAATGCCACAGTTTACATATAAAGAATGGGCACTTGGGCAAGGTATTGGACAGTGCCTCGTGTCCATAGAAGATTCAATACTTCCAGGACGCAGGAGGGGAGAAAAAAATGTTGCGAAAATACTAAAAAACAAATATAGTTTCCAGAATTCTATGGATACTATAACTTGTTGAAAATGGTCTGTGCTTTATAAATGTGCAAATCTGGAGTACCATTTGTTTGCTCAGAAATTATGATCAGATACCTATTTCGAGTTCCTGAAACCTTAGAACATTCTGGAAAGACATGCCAGTCACTGGCACTTATTTTATTTCTTACTGATTATAAAGGAGATAGATTTTGCTTATCTTGCATTTGAAATATTTATATTATGCAAACACAATTCCGTGCCACTTCAAATTTTACAATCCAGTCGATGTAGATGAAAACTGACAATGGGGTGAATGCATTTACCAATCTAATGTCATGACTTTTAAACCCCAGATTCATTCCCCCAAGAAACTAGTAAAAAGGTAAAAATAAACAGGCAATTTTCTTGCCACTTAAAGCCAAATGAAGCTGGCTAACAGCTTCCTTCCAGTATTTCACTGCAATCACTGAAATATTCAACAGCACTTTATGTAACTTGTGTGGAACTAACAGTTCAATTGGAGTAAAACTAAAATCAATCATTAAATTGATCCAATAAATAAGACTCAATCAAAAATACTCAATATGGAACTTCCATTAAAAATACAATCAAGATACATTACCACTGATGGCCTGTTACTGCAAGTTCTTCATGAAAAGATAGCCAGACTTACTTGGAGTTGTTTGGTCCATAATGCCTTTTGTACTCATAAGAACATAAGAATTAGGAACAAGAGTAGGCCATCTAGCCCCTCGAGCCTGCTCCGCCATTCAACAAGATCATGGCTGATCTGGCCGTGGACTCAGCTCCACTTACCCGCCCGCTCCCCGTAACCGTTAATTCCCTTATTGGTTAAAAATCTATCTATCTGGAATTTGAATACATTCAATGAGCTAGCCTCAACTGCTTCCTTGGGCAGAGAATTCCACAGATTCACAACCCTCTGGGAGAAGAAATTCCTTCTCAACTCGGTTTTAAATTGACTCCCCCGTATTTTGAGGCTGTGACTCCTAGTTCTAGTCTCCCCACCAGTGGAAACAACCTCTCTGCCTCTATCTTGTCTATCCCTTTCATTATTTTAAATGTTTCTATAAGATCACCCCTCATCCTTCTGAACTCATGAAAGAATGTCAGCAAAATATCATTGGTGCAATAGCCTCTATTTATATGACATGATCCATTACATACTGAATGAGGTATTTTTTCCATCTTCAGTGGCTTTGATGTTGTAAATGTGGAGCATCAGCAAGACTATAATTACAATAATATTTGCCACTAATGCCAGCAACCTGCTCAGCAAAAACAGCCTCCTAACTTCTTTAACTGTGCAAAATATAATACATAAATCAGAGATGGTCTAAATTTGCACTTTATTTACAGTCAAAATAGATACTTTAAAACTTGTGTAAATTCAAAGACTATAGATGCCCCAATAGCTCAACAAATTTAGCCAATGATCAGCTGAGCCATACAGACCAGGAAAGTCCCGGGTTTGTGCTCTATCATCTGATCTCAATCGGGAAAGTGGTCTTAATCCTCTCAGTTAGAGAGTTAAATATCAGCCACAGTAAAAAAAAAAAGTTTGGCTAGCAAGTCTTGCTGGAAATTCAGAGAGGGGACATTAACGATTCTCATTTCATTCACTCTTATTTTACTCCAGCTATTCCTGCTACATCATTGCCACTCATATGAGGCTGGGGCTCAGCACTTCCACTGATCTGTGGGAGAGCAGACTGCAGAAGATGACGGATTTCTTAAAAGCTCTTATCCATTCGCTCCATTAATCTCTCCAAGGTAGATGTCTGCCTATCCAGGGCAGAGCACAAGAGGCCAGAGTCTGCATGGCAGCCATTTGAGCTCCCACCAAAGCTGCAAAGTCTGTGAACATTGATTTGTTGCAAGGACCCAGCTGCAGCATCCCTGGAGGTGGCCACATTCTGCAAAGTAGACTGCAGTGCTAATGCCCCGGGAGATGACACTGCACAGGCTGGAAGTGGATCCATCCAGCCTTTTCGGCATGGCAGTGAAATCCCTTGGCAGACTTTCCAATATCGAATATAACTGCCTATGTGAAGCAAACAGTGTTCTTCTCATTGCTGGGCCCCTGAAGTCCATAACCTAGAGAAGGCAGAGGACTAAGCCTTCCGGTAAGCTGTCTCCTGGGTTATCCCTGCCACCGATACCTGCTGCTGCTCACTACTGCTGGGGTTTGCACCGTAAAGACCCTTCTACCTCACTCTCGAACTAAGCCAGGGTGTCTATCTCTGTGCTGATGCTTGGGAGTGATGGAACATGTGACGGTGCCTCCTCAGAAGGATTCTCCTCCTTTGAGGCGTCTTCTTTCGGAAGGATATGACTATTGTGAAGGACCTAGAGGAAAGAGAAAAGGGTCGAGAGGTACGATAGCACTGACGGGTTGGAACGTAGCAGATGACAAGCTTCAAGCTGCGTGCTTGTGTGCTTCTCAGAGGTTCATGAAGGAAATAATAATCAGAGACCTTGTTCGCAGAAACCCCAGCCTCTAAACATTCTTAAAGTTTTAAAATTGCATTCTAGTATTGTAAGGGGATAAAGTATTGTCACCAAAGTGGAAGTAGACAGACAGATGGTCACTAAAGTGGATACTGAAGGTAGTGAATTGATCTGACACATAAAATGGTACAGATTAAAGGACTTATCAGTATTAGTAGGTTGTGACGAGTCAGGAGTTCCTCCACTTCAAGATAGGAATTGTAATATATCGTCTATTAACAGATTGTATGTAAAACTCGCTTATGTATATACAACTCGCTTAAAAATGGGTTTTAAAATGGAGGGAGGTTAAGAAGCAAAGCTTGATGGCAAATGAACCATCCTAAGTAACCAAAACAACGTGCTGAACTTTAGTAAGCTGTCTGGAAACAGATAGAAAATGGAAACTTACATATTCAGTACAGAACAATACCTACCAAGGACAGTAAGGAGTAAGCTGTCTGGAAACATAGATTGTAGCAGCAACTGCACTTATGAGAACGAGATAGATATGGCTGGAGCTCATGGGAAAGGGAGGATAAGAAACCAGATGCACAACAGGCCATGGGAAGTAAGGTTAAACCACACGTTAGAAGAAACTGAGGCAAAGTTGACACTGTAGAACAACACATTCCAGAAGGTTGACATGTGACGGGAGATGGAAGGGTTGGGAAACCACTCAGCAGCCAGTCTGATAAGGGTCTACGAATCAATGAAGCTCCGCTGATAAGCTGTAGGCCAACCAGTGGTCATAGAAGTTTCGTAGGAGGGTCGCACACCTCTAAAAACTGTATAACTGTGCATATAGAAACCCTTGTACTTCAAAGGTTCATCGGAACTTTTCTCCTACATATGCTTGAATAAAGATCGGTTGAACCGAGGTTTCGTCTGAGAGATTGCGTGGTCGCTATCTGGGCAGGTGTCGATTCCTTATTTCAGGGGATCCACCTTGAAGAAGTCTTTTTACCCCAACAAGTATCATAGAATCATAGAAACCTACAGCACAGGAGGCGGCCATTTGGTCGGTCATGCCTGTGCTGGCTCTTTGAAAGAGCAGTCACGCCTTAATCCCACATCCCCGCTTTTTGTCCGTAACCCTCTAAGTTCCTCATTCTCAAGTATCTGTCCAATTCCCTTTTAAATTTATTTTGAGGTAAAGTATTTCAGATCCTGATGACGGAGTGAAAATATTTCTCCTCATCTCCCCTCTAAATCTTTTGCCAATCATTTTAAATCTATGACCTCTGGTTATTGATCGACTCGCCAAAGGCAATAGTTTTTTTCTATTAGGTCACCTCTTATCCTTCTCTGTTCCAAAGCGAACAGTCGTATCTTTCCAACCTCTCTTCATAACTGAAGTCCCTCAACCCTGGTAACATCCTGGTAAACCTCCTCTGCACCCCTGGCGCCCAGAATTTCCACAATACTCCAGGTGAGGTCTAACCAGTAATTTATAAAGCTCTAACACAATCTCTTTTGCTTTTATATTTTATGCCTCTATTTATAAATCCAAATAACCCATATGCTTTTGTAAACGCCTTATTAACTTGCCCTGCCACCTTTCAGGATTTGTGTATATGGACACCAAGGTTTCTCTGCTTTACATTTTTCAAAAATTGTGCCATTTATAGTATTCTGTCTTTCCATGTTAGTCCGCATTTACCTCCATCTGCCATGCTTCTATCCATTTAACCATCCTGTCTATGTTATCCTGAAGTCTACAATCCTCATCACTATCTGCCAAGTTTCGTATTATTTGCAAACTTTATAATGCTGCTCCCTGAACCCGAGTCTGGTTAATTTATAAAAGTTGAAAAGAGTAATGGACCCAAAACTGAGCCTTGGGGAACAGCACTGCAAACCATCTCCCAGTCTGATAAACATCCATCGACCACCACCCTCTGCTTCCTGTCACTGAGCCAATTCAGTATCCATATCACCAATTTCCCCCTTAATTTCATGGGCTTCCATCTTGTTAACATGCCTCCTGTGTGCCACTTTGTCGAATGCCTTCCGAAAGTCCATATATACATCCACTGCACTACCTTCATCAACCTTCTCTGTTAACGTATCAAAGAATTCAATGAAGTTAGTCAGACACTGTTTGCCTTTAACAAATCCATGCTGTCCCTCCGTGATGAACCCATGCCTTTCCAAATGAAAGTTTATTTTGCCCCTTATAATAGTTTTCAATAACTTCTCTCTCTATCTTTTGTATATTTTAACAGGTTTATAAGAAATATCACCATTCACAAGAAAAATTATAGATATATAACTGAACCTGGTAATATGCCCTATGTATTTTATTTTTACAGAACCATGCTTTTTTGGGGTCTTCAAGTACTGTAGGCCTGACCAGGATGTTTGAGTTTAAATCTTAATATCTAAGATTTCTCCGACATTCCACTTTGTCCCTGTTTTAGAAGTCTCAGACAGTTCTGTAGCATAATAAGGGGACAACACAAGCACCTTTCCTGTAAAGTTGTCCCAGGAACAAATTGAGCACAATTCATGCAAATATCCTGGGCAGCACTATCCTGTCCTCCCATTTGAGGACTGTAGGTAGCAAAGTGGATGCAGAAGAAGCAAGGCACAACACTCCATTTAAAAAAACTAAACAACTTTTATGAGCAGATCATCTGGTAGAATTACTGATCATCAAATGGGATCTTATTGGTTATCCTACTTATTAATATTTTAATTATTCACAATCAGACAAATTTGACACCATTTTGTTTATATATTGTCTTGATACTACTGTTATAAATACTAAAAAAAAAATTTGCATTATATTTACCATGCGGACTGCAGCAGTTCAAGGCGGCGGCACACCACCACCTTCTCAAGGGCAATAGGGATGGGCAATAAATGCTGGCCTTGCCAGCCACGCCCACATTCCATTAATGAATTAAAAAAATCTATAAGTTACAAAGCCAAATCGTTACATATTCTGCCAAGCAAAAAGCAAACAGAATTTTATAAAATAGAAGAATCTTATTGTCTTGCATTTCCACACAAAACACTGGAAGTAGCTAATGAGGTTGCAATTTTTAATAAGAGGTTTCCAAGTTCTCCTAAGGAACTATTACCTCAATCTCAGGGGAAGTCCTGTTACTGTACCATAAATCTTTGGAAAATTAGTGCAGGAATGCTCTATTCTTTATAGGTATTATTAATTATCTTTAAGCGTACAAATTATTTCAAAGGATCAGGGGGTATGGAGAGAAGGCTAGGGTGGGGTACTGAGGTTGAATGATCAGCCATGATCATATTGACTGGCGGTGCAGGCTCGAAGAGCCGATTGGCCTGCTCTTGCACCTATTTTCTATGTTTCTATGGAAAAATAATTCTGATGATCCTTCATGAAAATGAAAAAGACACTGAGTAGCAAAGGATGTACTGATAATACTTTTCTCCCCTTCACACTAATGGTTAATTATAACTGAAATTTAAATTACATTCACAGTACACAATCCTACACCAGCCCAACATGTAACTACATGCCATCCCATCAATACTAGACCATACAGTAGTAGTGAGGTTGGGGATGGCATCAAACAGGAAATTAGGGATGCGGGCAATAAAGATACAGCAGTTATCATGGGTGACTTTAATCTACATATAGATTGGGCTAACCAAACTGGTAGCAATACTGTGGAGGAGGATTTCCTGGAGTGTATAAGGGATGGTTTTCTAGACCAATATGTCGAGGAACCAACTAGAGAGCAGGCCATCCTAGACTGTGCCTTGTGTAATGAGAGAGGATTAATTAGCAATCTTGTTGTGCGAGGCCCCTTGGGGAAGAGTGACCATAATATGGTAGAATTCTTCATTAAAATGGAGAGTGACAGAGTTAATTCAGTGACTAGGGTCCTGAACTTAAAGAAAGGTAACTTCGATGGTATGAGACGTGAATTGCCGAGGATAGACTGGCGAATGATACTTAAAGGTTGCCGGTAAATAGGCACTGGCAGACATTTAAAGATCACATGGATGAACTACAACAATTGTACATCCTTATCTGGTGTAAAAATACAACGGGGAAGGTGGCCCAACTGTGGCTAACAAGGGAAATTAGGGATAGGGTAAAATCCAATGAAAAGGCATATAAATTGGCCAGAAAAAGCAGCAAACCTGAGGACTGGAAGAAATTTAGAATTCAGCAGGAGGACTAAGGGTTTAATTAGGAGGGGGAAAGTAGAGTATGAGAGTAAGCTTGCAGGGAACATAAAAACGGACTGCAAAAGCTTCTATAGATATGTGAAGAGAAAAAGATTAGTGAAGACTAATCTAGGTCCCTTGCAGTCAGAATCAGGTGAATTCATAATGGGGAACAAGGAAATGGCAGACCAATTGAACAAATACTTTGGTTCTGTCTTCACTAAGGAAGACATGAATAACCTCCTGAAAATATGTGAGGACCGAGGGTCTAGCGCAAAGGAGGAACTGAGGGAAATCCTTATCAGTCAGGAAATGGTGTTAGGGAAATTAATGGGATTGAAGGCCGATAAATCCCCAAGTCCTGATCGTCTGCATCCCAGAGTACTTAACGAAGTGGCCCTAGAAATAATAGATGCATTGGTGGTCATTTTCCAACATTCCATGGACTCTGGATCAGTTCCTATGGATTGGAGGGTAGCTAATGTAACCTCACTTTAAAAAAAAGGAGTGAGAGAGAAAACAGGGAATTATAGACCGGTTAGCCTGACATCGGTAGTGGGGAAAATGTTGCAATCAATTATTAAAGATGTAATAGCAGCACATTTGGAAAGCAGCGACAGGATCCAAGTCAGCACATGGATTTATGAAAGGGAAATCATGCTTGAATTTTTTGAGGATGTAACTAGTAGAGTGGATAAGGGAGAACCAGTGGATGTGGTGTTTTTGGACTTTCACAAGGCTTCTGACAAGGTCCCACACAAGAGATTAGTGCGCAAAATTAAGCCACATGGGATTGGGGGTAATGTATTGACATGGATAGAGAATTGGTTGGCAGACAGGAAGCAAAGAGTGGGAATAAACAGGTCCTTTTCAGAATGGCAGGCTGTGACCAGTGGGGTACCATAAGGTTCAGTGCTGAGACCCCAGCTATTTACAATACATATTAAATGATTTAGACGTAGGAATTGAATGTACTATCTCCAAGTTTGCAGATGGCACTAAGCTGGGTGGCAGTGTGAGCTGTGAGGAGGATGCTAATGGGCTGCAGGATGACTTGGCCAGGTTAAGTGAGTGGGCAAATGCATGGCAGATGCAGTATAATGTGGATAAGTGTGAGGTTATCCACTTTGGTGGCAAAAACAGAAAGGCAGATTATCTGAATGGTGACAGATTAGTAAAAGGAAAGGTGCAACGAGACCTGGGTGTCATGGTACATCAGTCATTGAAAGTTGGCATGCAGATACAGCAGGCGGTGAAGGCAGCAAATGGCATGTTGGTCTCCTTAGTGAGAGGATGTGAGTATAGAAACAGGGAGGTCTTACTGCAGTTGTACAGGGCCTTGATGAGACCACACCTTGAGTATTGTATGCAGTTCTGGTCTCCTAATCTGAGGAAGGACATTCTTGCTATTGACGGAATGCAGTTAAGGTTCACCAGACTGATTCCTGGGATGGCAGGACTGACATATGAAGAAAGAATGGATTGACAAGGCTTATATTCACTGGAATTTAGAAGAATGAGAGGGGATCTCATAGAAACATAGAAAATTCTGATGGGATTGGACAGGTTAGATGCAGGAAGAATGTTCCCGATATTGGGGAGGTCCAAAACCAGTGGTCACGGTCTAAGGATAAGGGGTAAGCCATTTAGGACCGAGATGAGGAGAAACTTTTTCACCCAGAGAATTGTGAACCTATGGAATTCTCTACCACAGAAAGTTGTTGAAGCCAGTTCGTTGGATATATTCAAAAGCGAGTTAGATGTGGCTCTTACAGCTAAAGGGATCAGGTGGTATGGAGAGAAGGCAGGAGTGGGGTACTGAAGTTGCATGATCAGCCATGATCATATTGAATGGTGGTGCAGGATCGAAGGGCCGAATAGCCTGCTCCTGCACCTATTTTCAATGGTTCTATCCTATAAGAGGCAATCCAATACTATCCTACGGTACACAGTTTGCGCTATCCCATATGATGCAATTATCCATGTAATTTTATGTTGAAAATAGAAAAGACTAGCATCTGTACAGGAACACAATGTGCCATGGAGTGGCAGTTTGACGATAACACAATGTCCCATGGAGTGACAGCACAAGTTCTTGTTGGTCAATGCCCACATTCTGACCTTGGTCATATTATCACAAAGAAATTGTAAGGCAGCAAACAAAGGTTAAGCATTTCCTTACATAGGGAAAGTTAAAACCAGAAGGCAAGTGACCCTATAGCACTCCTTCAAACCTCCCCGGAGTCAGCTCATGCACAACATTGGTAAAGACCCAGGAGCTTGTTAGCTGCTCTACTTTTATTAGCTGGAAAGCGTACATGAAGAAACTTATAAAGAAACAAAAGACAAAAGTTTAAAAAAAAACAGGTGAGAAAAGATGAATAAAAGAAAACCTTGATGTAGTCTGTATATTTTAAGGTTAATAATTTTTCCAATTTTCTGTCCTTCCAATCATAAAAAAATCAACTTGCATTTATGTAGTGCCTTTCATGACCTTACAACATCCCAAAACTGTTCACAGCCAATAAAGTACTTTTTAAGTGTAGTCACTGTTGTAATGTAGGCAAACATGACAGCCATTTTTGCACACAACAAGATCCTCCTAACAACAATGAGATGAATATTTTTTTTTGAAATGTTGGCCGAGAGATAAATGTTGGCCAGATGGTGACTCATTGTGGGGTACATATTCAGGGTGTCAACAATCCTCTGGTAACTTGCCAAACTGGATATTCTTCATGCTTTAATCGAGACAGTAGCAGTCAGAAGTGGAAATGTTGCCTTGGATTCTTTCCTCTCCCTAGTCTACTAGCGCTGAAGCCAACTGCAGCACAGCCATGCTAACCCTATTGACATCAGCTTATTCAGTACAGATTCAATGGAGGGAAGTTCACTGAAGAAACAATTGGATAGTTGGGCTAAGGATGCTGCCCCAAGGAACTCCTGCAGTAATGTCCTGTGACTGCGATGATTTGCCTTCAACAACCATGACCTTCTTTTATGTGAGGTATGACACCAACCATGGAAAAGTTTTCCACTTAACTCCTGCTGATCTCAGTTTTGCTAGGGTTCCTCAGTACTGTATTCTATCAAATGCTGTCTTGCTGTAAAGTGCAGGTACTATCACCACTTCTCAAGCATTGATCTCTTGTATGCATTCCTAGGTCAAGGCTGTAATGAGGTCTGAGGCCAAGCTGCTCTGGTGGAACCCGAATTGAGTGTCATCAAGCATGTTATCAGTGATTAATGGTTGCTTCCATCACTTTGCTGATGATTGGGAGGTGTCTGGTAGGGCAGCAATTAGTCGGATTAGATCTGTTTTGCTATTTGAGAGTCATCATCATAGGCAGTCCCTCGAATCGAGGATGACTTGCTTCCTCATCAAGAAGTTCACAGGTGTCTCAATGAAGGATCTAAAATTCCAGGTCCCGAACTAAATCTTGAAGGATGGAAGGTGCCTGTGCATGGATTTTTTTTAACGTGTGGTGGCCATTGCAGACACCTAGCTCTGTCCAGCTACCACACGGGCTTGACAGAGCTAGGTCTTGATCCAGTAGCAAGGATTAACCAAGACGATTGGAGACCAGCTCTGCTGCACGGAGCTAGTGCGCACACATATCGCAGTGTGGGCTGGCCTGTGCTGTCCCTGGGCCCTTTGTGAGTAGGACATATTTAGTTGGTATTCCACATTGTCAGGTAGATGCCATGGTCATCACTGCACTGGAATAGCTTGGCTTTGGGCAGGGGGCGGTTGCTGTACAGATCTTCAATACCACAGCATTGCTGCGTCCAGTTCAGTCATTTTTTAATGTCATGTGGAGTTAACTATATTGACTAGAAACTGGTATCTATGATGATGGGGACTTCAGGAGAATTCTTCACTTGGAACCTTTGGCTGAAAATATTTGCAAACACTGCAACCCTATCCCTTGCACTCACATGCAAAGCTCTGCCATAGTTGAGGATGGAGATGATCAGGAGCCTCCCCCTTCTATTAGCTGCCTGACTGTCCACCATCATTCCCGACTGGATCTGAGCTTTGCACTCATCTATTGGCTATGAAACCGTTCAGCTCTATGAATATACTGGTGCTTTTTGTGTTTAGCATGCAGGTAGCCCTTTATTGTAACATTAGGTTGATGCCTCATTCTAAAATAGGCCTGCAGTCACTCAAGGACAGTCGTAACACCACTGCTGGCCGAGCTGGTCGAGTCCTGAAGGACATATCTGCCAGACTGGGCCTGCAGCAGGTGGTGAGAGAACCAACAGGAGGGGAAAAACCTATTTGACCTCGTCCTCACCAATCTACCTGTCGAAGTTGCATCTGTCCATGACAGCATTGGTAGAAGTGATCACCGCACAGTCATTGTGGAGACAAAGTCCTGTCTTCACTCCATCGTACTGTGTGGCATTACTATCGTGCTAAATGGGATAGATTCAGAATAGATCTAGCAGCTCAAAAATGGGTATCCATGAGGCGTTGTGACCCATAAGCAGCAGCGGAACTATATTCCACCACAATCTGTAACCTCATGGCCCGGCATTACCATCAAGCCAGGGGACCAACCCTGGTTAAATGAGGAGTGCAGAAGAACATGCCAGGAGCAGCACCAAACATATGTAAAAATGAAGTATGTAAAAATGAGGTTTCCCCAACCTGGGGAAACTGCAACACAGAACTACATGCATGCTAAGCAGGGGAAGCAGCATGCTATAAACAGAGCTAAGTGATCCCACAATCAAAGCTCTGCAGTCCTGCACACCCAGTCGTGAATCGTGGTGGACAATTAAACAACTAACGGGAGGAGGAGGCTCCATGAATATCCCCATCCTCAATGATGGCAGAGCCCAGCACAGAAGTGCAAAAGATAAAGCTGAAGCATCTGCAACCATCTTCAGCCAGAAGTGCTGAGTGGATGATCCTGAGGTCGCCACCATCACAGAAGCCAGTCTTCAGCCAGTTCAATTCACTCCACATGATATCAAGCAGTGGCTGAGTGCACTGGATACAGAAAAGGCTATGGGCCCCGACAATATCTCGTCTGTCTTGCTGAAGACCTGTGCTCCAGAACTAGCCGTGCCTCTAGCCAAGCTGTTCCAGTACAGCTACAATACTGGCATCTACCCGACAATGTGGAAATCTGCGCAGGTATATCCTGTCCACAAAAATCAGGACAAATCTAATCTGGCCAATTACCGCCCCATCAGTCTCCTCTCAATCACCAGCAAAGCGATGACAGTGCTATCAAGCAGCACTTACTCACCAATAAACTGCTCAGTTTGGGTTTCACCAGAACCACTTGGCTTCAGACCTCATTACAGCCTTGGTCCAAACATGGACAAAAGAGCTGAATTGCAGAGGTGAGGCGAGAGTGAGAGTGACTGCCGTTGACATCAAGGCAGCATTTGACCGAGTGTGGCAACCAGGAGCCTTAGTAAAATTGAAGTCAATGGGAATCAGGGGGTAAACTCCCCAGTGGCTGGAGTTATATCTAGTACAAAGGAAGATGGTTGTGGTTGCTAGAGATCAATCATCCCAGCCGCAGGATATCGCTGCAGGAGTTCCTCAGGGCAGTATCCTAGGCCCAACCATCTTCAGCTGCTTCATCAATGACCTTCCTTCCATCATAAGGTCAGAAGTGGGGATGTTTGATGATGATTGCACAGTGTTCAGTTCCATTCGCAACACCTTATAAAATGAGGTAGTCCATGCCAGCATGCAACAAGACCAGGATGACATTCAGGCTTGGGCTGATAAGTGGCAAGTAACATTCGTGCCACACAAGTGCCAAGCAATGACCATCTCCAACAAGCAAGAGTCTAAGCACCTCCCCTTGATATTCAACTGCATTACCATCGCCAAATCCCCCATCAGCAACATCCTGGAGGTCACCATTGACCAGAAACTTAACTAGACCATGCACATAAATACTGTGGCAACAAGAGCAGATCAGAGGCTGAGTATTCTGCAGCGAGTATCTCAGCTCCTGACTCCTTAAAGCCTTTCCACCATCTACAAGGCACAAGTCAGGAGTGTGATGGAATATTCTCCACTTGCCTGGATCAGTGCAGCTCCAACAACACTCAAGTAGCTTGACACCATCCAGGGCAAAGCAGCCCGCATGATTGACACCTCATCCACCACCTTAAATATTCACTCCCTCCACCACTGGCACACTGTGGCTGCAATGTGTACCATCTACACGATGCACTGCAGCAACTCGCCAAGGCTTCTTCAGCAGCACCTCCCAAATCTGCAACCTCTATCATCTAGAAGGACAAGGGCAGCAGGCACATGGGAGCACCATCACCTGCAAATTCCCCTCAAGTTATACACCATTCTGACTTGGAAATATATCACCATTCCTTCATCGTTGCTAGGTCAAAATTCTGGAACTCCTTCCCTAACAGCATTGTAGGAGTTCCTTCACCACAAGGACTGCAGCGGTTCAAAGCGGCGGCTCACTACCACTTCTGAAGGGCAATTAGGGATGGGCAATAAATGCTGGCCTTGCCAGCGACATCTACATGCCAGAACAATTTTTTTTAAACTATCAAAACATTGGTACACTGTATTTTTTAATTTGATCAACATCCTGTTGGAAGAGTAAAGCTAAATGAATCTATGGTAATTCCACAGAATGATGCTGGAAGGGCTGAATGTGTGGCACACTGCATTCAGGGGTGAGTGAGAGTGATCAGTGAGAATGACATGTGGGCTGATTCTCTCTCTCTGCTCCATAGAGACTGCATCGCCTTGGTATACCAAGGGCTGAACATGACATGTTACATTGAGGTGGTGTGAAAGCAACAGGGGATGTGCTGATGATCAAGAATGACACGTGGAGACTCCTCTGTCAGTTTTCCATCTACTCACCATCTCACCCAGCGGCACAGATGAGATTGTAAACCAGCAGGTGTGAATCCAAGTTCTATTACCCTGGCAAAATACAGTGGAGAGGCTACATATTGCTTTAAATTCCTTCTTTCAGCTTTCTTCCTTTCTCTTTCTATCCATCTGTCTCAATTTCCTTTCTATTTGTCTTTCTTGCTCTGTCAGACTTGGCTATGACAATGTCTTGAGGTAGTTTAAATATATGCAAAGAAAGTGAAGATCATGATTCTCCACCAATACTTTTAGAGTTTACAATTCTGAACTGATTTATCACTGTTTATTTTATAAACTTCCCAAAGGCAGTGTCCATGCAGGGATGATGACAGACTCATATTTTTACCCCCATACTTCATGCTTATTGCCACCTTGAAAGGCCAAGAGTAGGGTTGAGCATGCAAGTACTTTGATTTGATAATAAACCATTAGAGTCACAGCAAATAGCTGATCAAAAATGTCTTGCATAAAAACATAATTAGGTAAACAATTGGAGGCCAAAATCTCTGTCATTCTGCCAGCCACCGATCGTAACTCTTGTGGGATTGTGGCGGAGTCATTCAGAAAATGATTGGGACCTTGAAATGCCAGATCCTATCCTTAGTTTTGGAATCTTGGTCGGCATTGTAAAAGCAGAGCCTCTGCCCAGCCATTAGAAGACCAGCGATATCAGGAAGGGAAGGTCCAGTAGCTTGAACCACCTACGCTGGGTGTTCCCACTTCCCCAGCTCGTAAGGAATCTTAAACTTAAAAAAAAATAATAAACTACACACTTTGTTTCTTTCATGGCTGACTTACTTAGGCTTTGACATTTCCTTTCTTTCAGCCTCCTTCTAACTACACAAACTGACCTGGAGTTTTATCTTCCAGCTGTGGGCCAAGGGCTGTGACTGCTAGGTTTTAAATGGAGGATTGTCTGCTCATGTGTCCCTTTCGTGAACTGTGATACTGATATAGCAATATGAGTTTAAAGAAAACATGTTACAGAACCTACAAGGGAGCAAGCTATCTTAGATCTGGTCCTGTGTAATGAGACAGGAATAATAAACGATCTCCTAGTAAAAGATCCTCTCGGAATGAGTGATCACAGTATAGTTGAATTTGTAATACAGATTGAGGGTGAGAAAGTAGTGTCTCAAACGAGCGTACTATGCTTAAATAAAGGGGACTACAGTGGGATGAGGGCAGAGTTGGCTAAAGTAGACTAGAAACACAGACTAAATGGTGGCACAATTGAGGAACAGTGGAGGACTTTTAAGGAGCTCTTTCATAGTGCTCAGCAAAAATATATTCCAGTGAAAAAGAAGGGCGGTAAGAGAAGGGATAACCAAGGAAATAAAAGGAGAGTATCAAATTAAAAACCAACATGTATAAGGTGGCCAAGGTTAGTGGGAAACTAGAAGATTGGGAAAATTTTAAACGACAGCAAAGAATGACTAAGAAAGCAATAAAGAAAGGAAAGATAGATTACGAAAGTAAACTTGCGCAAAACATAAAAACAGATAATAAAAGCTTTTACCGATATATAAAACGGAAAAGAGTGACCAAAGTAAATGTTGGTCCCTTAGAAGATGAGAAGGGGGATTTAATAATGGGAAATGTGGAAATGGCTGAGACCTTAAACAATTATTTTGCTTCGGTCTTCACAGTGGAAGACACAAAAACCATGCCACAAATTGCTGGTCACAGGGAGGTGGGAAGGGAGGACCTTGAGATAATCACTATCACTAGGGAGGTAGTGCTGGACAGGCTAATGGGACTCAAGGTAGACAAGTCCTCTGGTCCTGATGAAATGCATCCCAGGATATTAAAAGAGATGGCGGAAGTTATAGCAGATGCATTTGTTATAATCTACCAAAATTCTCTGGACTCTGGGGAGGTACCAGCGGATTGGAAAGCAGCTAATGTAACGCCTCTGTTTAAAAAAGGGGGCAGACAAAAGGCAGGTAACTATAGGCCGGTTAGTTTAACATCTGTAGTGGGGAAAATGCTTGAAGTATCATTAAGGAAGAAATAGCGGGACATCTAGATAGGAATAGTGCAATCAAGCAGACGCAACATGGATTCATGAAGGGGAAATCATGTTTAACTAACTTACTGGAATTCTTTGAGGATATAACGAGCATGGTGGATAGAGGTGTACCGATAGATGTGGTGTATTTAGATTTCCAAAAGGCATTCAATAAGGTGCCACACAAAAGGTTACTGCAGAAGATAAAGGTACGCGGAGTCAGAGGAAATGTATTAGCATGGATAGAGAATTGGCTGGCTAACAGAAAGCAGAGAGTCGGGATAAATGGGTCCTTTTCGGGTTGGAAATCGGTGGTTCGTGGTGTGCCACAGGGATTGGTGCTGGGACCACAACTGTTTACAGTATACATAGATGACCTGGAAGAGGGGACAGAGTGTAGTGTAACAAAATTTGCAGATGACACAAAGATTAGTGGGAAAGCGGGTTGTGTAGAGGACACAAGAGAGGCTGCAAAGAGATTTAGGTAGGTTAAGCGAATGGGCTCAGGTTTGGCAGATGGAATACAATGTCGGAAAATGTGAGGTCATCCACCTTGGGAAAAAAAAAACAGTAAAAAGGGAATATTATTAAAATGGGGAGAAATTACAACATGCTGTGGTGCAGAGGGACCTGGGGGTCCTTGTGCATGAATCCCAAAAAGTTAGTTTGCAGGTGCAGCAGGTAATCAGGAAGGCGAATGGAATGTTGGCCTTCATTGCAAGAGGGATAGAGTACAAAAGCAGGGAGGTCCTGCTGCAACTGTACAGGGTATTGGTGAGGCCACACCTGGAGTACTGCGTGCAGTTTTGGTCACCTTTCTTAAGAAAGGATATACTAGCTTTGGAGGGGGTACAGAGACGATTCACTAGGCTGATTCTGGAGATGAGAGGGTTACCTTATGATGATAGATTGAGTAGACTGGGTCTTTACTCATTGGAGTTCAGAAGGATGAGGGGTGATCTTATAGAAACATTTAAAATAATGAAAGGGATAGACAAGATAGAGGCAGAGAGGTTGTTTCCACTGGTCGGGGAGACTAGAACTAGGGGGCACAGCCTCAAAATACAGGGGAGACAATTTAAAACCGAGTTGAGAAGGAATTTCTTCTCCCAGAGGGTTGTGAATATGTGGAATTCTCTGCTCAAGGAAGCAGTTGAGGCTAGCTCATTGAATGTATTCAAATCACAGATAGATAGATTTTTAGCCAATAAGGGAATTAAGGGTTACGGGGAGCGGGCGGGTAAGTGGAACCGAGTCCACGGCCAGATCAGCCATGATCTTGTTGAATGGCGGAGCAGGCTCGAGGGGCTAGATGGCCTACTCCTGTTCCTAATTCTTATGTTCTTATGTTCTTTTTCCAGTTGGCAGACAGTAACTAGTAGGGTGCCGCAGGGTTTGGTGCTGGGGCCTCAATTATTTACAATCTATATTAATGACTTGGATGAAGGGTGGAATGTCGCCAAGTTTGCTGATGATACAAAGATGGGTGGGTGGGAAAGCAAATTGTGAGGAGAACACAAAACATCTGCAAAGGGATATAGATAGACTAAGTGAGTGGGCAAAAATTTGTCAAAATGTGAGGTTATCCACTTTGGCAGAAAAAATAGAATAGCAAATTATAATTTAAATGGAGAAATACTGCAAAGTGCTGCAGTACAGAGGGGCCTGGGGGTCCTTGTACATGAAACACAAAAAAATTAGTCTACAGATACAGCAAGTAATCAGAAAGGCAAATGAAATGTTGGCCTTTATTGCAAGGGGGATAGAGTATAAAAGGAGAGAAGTCCTGCTACAACTGTACAGGGTATTGGTGAGACCACATCTAGAGTACTGCATACAGTTTTGGTCTCCGTATTTAAGGAAGGATATACTTGCATTGGAGGCTGCTCAGAGAAGGTTCACTAGGTTGATTCCGGAGATGAGGGAGTTGACTTATGAAGATAGGTTGAGTAGGTTGGGCCTATACTCATTGGAGTTCAGAAGATTGAGAAGTGATCTTATTGAAACATGCAAGATAATGAGGGGGCTCGACAAGGTGGATGCAGAGAGGATATTTCCACTCCTAGGGGAAATTAAAACTAGGGGACAGAATCTCAGAATAATGGGTCGGCCATTTAAAACTGAGATGAGGAGGAATTGCTTCTCTCAGAGGGTTGTAAATCTATGGAATTCGCCCCAGAGAGCTATGGGGGCTGGGTCATTGAATATATTTAAGGTGGAGGTAGACAGATTTTTGAGCGATAAGGGAATAAAGGGTTTTGGGGAGCAGGCAGGAAAGTGGAGCTGAGTCCATGATCAGATCAACCATGATATTAAATGGTGGAGCAGGCTCAAGCGGCAAAATGGCCAACTCCTGCTCATATTTCTTATGTTCTTATGTAAAGTACTACACATGGGAAGAAAAAAAAAATGCCATGTACTGCTTGAAACCTTATTTTGGGTCACACTGGATATGACAAATGTATAATCACATCATCTGACTCACCATGAGCAATAACACACTAAATCTACTGGTAATTCACTAAAAAGGTGGGGTTTGCAAGTTGTCCATTCATAAAAAGAAAATAACTTATTTTTTACAGTTTATTTTCTAATTATTTAATGTAAAAACGGAGTTGAAGACAAATATTAGCTCCAACATCTCAAACTTTTGAGACCTGATTCTCTGACTAGACAATGTTGAAGTTATTGGCCTAGAAATTTGGTAGCGTCCATTTTTGGGCGCCTTACCCCCAAGCGTGCTAACAGCCCGCATTCAAATGGGAAGGCATATAAAACCTGGGATTTTGTGCCCCGAATCTCATAATCATGTACATGGCACAGCGGTCGGAGCCCATACAGGTTTGTTCAGATAAATAAATTAGAAGATCGCAGGTGTCTGGAAGAGGAACGGCTGGGCCTCTGAGTGCAATCTGAGGGCTTTCAGGGGTCGAGGAAGATCACGGGAGCCTGGAATATTGTTGGGGAGTCAGGAGTGCTGTTGGGGGAGCGGGGGGGGGGAAAGGGAAGGTACCAGGAGGTCAGGGCCGGGGTCGGGGAAGATAACGGGGGGGGGGGGGGGGGATTGTTAGAGGGGGGGAGGGTCGGGAGTGCTGTCAGAGGAGGTGGTTAGGAGATAGGGGGTCCTGTAGGTCGGGAATGAGGTCGGAGATCCCAGGACCGGGAGCGTGCTGATTATGGTACGTACGTAAATTTTTTTTAAATTCCGTGCTGTTTATTGTTGGTTTTCCTGGGGGCAAACATCACTGGCAATGGCTGCCTCAGACCAATCCAAAGTTGCAAGATTGAGCAGAAGCAGGCGTCGGACCCCTTTTTTGCATATGTTGATGACCTAACACCTGCTTCAGACATGACCGAGGTTGGGGTGATCTTGGACCTGGCCTGGAGACAGCGCAGTTTGAACAGGTTCCCACTGGTTCTGTAGTTTAGTTCCACTCCAGCGGGGAGCTTGTTGACTGTGAGGTGGAGCATGGCGGTGAGAAAGATTGAGAAGAGGGGTGGGGTAATGTTTGTCCCCGGTCCAGCCAGGTCCAAGACCACTCCAACCTCTGTCGCCGAGCTACAGTACGCAGACGGGGCCTGCGTCTGCGCACAGAGGCTGAACTCCAGGACACAGTCGATGTAGTTACTGAAGCGTACGCCATCTGTAAGACAAAGGTCCTCCACCAGCCTGTCCTCGCCGCATAGCACTGCCCCCCGGTCATCAAGATCCATGGCACGGCCCTGGACAACATGGACCACTTCCCATATCACCGGAGCCTCCTATCAACAAGAGCAGGCATCGACGACGAGATCCAACACCGCCTCCAGTGCAGCCTTCGGCCTCAAACAGGAAAAGAGTGTTTGAAGACCAGACCCTCAAAACTGCCACCAAGTTCATGGACTACAGGGCTGTAGTAATACCCGCCCTCCTGTATGGCTCAGAGACATGGACCATCTACATTAGACACCTCAAGTTGCTGGAGAAATATTACCAACGATGTCTCCGCAAGATCCTACAAATCCCCTGGGAGGACAGGCACTCCAACATCAGCGTCCTCGTCCAGGCTAACAACCCAAGCATTGCAGCACTGACCACACTCGATCAGCTCCGCTGGGCAGGCCACATAGTTCGCATGCCAGACACGAGACTCCCAAAGCAAGTGCTCTTTGCGGAGCTCCTTCACAGCAAACGAGCCAAAGGTGGGCAGCGGAAACGTTACAAGGACACCCTCAAAATCTCCCTGATAAAGTGCGACATCCCCACTGACACCCGGGAGTCCCTGGCCAAAGACCGCCTAAGTGGAGAAAGTGCATCTGGGAGGGCGCTGAGCACCTCAAGTCTCAACGCCGAGAACATGCAGAAATCAAGCGCAGGCAGCGGAAAGAGCGTGCGGCAAACCAATCCCACCCATCCCTTCCCTCTGTGACAGAGTCTGTGGCTCTCGTATTGAACTGTCCCGCCACCAAAGAACTCACTTCAGGAGTGGAAGCAAGTCCTCCTCAATTCCGAGGGACTGCCTATGATGATGATGCTTCAGATGTGGGTAAAGGCACCTCTTATTTGGCCTTTACCAAGATGTCCCCCGCGCAGCCCGCACATGGCTCAGATGCTATTTTGGACACAAAACAGCACCAGTAGCGCCAAAAAACCACGTGCTACAGAGCTGAATTTCTAGGCCTTCATAAATGCTTTAATCTTTGTCATTTAAGTTTTCTTTTAATGGATTTATGTCAAAGATTGCTGGAAAGAACAGCACATTGACCACCGATGATTCCTTCCATCGCTTTGCCATTCTTCACAGGTGTCAACGATCTGTTACATCCACAGTGCAGCAACTAGTCAACCAAATAATAAAAGCAATAAAGCCAGAATGTTATGATAGGAGAAGAATTGTGTTCCATCTAAAACTCATGAGATCAAGTGTCAATTAACTGCAAATCCTACTGAACAATCAATTGCTGCTTAATCTAAAACAGGTCAGTTCTTAGCAGAGTGCCAGTAAAATATTTAGCATATGATTACAGATTGTTCTAGTGATTTAACATTCCTAATCTCGGGTGATTTCTAATTCAATGACGATCATCTCAATTTTTTCCTGTGCATCAAAAATTGTAAATATTCTACTTCTGTAAGCAGATTTTTGTTTAATCCTGGCAGCTTCATATTGAGATCTAGAAGGTGGTTTCTGCAGACTGGTTAAGAGCTAACAGTTAAACATTCTGGTACTGTATTACTGAAAGCTTAGGCCAGAGCATGTGAAGGACATCAATTGTCATAGATTAATATTTAATGCTTTGAGTTTTCTGGCAACATTAAAGCAGATACAGCAGTATCAATTTCCTAACACACCACATGATAAATCAAAGTTAACTTTTATGAATTCCAACTCAACCAAGCAGCAATCTGCAAATCAATGACACTGTCGCTAAATTGTTCACTGTAATGCAGTTTTAATTCAAGTGAGAGGCAATATATCCAAGTTAGAGCTCTGAAATGACCCTGTGGTCAAGGTGTGCATTTCTTAGGTGTATACAGTATGCAGTGTTGTTACATGAAGATTACAGTTACATGAAGGTTACATACATGACACTACTACATTCACATCCGTCAGCTCAGCTGCGACAATGGGGCCAGAACTATCCGCCCCCAAATCATTTAAGAGTAGGGTGGACGGCATTGGACCTAGATCTCCGTAAAACTCTGCTGATTACTACAATCCAGAGAGTTTATCACCATTTGTCATCACTTGCTGCTTCTTATTGCCAAGAGAGCTTTCAATCAAAGTATCTAAAATCAGGCAGAAAAATGTAACACCTCCCCCTTGTGAAATTATAATCTTGGAAGCTTCTGAGTGCCATTTATGATGGCTCATATAGACAATTCTTCCGCAAGTAACTATTTATTTGCAATAAATCTTTGCAACAGTCTGAAGCTGTAGTAAGAACCAATATGAAAAAAGTCAGATTTAAGGCTGGAGAGGGTTTGTAAATATTCATCAATATATGAATTTCTATTCAAATTTATCAATTCCATGGCAACTTAGTATCTTATTCACTGGAAATAGGTCTCCACCAAAATATTTATTTGCATGATGAAAATGATTTTGAGACACCACTAAAAAACATTGGGCATAGAGTTCCTGCTTAATTTCCTTCAAAGATCATAAAAATATAAAGTGCTATTTATATTAACTGAAAAATTATTTTAATTGTTTTTAAAAAGTCATCTTTTGAGAAGATATCACATTTTTTTCATTAATTCTTAGGATGTTGGAATTGCTGGAAAGCCAGCAATTATTGCCCATCCCTAGTTTCCCTGAAAAGTGATGGTGGGCCTTCTTCTCGAGAATCCCTGTGGTATTCTTTATAGTGGTTGGATGTAACTGAGTGGTTTGCTGGACCACTTCAGAGGGCAATTAAGAGTCAACCACATTGGTGTGGGACTGCAGTCACATGTAGGCCAGACCAGGCAAGGACGGCAGGTTTCCTTCCTTAAAGGACTTTAGTTAAACAGTTGGTGTTTACGACAATGCAATAGTTTCTGTGTCATTTTTACTGATACCAGCTTTTTAATTTTTCACGATTTAAAAAAAAACTGAATTCAATTTCTCAAATTGCCATCAGGATTTGAACTCATGGTTTCTGGCCTATTAGTCCAGGCCTCTGTATTACTAGTTTAGTAACATAACCACTATACTACTGTGCCCATATATTTAAGGTGGTTCCTATTAGTTTTAAAAAATAGCACCAATGGAAAAATAAAAACATTACTATCTCTTTAAAGATATCGGGCCTAAAATTCCAGCCTAGATCAAGGGCGATGAGAGGGTGGATCACCCACCGGCAGCCAGAATCTGCAGCCGAAGCTAATTCTGCTGTGATTCTGCCACGTTTCTTTTAGCCCATTTTCCAGAAAAACCTCCTTCTGTGCCCCTACATCATATGGGCATGTCTGGGGAAGTTTATGATTACCCCAGGAATACCACCCTTATAAGGCCTCATCAGAACTATCCCAGCTGAGAGCCTGTACGAGTCCCATTGAGACCTTTTGAACATCCCCAAACCTTACCCAGAGTAAGATATTTGTTCCTGGAGGGAATGTATTGCCTTGTGTAGAGAGGCAAAATGTGAGTGGCACATTTGCTGCTCCATGCAGGTGGCTATCCTTTCCATGGAAGAACACATCATCGCCATCGCCTGCGACATGGTGGTGCTCATGTTGGAAATGGACTCCTCCATTCAGACATCGTGGCTGCAAAAGATGGCAGAACCATGTGCAATTGTTGCTGCCCTCTAAGATCATCCGCTTTCTCGATGGCCCCCAAGGCAAAGAGTCTGCATTCAGATCTGCAGAGCTTGAAGCATCCTACACCCTCTGGCAAGGAGTCACTACTGCTGTCCCTGCCAACACCACCTGCTCTTGCTCACTTATGAATTGTGAGACACCAGGTGACAACTCTACTCTGCGGCGCAAAGGACCCACCAAGGTGTGCGTATCTGCTCTGGTGCTGGCTGCACTTGGGTCTGCTGACGCTGCACCCTCAGAGGCTGGAGGTTCCTCTGAGGAGTCGTCTTCCTCCTCCGGCTGGACAGTGTTTGGGGGGGGGGGGGGGGGGCGGGCAGTTGATGGACCTGTGAGAGAGTAAAAAGATTAATTAGAAGTGTTATAATATGAATGGGTAATGTTATCATTATGCACATGGTGACATTTCACTGACTGCTGACATAGGGTGACTGTTGTATGCCATATGACTTTATGAGATGCGATTGCGTCACCGGGTTGCTGGGATATGCCCCTCCCTCTGTCTCCCACTACCAGCGTTTCTCAAGCTCACGAAATTACCAGAGCCACCTCCTCTGCTGCTGTGAGATGTGCATTTACTGGAGGACCACATCCAGCTCTCTCCCTCTCCCTGTTGTTGTAGGCTCTGTTCTCCTGCAAGGAAGGAAAGAAAAGTTTGAGAGAGTAATAGAAGGAGTTTAAGGAATGGATGGGTTACATCTGTAGTGGGTGACTATGAGGGAGTGGGGTGCTAATGCTAAATGGCCTATTGTGTATGGCGAGAGTCAGACTGAACACTGTGAGCTCAAAGCAAAGTGTGACCTTAGTCTTTTATTGCAGGTCTCCAGAGTGCCTCTCCAGCCTGGGAGGCCTCCTTAAATACCTGTGCTCCCAAGAGATTATAGGATCCTTTGGGATTCCAGGGGATGAGCCCTCTGGTGGCTGTATAGAGTAAGCCCACATATATAACAGCCTCCTTCTGTGGTGTTACTTGCTATGATTGCAATAGGATGACAGGGATGGTTAATCAGATGGGGATGTGAGTATGTACATAGAGGGAGAAGGATGGGTGGATGTGCAAGGTGTGTTGGTGTGAGTAATGATGTGCAGGAGTAGGTTTGGGAAGGCAGAGTAATGGGGATGAGTTGACAGGCAGTTCAGGATGAGGGTGAGTGTGGCATTGCACGCACCTTTCCTGAACTCATGAAATCATTGAAGCGCTTCCTGCACTGTATCCAGGTCCTCCTGACCACATCACTGCTGCTGATCTCCTCAGCAATATCCAGCTGGGCTCTTTTTGTTGCTTATGGAGGTCTCCTTTGCCTGTCATCAGGGAAGAGGACCTCCCTGCGTACTCCGACAGCCTCCACAAGAGTATGCAACGAAGAATCAGAGAACCGGAGTGCAGCCCTCTGCCTTTGGTTATCCATGTTTCAAAAGTTTTAGATGTACTGTGGCCTCTCTTTCACACCTCCTGCCCTCCTCTGGAAACCTTCAAGTGAGTTCAGTGCACGGCGGTTTAAATATGGACACTGGAAACGAGTCATCGATGACATCATCAGACCCACACCTTTTAAATAGGGCGGGAAACATGCATGACTCTTTCAACTGGGGCCATTAAGTGAAAGTCGCTCTGAGCAGCGCGTTGCTCACAACATCGCGTTTTGGACCCACTATGTCACCCACACACACCCAACCATACGCAAAGGTGAAAATTCTGGCCAATGTGTCTGGAGCCAAGGCTGGTGTTTTATGAGAGTCTGAATAATAAATGTAGGTTGCAGCTATAAAGCAACATTAATGATCATGTCAGAGGATGATCCTGGGGAAACATTTGATGCTGCACGAACAATTTAATCTTCACGGCTGGTATGATACTGGACTTTTGCTGCAGGGAAATACTTCAATCTCTAAGCAACTGAATGGCCAATAACATTTACCAATTTGACTGAAAAACATCTTTAGTTCATTCTTAATGGCTGCCTTTGTCTTGTGCTTCAGGGATGCCAATGGGGCATGTGATCAAATTAACCACTGGCCTTTGCTGGAGAAGCATTTATGATGGTATGTCAATAGATCTTTTAAGAATAGATAAATGTGGAACTACATCCAACAATGCTCGGTTCAAATTAGCTTTTGATCACATTAACCCTGATATGAACTCGGGGAGAGAATCAGGCAGATGGGGGGGCCAAGGTGAGCAGCAACCACCTCTCCCCCCGACCTCAGCTAGAGGCCCAAGTGATTTCAATTCCTGAGCCTTTTCTGCAGGCCCTGGGTCAGTTGCCCACCTGAAAGCGGAGGGAAATGGTAGCAGTCTGGAGAGCAAGAAGTCAGGCGGCAGAAGGCTGCCGGCAGGAACTGAAGCAACAGTCCCCGGCACTCAGGTATGTATCTCGGAGATGGTTCGGAAAGGGTTTTGCGATCCACGGCAGTGGATGCTGGGTCTCTGAACATATTCAAGGCTGAGATAGATAGATTTTTGGAGTCTAGGGGGAGTCAAGCGATATGGAGATCGGGCGGGAAAGTGGAGTGAAGGTTGATAATCAGCTATGATCTTACTGAATGGCGGAGCAGGTGCGATGAGCCATAGAGCCTACTCCCTCTCCTATTTATGTTATTATGTGGATAAGAGAGGTCAAGGAGCACATGGATAACATAGGAACAGAGGAAAATTAGGAACAGGAGGAGGCCATTCAGTCTCTCCAGCCTATTCCGCCATTCAATTAGATCACAACTGATCTGTACCTCAACCCAATTTACCCGCCTTTGCTCCATATTGAATGATACCATTACCTAACAAACATCTATCAATACCAGCCTTGAAAGTTTCAATTGACCCAGCATCCACAGCTTTTTAGGAAAGAGAATTCCAGATTTCTACTACCCTGTGTGTGAAGATTTTACACCTGAATAGCTGAGCTCTTATTTTAAGATTATGCTCTCTTGTTCTGGATTCCCTCATCAGAGGAAATATTTTCTCTTTATCTACCCTAGAAAATCCTTTTATAATGCTAAAACCTTGATTAGTTTGCCGCTCAGTCTTCTCGACTTAAGGGAATTCAAGCCAAGTTTATGCTACCTGTTGTCCCTTTAAGCCCAGGTTAAAATTCTGGTGAATATGCACTGCACCCCCACCAAAGCCAATATATCCTGCCTGAGATGTGGTGCCCAGAACCGAATGCAGTACTCCAGATAGGGTCTGAACAATGCTCTGTACAACTGCAGTATAACTTCCTCCCCTTTTTTATTTCAACCCCCTTTAAAGGCCAACATTCCATTAGCCGTTTTGATTGCTTTTTGTACTTGTCCACTAGCTTTTAGCCATTTGTATACATGGACACCCAAATCTCTTTGCTCTTCCACCGCTCCTTGTTCCACGTTATTTATAAACAGTGTAACTATTTATACTGCACTTTTTGTTGACAGACATGCTGTCAAGCCCCGCCCCCGAATCATTCCCTCCACGTGACGCGGAGAAGCAAGACCCGAGGTTCCGACTCGATCCCGCTCCAACTCCGACCCTGAGAGAGAGAGAGAGAGAGAGAGAGAGAGAGAGAGAGAGAGAGGGCTGGCGGGGGGGGGGGGGGGGGGGGGGGGGGTGAGGGGCAGAAGGGACATAGGTGGGGGTGGGGGGGGGGAGAAAAGAGAGACACGGGTGGGGTGAATCGGAGGGGAGAGAAGGAACTCAGGGAAGACGGATCACGTTCTTCCAACTCCCTACAAGGGACATCGTTGGAATGGATGATATCCAGAAGTCACGACACTGTCACTATTCACTTCATCCCCAATAAACCGGTTAACAATCCGTACATAATGCCTGCCCCATCTATGGTGGTCCGGGCAGGGGGGGCAGGGGGGCGGTAAGGCACTTCGGCTGGGGGAGACATTTCGGCTGGTCCTTGCCGTCTTCTGGGGAGCTCTGTCCTCTGTCACTTCAGGAAGTCAAAGTGGATCAAGTTACAATTTGCAAAGTCAGAGAGACCTTGGGATGGGTGGTTCCAGTTACACATTCCTGTGATACTTCAGGCTGTGGCTTATCCTCCAAGGGGACCAATCATAGACAAAGGGTGGAGCATGTTGGACATTTTTGCAGTACAAATAAGTACATCCATTTATAAAAGACCTCACACTTCACTCCATTTGCCACAGCTTTGACCACTCACTTAATCAAATGACATCTTTATTAGTGTATGCCAGCATTTTAAGGTTTTTGCACCAGATATTCTCTTGGGTTCAGGGTCATCTATGAAGCCCAGAAGTGGGTCTCACGTCTCCTGCAATCCAGAGTGCACCATTTACTGCCCAAAATCTTTTAAAACAACAAATTTTAGAACTGCCATTCAGTGGTGCTGATCACTGCCGTAAGATCACTGCTAAAGGACATCATCGACTGCGATCCCGTGATTATACCAGGATTGCAACCCATAGAATTTGAGCTAATAACTCCTAACTACACTCATTCACACCCCCGCAATTCAATCTCCAGACACTCCCCAAAATCCAATTTCCAGACCCCCGCGATCCAATCTCTAGACCCATCCCCCCCACCCGATCCCCATTCCCAACCTCACGATCCCATCTCCAGATCCCCTGCGACCTCTTCCCCCCCCGCCCCTCCCCCCCACCTGATTTATTCCCCTCCCTGCGATCTCTCCCTTCCTCCCTCCCTCTTTCCTCTCCATTCCCTGGCTGCGGCCTTGTACAGTAGGCTTTCTCACCAGACAGCAGACAGCCTCTCAATCCGGCTTGCTGCTGGGGCGGGAAACTGGGTACATAAATTCTAATGAACTCCTGCCGTTAAACTCGGCAGGACCTCCACCTTTTCCGTATTTCCTGACCACTGACAGTCGCCCAAGTTCCCTCCCCGCCTTCCCGTAAATATCGGGGTCCTTGCTTCTACTCTCTCTCGCCCTCCTCATCTTCACTTTCCTCCATTTGTCATTCATTTCCACTTTCCTCCTTCACCTTACAATATTTCTCACTCTTTCCACAGTTAGGCAAAGGAACAGGTAGGCTATGCCTTATTGTTTTCAAGTCCTGCATTGTACTTGTTGACTGTAGTTGGGATATTGTATGCCCTCAGATCAAAGATATCGCTGGCGGCAAAGCTAAATGATTCCTGCCTGTAGCACTCACTGTTGGATCAACCATATTGTGTCAACCGTAGTCTGCTGGCAAGGTGTCTTGCAAGTGCTCCACTTTCAATATGCATAGCCCTCATCCGGACATCAGAGAATTCCCAGCCAGATTATCAAAGTCGTGAATAAGCACATGCAACTCCAAAGCACGTGGAGTTATCCCACTGTTGCCAAATCTGCTCTGCATTATAAAACAAGTGTTTGTACATCAACAGGATTCAGCACAATTACAAAATTGGTTTCAGTACCAAAGGACCATTAAAATTGGAGTTTATTAGAACCAATTGGTAGCTATTCATGCAATAAAGGTTAACTGCTTAACTTTAGCTTCTGTAGTGTTTTACTTTCCCAATTACGTTTTAGGTCCAAAGTTATGAGTCAAGATGAAAGAGCCTTATTTCAAATTATCTATTTAAAAAACTGACGTGACATTTATATCTTTCACATGAACATTTTTTTGCCTGTTCTTTACAGCAACCAGTTTTAGCAAATCCAGCAAATTTAGATTGGGCTTGACAGGTGTGAAAGACTGACATGACAGGGGTCAGCAGTTCAAGCATTCCTCTAAAGGCAATGTAAAGGCAACTTTACTTAAACAGCAACTGAAAAACACGACTTTTACTGGTTTTACCTCAGACTAAAAACAGAGGGGCTGCTAAAAAAAACATACGCGAGGGCAACCATTTAAAAATGAAGGGGATTACAATGATTGGCTGCAGTGCTATCAATCAGAAGGAACCAATGCATCAACAAGAGAAAAGTCAACAAAGCCCACATTAATAATTCAAACTGCAGGCAAGTATTCCATATTGATCCCAATGATCCAACACTGGAGTAGGCCTCTTCAAGAAAATGTTTTCCACAGATCTACAACACTCTACAGGTAATTTTAAATGGGATTTTTTAGGTTAGAAAAGTTTCAGGTGGCTGTATACTCCAGATACCAAGTTCACAAAAATCTTTTGAGTTATTGGTTAATCTTGTCTACTCGCCAGTTTGGGATTTGTAACTTTGGGACAAAAATGAGCGATTTAATTGCTCAGTTTTCAGTTGCATACTTATTTCCTCACTGATATTTACTGAAAAAACTAAATGTAAAACTTGATTATTAGACAAAAGAAGAAAAACAACAACCTTTTGAGTTTATTGCAAATTGTCTCCAAAAGTATCACCTCAGAGCCTCCCTCCATTGCTCCCCTGGAAGTGAGTGGAACAGGTTATGTTCCATGAATTAGTAAGATTTTTGTATCATTTGGGGGACAGTATTGAACAAAGGCCATAGAGTTGCCCATGGAGAGAGGATCAATGTTGCAGAGGACCTGTTCCAGTATGGTCACTTTGCACTGCATTTAGATGGCACAGTCATTCCTGAAAGTAGTGTTGGATCTGATGACCTTGGCGAACTCCTCTTGGAGGATGTCGAATTTTTCAATCAGCTACTGGATGGACATGATTTGGTCCTCATGCAACAACTTCCTATTTTGGCAATGTGCTTCTCAGGTCATGACTTGACGCAGCTTGCAGCCAGGGCATCTGAAAGGTTGCAGCTGCGTTACAGTGAAGATAGGGCCAACAAGCCATGCTGGACCTTCAGTACACTAAGCTTAGCCTCCCATGATAATACAATAGCTGAAACAATGGTCCGGATTTTGTGGTAAGAATAATGGTGAGGCCATCAGCGCTCACTGTTATTATAGAGTAAATCAGACAGCAACTTCCAATATATGCACATGCGCAGTTAAAAACAAAAATCAGGGAGTTGCTGTCCAAATTGCCCTGCTCATCCAAAAGCTTTGCTACACTGGTATCTCACGTTAATTCAGCATTAAAATACATGAAGGGTGTGAAGTTATGGTACTTACCCACCAGATACCCACAAGCACACCACAAAATGTTAGGGCTTGCCCATTCAAGTGTATGTTTTTAACAGTGTGATGTGGCTCACGTTAATTCAGCATTAAAACACATGAAGGGTGTGAAGTTATGGTACTTACCCACCAGATACCCACAAGCACACCACAAAATGTTAGGGCGTGCCCAATCAAGTGTACATTTTTAACATTGTGATGTGTCTTAATTAATACCAAACAATCTCTCTGGCACTGAAATTTTTTTTTTTTACAAATGTTCCTTCACATTTTAATTATTGTTGGAGATTTTTTTAAATTAAAAATAGAAATTTTTTAAAACTTTCTCTTTGTCTCTTATTTCTCTCTCTCTTAATCCCATCTTTCTTTCCCTCTTTATTTTGCTTTCAGTACATGATTTTATATCAAATTAAATATTCTAACTTACACCTCCTGGTTTAGACTCTGCGTGACTTCGCAAGGATTCTTCAATCTGATTGGTTGAAGAGACACATTATTGCTTTCCTTGTTCACACATGTCCCTGATCTCCTCTAGAGGGAACCATGCTGAAATGGATTTCTAATAACCGTAAGTTTGTGCACAAAAGCCACTAGAGGTCTCTGGGCAGCTGTAAGCGTAATGAACGGAGAGAGCTGCAGTACTGTAGTATTGTGGTTATGTTACTGGACTAGTAATCCAGAGGCCTGGAATAATGATCCAGACTTGCTAGTTCAAATCCCACCACAGCAGCTGGGGAATTTAAATTCAATTAATTAAATAAATCTGGAATAAAAAGCTGGTATCAGTAATGGTGAACATGAAACCACCAGATTGCCGTAAAAACCCATCTGGTTTACTAATGTCCTTTAGGGAAGGAAATCTGCTGTCCTTATCTGGTCTGGCCTATATGTGACTCCAGACCCATAGCAATGTGGTTGACTCTTAACTGCCCTCTGAAATGGCCTAGCAAGCCATTCAGTTGTACAAAACTGCTACAAAAAAACGATAAGAATAAAACTGGATGGACCAACCGGCATCGACCTAGGTACCAGCTTCAGACATGACAATGGCACAACCAGCCCAGTTAACCCCGACAAATGACATAGAATCATAGAAAAAGTTACGACACAGATGGTGGCCATTTGGCCCATCATGTCCATGCCGGTTAAAAAAGAGCTATCCAGCCTTATCCAGCACAAGGTCCATAGCCCTGCAGATCACGGCTCTTAAGTGCACATCCATGGGCTCAATTTTCTCCAGTGATTTGCGCTGTTTTTTTGGAGTAGGCTGCTTTTTTGGCGAATTGAGTTAAATTTTTGGCATATTTTTTTTTCAAACTTTCCCCCTGCGATCTGCGCTGGCGTAACGGACTTAGTTACGATTTTTCTAGGCCAGTTTTTTTCACCTCAGAGGGGGCATTCCCTCAAGTCTGCGGCAGTTTTTTTAATTGTTTGCAGTTTGGCCAACATTTTTCTCCATTATGTTGGCGTATCTGGCCACTCCCACAAAACCTTCTGGTGAGTTAAGAAACCAGCGCACATTCACAAATCTGCACCAAAAAGACGCCATTGTTTTTAAATCAAAGAATTTGGAGGGAGTCAAGAACACTGTCAAAATCAGTAATAAAGTTCAACTTTTTTTACCTGTCAACGTAGGAGTGTAAATTTATTGGTTTTCAAAAGTTCTCTCATTTTGCTTTTTAAACACACTCACACGCCACCATCAAACGTTTTGGAGGGTTGCAGGTTTGGCCGGCAGAATTGGCCTCGCGTCTGGCCGGACACAGCAGCTTGGGGTTCGGCTACAAAACAAGCCATGGCAGGGGGGGAGCGCGGAGAAAGAGAAGAGAGGAGGGAAGGGAGAGATGGCCGATCTTATGGCTTGTAGCCCGGGAAGGGAGAGAGATAGCTGATCTTACGGTTTGCAGCCCGGGGAGGGAGAGGGAGGTCACAAGACTCAAGGGTGGGGGGCGGGAAGAGAGGAGAGATCACAAGACCTTTGTGTGTGGTCCATCCATACAGACTTTGGGGAGTGAGAGAACTGCGAACCTGTGCTGTCTGCTTTCCTCCCATTTTGAGCTTCTTTGAAAGTTTAACTTTAAGTATGGGGGCAATACTGACAATGCCATACCTTGTGCGAGCTTTCTGCTTCATGGTGCTATGTAGGAGACAATTGATTAGAGCTCATCTATCAGGAACATCAGATCCTATAGGGTGCTGGGCAGGAGGCCTTACCCACCTAGGGTATATCGAGACTTCCGTTCGTACCTGCACCTGAGTGATGAGTGATACAGACTGTGTCAGAAGGCTGCGTTTCCGCCAAGAAGTTGTAAGTGAGATCTGTCAGTTGGTAAAACCAGACCTGCAGCCGAGAAGCGTCAAGAGGACTGCTTTGTCAGTTGAAGTGAAGGTTACAGCTGCTCTTTCATTCGATGCCTCCGGATCGTTTCAAGCTACAACTGGGGATATGTGCACCATCTCTCAGCATGCAACTTGTCTCCATTTGCCAGGTGACGGCTGCACTGTATGCGCGG
This sequence comes from Pristiophorus japonicus, assembly GCF_044704955.1. Classification (NCBI taxonomy): domain Eukaryota; kingdom Metazoa; phylum Chordata; class Chondrichthyes; family Pristiophoridae; genus Pristiophorus; species Pristiophorus japonicus. The sequence continues at coordinate 177,283,003 of NC_091986.1, forward strand.
AGGAATTACTTTATCAAGTTCCCCATGACCGCCCAAGCAATCCAGGACAGGGCTGTGGGCTTCTCAAGGATTGCTGGCTTCCCAAAGGAATTGATTGTACCCACATCACCTTGCGAGCACCTTTGCAGGATTCCGAGATGTACAGGAATAAAAAAGGCTTCCGCTCCATTAATGTGCAGCTCATGTGTGACGACATGCATCGCATCATGTCAGTCAATGCAAGATACCCTGGCAGCACCCATGATGCGTTCATCCTACGCGACAGCATTATATCTGCCATGTTTTAGCAGCAGCCAAAAAGGCAGAGCTGGCTACTGGGAGACAAAGGGTACGGCCTCACCACCTGGCTCATGACGCCCCTACGCGTAACTCAGACGGAAGCTGACCGTCAATACAACATGTCGCACATTGCGACGCGCAGCATCATTGAGAGGACCATTGGCATATTGAAACAGTGTTTCCGATGCCTGGACCATTCCGGAGGCTACTTGCTGTACTCCCCTGACACGATCAGTCAGTTCATTGTTGTGTGCTGCATGCTGCATAACTTAGCCATCATGAGGTAGCAGCACCTGGTAGTGGAAGACCCACCTGTGGTGAGAGTGGCTGATGATAATGATGTGGAAGATGCAGGTGATGAGCAGGAGGAGGAGGAGGATGACGAGATGAGGAAGCCATGCAAATGCCTGAGATCGGAGCATGACGGCAGAGGAGGGCGGGCCATCGTGCTCCTTTAATGATTGCTCGAGCCTTGCGCCAGCAGCTCATCCATGAACGCTTTACTGATGCCGGAGGGCTCGGCAACAACTGTTCCACATGGACATGAATATTGTTTGGAGCTGTTCTGTAATGTTATATTGTATTAATGGAACATGGTTCAGTTTTAATGTAAAATATATTTTATTCAAAAGTTTACAATGTACTTAAATAAAATTATTTTTGTATCAAACTTTACTTTAATATCACTCTTTAAGATCACTTAAAAACTTTAAGATCACTTATAAATTTACATAACTTACAAAAAACTTTAAATTTGAGAACAGGTACAACAGTAACAATAATAACAGCAGCAAAGAAAGGCTGCACCCATCTCTCATCTTCCTTAGTCTGAGACCGCCCGCTGCACTTGGTCTTAGACTCTCCACCACCCCTGCCAGCGGGTACCAAGCTTATTCCTTCTAACATCTCGGGTACTGCGCACCTCGAGGGTGGGGGGGGGGGGGGCCGTCAGCGTCAGGCCGCAAGTTGGAGGGCCCAGCTTGGGGCTCTTCAGAGGCTGGTGTGGGGATTGCAGTGAGAGTGGCAGTTGATTCTGTCAATGGGTCCAGGGTCTGGGCGTGTTCGTTTATTGCAGCAGCTAACTCACACATGCCGTCCCTCATGTACCCTGACAGTGTCTCAACGAACTGCAACAATCCCTCCCAAATGGCCAGTACTATCTCTGACATTCACTCACTCAATGCCAGTGTCGTGGTTTGCACTACCTCTGGCATTCCCTCACTGATGGTCCCGGCAAGTGTTGTTACGTCTCCCGACAGTCCCACTACCTCATCACTCACCCCACTGATGGTGTCCAGGAGTGATCAGGTAAAGTCAATGCTCTCCGCACTCAATGACATCATCTGAACCACATCTGTTACATCCTGCATCTCAGGAGAGCGTGGTCGAGCTCTCCTTCCCCTCCTCACCCTGGCTGTGGCTCGCTGCATCCCACTGGGACCTGTAGTCTGGTACAGTAGGGCCCTGGGTATGCCTCGCTGCACCCCACTACAGGGATCCGCAACCTCAGAAGGTGTGAAACCATGGAATGTCCCACCAACACTCAAACCACTAATCACTGAAGGGGCTGACACCTCCATGAGCGGCATGTCCATCCAACTCAGTCCACTCCCCCTCCCCCCCATGTTCTTGGTTTGGAGGGTTGGAATGTAAGATGTTCTCCTCTTCAGGCTCATCCTCGTCTGAATCTTCTTCTGCATCGTCAGGGTTGGCCTCCAGTTCTGCAAAATATAACAGAATAGACAAATGGTTAGCAGCAGAGGAGGGGGCAGGATGGTTGGCATGAGTAGGCTCACATATCCCAGGTCAGGCAGCGGGTTGATTTGAAGGGCCACGATGAATTTGCAGGACTTACCCTCTCCCTCGAGTGTAGGCCCAGCTTGTGCAATACTGATTGCTTTTTTCCAGGCAGGACCCATCAAAGCAGCGACCCTCTCTTCCAAGGGCTTCAGTGGGAGCAGATTTGCCGGGCCTCCTCCTGTTCGAGTTCTTGCCCTTTTGTTGTGTGCCACTTTCCTCTGCAAAGATGAAAATGCAACTTTTTAGAGAGGGTGTCTTTCTGCTGGATGGGACATATACAGCTGGTCACATTTACAATTGCATTGAATAAATGAAAATATTACTTACACTAACTACTTGACCAAGGTCCTGCCATTTCTTTTTACACTGGCCTCCAGATCTCGTGGTGGTCATCACTGTACAGTAATCTTCTACAACTTGGTTCCAGCGTTTCTTCATTTCTTTTGGTGGAACTTTTGTGTGACCTCTGCTGGTATCCAGCTCCTGCCATGTGTTCTCAAATCACAGTAACTAGTGCCTCCACTTCTTCCAGAAAGAAATTCATGGTCCTTGGTCTGCTTTGCATCTTGTATTGCTCCAGCTGTGACTTTTCCAATGTTCTCGCACAGCACTCCTTCTCACACACTCACAACTGGCTCTTGAAAAATGGCCGATTGCCAAATCCGAGCTGTACTGAGGGTGCGCTTCCATTGGAAAAACTTAATTTTTTTTCTGCGCATGCGCAGAAAATGCGGTATTGTTTTTTGGCGCAGACAGCAGGCTCCACCCCCCCCCCCCCCCCCCCCCCCCCGAGGAGACTGGACACGCTGCACGGCGCCAAATTCAAATTATACATCGGGGAAACTTTGGCAAAATATTTCTGCCGCATTTCTGGCCTAGAAAACCCGGCGCAACTCTGGTAATACGCCAGAAAACGGGCTTTGGGAAAATTGAGCCCCAAGGACTTTTTAAATGTGATGAGGGTTTCTGCCTCTACCACCCTTTCAGGCAGTGAGTTCCAGACTCCCACCTCCACCTGGGTGAATTTTTTTTTCCTCATCTCCCCTCTAATTCTTCTACCAACTACTTTAAATCTATGCCCCCTGGTTATTGACCCCTCTGCTAAGGGAAACAGATCCTTCCTATCCACTCTGTCTAGGCCCCTCAATTTTATACACCTCAATTAAATCTTCCCTCAGCCTCCTCTGTTCCAAAGAAAGTAACCCCAGCCTATCCAATCTTTCCTCATAGCTAAAACGTACCAATCCTGACAACCTCCTCATAAATCTCCTCTGTACCCGCTCTAGTGCAATCACATCTTTCCTGTAATGTGGTGACTAGAACTGCACGCAGTACTCTAGCTGTGGCCTAAATAGTGTTGTCTGTAGTTCTAGCATTACTTCCCTGCTCTTATATTCTATGCCTCAGCTAATAAAGGAAAGCATTCCGTATGCCTTTTTAACTACCTTATCGACTTGTCCTGCTACCTTTAAGGATCTGTGGACATACACTCCAAAGTCCTCCACACCTCTCAGCATCCTCCCATTTATTGTGTATTCCCTTGCCTTGTTGCACCTCCCCAAATGCATTACCTCACACTTAAGATTGAACTCCAGTTTCCATTTTTCTGCCCAACTGACCAATCCATCGATATCTTCCTGCAGTCTAAAGATTTCCTCCTCACTGTCAACCACACAGCCAATTTTTGTATCATCTGCAAACTTCTTTATCATGCCCCCTACATTTAAGTCTAAGTCATTAATATATACTACAAAAAGCAAGTGACTGAGCATTGAGCCCTGTGGAACCTCACTGGAATCAGCCTTATTGTCGCAAAAACGCCCGTTATCCATTACCCTTTGCATCCTGCCACTGAACCAATTTTGGATCCAATTTGCCACTCTCCCTTGGATCCCATGGACTTTTACTTTTTTAATCAGCTCTTTTGATGGCTGTGCAGAGAGCCGGCACAAGCTCAATGGGCCAAATGGCCTCCTACCATGCTGTAATGATTCACTGATTACCACCTACTTCCCGCCTTCAGCTGATGAATCAGTACTCCTCCAAACTGACCACCACTTGGAAGAAGCACTGAGGTTAGCAGGGGCACATAATGTCCACTGGGTGGGGGGCTTCAATGTCCGTCACCAAGATTGGCTCGGAAGCACCACTATTGACTGAGCTGGCTGAGTCCTGAAAAAGACATAGCTGCCAGACCTGGGCTACAGCAGGTGGTGAGAGAACCAACACAAAGGAAAAACCTACTTGACCTCGTCCTCACCAATCTACCCATCACAGATACATCTCCATGACAGTACTGGTAGGAGTGGCCATTGCACAGTCCTTGTGGATACGAAGTCCCGTTTCACATTGAGGACACCCTCCATGGTGTGCGGCACTACCACCGTGCTAAATGGGATAGATTCAGAACAGATCTAGTAGCTGAAAACTGGGCATCCATGAGGCACTGTGGGCCATCAGCAGCAGCAAAATTATATTGCACCACAATCTGTACCCATGGCATATCCCTCACTCTACCATTACAATCAAGCCTGGGGACCAATCCTGGTACAATGAGGAGTGCACCTGGTTTAGCTAAAAATGAGTGCCAACATGGGGAACTGCAACACAGGATTACATACATGCCAAACAGCGGAAGCAGCATGTCATAGACAGAGTTAAGTGATCCCACAACCAACAGATCAGATCAAAGCTCTGCAGTTCTGCCACATCTAGTCATGAATAATGGTGGATAATGAAACAACTAATGGGGGGGGAGGCTCCATGAATATCTCCATCCTCAATGATGTCGGAGCCCAGCACGTGAGTGCAAAAGTCAAGGCTGAAGCGTTTGCAACCAAAGGGTGCTTAAACAAAGGGGACTACAGTGGGATGAGGGCAGAGTTGGCTAAAGTAGACTGGAAACACAGACTAAATGGTGGCACAATTGAGGAACAGTGGAGGACTTTTAAGGAGCTCTTTCATAGTGCTCAGCAAAAATATATTCCAGTGAAAAAGAAGAGCGGTAAGAGAAGGGATAACCAGCCGTGGATAACCAAGGAAATAAAGGAGAGTATCAAATTAAAAACCAATGCGTATAAGGTGGCCAAGGTTAGTGGGAAACTAGAAGATTGGGAAAATTTTAAACAACAGCAAAGAATGACTATGAAAGCAATAAAGAAAGGAAAGATAGATTACGAAAGTAAACTTGCGCAAAACATAAAAACAGATAGCAAAAGCTTTTACCGATATATAAAACGGAAAAGAGTGACTAAAGTAAATGTTGGTCCCTTAGAAGATGAGAAGGGGGATTTAATAATGGGAAATGTGGAAATGGCTGAAACCTTAAACAATTATTTTGCTTCGGTCTTCACAGTGGAAGACACAAAAACCATGCCAAAAATTGCTGATCACGGGAATGTGGGAAGGGAGGACCTTGAGATAATCACTATCACTAGGGAGGTAGTGCTGGACAGGCTAATGGGACTCAAGGTAGACAAGTCCCCTGGTCCTGATGAAATGCATCCCAGGGTATTAAAAGAGATAGCGGAAGTTATAGCAGATGCATTCGTTATAATCTACCAAAATTCTCTGGACTCTGGGGAGGTACCAGCGGATTGGAAAGCAGCTAATGTAACGCCTCTGTTTAAAAAAGGGGGCAGACAAAAGGCAGGTAACTATAGGCCGGTTAGTTTAACATCTGTAGTGGGGAAAATGCTTGAAGCTATCATTAAGGAAGAAATAGCGGGACATCTAGATAAGAATAGTGCAATCAAGCAGACACAACATGGATTCATGAAGGGGAAATCATGTTTAACTAATTTACTGGAATTCTTTGAGGATATAACAAGCATGGTGGATAGAGGTGTACCGATGGATGTGGTGTATTTAGATTTCCAAAAGGCATTCGATAAGGTGCCACACAAAAGGTTACTGCAGAAGATAAAGGTATGCGGAGTTAGAGGAAATGTATTAGCATGGATAGAGAATTGGCTAGCTAACAGAAAGCAGAGAGTCGGGATAAATGGGTCCTTTTCGGGTTGGAAATCGGTGGCTAGTGGTGTGCCACAGGGATCGGGTGCTGGGACCACAACTGTTTACAATATACATAGATGACCTGGAAGAGGGGACAGAGTGTAGTGTAACAAAATTTGCAGATGACACAAAGATTGTGGGAAAGCGGGTTGTGTTGAGGACACAGAGAGGCTGCAAAGAGATTTAGATAGGTTAAGCGAATGGGCTAAGGTTTTGGCAGATGGAATACAATGTTGGAAAATGTGAGGTCATCCACCTTGGAAAAAAAAAACAGTAAAAGGGAATATTATTTGAATGGGGAGAAATTACAACATGCTGCGGTGCAGAGGGACCTGGGGGTCCTTGTGCATGAATCCCAAAAAGTTAGTTTGCAGGTGCAGCAGGTAATCAGGAAGGCGAATGGAATGTTGGCCTTCATTGCGAGAGGGATGGAGTACAAAAGCAGGGAGGTCTTGCTGCAACTGTACAGGGTATTGGTGAGGCTGCACCTGGAGTACTGCGTGCAGTTCTTAAGGAAGGATATACTGGCTTTGGAGTGGGTACAGAGACGATTCACTAGGCTGATTCCGGAGATGAGGGGGTTACCTTATGATGATAGATTGAGTAGACTGGGTCTTTACTCGTTGGAGTTCAGAAGGATGAGGGGTGATCTTATAGAAACATTTAAAATAATGAAAGGGATAGACAAGATAGAGGCAGAGAGGTTGTTTCCACTGGTCGGGGAGACTAGAACTAGGGGGCACAGCCTTAAAATACGGGGAGACAATTTAAAACCGAGTTGAGAAGGAATTTCTTCTCCCAGAGGGTTGTGAATATGTGGAATTCTCTGCCCAAGGAAGCAGTTGAGGCTAGCTCATTGAATGTATTCAAGTCACAGATAGATAGATTTTTAACCAATAAGGGAATTAAGGGTTATGGGGAGCGGGCGGGTAAGTGGAGCTGAGTCCACGGCCAGATCAGCCATGATCTTATTGAATGGCGGAGCAGGCTCGAGGGGCTAGATGGCCTACTCCTGTTCCTAATTCTTATGTTCTTATGATCTTCAGCAGGAAGTGCCAATCGGCCTCCTCCTGAGGTCCCCAATATCACAAATCCCAGTTTTCAGCCAATTTGATTTACTTAATGTGATATCAAGAAATGACTGAGCGCACTGGATACAGCAAAGGTTATGGGCACCGACAACATCCTGGCTGTCGTGCTGAAAACCTGCTCCAGAACTAGCAGCACCTCTAGCCAAGCTGTTCCAGTACAGGTACAACACTGGCATCGACCCGGTAATGTGGAAAACTACCCAGGCATGTCCTGTTAGCAAAAAGGACAAATCCAATCTGGCCAATTACCGCTCCATGAGCCTTCTTCTCAATCATCAGCAAAGCGATGGAAGCTGTTGTCAACAGTGCTATCAAGCGTCACTTACTCACCAATAACCTGCTCACCGATGCTCAGTTTGGGTTCTGCAAGGACCGCTCCATTTGGATTCTCCCAGCACCACTCAGCTCCAGACCTCATTACAGCCTTGGTCCAAACATAGACAAAAGAGCTGAATTCCAGAGGTGAGGTAAGAGTGACTGCCCTTGACATCAAGGCAACATTTGACTGAATGTGGCATCAGGGTGACCTAGTAAAATTGAATTCAATGGGAATCAAGGGGAAAACCCTTCAGTGACTGGAGTCATACATAGCACAAAAGAAGATGGTTATGGTTATTCGAGGTCAATAATCTCAGTTCCAGGGCATCTTCAGGGTTCTCCAGGGCAGTGTCCTAGGCCCAACCATCTTCAACTGCTTCATCAATGACCTTCCCTCCATCACTTGGTCAGAAGTGGGGATGTTCGCTGATTATTGCACAGTGTTCACCTCCTCAGATAGTGAGGCAGTCTATGCCCACATGCAGTAAGACCTGGACAACATTCAGGCTTGGGCTAATAAGTGGCAAGTAACATTTGCGCCACACAAGTGCCAGGCAATGACTATCTCCAACAAGCGAGAGTCTAACCACTGCCCCTTAACATTCATCAGCATTACCATCACCAAATCCCTACCATCAACATAAATACGGTGGCTACAAGAGAAGGATACGATGGGCTGAATGACCACCTTCCGTATCCTAAGTTTTCTATGATTCTAAGATTCTGCGGCAAGTGTCCCACCACTAAATCCCCAAAACCTTTCCACCATTTACAAGGCACAAGTCAGGAGTGTAATGAAATGCAGTCCACTTGCCTGGATGAGTGCAGCTCCAACACTCAAGCTCAACACCATCCAAGACAAAGCAGCCCACTTGCTTGGCACTCCATCCATCACCTTAAACATTCACCCCATCCACTGCGCACGATAGCTGCAGTGCGTACCAAGATGCACTGCAGCAATTCACCTATGCTTCTTCAACAGCACCTCCCAAATCTACTATCTCTACCGCCTAGAGGGACAAGGGCAGCAGGCTCATGGAAACACCATCATCTCCATGTTCCCCTCCAAGTCACACACCATCCTGACTTGGAAATATATTGTTGTTCCTTCATTGTTGCTGGGTCAAAATCCTGGAACTCACTCCCCAACAGCACTGTGGGAGTACCTTCACCGCACAGACCGCAGCATGTCAAGAAGGCGGTTCACCACCATCTTCTCAAGGGCAATTAGGGATGGACAATAAATGCTGGCTTTGCCAGCGGTGCCCACATCCTAGGAACGAATGTTCATTTGCTGTTCATCGCAAAATCAAGGTCATTGCCTTGCACTGAGTAAATCAGGATTGATTTTTGCAAACCAAAATGGTGCTAGGTTAGAGCCATGGCCTGTAATATGTTATTATTTTATCAGCTATATCGATGAGCAGCTTCACCACAAGCTGAGCACTGCCACATTAAATACTCAGCAGCAAAGTGCTTTAGGAGAGACGAGTGAATTGGCCTAGATATTAGTGTCCTGAGGGTTTAGGCTGTGGAAGGCAGCATGGCTGAATTCATTTTTGAGTGCACAACGGGAGACTGGTCCCTGTGCCAGATAATGAATTTTGCCTTCCCATGGGGGATAAACAATCGGATTCCTGTAAGCAGCACAGGCTGGGTTGAAAATCTATTGACCGTCTTAGTTAAATCATTGCAGACATGTACTGAAAAATACAGGTTGATAATGTAGCTCATACAATATATAGAATAAGAGATACCTAAGAGGGTGTTGAAGCCTATTAACCTCGTCGTAGACATCTGGTATTTTATATAAAAATGCAGCTGCAATGTTTTGTAATATATTTCAAAAATCACACAATGTATCTGTGTAGCTCTTTACTTTGCGGTGTATATAGCTGGAAAACTGAGCAGGTGATAGTTTCTGCAATTAGTGATGTAGATTGCATGATTACTAAAGCAAATGGGTTATAATGGCACACGGAAATCACAAATGCATTGGGATTGCGAATTTGGCAGAAATACGGAGTAATATTCAGTAAATTCAGACTCGTGATGAAAGCAAATAAAGATATCTCATACTATTCAACTAAGATTTTAAATGATAAGTGTTGTAAAAAAATAAATGTGTATTTTTACAGTATGTTAGTATAAGTTATGTATTTTGCTGAATTATATCCCACAGTTTGAGAAATACTGCAATAGAAAACATTTTTATTAAGAAAGTCATCAGGAAACTTTGTTTTAGGAGGATTGAGTATCTTTTTTAATTCATTCTTGGGATGTGGGACTAACATTTATTACCAATTAAAAGGTTGACTTAAATATAAATATGCACAGGAAATGTACAGTAAGGGTGCATTGCAAGAAAATGTACATTCATTTTATATTTTAAAAAGGTACAAAAAGTAAGAAAATTATTGAAATGATGTTTTGCTAATTACTGCATTGTTACCTTTAAGAAAATTTTAGGTTGCTGCTTTTTATTAGAATATAGCATTCTTAATGCAAACACAGACAGGTTTTAGATATAGAATAGTGCTTTTTAAAAAATTCTTCTGTGGTGGGATCTCAGAGATAGAAGCACAGTGGATCAATTTCCACAAGGGACTTCCTGCTCGTCTGCTGTAAATTGTAACTTGATTTCCCTTTTTCTGTATTCTATAATCTTCCTTTTCAAATACTTATTCAATTCAGTTTTCTAATAACCCTCGTTGCGAAGATATTGTCAGTCTCCCAGGGATCTCCTGTCCTAGTTTCTGAAAGAAGAATTGAGTCGAAATTCTGTAGGGGATCCACCAGTCTCCTGCAGTAACTCTGATGGTATACCGACAGTACCCCAGAAAAATGCCACTTGTAGGGCCCAAGTTTCGAGCCGCGCCTAGTACGGCACAGTCCCGACCTGGACGCCCGTTTTTCGCGCCACAAAGTGCGCCTAATAAAAACCTCCGTATTCTCCACCTCCCTGCAGGTCCTCTGGCTCTCGGCGCAGCGCAGCAGGAGCTGTAGGGGGCGGAGCCAGGTCCCTGCGCTGAAAACAGTGCCGGGACCTCTGCATATGCGCGCTACAGTGGGCACGCAAGTGCAGTAGCTCCAGGCGCCCGAAACTGTGTGGGAGGGGCTCGAAGCACGCAGCCCCTAGCCCTGGCCGAACGGCCTCACTGGGGCTGCGTGAATAAGGCTCCTCCCACGGCCAGCTCCTGCTTCCTCCCGACCCGACTCGACTCCCGCTTCCCGCCTCCGGACCGGACCCGGCACCGACCTGACTCCCACTCCCCCCAGACTGGACCCGACCCGACTCCCGGTTCCCCCCCTCTTCCGGACCGGACCGGACCCGACTCCCGGTTCCCCCCCTCTTCCGGACCGGACCGGACCCGACTCCCGGTTCTCCCCCCCCACCCCCCCCCACCCCCCCCAGGACCGGACCCAACTCCCGCTCCCCCTCCCCGGACCCGGCCCCCCCCACCGACTGGACCCGACCCGACTCCCGCTCCCCCCCGCCTTGGATCCGACCTGACCGACCTCCCTCCCTCCCCCCGACCCGAACCAACCCGACCGACCTCCCTCCCACCACCCCCTCCCCCGACCCGACCCAACGCCACCTACCTGTAAATCTGGTGCTGGGGACGGGCCCCTGCCCGAAGTCTCGGGCCCGGCCCGTTCAGCCTCCCTCCCCCTTCTCCTCCCCGCGCCCCCGCAATCTCCTCCCCCCCCCCACCAATCTCCTCCTTCCCCCCCCCATCTCCCCTTTATCCGATTCTCCCCCATCCCTCCCGCTGCTCTCTCCCTCTACCCCCTCCTCCCCCTCCCCTCGCTGTCAGAAACAGACATTGACAGACAGAGAATGAGAGACACACACAGACAGACAGAGAGATAGAGACACTGACAGAGACACACTGTGGAGGGAGGGCATTCCAGCACGCTGTTGGAGGGCTCCCGGTGCTGCAGTCGGTAAGTAGAAAATGTTTTATTTATTGATTTAAAAAAAAAAAATATTTCTTATTAATTTTTTTTGATTGATTTATTGGTTGATTTATTGATGTATTTATCATTTATTATTGATGATGGCTCTTTATTTGTAAAACTGAAGTGTTTAATGTTTGTAAACTTCCCTTTAAACCACCCCCCCCCCCCCACCTCCCACCATTCCCTACGCCTGATTTTTAACCTACGCCTAATTTTCTAAAGTGTAGACAAGGTTTTTTCGAGCGTACAAAAATCTTCACTTACTCCATTCTAAGTTAGTTTGGAGTAAGTTTTCACTGACGAAACTTTGAAAACAGGCGTATGTGGCCGGACACGCCCGCTTTTGAAAAAAAAATTCTGTTCCAAAGTGAAACTGTTCTAACTGACTAGAACTGGAGCAAACTAAATGACGAGAATTCCGATTTCTAAGATACTCCATTCTACACCAGTTGCTCCTAAAAATCAGGAGCAAATCATGTGGAAACTTGGGGCCGTAGAGCTGTAAAACTGAGGTGATAGTTTATTCAACGTTCATATATCTTGCACAATTACAGAAGCAAGTGGGTTGTAATGGCATACGAAAAACACAATCCCAATTAAAAATACTGAAGCAATATTCAGTAAATTCATACTATTCATGATGAACGCAAATAAAGAGAGCTCGTATTGTCTGACTAAGATTTTGAACATGAACATAATTGTTGCAAAAAAAAATCTTTATTTTTCTAATATGTTCAATATATGCAATGTATTTTGCTAAACTGAAATGATTAACAGTACCCCAAGGTTCTGCCATTTTTGGAAGTCTCCTCTTTCTGCCTAGCCCTTATGTGGTAAATTATGGCACGGGCAGGGCCAGCAAAACTCCAGGCTGGGAGTTTCTGCTCCTGACAATAAATGAGTTTGGTGGACAGTATACCAAATGAATGGAGGCATACCAGCCTTGACGAGGGCATTTGTGGGCTCCAGAAAGTGGCTTGGTCATCCAAACAATTTAACATTAAAAATGTTTGGTTTTTTTTGCGCAGAGGGCTGTTTTGCTCAGGGGCCCAATAGGGCCGATGGTGGTAGGGGGTGGGGGGCAGGGGGCCTAGGCAACAAACCCCCTCCCACAGGCAAGCCGGCACAATTTTCTAGTTGGCATAGGCAGGTTAGAGCCAGATATGAGGCCTCAAGTGTCTCTTACACCTATCTGACATATGTAAATTTGGCGCTCCGCCACTAATCAGGTAAACTCTGGCAGCGGCAGCCCTGGAGGGCGCCATCAGGCATAACTATCAGACACACATACTGTCCAATATAATCAAATCAAAAATATTAAATTCCTGAAATATAGTACTCAGTGCATGGTCTGCCCAGTCCCAGATCGCTAGAAATCTGATAACCTTCAGGTCCACAAATCCCCAAATGAAAAACTAAAAAGAAATCAAGCAGATGTTAGAGAAAGGTCAAAATGCATATGAATAATTTCTATCTATTAATTTTCCAAAATGGATGAAAGAAATGGCTTGCCAGTGCTATATTCTTCATCTAAAAGAATCTATAGGCTGAAAATCAACTGAAGAAACCAATTTCTGTGATGCTGTCAGTAATGTGATCAATTGGAGAGTAATACCTATATTCAGCACCAAGGACAGTGCCTGTAACAAGTTGGCAAAAGCTCGCAGAGCCGCCTTTTCAGCAGAATATCTAATGATTTTGTCTGTGCAATGCCCTCCATAATCACATTGCCATCAAAGCTCGAGAAAAAAAAGGAGGTCACTTCATCTCAGTAAATGTACGCTTTCTATGCTGAAGCTAATATTGGTGTCTCACAAGAGTTCTCAATTTAGTAATCGTTTTAGAAGTTTTTAATGGGAAAAATCTATTCAACACATCACCATTTTATGTGTGCACATTAAATACATTTTTTTGACTTTTTTCTTAATAGTTTTTAAAGAGAGTTTATAACAAAAATATAAAACATATTAAAAATGAAAGCCAGAAACGGAGAAGCCACAAGTCTATTTTTTTTTTAAAGATTTCAACTTCCTGAACACACCTTGTGGTATGGAGGGATGTTTTCTCACCACTAATGGATCTCCCACAGCATTATTAATGCAAGTTGGAGGTTAGGCTGTTGCAAGGTGAGTGTGTGGGAATAGGGGAGAGGTGCACATCTCCATTGAGAAGACTTTGAAATAAGTTTGTAAGTTATCTGCTCAAGACAATGAAGTAAATGTTTTCCAATTTATTCCCACCTACTGCCAGTAGCCAAATAAACACATATGTTGTTCTCACAAAACAGAGTTACATAAATGAATAAATCTGTGCATGTTTCACAGGGAGGAAATGGCACTTCCACTTTCCACGTCTCGGAGCAGAAGCCAGGCACTTCTTTACAGGAAAAGGGAAAATTGGAGGGCAAGTCAGCCTGAGCCACTTTTGCACATCTTATAGTCGGCTAGTTACATACGAGGAGTAGCGTGCATTTCTCTAAACAGGGGAGAAAATAACTTTGAAATCAATAATTAAAAAGTAACTACATTTCCCTGAGGGTTAGACAAGAAATAGACAGGCTGATAGTGTGATGAATTGCCAGTCTCTAGTCTAGCCAGCATTAGATACTGTTTATATTAACAAAGTAATTTAACCTAAGTGTGGGATGCCCATCAGTCTAATTTAAAAAATGTGAAACTAATTCCCACTTGCACACTCACAGCAGAAAACTTGTGACCAAATGGTTGATGCTCATATTGAGTCATATTTCCTATTCTCGATTAATTGCATATCCACTGCTTCCAGTCACTGGCATTACATGTTTATTACAGATCTGTCAAATCTCATATCCCTGTAGTGATGTTGCAGTAGTCCAAAACTCCAGAAGTTATGCTAAAGAAAATCCTCATTTTAATATTGAGGCTAAGAGAAGCAAGAAAGTTTGGCATGCAAGTACAGTGCAACAATACCACTTGTCACTCGGAAGTCTCCAGTCCACATAACTGAATACTTACCACACTCAATGCCATTTAAAAATAGGAGTGGTCCCTGTAGATATTAGTGTTGAGAAAATGGTTTTAATATAATGAAAATCAAGCAAGTTTAATAAAGGGCAGGCGATCCGCCCACCAGATTACTGCCCAAATGGTGAAAATGAAAATCTCACCACAATGTTTCCATGACTGCGCTGATCCAGACATTGCTGGATAATTTGGAAATACAGTGGGACGATGAGTGCTTCTGTAATGACATGTAAAAGTTGTGAGACAGTTTATAAAGGCTAAGCCAGAGTTCAAAGGCTTTCTAATCCATAGAAAATGCTACTTCAGCCAGTTCTCCAGTGTCAGCTTCAAATCACAAGACCTGGACAACATCCAAACTGAGGCCGATAAGTGGCAACTAATATTTGTGCCACACAAGTGCCAGGCAAGGACCATCTCCAACAAGAAAGACCCTAATCACGTCCCCTTGATATTCAATGGCATTACCATTGGTAAGTATCCCACCATTAACATCCTGGGGGTCATCAATGACCAGAAATGCAGCTGCTCCAGCCACATAAATTCCATAGCTACTAGAGCAAGTCAGAGGCTGGGTATTGTGCAATAAGAGGCTCACTTCTCTAGTCCCCAAAGCTTCTCCACCATTTACAAGGTACAAGTCAAAAGTGTGATGGAATACTATCCACTTGCCTGTATCAGTGCAGTTGTTATCAAGAAGCTCAATACCATCCAGGACCAAGCAATCCACTTGATCAGCACCTCATCCACTAGCCTAAACCATCTCCTCCACCATTGGTGTACTCTGGTTGCAGTGTCTGTTATCTACAGGATGCACAGCAGAAAGTCACCAAAGCTTCTTCAACAGCGCTTCCAAACTCATGATGTCCACCACCTAGAAGGACAAGGGAAGCAGGTGCATGGGAACACCATCACCTCAAAGTCACACAACATCCCGACTTGGACAGTCCTTCATTGTTGTTAGGTAGGGAGTTCTAGGATTTTGACCTAACACTACTGTGGGAGCACCTTCACCTCCAACTGCAGCAGTTCAAAAAGGCGGCCCACCACCTTATTGGGGCAACAAGGAAGCTGAGAGTCATGATAAACGGGTCCTTTTCAGAATGGCAGGCAGTGACTAGTGGAGTGCCGTAGGGCTCAGTGCTGGGACCCCAGCTCTTTACAATATACATTAACAATTTAGATGAAGGAATTGAGTGTAATATCTCCAAGTTTTCAGACAACACTAAACTGGGTGGCGGTGTGAGCTGTGAGGAGGACGCTAAGAGGCTGCAGGGTGACATGGACAGGTTAGGTGAGTGGGCAAATGCATGGCACATGCAGTATAAGGTGGACAAATGTGAGGTTATCCATTTTGGGGGCAAAAACACAAAGGGAGATTATCTGAATGGCAGCAGATTAGGAAAAGGGGAGGTGCAATGAGACCTGGGTGTCATGGTTCATCAGTCATTGAAAGCTGGCATGCAGGTACAGCAGGTGGTGAAGAAGGCAAATGGTATGTTGGCCTTTATAGATAGGGGATTTGAGTATAGGAGCAGGGAGGTCTTACTGCAGTTGTACAGGGTCTTAGTGAGGCCTCACCTGGAATATTGTGTTCAGTTTTGGTCTCCTAATCTGAGGAAGGACGTTCCTGCTATTGAGGGAGTGCAGCGAAGGTTCACCAGACTGATTCCAGGGATGGCTGGATTGACATATGAGGAGAGATTGGATCAACTGGGCCTTTATTCACTGGAGTTTAAAAGGATGAGAGGGGATCTCATAGAAACATATAAGATTCTGACGGGACTGGACAGGTTAGATGCGGGAAGAATGTTCCCGATGTTGGGGAAGTCCAGAACCAGGGGACAGTCTTCGGATAAGGGGTGGGCCATTTAGGACTGAGATGAGGAGAAACTTCTTCACTTAGAGAGTTGTTAACCTGTGGAATTCCCTACCGCAGAGAGTTGTTGATGCCAGTTCATTGGATATATTCAAAAGGAGATAGATATGGCCCTCACGGCTAAGGGGATCAAGGGGTATGGAGAGAAAGCAGGAAAGGGGTACTGAGGGAATGATCAGCCATAATCTTATTGAATGCTGGTGCAGGCTCGAAGGGCCAAATGGCCTACTCCTGCACCTATTTTCTATGTTTCTATGTTTCTAACAAGGAATGGGCAATAAATGCTGGCCTGGCTAGAGATGTCGACATCCCAAGAATGAATTTTTAAAAAGATGATTTTGTTATGAATTCAGTTACCTTGTTTCAATATGCACAAGTTGAAGTGAAAATACTCAGTATTCCATCAATGGGATTGAATCCAACTGATAGCCCATATGTGAAGCAGATGGCATGTTGCTTGCAGTGTGGCACTATTTTATGTAGGTTTTGCTCAGTGAAGCAGCAACCAGAAGGAACTGTGATGCGCCGTGTAACCATACTGAGTGAAATGAAGAGGGAAACAGTTTATTGGGTAATGCAATTTCTAAAAAGAGAATATCCTGTTGTACAAATAAGGAAAAGGCTGGCATTTGAGAATACCTACACCAAACACGGTATTCAATATCGTTGAAGCTGTTGTCAAAATTCTATTAGGGAGCATGCGAGGATAGGTTTTGAGCTTGGGCCTTGCTCGCTATACAACAGTGCAATTTAGAAGAATATATATTTTTTGGCAATCATACATGACAAATGGCAAGCAATTTCAATGCATAATACCCAGCATCTGACTTGTTCTTGTAGCCTCGTTGTTTAAATGGTTGGTCCAGTTGAGTTTCTGGTTAATAGGGAACCTCAGGATGTTGATGGTGGGATGCACATCAATGGTAATGCCATTGAATGTCAAGGAATGGTGGTTAGGCTCGCTCTTGTTGGCGATGGTCATTGTCTGGCACTTATTCAGCACTAATGCTATTTGCCACTTCTCAGCCCAAATCTGGATGTTATCCAGGTCTTGCTGCATGGAAGGAATTATGAATTGAGCTGCACATTGGGCAATCATCAGCGAACAACATCACTTTTGATCTTATGATGGAGGGGAGGTTATTGTTGAACCAATTGAAGATAGTTTTGCCTAAGTCGCTACCTGGGGAACTCCTGTAGTGAAGTTCTGGTGCTGAGATTATTGGCCTCCAACAACCTCCATCCTTTGTGACATATATGAATCCAGGCTCTGGAGAGTTTACCCCCGATCCCCATTGACTTCAGTTTTACTAGGGCTCCTTGGTACCATACTCAGCCAAATGTTGCCTTGGAATTCAGCTTGTGCCCATGTTTTGGCCAAGGCTGTAATGAAGTCTGGAGCAGAGTAGTCCTGGCAGAACCAAAACTGAGCATCAGTGAGCAGGTTATTGGTGAGTAGATGCCACTTAATAACATGGTTGACGACTCCTTCCATCACTTTGCTGATGAATGAGAGTAAGCTGATAGGGCAGGAATTGATCAAGTTAGATTTGTCCTTCATTTTCTGGGCTTGACAATGGTGAAGCCAGGCACAGCAAGTTACTAAAAGTATAATGCTTAAAATAATTTTTAAAAATCAGGCCATTAGGCCACCTTTTCGAACACAGCTTGATAAAAAAGCAAATTCTTGGCTGAAAGTCATTTGTAGACCTTCAGGATATGAAGTTGCATGTGGACTTTGTGAATTTTTAATCAACAGGTTCAGATCTCCAGATAGAGCTAAAGAGAAACACACAATTTGGTCTCCAAAGTTAATAATTTAAATCACCCAGAATCAAAGACACTATATGAGGGCATATTATCATACATGGTCTAAGTTTCTAAACTCTCAAGGCCCTAAATATAGTGTTAATTTTGAATATCTCCTACAACAAAGCCTAGTTTCTAGATCAGATCATTTGGCCTGTTATATTTTAGGCAGTCTGGCTCCAGCCTTCATTTTGAAATTCAAGAAAGGCAGCTTCTATTTTAACCTAAACAATTTTTAAAACATTTAAAATGAAGCAAAACATTTTTCAGAGAATCAGAACTCTGTTTTCGCCACAAGAAGGGTTAAATATCTTCAAACTTTGAAGATTACAAGTTTATTTTGCATTGTCTTAATGCATCTGATATGATGTGTACACATGCCGTTTTCTGAATTCCTTGCTAAGCCCATTCCTGGAGACAAAGATCTTCAAGTTTATTAATTCTGGAAGAGAAAGTACCAACTGTGTCTCGACTAATCTGTTTTTTTGCCATCTTGGTATTGCTAGAGTCAAATGCAAATTCTGTAAAGGCGTATTCTCCAAAAAATGATTAGAAATAGAGCCAGAATGTTCAATAAAAGACTATTAATATACACTTTGATTTAGTATAGAATTTTATTTATGAAATAAGGATTCATTTTAAGTGAGATATTGATACACTGTTTTGCTAACAAAATAAATTCATCGGCCCCAAGTTTCCACACGCGGCAAAACAGGCGCCCCTCCGAGCTGGGAGCCCGTTTTTCACGCTGAAAACGGCGCCTGAAAAAAAGCACGCTATTCTCGAGCGCTTTGCAGCTCGATGGCTGCTTGGCGCGGCGCACAGGGGGCGGAGCCTAACACTCGCGCCGATTTTGTAAGTAGGAGGGGGCGGGTACAATTTAAATGAGTTTTTTTCGTGCCGGCAACCCTGCGCGTGCGCGTTGGAGCATTCGCGCACGCGCAGTCTGAAGTAAACATTGGCACTCGGCCATTTTAAAAAGTGCTGCAGAAAAAGTGAAAATTTGTTTATTGAACCCTTGCAAAGGCTTGCATTTTAATTTTCTTGATATTTCTGTGTGTGAGGGTGAGGGAGTGCATTCTGTAATTAAAGATAGACTGTGATAAACGGGACACATGCACTTGTTTAAGACTATTCAAATTCTTTGTAGCTGTTCAATTTTTAACATTTTTTAATAAAACCACATTGCCCTTCCATGATCAGCACTGAGGCTTCTTGCAGCTTTCTCCCCTGCCGTCCGTCGGGCCTGACAGCAAACGGCTGCCTCAAACACTGAGGCTTCTTGCAGCTTTCTCCCTCCCTCCCCTGCCGTCGGTCGGTCCCGACGGCAAACCGCTGCCTGAAAGGCCTGCCTGAAGCACTTTCACACAGGTAGGAACATGGTTTATTTAATCTTTTCTTTGCTTATAAATTTTTATTCAGGTTGGATTTATTTGTACAATATTTGTATAAGTATAACTAAGGATTTATTGTAGAATTTAATGACTTCCCTTCCCCCCCCACCTCGTTCCCGACGCCTAATTTGTAACCTGCGCCTGATTTTTTAATGTGTAGACAAGGTTTTTTCAAGCCTACAAAAATCTTCACTTGCTCCATTCTAAGTTAGTTTGGAGTACGTTTTCACTGGAAACTTTCAAATCAGGCGTCAGTAGCCGGACACGCCCCCTTTTGAAAAAAAAATTCTGTTCAAAAGTGAAACTGTTCTACCTGACTAGAACTGCAGAAAACTTAAATGTGGAGAATTCCAATTTCTAAGATACTCCGTTCTCCACCAGTTGCTCCTAAAAATCAGGAGCAAATCATGTGGAAACTTGGGGCCATCATTACTATGTCTGTATTGGATACTTGTTTAAACCCAATTTTATGCCGATTTTGAACTTTCTTTAAAACATAAGAACGAACTGTAGAAGCATAGAAGTTCAAGGCTCAGAAGGTGAATATTCAATCCATCATGCCTGTGCTGGCTCTTTGCGAGTGCAGTCTAAAACTAATCCCACTAGCCCATGCTCTCTCCCGAACACTGCATCTCCCTCTGCTTCAAATATTTTCCCACATTTCCCTTAGAAGATATTTCCCTTAGTATCTCTCTCTACCTCAACTGCTACATGTGGCAGAGCATGCCGTGCACTAACTTTCTACATAAAGACATTTCTCTTAACCTCGCTTCTCATTGTGACAATTTTAAATTGATGACCCCTTGTCACTGTCTTTCCCTGGTCACTATGAAAACCCATCATACTTTTAAAAACCTCTATTAAATCTCCTCTTAGTCTTCTCTGCTCCTGTGGTAATAGTCTCAGTACTTTGTCTCTCCTTGTAATTGCAGTTTCTCATCCCAGTATCATCCTGATGAATTAATATTGTACAGTCAGTACTGTACACGCTCTATGACTTTAATATCCTATCTATAATGGTGCATGTAGAACTGTAACTGTGGCCTAAACATTGCCCTTCCCAATGACTGCACCTTGATGCATTGGTAAAGCTTGCATGTTCCCATGACCTTGAGAGCTATGCTGGCAGGAATAGAACTCCTGATTGGGGCACCCAAGCCAGACAGGTCGAAAAGCAGTCTACCCAGACCTCCTGGTAATAATAACAACTTTTATTTATATAGCGCCTTTGATGAAGTAAAACGTCCCAAGGCACTTAAAGGTTGTGAGCCAGTCTAACAACCTGTAAAAATACCTTCTGTTACAGAAACAACTCAGAGACAAGACATGGCTGTTACAGACTCGCAAGCATAAACATCAACTGTGGAAAACCACAATCTGCTTGATCTAAGGCAAGATGATACTCCAATGGAGTCAAATATCTTGCTGTGGACAGACAGCAGTGAAAGAAATGGGTTGCCTCGTGTGTCACTAGGCACAGGAGACTCTAATTAACCAACTATCCATTACGGGTAAACTAACAGAGTTACATTTTAAGCCATTTAGGACCGAGATGAGGAGAAACTTCTTCACTTAGAGAATTGTGAACCTGTGGAATTCTCTACCACAGAAAGTTGTTGAGGCCAGTTCATTAGATATATTAGATATGGGAGTTAGATATGGCCCTTATGGCTAAAGGGATCAAGGGGTATGGAGAGAAAGCAGGAATGGGGTACTGAAGTTGCATGATCAGCCATGATCATATTGAATGGTGGTGCAGGCTCGAAGGGCCGAATGGCCTACTCCTGCATCTTTTTTCTATGTTTCTATGTAAGAGGAGCAGAGATGTTCCCACTGACCCCTCAAATAAATTTTCTGCCAAACCCACGATCTCTCCTGGTTGCACCCACCCCCCTCCCGATTGTCAGCCTGACTCCACCCCCGCCCCTATTCCCACTAACTCTGCAATCTCTCCCAGTCGCCCGTCCCTCCCAATTGCCGATCCAACACCCCCACCAATCCACGAGATTTCCAGGTTGAAATAGTTGAGGTGAATAGTATAGATGCATTTAAGGGTAAGCTAGATAAGAGGGAGAAAGAAATAGAAGGATATGCTTATAGAGCTAGATGAAGAGTGTTAGGAGGAGTCTCATGTGGAGAATAAGCGCAGGCATAGACCAGTTGGGCCAAAGATCAGCCATGATCTTATTGAATCGTGGAACAGGCTCGAGGGGCCACATGGCCTACTCCTGCTCCTATTTCTTATGTTCTTATGTTGTAAACGCTACATGATACTATGTAAAATCTGACAAAGACTTTGAACTTCAAATTGTTGAAATATCAAAGGATTTGTTAAAATACAGAATAAATTTAAGATATTTATGTGATACCAATGTCATCCTTGCATACATAAACTTTTGAATAGGTGATTTTTTTCATTAAATGTATATATCTTAGCAACTGTATTGTATGTGACAATATATTGACGTCTTAGCACCAAAGTAAATTATGCAGAGATCAACACCAAGATTAGTATTATTTACTACAACCTTGTGAAAGCGCTTCTATTCTCACCTCAGTAAATCACATTCGGCGAATTTCCATGCTGATTGTTTTTCTACTGCTGCTGGGCCTTGATATGGGCAAGTTTCTTGGTGTGATAACAGCCCTGAACAGAAGAATTAGCCTCGGAATTACAGTTGGTGATATTAACAAATGAGCACTTAGCACCTGGCAAATTCTACTTGAGAATGTTCCTGTAAAGTGCCTTGGGACGTTTTACTACCTTTAAGGCACTATATAAATGCAAGTTGTTGTTGTTGAGACAAGCTTTTGACTTTGGCACACAACTAATATCAACCTTTTCTCTTCTTACAGAAAAACTAAGGATATAAAGTCCTCTGACTGTCCATGTTAGACACAAGGTCAACTCTGCAAGTAAACCTGCAATCAGGTTTGGCAGTTCTTAGTGAAAGATTGCAGTCTACCAGGTCATGCTCAAATAGCGTAAAGTCAATGAGGAACTACTGGAAGATACACAAGACCATCTACAGTCGGGATAGGACATCAGCTGACAATACAGCAGCTTATCTACAATATATCAGGAATCATAGAAGTTTATAGCACAGAAAAGGGCTATTTGTCCTATTGTGTCTGTGATGGGTCTTCACCAGAGAAATCTGAAAATATCCAACTGCCTTACACAAAATATTTATCCAATTTTCCCTTAAAAGACACAATGGTCTCTGCCTCAACCATTGCCTGTCACAAAATGTTTCATGCTTCAACAACCCACTGCATAAAAACATTTATCCTAGCTTCCCTCCTTACTCTCAGTGACAATTTTGAATTGTATAGTTGGATCCCAAAATTGACAATATTCCAATGTGGTCAAAACAATAATTTCTAAAAGGTTTTGCAAAACCTTTTTGCTTTTGTATTTAATGCTCTTACTTTTAAAATCGAGCACCTATATTTTTTTATGGTTCAATCTACGTATCATGTCACTTTTAAAGATTTGTGCATCAGAACCTCGGGACCAAAATTGCCCCCCTGCATAAGCTCCATTACTGCCTCTTATGAGGCAGGAAGGAGTGGAGATGCCTTACGGACCGGGGGCGAACAGATGGGCCGAGCTGTCCGAAATTGTCCCCGGGCCGGAAGCGGCGGGAGCGGATTACCGCACCGCCCGTTTTCCCGCCACGCCAACCCCTTACCAACTGGTGGGAAATTGCCCGTGCGGAATTGCCCCTCGGGAGCACCGCCAGTTGGTGCCGCAGAAAGCTTTCCCCAGCTGGGAGGTGTCTATGGCTAGGCGGGGCATCCACCCTTAAAGGGGAGGTCGCGCTGCTGGTGACGCCATTTTATTTTTTTATTGTCGGCCGACTGCCAGGTCGGGCCGACAATTATGCCATTGGGTTCGGGCTGCCTTTTGGCAGCCTGGCACCCCCTCTTGGGTGCCAGGCCGCTGGCCCGGCCGAAGCCCTCCCTGGTGGCCCAGTATTTGCCACGTCCGTGTCGCAATGTCCGTGGATTGGAACGGAGAAACACTTCAAAAAATGGTAGCAGCGCCCCGTTTGGGGCGGGGCTCAATTTCAGCCCACTCACATCTCTCTGTTCCTCTACTCCTTTTAAAATGTTATTATTGAGTCCTCTTCTTTTTCTTCCTCTCAAAATATATTAGCTCATATTTCTCTGCATTACATTGCATTTGACTTCTATCGGCCCAATCTATTAATGTGTCTAAAATATATCAATATTATGCCATCATATTTCTACTGACCTCCAAATAGGACACCATGCGGGGCTAGAAATTCAGTTTTGGGTCATAGCGTTTTTTTTGGCGGAAGAAAATCGTCATTATTCAGCTATGATTTAGATTCAAACATTCGAGAAAAAAGGGGAACATATTGCCCGGCAGGAAGAATTGGCATTGCACGAAGATTCGCGGCACAAACCGCAAATTTTCTCCGAGGCCGATATCGCTGCAAGTTGTGTTTTGGAAAACACAAAAAAAAAATTCCAAAAAACAAAAAATAAAAAAATATATCACAAAACATTCCCAAGACTCTTTTCTTGTGAGTCGCTACAAAAGAAATCTAAAATAAAAACTTTAACTTGCCTTTTTAGCAGGGTTCCAAAGGCTGCACCGACAGGTTCTTCCTCGGCGTTTTTTTTGGTCTCATCTACAGGTGACCGCTGAGCCAAATATTGGGCGAAAGCGCTTTTTCCAGTCTTGCACGCCGGCGGTCCACTCCCCAGTGGTATTTCAAAACCACCGTCGCAAGACTTCAGGGAATTTCCCGCCGCACCGTTTTCCGCCCAAAACGGCAAAATACCGCTGCAAAACCTGGCGGAAAGTCGCTGAAAATCCAGCCCATGTCTTCCTCTTCCCTACATTCCTACAATGTTGAATAAAGACTCATCACACAATCTCTTCTTCTAATCCACTCTTTCCCAGGACTTAAAAATCCATATTTTGTATCACCTAATCACTTCTTTCTGATTTATCTCATCTTCTTTAACTTTTTTCAACCAGGTAAACTCAAGTCATAAGAGGATCAGAAGCAGAACAGGCCGTTTAACGTAAGTGCTTCAAGGCTGGGTCCGCATATCAGAAAATTGCAGACGCACACCCCTCAACTTTCCATTCATTATCTTTAAGAGGACAGGATCAAGAAAGGTGTGATACAGGTTGAACCTCCATTATCCAGAACTCCCTTATCCAGAACCATTCCCAGCCACCAGGTTGCACATGTGCAGAACTCCAACATGAACAAATTGAAGTCCTTCCTCACTGTCGACTTCTCAATCTCTGCCCCCCAATGATCACTTTGCCGCACTCCCAGCCCCAATATCCCCTTGCTCATTACCTGTACCATCCAATTTAACATGACCACTCCTCGTCCAGAAAAATCCCTCATCCAGAAGAGGCCAGGTCCCGAGTGTTCCGGGGATAAGGGAGGTTTAACCTATACTTCCCAAAGTAAGTTTCGCACTATAGGCCTGGGTTTTCCTATTTTTGTTACTGATTCACCAATTATTCACTATTTCAAGACTTTGAAAATTTCTATTACATCCCCCTTCACTGTTCCTGTCAAAAAACCTCACTTTTTGAGCCTTCACAACTAAATTTTTTTCCTGGCATCAATCTAGTGAATCTTAACTGTACCCTATCCATGGTTCCAGTACCCTCCTTATACTGAGGTGCCCAGAATTGAACTCAATACTCCAACTGTGACAATATTGTAAACTAAATATAAGAACATAAGAAATAGGAACAGGAGTAGGCCATACGGCCCCTCGAGCTTGCTCCGCCATTCAATAAGATCATGGCTGATCTGATCATGGATTCAGCTCCACTTCCCTGCCCGCTCCCCATAACCCCTTATCGTTTAAGAAACTGAATAAATTTAAGACAGAAATAGACAATGTCCCAGCTTCCACAGTTCTCTGAAGCAGCGAATTCCACAGATTTACAACCCTCAGAGAAGAAATTTCTCATCTCAGTTTTAATTGGGCGGCCCCTTATTCTAAGATCATGCCCTCTAGTTCTAGTCTCCCCCATCAGTGGAAACATCCTCTCTGCATCCACCTTGTCAAGCCCCCTCATAATCTTACATATTTCGATAAGATCCCCGCTCATTCTTCTGAATTCCAATGAGTAGAGGCCCAACCTACTCAATCTTTCCTCATAAGTCAACCCCCTCATTTCCAGAATCAACTTAGTGAATCTTCTCTGAACTGCCTCCAAAGCAAGTATATCCTCTCGTAAATACGGAAACCAAAACTGCACGCAGTATTCCAGATGTGGCCTCACCAATACCCTGTTGAGCTGTAGCAAGACTTCCCTGCTTTTATACTCCATCCCATTTGCAATAAAGGCCAAGATTCCATTGGCCTGCCTGATTACTTGCTGTACCTGCATACTATCCTTCTGTGCTTCATGCACACGTACTCCCAGGTCCTGCTGTACTGCAGCACCTTGCAATCTTTCTCCATTTAAATAATAACTTGCTCTTTGATTTTATTTCTGCCAAAGTACATGACCTCACACTTTTCAACATTATACTCCATCTGCCAAATTTTTGTCCACTCACTTAGCCTGTCTATGTCCTCCTCACACATTGCTTTTCCTCCCATCTTTGTATCGTCAGCAAACTTGGCTACGTTACACTCGGTCCCTTCTTCCAAGTCGTTAATATAGATTGTAAATGGTTGGGGTCCCAACACTGATCCCTGCAGCACCCCCCTAGTTACTGGTTGCCCACCAGAGAATGAACCATTGATCCCGACTCTCTGCTTTCTGTTCGTTAGCCACTCCTCTATCCACGCTAATATATTATCCCCAACCCCATGAACTTTTATCTTGTGCAGTAACCTTTTGTGTGGCACCTTGTCAAATGCCTTCTGGAAGTCCAAATGCACCACATCCACTGGTTTCCCTTTATCCACTCTGTTCATTACATCCTCAAAGAATTCCAGCAAATTTGTCAAACATGCCTTCCCCTTCATAAATCCGTGCTGACTCTGTCTGACTGAATTTTGCTTTTCCAAATGTCCTGCTACTGCTTCTTTAATAATAGACTCCAACATGTTATCTCTTCCTTACTGTTGTATTCACTGTCCCAGTGTATATATAAAAAAAAGCAGAATCTATTTGCCTTTTTAATTACCTTTTCTACTTTCACTTCCATCTTTAAAAACATAGAGTATACTTCCACAGTTTGCAATGCTCTTACTTTGATATCATATAATATCTAGGGGAGAAATTCGGGAGCGCTCATTTGGGGCATTAACTTTTGAAAGCTAGAAAAATTAGCACCAGGCGCCAATGATTCTCAGCTTTCTCTTAATTCGGTGTTAGCGCTCCAGGAAGGAAGTGGAACGCTAAATTAAGCATAAAGGACACAGGTAACTGGTCCCAATGCAGAACCTGCAGTGATGGCCCTTCCCTTTAAGGGAGGGAAGGAGCCTCAGATCTTGCCAGCGCTGCACGGGACATTGTACAGCACTGCCCCACTACCCGTGTCCTTTATGCTTGATTTAGCGCTCCACTTCCTTCAATATTCCGGATGGCATACCATCTGGGCCTTCTTACTCTTCTACCATTAGGGGTGATGAGTTAAAATCAATCAGGTGACTTACCTGCCAATGTCCCTCTAGATCCCACCGTTTTCCATTTTAACCTGCTCTTCTGAGCAGGTGACAAAGAAACTTGCTTGAAGCTGGTGGGGTCCTTCTTTAACCAAGCAGATCGGGTCCCTACTATTAATTTAGCTATAATTTGAGTGGGGAAGCAGCTGTGGCTTTCCCACCAGGTAAATGCAAGTTGTAACAGGATCAGAAGCAGAAGAGGCTGTTCAAAGTAAGTGCTTTAAAGGTGTGAGCGCACATCAGAAAATTGCAAGCATACTCCCCACACAACTTGCTGTCCATTATCTTTAAGAGGATAGAATCAAGAAAGATGTCATACTCCCCACAGATAACATGATGTACGCCCACTGTCACATAGAGAATGACAACTCTGACAAGGTACCTGAGGGGTCACTTCCTGTGGGGCCAAATGCCTGGAAGGAGCTGAAGCCTTCAAGAGAGGAGAAAAGCAGAAAACGGGCAGAAAAATAATCAGCCAAAATGTCTAAAGAAATATATGAGTTCTTACATATATTTCTTTAGTGTTTTTAATTATGTGAAACATATATTTGCCATGATGAATAATTAGATGTTATGTACATTCATTTGATGAAAAATTTCAGTGACTTTAAATGCTATAGCAGTTTAATATTGCAACTGCTAATTATGTTAAATACTAAGGTGGCTAATGTCTAATTTAACTACAACATTACAATACTTCCTTCCAGTCTGGAAGTAGTCCCCAGGAATGCTTTATATATAGTTAATCCGTGAATTGCTGAAGAGTGTTAACAACTAATGAATTCAGGTGATCATAATTATACATCCTCACCAACATCATTCTGATCACAAATATTATACAGCTCTTAATGGGCTCAATTTTCCCCAAAGCATTTTTTTGGCGTACTTGAAGAGTTACGCCCGATTTTTTGTGGCCCGAGTACGGCAAAAAAAATGTGTTGTAAGTTTCCCCTTAGGATCTCTTCATTTTGGCGTGGCCTAACCCGAAGGGGGTGGTGGAGCCTTGATCTGCGCCAAAAAGATCGGACTGCCATGGTAACCAGTGAGTTCTCCTGCCTGCCGGTGAGTTCGGTCAGTTCTCCTGCGTGCATTCTGTGACTTCTCTTGCCTGCCGGTGCGATCTCGTGTTTTCTCCTGCCTGCCGGTGAGTTCTGTCAGTTCTCCTGCCTGCCAGTGATTTCTATCAGTTCTCCTGCCCGCCCCTAGCCTTGGCCGAGTGACCTCCCGGTCCACTCCCCTGCCCCTAGCCCAGGCCGAGTGGTCTCCTCCCTCCCGGTCAAAGGCTTCTCCCCACCCCCTCTCCCTCCCCCCACCTCTCTCACCTTCCCTGCTGCTACGCCGATTTCTTCACATGCGCTGATTTCTTTAAGTCTCCCCAAGGGTTTTCTCAAGTGGCCACATACGCTGGCCTATGTAGAAATGGAGTAACTATTAGCTGGCCAAACTTGCCTAAATGGCCAGAACTGGTGTAGATGGCCCCCTTTTGAGGAAAAAAAAACTAACCTTAAAAAAAAACGTAACTAACTGAGTTATGCTGGTGCAAACTGATAGGGGAAACTGGGGATTTTTAAGTTGTGCCAGAAAAAGTAGCCTACTCCAAAAAAAATGGAGCAGCTCCTGGCCAAAATTGAGCCCATAATAAATAATATTATTTTATTTAAATATTTGTCATGTATGCCAAAAAATGGGATGGTACAAGTATACAATGAAAAATCTAACTGTTTTGCTACAATGTTGTTGTTCAATACAAATATTGAAAGAAATAATTAAAGCAGAATGGATTAACAAAAAGAAAGCTAATAATACTTCACAAATCTTTATATCAGAATGTAAGGGAGTAGAAATTAGTTGTGGCTCATTTTCGGGTTCATAACCAGCAAATGCGCTGACAGCAAGTGCCTCAACTAGAAGGCCTGAGACAACCCAATTTTTTTTTACATTCATGGAATGTAGCAGTCGCCAGCAAGGCAACAATTATTGCACATCCTTGATTGCCCTTGAGAATGTGGTGGTAAGCCATTTCTTAAACCGCTGCAGTCCATGTGGTGAAGGTATTCCCACAGTGCTGTTAGGTATAGAATTCCAGGATTTTCACCCAGCGACCGTGAAGGAATGACGATATATTTCCAAGTCAGGATGGTGTGTGACTTGAAGGGGAACTTGGAAGTAATGGTGTTCCCATGCACCTGCTGCCCTTGTCCATCTAGGCGGTAACAGTCACAGGTTTGGAAAGTGCTGTTGAAGAAGCCTTGGCAAGTTGCTGTAATGCATATTGTAGATGGTACACATTTGGTTCTCGAGCCCCATTATCATTATTTGGGCAAGCTGCCTACATCATTTGTGCCTCCACAGGCAGCTCGCCCTTTTCTAAAGATAAATGTTGGGCCTCTTGCCTTGCCAGCATGGGAAGAGTCGGTCGCGAGTGCTGTGGAGTCGGGTATGAATTAAAAAAAAACTACTTCTTGTTGGTGGCTGCTGAAGACTCCTGAGCGGAGCAAGGCCCAGCTGCTGCTTCGCTCATCGTAAACCAATTTCGACAAGTGGATCTAAAACAGGCGTTAGGCCTCTCATTTAAATATATGAGGAACCAAATGTCTATTTTAGGTGGTGGCCAGGGCTGCCTGAAAAATGGGCCCAACGAATTTAGCAGTGGCCCAAGTGCACGCATGGATTGAGAGAGAGGGGACCATCCCACTGCCAAATCTGTCATCACTGTGGTTGTTTTACACCAGAGAATGTACTGACTCTGAAATTGAAGATTTCTGCCCACCATTTTCTAACAGTTGACCATCTATTATTTTCTCTGCTAAGTAGCTGTTTACAAGATAATTGTAAAGCTCAGAGGATTTGTTAATTCAGTGGCATTTTTTAACTCCTTGATCTATGGTCCACAGATCCTTTTGCTGCCAGTCACTGCCACGAATGACATCACCAAGTTACACAGCCCTGCAGCTTTATGCTGCAGATGCTGTTGCTTAGCAACTAGCTTTGCCAATTATTTTACCATGGAGACACAAATCAGACTAATTTGTAATCCGGGAAAATGCTGCTGCTGTAAAGACAATGTGGCAGGAGAGAAGTGGTTATCTAATTGACACATGTTCTATGTTTTAAAAAAATGTTTCTGTTCACAGATTCCAGTAAGAAATAATGCTAATGATTTTATGGTTAGATGGAAGGAATTACACCTACTTTCCAATTTCTGTAATTTCAAGCTGTTAACAGGAAAAGCAAGTAATATGAATAAATATCATAACAGCAGTCACTTTAACACCTAATCAGTTCTGCAAAAGAGTGGCTGTCACATATTGCCTGCTGAAATGTGTGGGGTGTAGATGACCAGAGTACTCCTGTCCATATGTCAAAATATCTGAGTATCTCAACTGGCAGACGGCCTTCAATAGTAAATTCCTGTCTTTTTTGGCATCCTTCATGTCATTATTGTACATAGTGCTTATGTTTCCACTGAAAGGTGTTGTCAAGTTTATCATTTGAATGAGGGTTTCAACTAATTTAGCAGGGAGAGGGGAACTAGCATGAAGCATCAGAGAGGAGAAACAAGGAGCATAGAGGACTGGGAGAGAAAAACAGCATTAGAATAAAGAATACTCCAGAAAGAGGAGGAATCAGACAGGAGAGAAATGCATAGCAGACTAAGGCGGGTTTGAAGTGCAGGTGCGTAAATGCCCAGTAACAAATAAGGTTGGTGAGCTGCAGGCATGTTGCCACATGGGGATATGATATAATGGGAATAATGAAGATCTGATTCAAATAAGGGCAGAACTGGGAACTCAACATTCCTGGCTATAATGTATTCAAGAGGAGTAGGGATGGAGAAAAAAGGGGGGTGGGGTACAAAATATACTGATACAGCCCTGGAAAGGGAAGATGTGCTAGAGGGTTCAAAGACAGAATCTATTTGGTTAGAGTTAAGGACCAGAAGAGGAGCAGTTCTGCTGCTGGTGGATACCTATACACCAGCATAGGTATACATCTATAGACCACTAAATAGTGCGAAGGAGATAGAGGAGAAAATCTGCAAGCAAATTTTAGAAAGATTTAAAAACAGTAAAAGTAGTGATAATGGGGGACTTCAATTAACTAAGGGGGAAAAAAAGTGTATAGGGCAAGGAGAGGGAGGAATTCTTGAAATATGTCCATAAGATCTTCCTCGATCAGTATGTTGCCAGCCCAAGTAAGAAGGAAGCAGTGCCAGATCTGGTTCTGGGAAATGCAATGAGGGAAATGGAGCATGTTTCAGTGGGAGAGCATCTGGGAAACAGTGATAACAATATTAAGTTTAGAGTTGTTACAGAAAGGGACAAGGAACAATCAACGGTGCAGGCGCACAACTGGAAGAGGGTTCATTTCGGTGAGTTGAAAAGGGATCTATCCACTATTTATCCGTCAACCATCATCACTAAACCAGATTTTCTAGTCATTAATCTCATTGCTGTTTGTGGGACTTTTAATAGTTGCTAAGCATTTTGAAATGTTCTGAGGTTGTGAAAGACACTGTGTAAATGCAAGCTCTATCTTTTTTAATTGCAATAAGGATATAGTTTTATCAATGATCACTAATACTATAGCTTTTCTTATTAAAAATCCTAATCTGGTTCCTTTATAATAGGATTTCTACTGCATCAGCCAATTTCTACATGGGGACAAAAGAGTGCAGCATAACTGGGGCATGAATAAGCTATAAAATGCCTTTGGATTCACTTAATTGATGCTTTGCAATTCATAGGATATGCTTGCACTTGATCGATAATGAATGGTCTAAAACTCTTGCAACTAGCTAACTAATTGCTCAATGACAATGATTCATACTGTGTGAATATCTCACATAAAATTCTTTAAGACTCAGGAAAGTCACTTCAGTTGCATTTTTTTAAAAATCTGGTTTCCTTGAGCATGACAAATACCATATAAAATAGAGGATTTTTTCTAAATTTGTTTTGTTTTAAATTCTACACAATACAGGCAAATTGGCTTAAGTGCAAGAAATGTGCAATGATATTTTGGTTTGAACTGGTTTTCAACATGACATTTAAATTACCACTGCAGAGGTACTGTTTTGCAATGATTAACCCCTGACATGTTTTAAATGCCTTTATGCTCATTTCCTTCTAAATGCCTTTATGCTCATTTTTTTTAATGCTTCTGTTTCAGAATGCTAACATTATTCTGGTACAAAAGGGACATCAGACCATTTTTTGTAATGTTTCCTTGCTGGGGATTTTTATGCTATACAGGCTATGGGAATCTCAGTTTGTTAATTCACATATAAAAGTATATATTTTATACATAGTAACCCAATGGCCAATTAGGTGAACACACTGCATTATCTGGCATCTGCATTTGAACTCAACCTAGAGAGATACCAAGAGTCTCTCCTCTCTCAATAGAATGAAAAATGAGTTTAAGTACAGGGTTACAGGACAAAACTGTCCACAATTCAACAGAAATTGGAACTACAGCAGTGAAATTCCTCATCAGCATTTATAAGGAAATAGTTGCCTAAAATTTCCCAATTTGCACACCGAAAATTATAGAGGTGGAATTTCACTCCCTAAATTGGCAATTTCATTCAGAAAAGTTAATAGAAAATCAAATCAAAACACACTACTGCAGAAGATATGCTAAGATTAGGGGTGTGCTCTGTCATTATGCCAGAAAAAAAAGGTAGAGTTGCTCATTCGGCATGCTTCATGATTTTACTGGAATCCTTCTAACACATTGGCAATTGCTGGAAAAATAATGGTGAATTAACAGCGCTCGCCATTATTAGTTAGTACAAAAAGACCAGCAATTTGCGGTGACAAAGAGAGGCATTTGATTTCCGATTCCCCATGAATTGCAGGATGATTTGGGCTACTCCACCATTAGCCTCGACAAAAGTCAAACAAATTCCATCCTCGCTGTGAGCCTCCCCATTGAAGTTAATTGCATGTCATGAAATTGCTGCAGTTACGCCATTAATGCAAACTAATCTCGCCACAGCCATTCAGGGCAGATCATTTCTGTCATAAGGCCATTGATAATTACATGAATTATGGTCCTAACATGATACCCAATCTTGAAGGCCCAGGAAAGGAACAATAAGAATCTGTGGATACAAATATTTTGTATCAGTCTTTACGGTAGAGGACACTAACAATATTCCAACAGTGGATAGTCAAGGGGTTATGGAGGGGGGAGGGGTGGGGGGGGTGGGAAGAGAGGAACACAATCACAATCACCAAGGTGGTGGTACTCAGTAAAATAATGTGACTAAAGGAAGATAAATCCCCTGGACCTGATGGCTTGCATCCTAGCTGCAGGGATTGTGGATGCATTGGTTGTAATTTACCAAAATTCCCTGGATTCTGTGGAGGTCCCAGCAGATTGGAAAACTGCAAATGTAACACCCTTATTTAAAAAGGAGACAGACAAAACGCAGGAAAGTATAGACCAGTTAGCCTAACATCTGTGGTTGGGAAAATATTGGAGTCCATTATTAAAGAAGCAGTAGCAGGACAGTTGGAAGCGCAAAATTCGGTCAGGCAGAGTCAGCAAGGATTTATGAAGTGGAAGCCATGTTTGACAAATTTGCTGGAATTTTATGACGATGTAAGAAACAGGGTGGATAAAGGGGAACCAGTGGATGTGGTGTATTTGGACTTCCAGAAGGCATTTGACAAAGTGCCACATAAAAGGTTACTGCACAAGATAAAAGTTCACGGAGTTGGGGTAATATATTAGCATAGATAGAGGATTGGCTAACTAACAGAAAAGAGAGTCAGGATAAATGGTTCATTCTCTGGTTGGCAACAAGTAACTAGTGGGGTGCCGCAGGGATCAATGCAGGAAGCCCAACTATTTACAATCTATATTAACGACTTGGAAGAAGGGACTGAGTGTAACGTGGCAAAGTTTGCTGACAAGACAAAGGTGGGAGGAAAAGCAATTTGTGAGGAGGACACAAAAAATCTGCAAAAGGACATAGACAGGCTAAGTGAGTGGACAAAAATTTGGCAGATGGAGTATAATGTTGGAAAATGTGAGGTCATGCGCTTTGGCAGAAAAAAAATCAAAGAGCAAGTTATTATTTAAATGAAGAAAGATTGCAAAGTGCTGCAGTATAGCAGGACCGGGGGTACTTGTGCATGAAACACAAAAGGATAGTATGCACGTACAGCAAGTGATCAGGAAGGCCAATGGAATCTTGGCCTTTATTGCAATGGGGATAGAGTATAAAAGCAGGTAAGTCTTGCTACAATTATACAGGGTATTGGTGAGGCCACACCTGGAATACTGCGTGCAGTTTTGGTTTCAATATTTACGAAAGGATATACTTGCTTTGGAGGCAATTCAGAGAAGGTTCACTGGATTGAGTCCGGAGATGAGGAAAGGTTGAGTAGGTTGGGCCTCATTGGAATTCAGAAGAATGAGAGGTGATCTTATCGAAATGTATAAGGTTATGAGGGGGCTTGACAAGGTGGATGCAGAGAGGATGTTTCCACTGATAGAGGAGTCTGGAACTAGAGGGCATAATCCTAGAATAAGGGGCCGCCCATTTAAAACTGAGATGAGGAGAAATTTCTTTGAAGATTGTAAATCTGTGGAATTCGCTGCCTGAGAGAGCTGTGGAAGCTGGGACATTGAATAAATTTAAGACAGAAATAGACAGTTTCTTAAACGATAAGGGAAGCGGGCAGAAAAGTGGACCAGAGTCCATGATCGGATCAGCCATGATCGTATTAAATGGCGGAGCAGGCTCAAGGGGCCATATGGCCTATTCCTGCTCTTATGTTCCTGGAGGTTTTATTAAATGTTCTATCTGTCTTGGTAGTATTTTTGTGCCTGTCTTGCCATCCACACTCCTCTTATTGTTGGCAGGCAACAATTTTCACAATGCAAAGCTGTTTTGACACTTAGAAATTCAACTTGGATCCGTTTCTTTCAGAAAATCATTTTGGGATACAGCATATGAGTAATTTGAGACATGACGTGGTAAATGTAGCATGTTTGGCAGGAAATGCATGACCTATGATTCCCAAAGCTCTCCACTACTGGGGTTTTCTTCACCCCATGTCTGGTTGCAGACTAATTGATAAATACTGATTGCGATCATTGGTCAACAACTCAATTATTATTGTATCATGTGATTACCAGGATGGTAGAAGGCTAACTAGATGGATCTTGGTCCCTTTTTATCTAGCAATTACTATGGATTGGATTTTCCTGGGTCCCTGGAAATTCGAGTTTGATCCCAGGAGGGGGGCGGGGCAATTCACGACCCCGAGACCAAGTTGTGATCCGGCGGGGGAGGGGGGGGGGGTTCAATCCCCAACCTCGGGGCCACATCGTGATCTGGGGGGTGGATAAGAGGTGGGTGTTCCAGGACCCGGGGGGTCCGAACCCCGACCCCAGGGGGTTGCAGACAGCTAGTGTGGGAGTTTGGGGGGCAATCCTGCTCCTCTCAGCCCACAAGCATTGCTCCCCGAGGCTGAGGCCGCCTCGTTGCAGCCACTGGGAATCCCGGCTTATGTTTCGATGAAAGCAGTTCGACTGTTCCTGATTATGCTGGTTCTACACTTCATAGTTCAAGAGTGTTTGTACATTTTGCAACTTGCTACTACATGGCGCAGTTGAGGCGAATAGCATAGATGCATTTAAGGGAAAGCTAGATAAGTAGATGAAGGAGAAAGAAATAGAAATATATGCTGATAGAGTTAAATGAAGTAGGGTGGGAGGAAACTCATGTGCAGCATAAATACCGGCATAGACCAGTTGGGCCGAATGGCTGTTTCTGTGCTGTAAATTCGACGTGCTCAGGTGTGAGGTCACCAGAGTCAAAATCCTGCGATCACAGTGTCTAAATTCATATCTAAAGAAAGACCAATTGAAAGGCTGCCAGCATTTATGGGCCCAAGTTTCCACATGATTTGCACCTGATTTTTAGGAGCAACTGGTGGAGAACGGACTATCTTAGAAATCGCAATTCTTCATATTTTTTTTTCTGCAGTTCTCGTCAGGTAGAACAGTTCCACTTTGGAACAGAATTTTTTCTTCAAAAAAGGGGGCGTGTCCGGCCACTGACGCCTGATTTGAAAGTTTCCACAGTGAAAACGTACTCCAAACTAAAGTAGAATGGAGCAAGTGAAGATTTTTGTCGAACTGAAAAAACCTGTTCTACACATTAAAAAATCAGGCGCAGGTTACAAATTAGGCGTCCAGAACGAGGTGGGGGGGGGGGGGGGGGGTGGGGAGGGAAGTCATTAAATTCTACAATAAATCCTTATTTATACTTATACAAATAAATCCAACCTGAATAAAAATTTATAAGCAAAGAAAAGATTAAATAAACCATCTTCCTACCTGTGTGAAAGTGCTTCAGCCAGGGAGAATGCTGCAGCAAACCTCACAAAACGAGGCAGCCGTTCCCGAACGCGGGGGCGGGGGAAGAAAGCCGTTCCAGACGGCGGGCGGGAGGGAGGGAACGGACCGCGGGGGGGGGGGGGGGGCGTTCCAGACGGCGGGCGGGAGGGAGGGAACCGACCGAACACAGGGGGGGGGGGAGGAAACCGACCGCCGACCGAACGCTGGGGGGGGAGGAAGCCGTTCCAGACGGCGGGCAGGAGGTAGGGAGGGAACCGACTGCCGACCGAACGCAGGGGTGGGGGGGGGGGGGGAAGCTATTCCAGACGGCGGGCGGGAGGAAGGGAACCGACCGAACGCGGGGGGGGGGGGAGGAAGCCGTTCCAGACGGCGGGTGGGAGGGAGGGACCCGACCGCCGACCGAACGCGGGGGGGGGAGGAAGCCGTTCCAGACAGCGGGCGGGAGGGAGGGAACCGCCCGACCGACCGAACGCAGGGGGGGGGAGCCAGTCCAGACGGCGAGAGGGAGGGAACCGACCGACCGAACGCAGGAGAGGAAGCCGTTCCAGACGGCGGGGAGGGACCCAACCGACCGACCGAACGCAGGTGGGGGGAAGCCGTTCCAGACGGCGGGCGAGCGACCGAACGCAGGGGTGGGGGGGAGCCGTTCCGGGCAGGCGAGCGGGGGGAGGTGGAGTGCCGGCCCGACCAACCGACCGCAACGGGGGGGGGGGCGGGGGAGGAAGCCGTTCCAGACGGCGGGAGGGAGGGAAGGAGACAGAAGGCTGCAGTAAGCCTCAGAAATTGAGGAGCCATTTCCCGACGGCAAAAGGGGGAGGTCGTCGGGAAACGGCTGCCTCAACTTTCTGAGGCTTCCTGCAGCCTTCTCAGTGCTGATGGCAATGTGCTTTTATTAAAAAATGTTCAAAAACTAAACAGCTACAAAGAACTACAAAAATGGCCGAGTGCCAATGTTTCCTTCACACTGCGCGTGCGCGAACGCTCCAACGCGCACGCGCAGCGTTGCCAGCAGGAAAAAAACGAATTTAAATAGTACCCGCCCCCTCCCACTTACAAAATCGGCGCGAGTGTAGGCTCCGCCCCCCTGGGCGCCGCGCTAGGCAGACAAGGAGCTGCAGAACGCTCCAGAATCGCGAGTTTTTTTTCCGGCGCCGTTTTAGGCGCGAAAAACGGGCGCCCAGCTCGGAGGGGCGCCCGTTTTTTATCGTGTGGAAACTTGGGCCCTATGAAACTAAATATCAGCTCAAAAGGTTAATGAGACCCCAAGCAGGAAAGTCACTGGCCCAGATGATGCATATTTCAGAAAACGAAAAGGAGTTGAGAAGGAGATAGTGAAGACACTAACTATAATTTCCAAAACATATTTGGAAACAAAATTTGCGCCCATGGACACAATGCCATTACATTTGGAGAAGTGGGAAGTAATATATCTTGAAAGTAAAAATGAGGAACATTTTAACTGGAGTAACGGAGAAGATGGGCCTTGGAGTGCAGGTACACCGTCATTAAGAATGGCTGTACAAGTATACGTAAGAATATAAGAAATAGGAGGAGTAGGCCATTTGGCCCCTCGAACCTACTCCACCATTTAATTGTCATGGCTGATCTGATCTTGGCCTCAACTCCATTTCCCTGCCCACTCCCCATAACCCTTGACTCCCTTAACATTCAAAAATCTGTCTACCTCCACCTCAAATATATTCAATGGCCCAGCCTCCACAGTGCTCTGGGGTAGAGCATTCCAAAGATTCACGACCCTCTGAGAAAATAAATTCCTCCTCATTTCAGTTTAAATGGATGACCTCTTATTCTGAAACTATGCCCCCAAGTTCTAGATTCCCCCACGAGGGGAAACATCCTCTCTGCATCTACCTAGTCAAGCCCCTTCAGTATCTTATATGTTTCAATAGGATCATCTCTCATTTTTCTAAACTCCAATGAATATAGACCCACCCTGCTCAACCTTTCTTCATAAGACAACCCCTTCATCTCAGGAATCAACTGCCTTCAATGCAATTATATCTCTCCTTAAATAAGGAGACCAAAACTGTACGCAGTACTCCAGGTGTGCTCTCACCAACGCCCTGTACAGTTGTAGCAGGACTTCGTGGTGCATATAAGTACCAACAATATAGGTAAAAAACAGGATGAGGTCCTACAAGCTGAATTTAGGGAGCTAGGAGTTAAATTAAAAAGTAGGACCTCAAAAGGTAGTAATCTCAGGATTGCTGCCAGTGCCACGTGCTAGTCAGAGTAGGAATCGCAGGATAGCTCCGATGAATACATGGCTTGAGGAGTGGTGCAGAAGGGAGGGATTCAAATTCCTGGGACATTGGAACCGGTTCTGGGGGAGGTGGGCCCAGTACAAACTGGATGGTCTACACCTGGGCAGGACCGGAACCAATGTCTTTGGAAGAGTGTTTGCTAGTGCTGTTAGGGAGGGATTAAACTAATATGGCAAGGGGAAGGGAACCTATGCAGGGAGACAGAGGGAAGTAGAATGGGGGCAGAAGCAAAAGACAGAAAGAAGAAAAGTAAAAGTGGAGGACAAAGAAACCCAAGGCAAAAATCAAAAAGGGCCACATTACAGCAAAATTCTAAAGGGGCAAAGTGTGTTAAAAAGACAAGCCGAAAGGCTCTGTGCCTCAATGCGAGGAGTATTCATAATAAGGTGGACGAATTAACTGCATAGGCAGCAATAATGAATATGATATAATTGGCATCACGGAAACATGGCTCCAGGGTGACCAAGGCTGGGAACTCAATATCCAGGGGTATTCGTCATTCAGGAAGGATAGACAAAAAGGAATAGGAGGTGGGGTAGCGTTGCCGGTTAAAGAGTAAATTAACGCAATGGTAAGGAAGGACATTAGCTTGGATGATGTGGATTCTGTATGGGTGGAGCTGCGGAATACCAAAGGGCAGAAAACACTAGTGGGAGTTGTGTACAAACCACCAAACGGTAGTGGTGAGGTTGGGGACAGCATCAAACAAGAAATTAGGGATGCGTGCAATAAAGGTACAACAGTTATCATGGGTGACTTTAATCTACATAAAGATTGGGATAACCAAACTGGTAGCAATGCGGAGGAGGATGATTTCCTGGATGTATGAGGGATGGTTTTCTAGACCAATATGTCAAGGAACCAACTAGAGGGCTGGCCATCCTCGACTGGGTGATATGTAATGAGAAAGGACTAATTAGCAATCTTGTTATGCGAGGCCCCTTGGGGAAGAGTGACCATAATATGGTAGAATTCTTTATTAAGATCGAGAGTGACACAGTTAATTCAGAGACTAGGATCCTGAACTTAAGGAAAGGTAACTTCAATGATATGAGATGTGAATTGGCTAGAATAGACTGGCAAATGATACTTAAAGGGTTGACGGTGGATAGGCAATGGCAAACATTTAAGGATCACATGGATGAACTTCAACAATTGTACATCCCTGTCTGGAGTAAAAATAAAACGGGGAAGGTGGCTCAACCTTGGCTAACAAGGGAAATTAAGGATAGTGTTAAATCCAAGGAAGAGGCATATAAATTGGCCAGAAAAAGCAGCAAACCTGAGGACTGGGAGAAATGTAGAATTCAGCAGAGGAAAAAGGGTTTAATAAGGAAGAGGAAAATAGAGTTTGAGAGGAATTTTTCCCGGGAACATAAAAACCGACTGCAAAAAGTTTTTATCGATATGTGAAGAGAAACGATTAGTGAAGACAAACGTACATCCCTTGCCAGTCAGATTCAGGTGAATTTATAATGGGGAACAAAGAAATGGCAGACCAGTTGAACAAATACTTTGGTTCTGTCCTCACGAAGACAAAAATAACCTTCCACAAATACTAGGGGACCGAAGGTCTAGTGAGAAGGAGGAACTGAAGGAAATCCTTATTTGGCGGGGAAATTGTGTTTGGGAAATTGATGGGATTGAAGGCCGATAAATCCCCGGGGACAGATAGTCTGCATCCCAGAGTACTTAAGGAATTGGCCCTAGAAATAGTGGATGCATCGGTGATCATTTTCCAATAGTCTATCGACTTTGGATCAGTTCCTATGGACTGAAGGGGAGCTAATGTAACACCACTTTTTAAAAAAGGAGGGAAGAGAGAAAACGGGTAACTATAGACCGGTTAGCCTGACATCAGTAGTGGGGAAAATGTTGGAATCAATTATTAAAGATGAAATAGCAGTGCATTTGGAAAGCAGTGACAGGATCGGTCCAAGTCAGCATGGATTTATGAAAGGGAAATCATGCTTGACAAATCTGGAGTTTTTTGAGGATGTAACTAGTAGAGTGGACAAGGGAGAACCAGTGGATGTGGTGTATTTGAACTTTCAAAAGGCTTTTGACAGAGTCCAACACGAGAGATTAGTGTGCAAAATTAAAGCACATAGAGTTGGGGGTAACATACTGATGTGGATAGAGAACTGGTTGGCAGACAGGAAGCAGAGAGTCGGGATAAACGGGTCCTTTTCAGAATGGCAGGCAGTGACTAGTGGGGTACAGCAGAGCTCAGTGCTGGGAACCCAGCTATTTATAATATACATTAATGATTTGGATGAAGGAATTGAGTGTAATATCTCTAAGTTTGCAGATGACACTAAGCTGGGTGGCGGTGTGAGCTGTGAGGAGGACGCTAAGAGGCTGCAGGGTGACTTGGCCAGGTTAGGTGAGTGGGCAAATGCATGGCAGATGCAGTATAATGTGGATAAATGTGAGGTTATCTATTTTGGGGGCAAAAACACGAAGGTAGATTATCTGAATGGCGGCAGATTAGGAAAAGGGGAGGTGTAACGAGTGCTGGGTGTCATGGTTCATCAGTCATTGAAAGTTGGTGTGCAGGTACAGCAGGCAGTGAAGAAGGCAAATGGTATGTTGGCCTTTATAGCTAGGGAATTTGAGTATAGGAGCAGGGACGTCTTACTGCAGTTGTGCAGGGCCTTGGTGAGGCCTCACCTGGAATATTGTGTTCAGTTTTGGCATCCTAATCTGAGGAAGGATGTTCCTGCTATTGAGGGAGTGCAACAAAAGGTTCACCAGACTGATTCCCGGGATGGCAGGACTGACATATGAGGAGAGACTGGATCGACTGGGCCTGTATTCACTGGAGTTTAGAAGGATGAGAGGATCTCATAGAAACATATAAAATTCTGACGGGATAGGACAGGTTAGATGCAGGAAGAATGTTCTCGATGTTGGGGAAGTCCAGAACCAGGGGACACAGTCTGATGATAAGGGGTAGGCCATTTAGGACTGAGATGAGGAGAAACTTCTTCACTCAGAGTTGTTAACCTGTATAATTCCCTACCGCAGAGAGTTGTTGAAGGAAGTTCATTGGATATATTCAAGAGGGAGTTAGATATGGCCCTTACGGCTAAAGGGATCAAGGAGTATGGAGAGAAAACAGGAAAGGGGTACTGAGGTGAACGATCAGCCATGATCTTATTGAATGGTGGTGCAGGCTCGAAGGGCCAAATGGACTACCCCTGCACCCATTTTCTATGTTTCTATGTTTCCCTACTTTTATACTCCATCCCCCTTGCAATAAATTCCATTTGCCTTCCTAATTATTTGCTTTACCTGCATTCTAACTTGTGTTTCATGTACAAGAACCCCCAGGTCCTTCTGTTCCTCAGCATTTTGTAATCTTTCCCCATTTAAATAATAATTTGCTTTTTAATTTTTCCTACCAAAGTGGATAACCTCACATTTTCCCACATTTATACTCCATCTTCCTACATTATGCCCTATCTTTCCACATAAAGCCATAGAAAAGAGAAAACAGAATCCTAGGTTTTGTATGTAGACACACGAAAACAAAACCAATGAGGTAACACTGAACTTGCTGAAGACCTTAGTTAGCCATGGTTGGACCATTGTATGCAGCTTTGGGCTTGTGATTATAGAAAGGATATAAAAGGTGCAACATTAGTTCACTCGGATGTTACCAGAGTAACAAAAAGAGACTTGAAAGATTCGGGACCTTTTTCAATGCAGCGGAGGAGATTGAAGGGTGACCTGCTAGAAGTTGTCAAGATTGTGAAAAGTTTATGAAAAGTTAAAATAGTGAGAGATTAGTGCTGAAAATCTACAGCAGGTGTCAGATCCCGGTATTAGTGCCGAAATGCGTCCACTCAGGATCTCGCCGTTGAACTCGCTAGAGTTGTGGGATCAGGAGGAGATCCCTTTTTGTGCCACTAGGGCTGCATCTAGTATGCCTGCCAAAGAAGCCAAGAACTCCCAGGTGGGCCCCACTTCTGCCCTTTCGTAAGTACGCCAGGTATCTCAATGCATATCTCCACTTTTCTTACGCCAGGTCCCTTTGAGAGCTAGGAAAGTGGGACGACTTCATGTTGGGAGTTGCCACCCCTCATTACACCAACGGTCTTATTTGGGACAAGCCTGGTGTATCCAGGTCACAGCCTAATTTACAGCCCTTCCAGTGACTCCCACTGAGTTACTGCGGTAGGAGTGCGTCAGAAGAACCATGCATTTTTGTTCTTTCTGCTAGTTGGCAAGGCAGTAACAAGAGGACTCAAAATTAGCATAATAACAAGAATAATTCAAGGGGCAATTTGGCAAATGTGAGATTGGATGAGATGGGTCATAGTGTAAAACGTCAGCTAGGGCTTCAATGACTAAATTGAACTCCACTGTGCCATAATTCTTTGATTCTGAATCACCCCCTTCAATAAAGAAATGGAAAAATTAGGCAAAAATGGGATAAAGGTTACAATATTAAAATGGATAATGTGGATGGCCATGTCAAAGGTTACAGGGAAGTCACAGAACACAAGGATAATGCAGTAATCTCAATGTATTGTTCGGGACTTTGATTAGGACTGTTTTAGTGCTGTGAGAGGCGGAAACTGACAGGAGAAAAACGCCTGTAATATCTTCTCTTCCCGCTCCCACAATGTTATCTCAGGTGTTCCCCAAGGATCTATCCTTGGCCCCCTCCTATTTCTCATTGACATGCTATCTCTCGGGGACATCATCCAAAAACACAGCATCAGTTTCCACATGTTCGCTGAAGACACCCAGCTCTACCTCACCACCACTTCTCTTGACCCCTCCATGGTTTCTAACTTGTCAGACTGCTTGTCTGACATTCTAGATGAGCAGAAATTCCCTCCAATTAAATATTGGGAAGACAGAAATCATTGTATTCAGTCACCACCACAAACTCTGTTCTCTAGCCACCGATTCCAACACTTTCCCTGGCAACTGTCTCAGCCTT
Source organism: Pristiophorus japonicus (assembly GCF_044704955.1). NCBI lineage: Eukaryota > Metazoa > Chordata > Chondrichthyes > Pristiophoridae > Pristiophorus > Pristiophorus japonicus. The sequence goes on from NC_091986.1 coordinate 177,326,810, forward strand.
GGTGCCATTTCTGACGCTGAGGTGAACTTAGAACCATATATCCGTGCCATCACAAAGACCACCTATTTCCACTGCTGTAACATCGCCTGACTCTGTCCTTGCCTCAGTTCATCTACTGCTGAAAGCCTCATTCACGTTTTTGTTACTTACAGACATGACTATTCCAACACACTCCTGGCTGGCCTCCCACGTTCTACCCTACGTAAACTTGCGTTCCAAAACTCTACTGCCCAAGTCCTAACTCGCACCACAATCCGTTCACCCAGTACCCCTGTGCAAACTGGCCTACATTGGCTCCCGGTTAAACAACGCCTCGATTAAAAAATTCTGAACCTTGTTTTCAAACCCCTCCATGGCCTCGCCCCGCCCTATCTCTGTAATCTCCTCCAGCCCTACAACCCTCCGAGATATCAGCTTTCTTCCAATTCTGGCCTCTTCAGCATCCCCAATTTTAATCACTCCACCATTAGCATCTGAGCCAAGAAGGGACATTGGGAGGTCAGGAAATAGGACCTAGGCAGTAGGAGGTGGGTCTCATGGATGAGATGAACTTGGAAAGGGTGGGAGAAGACATTGGTGAGAAAGTGAAGAAAGACAGATTTTGGAATGGTTGGGCTTTGCTGCCAAGGATAAAGGGAGGAAGAAGGGGAGTAACCAGTGGAGGCAGCTGCACAGATGGTCTTGAACTTGATGATAAAGAAATCCATGAACTCCTTCCACTTACAGGTCGAGATGAAGATAGAAGGAAATGGGGAGAGGCGTTTAAGGAGGCAGTTGGTTGTGGAAAAAAAAGGAACCAGAGATTATCATTGACCTCACAGAGATTGTTGGCATAGTGGGTGCATTTGGCAGAGGATGGCAAGACATGGTAAAACTTGATGTGATCAAGCCAGATCCAGTGATCGATGGCCAAATCAGTTGTGCACCAGGATGACAGAGGATGGGACAACCTTGGTTCTGGTCTGGAGGAGACAGAGGTTGAACAGTTTCCCGTTTGTTCTATAGATTAGCTCCACTCCAGCGGGGAGCTAACTGAGGGCGAGATGGAGCATTGCAGCAAGGAAGATCGAGAAGAGTGTTAATGCAATGACACAGCCTTGTTTCACATCATTAACAGGGTCCTTCTGACATGAATGGATGTGGCGAAATAAATTCATATTAACAGCGCAAATACAGCAATTTCTTAACACACAATGGGGAGGCTCACGGTGAGATGGTAATTTTTTCAGCTTTCTTGAGGTTAACGACAGAGCCTCACAAATTGTCCAGCAATTTGGGGTGAATCCAAACTTACAGCATATCTCTTCGTTGCCACAAATTGCTGGGGGGGTTTATGCACTAATAAAGGCGGACACCGTGAACTCAACATTATTTTCCTAGCAAATTTCTAGGCCAATAACTGATTTTCCCTGCGGGTTCCACAGCGCTCCCACTGAATTTACAACAAAAAACTGGAAAAATCCTCATGGAGTTTCAGTGTATTTGAGCTACCATCTTGCCTCAGCAAAATCTCTTTTTTTAAATACAAAGAAATTTAGCTTCCATCAACACAACATTATTAAATAAGTCAATGGAAAAGCAGCATAGTAGTCTGACACATCAGGCCACCAATGCCCAACATCGAGAGTTTGTCACTGGTCCAGCTGGGTTGTGAAACAACATTTGGCTGTTGGTAGACAGTTTTAAACAGCAAGACTTAAGCTTAAAAAAATTAGTATTAGTAAAGAAATAGTACTGGAGAAATTAATGGGACTAAAAGCCGAAAAATCCCCTGGACCTGATGTCCTACACTCTAGGGTTTTAAAAGAGGTGGCTACAGATAGTTGATGCATTGGTTTTGATCTTCCAGAAATCCCTAGATTCTAGAATGGTCCCATCAGATTGAAAGGTAGCAAATGTAACCCCGCTATTCAAGAAAGGAGAGTAAACAGGGAGCTATAGACCAGTTAGCCTGACATCAGTGGTAGGGAAAATGCTAGAATCTATTATTAGGGACATGGGGCCCAAGTTTCCGATATCCGCTAGAATGGAGCATCTCCGAGAAGCCCACCTATGTTGTGGAATGAAAAGCGCGGCAAAAACTTACCTCACGATTCTCCGAGTGCAGCAGGCCTGTTCAGCAGTCAGTGCGATGCAGCACAACAGCAGGGGGGGCAGAGCTACAGCCCTGGGCCAAAAAGAGTGCCGGCAACTGCGTGCGTGCGCAGTGGAGTCTGTGCACGTGCGCAGTAGCTCCTGGCCCCCAGATTCTGTGTGCGTGTGCTGTTGACTGTGTGGGAGGGGCCCGAAGCACGCAGCCCCTAGCCCTGGCTGAATGGGCTCCTGCAGATTGTCGATCTCCAGCCTGCAGCCTCTAGCCCTGGCCGGGCTCCCGAACGGGTAGGTGAGATAGGAACTTTTTATTTTTTATTTGTTGATTTAATTATTATTGATGATGGTTCTTTATTTTTAAAAGTGAAATGTTTAATGCTTTGGAAAATCCCCTAACTTCCCTTCGCCCCCCATCTCTGGCTTACCTGCACCTAATTCTCAAGTGTACGCAAGGTTTTTCTGAGCGTACAAAAGTCGACACTTACTCTGTTCTAAATTACTTTGGAGTAACTTTTCGGTGCCTAAACTTGCAAAACAGGCCCAAGTGGCTGGTAATTCCCCCTTTTGGAAAAAAAACTGAACAAAAACTAAACTAAGCTAACTCACTAGAACTGGAGCAAACTAAATGGCGAAAATTGTGATTTCTAAGATACTTCAAACTAAACTAGCTACTCCAAAAAAAAATAGGTGCAACTCCACCCGAAACTTGGGCCCTTGGTAACAAGGCACTTAGAAAATCATAATATGATTGGGCAGAGTCAACACGGATTTATGAAAGGGGAATCGCATTTAGCAAATCTGTTTACCAGTTTCTTGAGGTTGTAACTAGCAGGGTAGATAAAGGGGAACCAGTGGATGTAGAATATTTGGATTTTCAGAAAGCATTCAATAAGGTGCCACACAAGAGATTATTACACAAAATTAGGTCTCATGGGATATGGGGAAATATATTAGCATGGATTGAGGATTGATTCATGGACAGAATACAGAGAGAGTAGGAATAAATGGGTCATTTTCGGGTCGGCAGGCTGTAACTAGTGAGGTACCGCAAGGATCAGTGCTTGGGCCTCAGCTATTTACAATTTATATCAATGACTTAGAGAGGACCAAGTGCAAGGCTTCAAAGGGATTATGGATAGGTTAAGTGAATGGGCAAGAACGTGACAGGTGGAATATAGGGCCCAATTTTCCCCAACCCCTTTTTTCGTCGCATTTACCCTAAATGCGCCGACTCTGAATGCTGGTGCAGGCTCGAAGGGCTGAATAGCCTACTCCTGCACCTATTTTCTATGTTTCTATGTTTGCACTCTGGAAACGACCCCGGAAAAAAGTGGCCCCATCCTGCCCACTCTGCAGAATCTCCCGTGTCCTAGCGTGGTATACATAGTGCAGTGGGGGGCAGAGCAACAGCCCAGCGCCGAAACCAGTGCTGGCATCTGTGCACATGCACAGTGGTGTGCACGCATGCTCAGTGGCGCCGAAACTTGGCACTCGGCCGTTTTTAAAGTTCATCGCAGCTAGTTTTGATTTCGTGCCAGAAGGAGTGCTCTGAACTGAATTAACTGCTGAATACAAGCAGCAGTTGTTTCCTCAAATTAAGTGCTGCATGCCTGGAAAAGTAACAGAGGTGCTGTTTGTATGCAAATTAACAACTGTGTTTGGGATCATTGCAAAAGTGCTGTTAAGTGTCTCAGAGCAGCTGCAGCAACAATGCAGCAAAGTACACCAAGAACAAAGGATTTCTTGCATGACGAAGTCGAGTCACTAGTTACTGTGATTGAGAACAGACGGCAGCACCTGGATACCAGCAGAGGTCACACAAACGTGCCACCCAAAGAGAAGAAGAAACGCTGGAACCAAGTTGCAGAAGAATTCTGCGGATTGGTGAACACCAAGAGATCGGGAAGGCAGTGTAAAAAGAAGTGGCAGGACCTTGGTCAAGTAGTTAGTGCAAGTAATATTTAATGTAATTTATTCAATGTAATTTCAATTGTAAATGTGACCACCTTTATATGTCCCACCCAGCAGTAAGACACTGTCTCAAAAGTTGCATTTTAATCTTTGCAGAAGAAACTGTCCCACAACAAAAGGGAAAGAACTCAAACAGGAGGACCAACAAATCTGCAGCCACTGACACCCTTGGAAGAGAGGGTCGCTGCTTTGATGGGTCCTGCCTGCACAAGCTGGGCCCGCACACGAGGGAGTGGGTAAGTCATGAAAATTCATCGTGGCCCTTCAAATCAACCTGCTGCCTGGCCTGCTATGTGTGAGCCTACTTGTGCCACCCATCCTGCCCCTTCCTCTGCTGTTGACCATTTGACTGTTGTGTTATATTTTGCAGAACCTGAGGACAATCCTGATGATCCAAATCAAGATTCAGACGTGGACGAGCCTGAAGAGGAGATCAACCCTCCAGAACAACATGGGTGTGAGGGGCACTCTGAGTGGGTGTGGGAGGGGTTCGATGATAGGAGTGTTCCATTGAATCTTGAGGAGGTCAACATATCTCACTTGCCAAGCTCTTCTGTGATTAGTGGTTCGACATTCTATAGTTTCCCACTGTCCGAGGGTGCGGGTTCCAGTGGTGGTGGTGGTGCCACAGCATTGCACACCTGTGGCCCCACCTGCCGAGGTTACAGGTCCCGGCGGTGGTGGTGGTGGTGGTGCAAATCAGCAGGGAACACCCAGGGTCTCAACATCCCAGCCTGTGCCTCCCAGTGGGATGCCGCGAGCCAGATCCAGGGGGAGGGGAAGGAGACATGGACCACGCTCTCCCAAGATGCAGGATGCAACAGATGTGGTTCAGATCATGGCATTGGGTGCAGAGAGCATTGACCTTACCCGATCACTCCTGGACATCATAACTGGGGTGAGTGAGGAGGTAGCGGGACAAATAACAGTAATGGCACGGGAAATGGGAACCATGTCCGCTAACATCAGTGAGGGAATGGTGGCCAGGAAGGATGGAATGTCAGAGATAGTGGAAAGGACAACAGTTGCAATGACCAAGGCCATGAGGGAGGGAATGTTTCAGACCGCTGAGACACTGTCAGGGTGCATGAGGGAGGTCATGTGTGAGTTAGCTGCTGCAATAAGGGAACACGCCCAGACCCCGCGCCCATTGACAGAATTAACTGCCACTCCCACTCCAATCCCCGCACCAAGCTCTGAACAGCCCAGTGGCCGAGATGTTAGAAAGAAGAATCTTGATGTGTACCCCAGAAACACTGCACCACCACCTGCAGGGGTGGTGTCGAGCCCAAGACCAAGCACAACGGGCGGCCTTAGACTAAGGGGGATGAGAGATGGGTGCAGCTTTTCTTTGCTGCTGCTGCTGTTGTTTTTGTTTTTGTTGTTTATGTCACTTCACCCACTGTTCTAACTGTTCTCACATTGGGTGTTTTTTTAAAGTTACGTAACTTTACAAGTTTATAAGTGATCTTAACGTTTAAGTGATCTTAGAGTAAAGTTTGATACAAGAATATTTTTATTACGCTAAAGTGAAGTACATTGCAACAGTTTGAATAAAATACATTTTACAATAAAACTGAATCATGTTCCATTAACACAACACAAGATTAGGAACAGCTCCAAAAAAATAAACATGTCCATGCGGAATAGTTGTCGCTGAGCCCTCAATCATCAAGCAAAGCGTTCATGGATGAGCTGCTGGCACAAGGCTCGAACAATCGTTAAGGGGGCACGATGGCCCGTCCTCCTCCGATGTCCTGCTCCAGCCTCAGGCACTTGCATGGTTTCCTCATCCTCTTCATCATCATCCTCATCATCATCATCCGCAGCCTCATCATCCTCCTCCTGCTCGCCGCCTGCATCTTCCACATCATCATCATCAGCCACTCTCACCTCCGGTGGGTCTTTCACTACCAGGTGCTGCTGCCTCAAGATGGCTAAGTTATGCAGCATGCAGCACACAACAGTGAACTGACCGATAATCTCAGGGGAGTATTGCAAGTAGCCTCCGGAATGGTCCAGGCATCGGAAACGCTGTTTCAACATGCCAATGGTCCTCTCTATGATGCTGCACGTCGCAATGTGCGACATGTTGTATTCACGGTCAGCTTCTGTCCGGGTTACGCATAGGGGCGTCATGAGCCAGGTGGTGAGGCCGTACCCTCTGTCTCCCAGTAGGTAGTTCTTCCCTTCTGGCTGCTGCTCAAACATTTCAGATATAAAGCTGTCGCGTAGGATGAACGCATCATGGCTGCTGCCAGGGTATCTTTCATCGACTGACATGATGCGATGCATGTCGTCGCAGACGAGCTGCACGTTAATGGAATGGAAGCCTTTTCTATTCCTGTACATCTCGGCATCCTCCAAAAGGTGCTCGCAAGGCGACGTGGGTACAATTAAAGCAGCCCTGTACCTTTGGGAAGCCAGCAATCCTTGAGAATCCCACAGCCTGCTCATACATTGCTTGGGCGGTCATTGGGAATTTGATGAAGTAATTCCTCCGCGCATACAGTGCAGCCATGACCTGGTGAATGGAGACATGTATTGCATGTTGAGAGATGGCACACACATCTCCAGTCGTACATTGAAACGATCCGGTGGCATTGAAGGAAAGTGCAGCTGTAACCTTCACTTCAACTGACAAAGCAGTCCATCTGCTGCTTCTCGGCTGTAGGTCTGGTCTCAGCAAGTCACAGATCTCACGGACAACTTGTGTGGAAATGCAGCCTTATGACACACTCTGCATCACTCAGGTGCAGGTACGAACGCCTCACTCGAAATTGCCAAGCTGGGTAAGCATTCCTGCCCAGCAGCCTACAGGCTCTGATGTTCCTGATGTGATGAGCTCTAATCAATTGTCTCCTACGTGGCACAATGATGCAGAACACTCGCAAGAGGTATGGCATTGTGAGTATTGCCCCCATACTTAGTTAAACTTTCAAAGAAGGTCAAAGCAGGTAGCACAGCACAGGTTTGCAGTTCTCTCTCTTTCTCCAGATGGACTACACCCAAAGGTCCTTTGTCCTCATCTCTGCCCCTCCCTTGGGTCTTGTGACCCCCCCCCCCCCACCCCGGTCTTGTGACCTGCCTCCCTCCTCACCCACCCACCTTCCCCCCGGTATAGAGGCCAGCATCTCTCTCTTCCACCAGCTCCGCCCCCCCCCCGCCGATGCCACATTCGGTCGCTCTGCTTCCGCAAACCCCCCGTTCATTTGCAGCGACACCTAGAACTGGACGACTGGACACCCGGTGCGTGTCTTGCCTCCCCTATCCCAAGCCGGCCCGCTGCCTTCCCGGGTCGATGTTAATGATTAAGGTAGGATTTACTTGATTTCTATTAGCATGTTACTGGTTTGTGCTTTTCCTAGCAATGTTTGGTGCTTGGTTGTATTGTTTCAGGTCCTCTCCGGTTCCCTTCCCTCCCCTATCCCTGCCCTAATGTCTGCCGATGTACTAATGTGCGCTGCTTTCTTCACTGCCCGCAATGTTTTTCAGAGCTGGCCATATTCGCTGACGTAAGTCAATTTGGAGTAAGTTTTTGCTGGCCAAAGTGGCATAAATGGCCAAAACTGGCGTAAGTGGCTGGAAATGCCCCCTTTTGAAAAAAAAACTTTAAAAAACGTACCTAACTAAGTTACTCTGGAGCAAGTTTATTGGAAAATGGCATTTTTCAACTTATGCCAGAAAAACCAACTTACTCCAAAAGAATTGGAGCAAGTCATAGCCAAAATTAGGCCCTATAATGTGTAGAAATGTGAAGTTACGTCCACTTTGGTAGGAAAAATAGAAAAGCAGAATATTTTTTAAATGGTGAGAGATTGGGGAATGTTAATTTTCAGATATCTGGGTGTCTGTCCTTGTATACAAATCACTGATAGTATACAATCACTGACAATAACATGCAAGTACAGCAAGCAATTACGCAAGCAAATGTATGTTAGTCTTTATTACAAAAGGTTTGGAGTATAAGAGTAAAGAAGTCTTACTGCAATTATATAGGGCCTTGGTGGGACCTGACCTTGAGTACTGTGTACAGTTTTGGTCTCCTTACATAAGAACATAAGAATTAGGAACAGGAATAGGCCATCTAGGCCCTCAAGCCTGCTCCGCCATTCAACAAGATCATGGCTGATCTGGCCGTGGACTCAGCTCCACTTACCCGCCCGCTCCCCATAACCCTCAATTCCCTTATTGGTTAAAAATCTATCTATCTGTGATTTGAATACATTCAATGAGCTAGCCTCAAATGCTTCCTTGGGCAGAGAATTCCACAGATTCACAACCCTCTGGGAGAAGAAATTCCTTCTCAACTCAGTTTTAAATTGGCTCCCCCGTATTTTGAGGCTGTGCCCCCTAGTTCTAGTCTCCCCGACCAGTGGAAACAACCTCTCTGCCTCTATCTTGTCTATCCCTTTCATTATTTTAAATGTTTCTATAAGATCACCCCTCATCCTTCTGAACTCCAGCGAGTAAAGACCCAGTCTACTCAATCTATCATCATAAGGTAACCCCCTCATCTTCGGAATCAGCCTAGTGAATCGTCTCTGTACCCCTCCAAAGCTAGTATGTCCTTCCTTAAGTAAGGTGACCAAAACTGCATGCAGTACTCCAGGTGCAGCCTCACCAATACCCTGTACAGTTGCAGCAGGACCTCCCTGCTTTTGTACTCTATCCCTCTCGCAATAAAGGCCAACATTCCATTCGCCTTCCTGATTACCTGCTGCACCTGCAAACTAACTTTTTGGGATTCATGCACAAGGACCCCCAGGTCCCTCTGCACCGCAGCATGTTGTAATTTCTCCCCATTCAAATAATATTCCCTTTTACTGTTTTTATTTCCCCCAAGGTGGATGACCTCACATTTCCCGACATTGTATTCCATCTGCCAAACCTTAGCCCATTCGCTTAACCTATCTAAATCTCTTTGCAGCCTCTCTGTGTCCTCTACACAACCCGCTTTCCCACTAATCTTTGTGTCATTTGCAAATTTTGTTACACTACACTCTGTCCCCTCTTCCAGGTCAACTATGTATATTGTAAACAGTTGTGGTCCCAGCACCGATCCCTGCGGCACACCACTAACCACCGATTTCCAACCCAAAAAGAACCCATTTATCCCGACTCTCTGCTTTCTGTTAGCCAGCCAATTCTCTATCCATGCTAATACATTTCCTCTGACTCCGCGTACCTCTATCTTCTGCAGTAACCTTTTGTGTGGCACCTTATCGAATGCTTTTTGGAAATCTAAATACACCACATTCATCGGTACATCTCTATCCACCATGCTCGTTATATCCTCAAAGAATTCCAGTAAATTAGTTAAACATGATTTCCCCTTCATGAATCCATGTTGCGTCTGCTTGATTGCACTATTTCTATCTAGATGTCCCGCTATTTCTTCCTTAATGATAGTTTCAAGCATTTTCCCCACTACAGATGTTAAACTAACCGGCCTATAGTTACCTGCCTTTTGTCTGCCCCCTTTTTTAAACAGAGTCATTACATTAGCTGCTTCCCATTATTAAATCCCCCTTCTCATCTTCTAAGGGACCAACATTTACTTTAGTCACTCTTTTCCGTTTTATATATCGATAAAAGCTTTTACTATCTGTTTTTATGTTTTATGACCTCACGAAGGACATACATGCCTTAGAGAGAGTGCAACAAAGGTTTACCAGACTGATTCATGTGATGGTTGGGGGGTTCTCCTCATTAAAAAATATAAAATTTTTGCAGGGCTCGACAGGATAGATGCTGGCAGGATGTTTCCTCTCTCTGGGAAGTCTAGAACTAGATGTCACAGTCTCAGAATAAGCAGTCAACCATTTAGGACTGAGATGAGGAATAATGTCTTCACTCAAAGGGTTGTGAATCTTTGGAATTCCCTAACCCAGAGTGCTGTGGATGCTCAGTCGTTAAGCATATTGAAGACAGAGATATTAAGGGAATCAGGGGCTATGGGCATAGTGCAGGGAAGTGGAGTTGAGGTAGAAGATCAGCCATGATCTTATTGAATGATGGAGCAGACACCAAGGACCGAATGGTCTACTCCTGCTCCTATTTCTTATGTTCTTATGTTAATACATTATTTAAAACAAAATATTGTATGTTAAAGTCTTCAACACATAATAAAAGATACAACTATTGTATTGTCAGTTAAGACCAGCAATCAGCAACAATTTCAGAACCATGATAAGCAAGTGAAAAAACAGCAGGATATAAACATTGATGAACACGTGGAAACAGATTGTTCACTAGGACTATTGGATGTAGGTGGTGAATGGCACATGAAGACTAAAGGGGAGAAAAAAGGGACGGGAAAAATAAATAAATAGATGTAGAGAGCTTCCAGCCCATAATCTTTTCTGTAAGCCAGTTTAATTTATTTACACTAATTTTCTCATGTTTTAATCAAATTTTACTCAAAAGAAATCATGTCCTGATTTTGGTAAATCAATAATGCAGAAACAAACCCTGTTGATATAAAACTTTTTAATGAAGAAAAATAATTCTAACTTATTTCATTTTAAAAGATGTACAGAACTTTATTCTCCTATACATTTGAAAATTACTGTTGTTGCAAACTGCATTTTCATATGTGAAAACATGCAGATTAGTTTTCAATAATGTACATCTCTGACACCAGATGCCTATTGATCCCTTGCACTTGACTTATGACTCTTACTTCTATCAATGTTGATTTGGCTCCTTCATCAAGTTGAGCTCAGTAACTCGCATACAAATTGCCCATTAATAGCAATCGCACTCACGGTTTAAACATTCTCGAGAAATATTTGTTTTAAATATTGAAGTAGACTGAATGCTTTAATGTTTGATTTGGAAAAGGATTACGAAGGATAAAACGTTTGGTTTACTGAAAAAGTAAATTAGATTGTCCACCTTGTTACTTTACTAATAAAGGAGAAGCTGTGAAATGACTGACAATTGTTAGCACAGTTAAAAAGGTATTGGATTAGTAACTATCATTTTCGAACAAGAACAAACAGGCACAACTAAAAATAATTGGCCACATTTTGCTGGAGCGGGGCATCATGCAACATGCCCCCCTAGTGAGACTTGATCGTGCACGTTTAGCTTTTAAAAAGTTTGCCCACAAAGTTGCTGGAAGTGTGAGCTGATAAAGGCGTGGCGAGGATAATAGGGCATCTGGTACTTTGGTGAATAACGGGAAAAACAGTGCCTCTCCTTAACCAATTAGATTTAAGAATTGAGAAATAAAGAACTGAGAGGGAGGATGAATTAGAGTCGGTGAATTCAATGTCAAATCAGGTACAGAAAGAGAAATAAAGAGGGGGAAAGAAAGATTTTAATGAGAGAGAAAAAGATACAGAAAGGAAAGGAAGAAAAAAAATCAAAACATTTAAAATTCAACACTTTCAAAATCTCCTAAAACAATTCACAACCTGAGGGAATGAGACTCCACAATTTCTGGGCAAGACAGGTTTATTGGTAGTCATTAATAATTATCATCGTTAAATGGGAACCTGCGCTATTAATTACTAAACTTAACTTTCTGTGGTGAGTTTAATGGGCAATTAAGGTGGAAATGCAGCAAATTGATGAAAATCACAGGGAGATTAAGAGCGAGATGCCATTTTGGCAAAGCTAACAGCAGAATGGCGCAAATCGGCCAGCAACTTGTGGTGATTCGCAACTCACGGGGTATCTCTTCCTCACTACAAGCTGCTGACCAATTTGCACATTAACAGCAAGCGTCGTTCTGACGCCGTTATTTTTTTCAGCAAAATCTGGCCCAATACTGGACATCCTTTTTTTAAAATCAAATATGACAAATCGTACTTCATTTTGGTGGGTCAACAAATTTCAGGTTCTTGTCACAACCTAAATCTCACCAATTTCTTTTTATAGCCCCTAAATTATGTACTACAGATTGAACCTCTCTGGTCCGGCACCCTTGGGACCTGACTGGTGCCGAAACAGAGAATTTTCCAAACCATGGAAGGTCAGTGCTGGTGATCGCTGAGTGAGGGAGGAGGGGCGGGGAATGTTGGTGATTGGTCATTTCTCTGTCTGTCTAAGGTCTGATGTCCCTTCACTGCGCCGTCAAGTCCCACAATTCCACAATGAGGAAGCAGAGTGAGATGCTGTGCGTCACGGGAGCGCTTAACCGTGAGCTCCAAGCCCAGGCCCAGGAAAGCAGCAGTTCCGCCATGGATACCGAATCACGGATGTTTCCAGTCAGAGAGTCCTGGACTATTTGAATGGGCTCAGTTGTGGCTCAGTAGTAACACTCCCAACTTTGAGTCAGAAGGTAGTGGGTTTGAAGTCCCAATCCAGAGACTTGAGCACATAAGCTAGGCTGACACTCCAATGCAGGTGGATGTAAAAGATCCCATGGTACTATTTCAAAGAAAAATAGGGAAGTTGTCCCCAGTGTCCTGGCCAACATCTATCCCTCAACCAACATCACTAAAACAGATTATCAGGCCATTAGCACATTACTATTTCTACATAAGAACATAGAAATAGGAGCAGGAGTAGGCCATTCGGCCCCTCGAACCTTCTCCGCCATTTAATACGATCATGGCTGATCCGATCATGGACTCAGGTCCACTTCCCTCCCGCTCCCCATAACTCCTTAATCCCTTTTCGGTTAAGATTTCTGGAACCTTGCTGTGTTTAAATTGGCTACCAAATTTCCTACATTACAACACTGACTACACGTCACAAGTATTTTGTTATATGTAAATTATGATATTCCTTTGACGTCAGTTATATAGATCTCAATATCCATGCTCATCAAATCAATGTAATTACTGATCAAATAGTATTATTCTATTGGGGGAATCAGTCCGATATCCCCCTCATAAAACTAAATATGGCAAGTTATGGTTAAATCTGCATACATTACAAAAAATAAAATAGTGGAATATATTCCAAGCAGTAACACCTCTCAGGAAGGGATTGTGAGCCAAAACCCTCAACAAGTTGCTTCTTTAATAAACTGATGACTGTACAGAAAACACATACAAGTTCATGCACAATCTTATTAAAAGGTATATAAGACTTAGCATAGCAGTCACACAGTAAAGAACATAGAAAGTGAATTCAACACTTAATACCGGAGGATTATTTTATGGGGTGAGAATAAGGAGACAAAGAGTATGGGGTGTTGCTTTGCATTGCCTAATAATCTAATTAACCATCACATTTGAAATTGTAACTCTGAGGCTGTGATTTTTCTTACCTCAGCGGGTCCGGGACAGGTGATGTCGGTGGCGAGTCGCAGCCCCGCTGCCTAAAAAGGAACTTGCATTGCTGGGGCTTGTTAAGCCCGCCCAGCATGTTTCCTAGTCCAATTGGAGGAAACAGATCTGGTGACATCATTCATGATGCGTCATCAGCCGATTTCCTTAAAGGGACCATGGCCAACTTTAATTTCACATGTGTGCTGACAATGTTCTACAGCACTGAAGTGTGAAAACACTGACAATAACTGGCTGCACCCAGGTTCTCCCATGGCTCTCTCCATATGCTTATGGAGGGAGTCACAGCATGCAGGGAGGTCCTCTTCCCTTCCCATGGGTTGAAGAGACCGCCCCAGAAGACCAACACATCCTGGTTGCACATTGCAGAGGAGATCACAAGCAGGGATGTCATCAGGATGACCTGGGTGCAGTGGCGTTAACCTTTCAATTATCTCATTAGATCACAAAATATTAGTACAAAGCCACACTCGGTTTCATCCTGCTGTGCCTCTCATCACATCCTCATCATTCTGCCTTCCCTACCCTACTTCTGCACATCATTACTCACACCACCTTACCTTGCACCACCACCCATCCCTCTATCTACATTATCACATCCACATCTCACTAGCCACTCCTCACACTCAACCACATCCCAGTGCAATCATACCAACTAACAACACACAGGGGTAGCCATTTGGGTCTTTTATCCAATGTTCATGTAAAGTTTCTGTTAGTGTGCTGTCAAACATTGAAACCTTTCTTTTCAACACTTTCCGTTCTTGGAGAGATTTGTGTGCACCTTTGGAAGTGGCTTAGTGAGTTGCAGTACAGTACCCCCACAATGTGATAAGTGCGAAAAGAATGGCTTGGACATTGTAGGAATGTTTTATGGTGTTGGTGTAGGGTGGTGCCAACCTGACGCATCAAGTGGCAGCCAGGGTGTACAGCGTCACGCGAAGTAAATCTGTCCACGGTGAGGCCATCCCTGGCCTCCCAGGCAGCATTGTGCTTAGGTGCTGATGCCACCTAACCTGTGCAGCATCAGGTGATTGCAGAGAAAGTTGGTGTTTTTGTTAATGCTGCTGGTATGCCTGGTGCTGCTGGTGTTGTGGTCAGATTCTGAAGACCAAGGTGAGACAGCATAAAGGGCACCCATGTTAATGGAATAGATGGCAGGTGAAGTAGAGATGACAGAAGCATTCTGTCAATGGTGAGAAAGTTCTTCCAATTAGGCAAGAGTGGATGGTGAGTGGAAAGTGGAAAGCCTGCAGAATCTGTGCTGGAAATGGACTGAGAAACAGCTTGTGGCTGAGGAAGTGATAATCCGTCAGATGAGAGCATTTTCTGTACATTTGAAGTTGTCAAGTAATCAGCTGGAGCAATGGCCATTCAACACCTGCCTCAGGTTCACAGACGTGGTCCTGAGCAGCATGGACCCCGTGGGTGAGCAGTTAAAGTGAAAAGGTACGGTTAAAAGCATTATTAAGGGTCTGTCAACAGTCCAATAATTAGTTTAATTGGGTCGCCCGCCTCTGCGGGCTGGATCGGAGACCACACACGCGCCTGTGGGAAAAGCACATTGCGGCGGATTGACAGCAGGGTCCCGACCCGCTGTCAAAAGAATGACATTTCCCACCGGACCCGCCACCGATCCCGCCCGCTGACCCCACGGAAAATTCTCCCCTGATATTTTTCAGTATTTGTGCTGTGTCTTACAGCGACTACTGTACAAATATATAAACTGTCCAAATAAGAATTAATTAAACAATAATGTACGACTGCAATGGGCTGATAAATTAAAGATAAATGGGTTTAGCAAAGGAAGAGACACTTTTACCTGTGGAGAATGTAGCATTCTAATTACACTTTCAAAACCAATTTGATGATACTGTACCCCAGCAGGGTACTAGTGTGATTAGTTTGTGAGACAGATCCATGAAAAAAATTGACTTGTACAAATTATCTGAAGTCAGTGAGGCAAGGTGACTTCTGGTAGCAGCTGGCCTCGAGAGTGGACCTCAAGGAAAGAAATACAAGGAAACAAATTTTAAATTAAAAGCTGGCAGCTAAGGAAACACATCTCAAGTGAAAATAGGTATTAAGTTAAAAATATCCATTAAATTAATCATAACATTTACTGATAAATAAAATGGTGGGCAACCATAAGCAACTTGGGCCACAGTGCCATCAATTGAAAGAAGGCCTCGAACAATATCATGACAGACAGATAGGATTTTCATATTATATTCAAGTGTAGATTTACATTCAATAGCTTTATATAGGGAATTCCCATTATAAATTGATATAAGA
Organism: Pristiophorus japonicus; assembly: GCF_044704955.1. Lineage (NCBI taxonomy): Eukaryota > Metazoa > Chordata > Chondrichthyes > Pristiophoridae > Pristiophorus > Pristiophorus japonicus. The sequence continues at coordinate 177,342,415 of NC_091986.1, forward strand.
AGCCTTTATAGAAAAATCATGACACAAGTAGTAAAGGTAATGTGGACAGGAAGGCTTTAAATAAAATTATATATATTGCATGTGTATGTGTGTACAATACCATAGATGATACCACATTATTTTCTTAAGTAACATTTTTACATCAAATTCAACCTGTAGTTTGATGATTTTATTACTCTCAATGCTGGAGTCTAAAGAGATTTAATTAACCTACTTCCAAATTTTCAATACATTTTTAAAAAGATACATTCACTTTATTAATTACAAATGACTATGAATATAATCTTTGAGTACTTACAATGCAAGATGTTTTCTAGGGGAAAAAAAGAATAATGACAATTCAAAATTCTCATCCTCGTGTATAAATCCCCTCATGGCCTCACCCTTCCCTATCTTTTTAATCTCCTCCAGGCTTACAAACTCTCTCCCTAAACTCTCTGTTCCTCTGACTCCAGCCTCTTGTGCCTCACTCGCTCGCTTCACCCTATCATTTGTAACCATTACTACAGCTACCTATGTCCTACTCTTTGGAATGTCCTTTCTAAACTTTAGCATCTCCCCACCTCTGTCTCTTCCTTTAAGACCCTTAAACGCCACCTCTTTGACTAAGCTTCAAGCACCCTTTCTAATCTTTCCTTTGGTTTGGCACCCATTTTCCTTATCTGTATCTGGAGCACCTTGGTACTTTTATTTTACGCTAAAGTTACTAGATAAATGCAAGTTTTTATTAATAACAAAGATCACAGGATACAGCTAATGCATCCTAATGACAGTAACTAAACATTGAACAAAAATGGTACAAAGCCACTTTTCCAGTTATCAATAAACACAGTTCGGCATCCTAAGCCAGTTATCAAATTAGCTGTCAAAGGCTGGTCTGATGAAGTAAACTGTTGTAAATTCAAAGATGCAATTAATTTTACAGCACAGCGGAGGCTATTTGGCCCATCACACCTTTGACAGCTCTCCGAAAGAGTTATCATCTTAGATCCAATCTCCTGCCTATCATTCAAATGTTTCTTTTTCAAATATTAAATCGTTTTCCATTTAAAAACTATTAGGATTCTGTTTCAGTCACTGCTTCTGGTAGGGCATTCTGTGTCCTATCAATCCTCTTTGTAACAAACAATTCCTAACCTCCACCAGCATTCTTGTATTAATGATCTTAAATTTAAAGTCTCTTTTACTGACTTACAGGCCAGTGGAAATATTTTTCTATCTATTAAAACCCTTCTTAATTTTGAACACCCCTCTCAGATCCTCTCTTCAACTTTGTTCTGACAAAACTAGCCCCAGTTTCTCTTGTCATTCCTCATAATTAAAGCCTCTTATTTTGGGTATCATCTCAGTAAATCTCTTCTGCAAGTTCTCCATGACCATGACATCCTTCTTACAGTATGGCACCCAAAACTGGACACATTTTAATGGCATAATCCATTACCTCTTCGCTTTTGTATTTAATTTCCTATTTATTAAACAGCATAATCAACTTTTCCTTCCTCTTTAAAAGGTTTCTCGGGGTGATTTTCAACTCCCATCATCTGTTTCTCAAAGAAAAATGGGATTCCGGCAGTTGAAAAGCAAGGGGAACACCTTGGCTGCCTCATTAACACCCACGTACCGCCTGATGCAATTTTCAGACGGGCCTGTAAATGAGTGAGCAGCATGCTGGCCTGATTTAGGCAAATTGGGGTCCTACACTGCACGGTGGACTTCGTTTGAAATTTTCAGGTACAAATGGGAAAATCTTGCGCTGTGCGTGCTCTGCTTATTTGCACCAGGCAGTTTGCCCCCGAAGCTCTCGGCCAGTATTCAAATGAGGCCTGAACCCAAAAATAGTTCCGTCCTCCCAATGCCAGCTTCAGCCATGTGGCAGGTCTCTCCACTGACTTCATGCCCATTTTTGACAGAAGTCAAATTTCTCCTCCCACTCATGCATCTGAACCTCAAAGTCTTTGATGCTTTTGAAGTTTTAACAGGTAGAGTATCATTTCCTCCTCATTCCACCCCCATTATGTATCAACTCACATTTCTTCGCAATAAATTTGACCCAGCACCAGTCTGCCTAATCTACTCATCTGGAAATCTCGCAGCCTCTCCCCCAAAATACTGTTGAGGCTAGATCAATTGAAAATTTTAAATTTGAGATTGAATAGATTTTTATTATGCAAAGGTATTAAGGGTTATGGAACACAGGCTCAAGAGGGTGAACACAGGAACATAACAACACAAGAAATAGCAGGAGTAGGCCATTTGGCCCCTCGTGCGTGCTCCGCCTTTCAATAAGATCATGGCTGATCTGATCTTGGCCTCAACTTCACTTCCCTGCCCGCTCCCCATAACCCTCGATTCCCTTATCATTCAAAAATCTGTCTATTCCACCTTAAATATATTCAATGACCCAGCCACCACAGATTTCTGAAACTATGCCCCCTAGTTCTAGATTCCCCCAGGAGGGGAAACATCCTCTCTGCATCTACCCTGTCAAGCTCCCTCAGAATCTTATACGTTTCAATTAGATGACACTAAGCTGGGTGGTGGTGTGAGCTGTGAGGAGGATGCTAAGAGACTGCAGGGTGACTTGGACAGGTTAGGTGAGTGGGCAAATGCATGGCAGATGCAGTATAATGTGGATAAATGTGAGGTTATCCACTTTGGTGGCAAAAACAGGAAAACAGAATATTATCTGAATGGTGACAGATTAGGAAAAGGGGAGGTGCAACGAGACCTGGTTGTCATGGTACATCAGTCATTGAAGTTTGTCATGCAGGTACAGCAGGCGGTGAAGAAGGCAAATGGCATGTTGGCCTTCACAGCTAGAGGATTTGAGTATAGGAGCAGGGAGGTCTTACTGCAGTTGTACAGAGCCTTGGTGAGGCCACACCTGGAATATTGTGTTCAGTTCTGGTCCCCTAATCTGAGGAAGGACGTTCTTGCTATTGAGGGAGTACAGCGAAGGTTCACCAGATTGATTCCTGGGATGGCAGGACTGACATATGAGGAGAGACTGGATCAACTACGCTTGTATCCACTGGAGTTTAGAAGAATGAGAGGGGATCTCATAGAAACATATAAAATTGTGATGGGATTGGACAGGTTAGAGGCAGGAAGAATGTTCCCGTTGCTGGCGAAGTCCAGAACCAGGGGTCACAGTCTAAGAATAAGGGGTAAGCCATTTAGGACCAAGCTGAGGAGCAACTTCTTCACTCAGAGTGGTTAACCTGTGGAATTCTCTACCGCAGAAAGTTGTTGAGGCCAGTTCATTAGATATATTCAAAAGGGAGTTAGATAAGGCCCTTATGGCCAAAGGGGTCAAGGGGTATAGAGAGAAAGCAGGAAAGGGGTACTGAGGTTGAATGATCAGCCATTATCTTATTGAATGGCGGTGCAGGCTCGACGGGCCGAATGGCCTACTCCTGTACCTATTTTCTATGTTTCTATGTTTCTAGATCACCTCTCATTGAGCTAAAATTTTGCCCTCTGGTTAAAACGGCGCAATGCACTTGCCTGAGGTGCGCCGACTTTGTACTCCAAAAACGGCAGGGAAAATTTACCTCGGTATTCTCCCCGCTCAGTGAACTGTCATAGGCCTTGGCGTGGCCTAGCAAAAGCAGTGGGGGGCAGAACTATAGCCCTGCGCCGAAAACAGTGCCGGTGTAAGAGAAGGGCAAAATTCATGGGAAACCCCCCCCCCCCCAGCGTTTGGACTCATTGGAAAGGAAATGTAATTTGGAACTATCTACCAGAAAGTTTGAAATCCTAAAGTTCTCATGGAAGAAATTATGAACTTTAATTGAATTTGGGATTTTACAAGACAAATCAAGTCTGTGGGCAGGTCTAGAGAACTAAAGCAGCCACTTTGATTATTGAAACTGTCCGGGGCATTGAGACTAAAGTAAATAGTCTGGAGAATGGATACTCGAAAACCCTTCTCCACAAGAGACATTAACATTGCAACAATTAACTCAGAGATGGCCAGCCATCAACCTGAACCTAGAAGGCCATTTTCAGCCTATGCATAAAAACAAAAGGCCCACTTCAGCCTGCATGTAAAAACCAAGCACAAAAGAACATTGCGATTACCAAGCTAATACGTCCATCAAGAAACAGATTTAGATCAGCCCACCCGAGAGATATTAACTTTTAATGGGCCCGCCAAAATTAAACAAAGAATTCTGGACTGATTTGGCACGAAGATTAAGACAACTCAAACAGCATAACTGGGCCCGTTTTAACAAAAGGTTTGCTTTGCTGCTGCTGATGCTACTGCCTCGAGAGACACTGTTTGTGCTAGTGCTAGTGTCATACTACGCCTATGTCATCAAGAAGGGAGAGAAACCAACGTGATAGTGGCAAACTAACTTCTCCAGCCTCGACGCCCTGAAATCGAAAAAGGAAGGAAGATCACCACCATCGTGGCAGCAACCGACCACAGCCAAAGTGGTACCACTAAAACCACCGCGATCGACCAATCTCGAAACAAAACTTCACAAGGAAGAAACCAAAGAATCAAAAGTTTCCACTCTACAATCTAGGCCTGACTACCAACAGGTGAAAACATTACCTAAAAAGACTTGAAACCTATTTCTAACGAAAGAAAACAGGTACTTACCCCACAAATCCAAAACGCGCCCTACCGCATCAGCAAACACAACCCAACTGAAGATTGCACAGTAAGAAGTCCTCTCCGACATTCGGGATAAGGCAAGCAGAACCTACAGAATTCAACAAACCCCAAAATCACGAACTACCGCTAACTGACCAGAAAGGATTGGTAAGCATAGTGCCTATCTGCCCTGGAGTCTAACCTAGCCAGTATTAGGTATTTGGGAGGTGGGGGGTGTAATTTTTACTGCAACCCCTTTGAATGTGTGATGTACTGTTCTTTATTAGTGTAATTATAAGTGTGACATTGATTTTATTAAGGATAAGAAAATACAAAGTTCTTTTGCATCAAACCAGTGGTCTTTTGCACTTTATCACATCCCCCAAATAAATCCAGAGTCTAGAACCCAAGGGAGTGGAAGCGATTCGAACCGCTCAAGTAGGTCAGAGGTGAACCTGACCCCCAGGACCACCCCTTACAAAATGGTGACCGTGGCAGGACTCTGGTATAGGGGGTGTGATGCAGAGAGTGCTGGCTTGGGAGAAAGAACCAAGATGGAAGAGAGGATTTCCTCCTATGTGTATAAGGTCAATGTCACTAAAGAATGGGTGCTTGGTCTATTGCGTGCTGAGCGTCCAGCAAGGACCATAAAGAGTCAGTAGAGAAGGCAATTTGGTTGGTCTGTCTACAGCGACAGATCCAACTCCTAGAGAACACTGTTGAGTCACCATAGGCACAATTATGGGAATGCGCGGACATCACAGGAAAGGGCTATGGCAGAAGAAAGGCTGTGGGGAGAACTCAGTAAGCTAAAACAGGGAAAGAGCCAGCTAATGGAAGGTTTAAAAACAGTCAGGACTATTTTCAATGTCAGGTTACCGAGGCTAAAAATAATGGAAAGATACTGCGGGAGGAAAGCACTTGCCTCACCCTACAAGTAAAAGAGCTGGAGGAGAAATTAAGAGACGTGCATGCAGCATATAAAGTAGCTAGCTCTAACGGGTTTGAGTCAGGAGACCACAGTCCCTGCCAGCAACAAATCAAAAGTTTAAACCTTGCTCTATCCAAGGCAAAAGGCATGGTATGCCTAATAAACCTGGGTACGCCTAATAAACCTGGGTACGGTCCAGGTAAGCCTGGAAGAGAAGGAAGAAACTGTTCGGCCACCACCTGTGGCGCCGGTGACTACACCGGTTCAGCAGCAGGAGGGGCAAACGAGTTGCGGGGCGGACAGGGATAGTAACCACCACCACCTGTAGCACTGAGTTTCAGTTCGGCTTGGCAGCAGGGAGGAGGGGTAGGCGAGCCAGAACAGGAAGAGCCAGAACCAGGGCCAATGTGCCTGGTCCGGCAACAGAAGTTTGGCCCGCCCACCCTTGCCGGGGGTCAAGGGCCTCTGGAAAGTCAGTTTGCGGTCCCCCACACTCCAACAGTTTAGGACTATGATAAGCCACCTGGGAAAGCTAACTCCAAATGGAGACCCCTCGGTTCACCTTATGGAAGTGGAACAGGCAGGGGATATTAATGGGTGCGATGATGCCGAGATAGCAAAGATGCTCCTCCTATCCCTGGACGGCAAGCTATACCAGTCCCTCTCTACCGAGAGCAAAAGGGGAGAGAGAACATTTGCCTCCATCCAGGAAGACATTTTAGAAGCCATGGGCTGTAATGACGGGAGTCCCTTCTCCAGAGTAGAGAAAACAGTGCAGCTCACAGGGGAAACCCCACAGGCCTTCGCAGACAGACTGTGGCTTGTGTACCAGAGCACCTGTGCAGGGGACTTCAACCAAAATCACTTAAACCAGGACGAGAGAGCCCACTGGCTCCGAAGCCTGGTAGCAAACAGCTTACCCCGAATAAGAACCAAGGCTGAGGCCTGGTTTGACCCAAGAGATCCCCAGACCACCGAACAGGGAGTGGTCAGGCAACTGACCCTAGCATACCCGAAAGGCCGGGGGTACGGAAGAACACCCACCCAAGGGAAGGGTCCTCGAGGTCAGGCCTAGTCAGGATAAGAGGGAATGGCGCCACGAGGGGGGCAACCCCTCCGATACAAAACGTACCTGCTCCGGGTGCGGAAAGAATGGGCACTGGAGAAAGTATTGTAAAAATCCATGGAAGAATAGCGCGGGGAAGAGTTCTCCAGTCCCTGCCCAAAAGACTGAGACCGAGAAGCCAGTCCCTCCCCATTCGTTTGATACCTTCCTAACTTACGTACAATGCTAGATGGCCCTGTGAGGGTAGCCACCACCACCGGTACCGAAACCCCATCTGCCCCATCCCAACCAAAACCATGACCAGCGCAGCCTGTCCACCTGTGTTCCCTCGAGTATGATGCGTGAGGGAGACCCACCGTACAGATGGAAATGGAAAAGGTGAAAGGGACTTATCTGCTGGATACCGGTGCCTCAAGCACCCTTGTCTATGCAGCTAACCCCGCCACCTCACCTCTGTCTAGCGGGGTCCCCTACAGCTTGATGGGTTTCACAGGCACGGAGCAGACTGGCTTATTCTCCGTTCTGCTCTCCATTCGTTTAGGTACACTCCACACTAAGTGGACATATCCTGATGAAGTGGGAACAGGAAGGGAAAGGGATCCTGGGGGCTGACTTCATCCTAGGCCACGGGATCCTAGTGGATTTAAGAAACCACTGTCTTTGGGGGTCAGTCTGCACGGGACAGGAGAGTGAGGTGATGGTTATCCCAGAAAAATGCAGTAAAGGGACGGTGTGCACCATGAAACCAAAGGAGGGTTACGACCTTGAATCACTGGTCAGTAACACTCCGATAGAGTACCAAGAGTATGCGAGGGGAAACCTTGCAGCTTTTGCCACTCACAAACACGACTGTGGAAGAATAAACAGGGTCAAGGTTAGCATAGATGGAGATCCCATGACCCGACCACAGAAACAGTATAACTTCTCCAGGGAGACGAAGGCAGACATGGAAACAGCCTTGGGTTCTTTGGTTAAACAGGGGGTATTGAGACCAATAGCTACCCATGTGAACTCTCCATTGTGGCCGGTTAAGAAACCGGACAACTCCTGGAGAGCCACAGTGGACTATCGAGTACTCAACCGCAACATCCCCGCCTGTGCACCCACCGTTGCTGCCGTCGCCGACCTCATTGGAAATATCCCAGCCTCCGCGACCACCTTCACAGTGTTGGATATTTCCAACGGGTTCTGGTCCATACCTTTAAGGGAAAATCAGTACAAGTTTGCGTTTACCTTTAAAGGACAGCAATACACTTGGAACTGTCTCTCTCAGGGCTTCCACGACAGCCCCAGTATTTTCCACCAGTGGAAGGCCAACTGTTTAAAGAGCTTCAGTAGACCCCTGCAGCTAGTACAGTATGTGGATGACCTGCTCCTGTTCACCGATGAGGGGGAGGAGCATGGCCCACTGCTGGCTGAGCTGCTGAAAGAAGGAGGGTTTAAAGTAAACCCCAAGAAGGTACAAATCGGCCTGAAGGATATAAAATTCCTGGGACTGGCTGTGCGCGCTGGGGAAAGGGCCATTGACAAAGCTAGAAGGGAAGCAGTGCAGAAGTTCCAACCCCCAACAGTGACAGGAGTAAGGTTTTTTCTAGGGCTAACCGGGTACTGCAGAGATTTCATTGAGAATTATACAGCCAACGCAACCTCTCTGCTCCGATTCCTACACAAGGGAGTGGAGTGGGAATGGGACAAGAGTTGGATAAATGCTACCTTGCAACCTAAGAAAGACCTGCAGACTGCACCAGCTCTAGGGGCTATCGATGGGGGTAAAGAGTTTTTCCTGGAGGTGGCAGCCAGTGGGGACAGTCTGAGTGCAGTACTGCTCCAAGAGCGGCATGGCCGGCTGAGACCAGTGGTCTACTCCTCCAGGATACTCACAGATGTGGAAAAGGGATACTCCTAGCCACTCACTGGGCTGTGAAAAGATCACTGATCTTCACAGGGGGGTCCCCTATCACACTCCTTACCCACCAGACGCCCACCCAAATGCTCCTGGATGGGAGAATCAAGGACGGGACAGTGAGCAGTGCCGGCACTGCTCACTGGACCCTGCTCCTCTCTCAAATGGACCTAAGGGTAAAGGGTCTCTGCGAGCCAAGACTCGCAGCCAACATGATCTATCCAGGGACAGCCCACCGGTGTTCTATAGAAGGGGTATGGGAAATTAACATAGGCTTTTGGGTCGGGTTACACCCCACAGGCCAAGAGATCTATGTGGACGGTTCAAGCACGGTATCTGTGGGTGAACGACTCACAGGCTGCAGAGTTTATGACCCAGAGGCAGGCATTGCCCTGGCGATTAAACTCCCCAGTACTATGAGCACCCAGCACGCTGAACTGTCTGCGGTGGTGTATGTAGTCACACACCCCGAAGAATTCCCTACCCCATACACCATACACGATTTGATCGGACAGTATGTTCACATGCAATTCGTGTATGGAGTACCTGGCTATATGGTCCCGTCGCAGATACACATCCACAGACGGGAGACTGCTGGCAATTAAGCCCTTACCGGAAAAGATCATGACAGCTGTGGGGGAGGAAGGGAAGATCTATATACATAAAGTGAAGGCACATTTCACCACTGAACCCCGTAGCCTGGGAAACCAGCAGGCTGACATGTTGGCCAAGCAAGGTGCTCACAAGGGCAAGCCCTGGGACCCGTACAACCCAGGCCCCATCGCAGCGGTCAGGGGCAGGATTGGGACGACAGTGAGGGCAGGGGTAGCTTTGCCCCCGGACCTAAAAACGGTTCAGACCCAAGACCCCGTCCTCAAAATTGTCTTGAAGACGCTGATAAAGGGGAAAGGATAGACAGCCCATACGGCATCATGGCAATTGCCATTAAAGAAGGCGTGCTGTTCAGGGGGGAGCAATGGGTATTGCCGCAACAACACCAGAGAGAATTCCTCCAGCTGGCCCATGAGGGTCCAGGAGCAGGACACCCCGGACCCGAGACCACTTGGCAATGGGTGGAACAGGCAGGGTGGTGGCCGGGACTCAGGGAAGATGTCTGCGAGTTCTGCGCCAGCTGTCTGGTGTGCGCTGCCAACAACCCCGACCCCCAGAAAAGAAAGGTGTCTATGGGGCATATCAGGAGTGTAGAGGGACCCTGGCAGTCAATCCAGATCGATTACATCGGGCCCCTACCCACCACCCACGGAGACTACAAGTACTGCCTAGTATTGGTGGACGTATTCACCAAATGGGTGGAAGCCTTCCCATGCCGAACAGCCACTGCCCTGGGAACATCTAGGATCCTGGTCAGAGAAGTGTCCTCTTGATGGGGACTATCACAATATGTGGAGTCCGACCAAGGGAGTCACTTCAACGGGCAGGTAATGCAGGAGACCCTTAAGGTATTCGGCATCAAAGGGAAATGACATGTCACCCACAACCCGCAGTCATCCGAGCTTGCGGAGCGTTTATACCGCACTATCAAAGAAAGGCTGCGCAAAGAGACGGGGGACTCACCAAAGGGGTGGGTACCACTGATCTTCATGGGGATCCGGACCAGCCAGTCAGAGAGCACGAGTACTCCCCATATGAGCTCATGACCGGCAGAGCCATGCGAACCCTCACCCATGTGTTAGCCCCGGTACTCACGGAAGGTCAACTTTGGGAAGCGAGCCGGGACAGCTTTGTCAGGAATCTGTTTGAACACCTTGAACAGATTCACTGGCAGGCCACTAACAACATGGGAAAACAGCATCGGAGCAACCGATTGCTGCTAGAACCCCGTAAGCATCATGAACGGGAGATAGAGGACCAGGTCATGGTGAGGAACTACGCTAGTGTAGGGGTCTGAGGCACTGTACATGGGACCATACCACATTAATCGACAAGGCAAGCCCCATGGTCTATGCCATAAAAATGCCCCGCCGTACAAAGTGGTTCCACATAAACCAGTGCAAACTTTTCAACCCCGGGACAGCAGCTAAACATAAGGGACAGCCAAAAACAGTAAACCATACTAAAGACGGGGACTCCCAGCCAGCAATCCTCGACTGTGGAAATCCCACAGGGGACGTGGCAGACCCACAGACTGCACTTGGAGGGGCAGTGGACTGTGTTACTGCAGGAGCTATCCCCCCAATCATTTGGGACTCGGACGCACCCCCCAGTAGCCAGAGCCTTAAGGACTCCCCGCACACCACGGCCTAAGACACCGTGGTCACCAGTGCTCCAATTTAAATGTTCAGCACGGGAAAGGGACCAGCCGCGAAAGGGTACCTAAGGTTGGGGACCAGCCTGCAAGCAGGGACCCCCAGCCGATCGCCTTGGACAATGAGGGAATCCCAGAAAAGATAGTGGTGGACCAGCCACCAACTGGGAATCCCCAGCTCGCAGCCCTCGACCAGGCAGAACCCCCAGGGGACAAGATGAACTATGCAGCCACCCCCAAAGGAGCGGTGTGCTGCAGCACCAGAGGGAGCGCTCCCCCGATAGCATGGGACTCAAACCCATGTCCGGTCAGGACATTCCAGGTCCTGCGGTACAGGCCGACTTACTACCGGCCCCACTGGAAACCCAGAGGCCATAGGAGAAAGGAGAAGGACAGGAATTAACCTGGCCACCCGAAGACGGGTGGAAGATGTACATATATATGTGCGTTTAGGAATTTAAATATGTTTAGTAAGGATCTAGCGTAGTGTAGGATTATCTGTGTAATGATAGGAACATATGTAATAGTTATTGGGGAAAACATGTAAAAGCCCATCCAAGGGTAAGAGAAAGAATCGATCTGTGCAGCTATTAAAAGAGGCACAGGCCGCTTAACAACCAGGAGTAGGAAGAATCTACCGGTATAGCTATTAAGGAAGCACCAGTAAGATAAGAGTAAAACGGCTGTGAGACAAAAGTTAAATGCAGACACCAGTTCCATAGGGAACCGAAGAAGACAGCCAGTCAATCAAAGACTGTATTGTGTGTCTGAGAAGAAATGAGCCCAAATTGGAACTCGGTCACCTTTGTCAAGCCAGAGAGCTTTTCTCAGGGCTGGACAATCTGTTTTTGTGCCCCTACAGGAAAGAGAACAACATGAGAAGGGCCCTGTTCCTGCTCGCCCTGATAAGGATGAGCAGCGGCGGCCGAGGAGACGTCGAATAATCCCTCATTTATGGGTGCTCAGGAAAGGGAGCACCGATCGTGACTGCAGGGGGGGTACACCGGGTGTGGAAGAACTCGCTGTTTACGCCCACGAGGGAAGGTGGCCAGGTAGATGGGATCTAATTCTACTTGCTACTCCAACCAGGAAGGTTTTACCTACGGGGAGGCCTCAGTTCCATGCCCCCGGATACGGATCGTCGCTGGCCGAGTCAATGTTACGGAGGGAAAACGTGTATGTTTGACTTGCAAAGGAAAGATTCCGCTGGGAAAATGGTGGTAGCTCAGAAAGCTCAACAAGGACGCGTGGGATCAAGAATCGGACTGGGAAAGACTCGGTAATGATACGTACTGCACCATCACGGAGATACGGGGAGAAGTAAAACTGCGTTGGGACAAGTGGTGGGAATCTGAACAGGAAATTTACGTTTGCATGTGGGGTTCAGAGAACATTTGCTCCACAGGCATATCAATCATCTTCGCTAGGCAATGGCAAGATGAAGGGGAAGGGATGGGATGGGACTCCAGCCTACACGGGTGTGTGGTCCCACACTCCCCACTCCCAATTAACGCCACCGAACTAAGAGCACACATTAAGAAACCCCTGCCCACGACCCCGCCAATACGCACAATAATAGAAAGGTGTCCTACCATCATCAAGGGACCAGGGAACGGATTAGTATTGGTACCGACCGAAAAGGTGTTATACCAGGGGGTACACTATGCAGTAGCTTCGGTAATTTTAAACTTTACCGAGGTACATTTACCTGCATGGTGTCCAAAGGAAACAGAGCTGCTATACCAGGCCCTACTTAGAGAAATGTTCAAGAAATTTTACGAGTTAGACTTTGGGAATGTAGACAAAGCAGATTTATACACCCTAAACACCATGGGCACGGGGAGACCTAGAAGGGGCATCATAAATGACGTTTTTACTGCCTACAATAAAGGATCCTCTGTAATAAATAGCCTAGATGATATAGAACTGCAAACACAGATAAACGGTCTAAAGAACCAATTGAGGAAAATCCTGAATCAAGAAAACACAGTAGTAGGCTCAGAACTAAACGAGATCCAGGCTATGACTGTCCTTTTAAAAGAAATTGCAGCTGAGCTGGAAAAACATGCACAGACAGTGAATGCACTCATACGGGAGGATAGAAACTCTTCTGACCAGGCTGCACAGAACGAAGTGTGCGTACTATATGGGGCATGGTTGTTGGGCGAGGGCCGCAACAACCTGGAGGATTTAAAACAAGTTTCAGTCCCCTCCTGGATCAGTAACAAGCACCTCACAGCCCTCCACCCATACAGTAATTCGCTAAGCCCGTGCCAACTCCGCTTAGCCTCTGAAGCCTACCCTGTCCCAGTAGACTGTGGGAAATCTAACCACATCATTATGGGAATAGTACCCATAATGTACTAAGGATGCCGGTCATGGGTTGGGGGGGGGGGGGGGGGAAACAGCCCGACCCGCACCGGTATATCGGGTGCAGAACATTGGAGTCATTCAAGGAGGTGCCCATGTTTGTTTTGCAGCCGTCCCACCCTATGTCATAAAGTGGGAGCACGCTATGATGGGTACTGACCTCTCCAGGTGCCAGAGCCGGGCTGCACACATAATACTGTGTCCCCAGCACTTGAGTGCCCATTCTAAGTCACAGTGTGGGTTTAAAGCTGCTGGCGCACAGCCTATTAACTGTACCATGGAGGTAATGACACAAGACCATGTCCCTCCACAGGTAACATACAAAGTGGGTGGGACATATTGTGTCACCACCGGTGCGCCCCACTACCAACATGGACACTTCTGGTGTCCAGTGAGTGACAGCAATTTTTGCTTCAAACCTGAGGCATCAGTTCAAGTGGCCCAGGAACGGATTGTCCCCATTCCTGAACCCTCCATGGTCCACCTCACTGTGAAGGAAAACATTACAGGATTATGTTGTACATTTTGGCTATGCAATTCCCCCTCTACCCGAACATCTTACCGCTCTGCTAAAAGCTGTAATAATCTCACAAAAACATTTCTATACTCTAGAACAGAAAACAATTGAGATAGGGAGAAAGATTCTCGAGATTACAATTCCGCCTTGGTGGGACATTTTCAGAAATATAGAAGTCCCAGTCTGAATTAGAATCGCTTCCCACACTTTAATTATCTGTCAACTCATGATTATTCTTTACTTATGGTATGTCACTTGCCGAGTGAAACGCAGAGGCCATCAGGTAGGCATCAAAGGGTGCTGCACAGTCCCTGGCCAAACTTAGGAATCGCGCGACGAGGGGGGACACCATACTACCATGTTCAATTTGTGTTTAATTTTACCTGCTGTGGAATGCAAATATCGAGTGTTGAAAGAGCGTTACTTAAGATCGTGTTTGACTGTGTACCTTTTATTTTTACTGTAATAAAAGTTGTGTTTGACTATATATCGTTAGTTTACTGTGAAAACAGAGTAAAGGAGGGGCGTCGGACCCCTCTACGGTATGACCGGATTGTAATGACTGTATTCATCTGTAAACTGCATTGCATTTCAAAGGGGGATGCATGTTAATGTTTAGCTAGGTAAATGCAGGGGAGGTTGGCTCTCGGGATCAGGAATTTTGCTTACCTTGCATGACACTCAGTGTGTAGAGTGTCACAAGGGGGACTGTAAGAGAAGGGCAAAATTCATGGGAAAACCCACCCAGTGTTTGGACTCATTGGAAAGGAAATTTAACTTGGAACTATCTACCAGAAAGTTTGAAATCCTAAAGTGGTCATGGAAGAAACTATGAACTTTAATCGAATTTGGGATTTTACAAGACAAATCAAGTCTGTGAGCAGGTCTAGAGAACTAAAGGAGCCACTTTGATTATTGAAACTGTCTGGGGCATTGAGACTAAAGCAAATAGTCTGGAGAATGGATACTCGAAAACCCTTCTCCACAAGAGACATTAACATTACAACAATTAACTCAGAGATGGCCAGCCATCAACTTGAACCTGGAAGGCCATTTTCAGCCTATTCATAAAAACAAAAGGCCCACTTCAGCCTGCATGCAAAAACCAAGCACAAAAGAACATTGCGATTACCAAGCTAATATTTCCATCAAGAAACAGATTTAGAAGATCAGCCCACCCAAGAGATATTAACTTTTAACGGGCCCGCCAAAATTAAACAAAGAATTCTGGACTGATTTGGCACGAAGATTAGGACAACTCAAACAGTATAACTGGGCCCCTGTTTTAACAAAGAGTATGCTTTGCTGCTGCTTATGCTATTGTCGAGAGACACTGCTTGTGCTAGTGCCATACTTAGCTAGTGCTACGCCTATGCCATCAAGAAGGGAGAGAAACCAACGTGACAGTTGCAAACTAACTTCTCCAGCCTCGACGTCCTAAATCGAAAAGGAAGGAAGATCACCATCGCGGCAGCAACCGACTACAGCCAATGTGGTACCACTAAAACCACCGCGATCGACCAATCTCAAAACAAAACTGCACAAGGAAGAAACCGAAGAATCGAAAGTTTCCACTCTGCAATCTAGGTCTGACTACCAACAGGTGAAAACATTACCTAAAAAAGACTTCGAAACCTATTTCTAATGAAAGAAAACAGGTACTTACCCCACAAATCCAAAACGCACCCTACCGCATCAGCGGACTCAACATAACTGAAGATTGCACAGTAAGAAGTCCTCTCCGACGTTCAGAGTGCAGCAAGCAGAACCTACAGAATCCAATGAACCCCGAAATCGCGAACTATCGCTAACTGACCAGAAAGGATCGGTAAGCATAGTCCCTGTCTGTCCTGGAGTCTAACCTATCCAGTATTAGGTATTTGGGAGGTGGGAGGTGTAATTTTCACTGCAACCTCTTTGAATGTGTGATGTACTGTTCTTTATTAGTGTAATTATAAGTGTGACATTGTATTTTCTTATCCTTAATAAAATCAAAGTTCTTTTGCACCAAACCAGTGGTCTTTTGCACTTTATCACATACCCCAACTAAATCCAGAGTCTAGAACCCAAGGGAGTGGGAGCAATTCGAACCGCTCAAGTAGGTCAGAGGTGAACCTGGCCCCCGGGACCACCCCTTGCAGCCTGCAGCTGCGCGCATGCGCAGTAGTTCCTCGCCCTCCCAGCGCGTCCTGCAGGCTGTGAGCCTGACCCGATGCTCGCCGCCCCAATCCCTGGCCGAAGGGACGACCCGATGCTCTTCAACAGCACTGTATTGGTATACTATGCTGCACAACACAGAGCCATGGTTGAAGTAAGTTAGGGGTGCTAGCAGGAGTGGCATGTCTGTCAGAAAGGTTCCCACGGAGTTCATGTAATCCTGTTGTTTAGAAGCACCAGCAGCCATAGTGAATCGCTTAGCAGAGTGTGCACAGTTGCATACACGAGCCGTTGGGACTCGCATACAAGGAACTTTTTTTATAGCTGGGTGGGAAGGGTAGCATTTTGTCTTTAAAGAAAAGTCCAGTTCTGATGCAGTTAAACATATTTCTGTAATATTAAATTCTGAATTTTCGTAACAATAAGCTAGCAGCATAGAGCGAGGATAGTGGTGATCTGAAATGTTAATATGCTATCCAGAGATGGAGATCATAGCTAGTCCAAAGACATGCTGGCATCAATGCTGCTTAATTTCAGTGAGAAACTCTCAGGTCAATCCATCGTTTAACTAGATTTTGGGTGTCAATATGTTGAAATGGACAGAGTATTTTAGACTATAAAAGATAGTTTTCATTTAACGTTAATAGGATAACCAAACTGTGTGAACTAATATACGTTGTTTGGCCTAGCCTTGAGCCCTTGGTGACTTAAGTTTTATTTTTTATTTATTTATTTATTATTGATGGTTTTTATGCTTCTTTAATGCTGTTGTGAAGGTGTTTAGTGCTTTGCAAGGTCTTCTCACTCTTCCCCCTTCCCCCCCCCCCGCCCCACCAAATCTCTGGATACCTGTGCTGATTTCTTAACTCTCCGCAAGGGTTTTCTGTGCGGCCACATACTCTGGCCTAAGTTAGTTTGGAGCAACTACTAGCTGTCCAAACTGGCTTAAATGGCCAAAACAGGCATAGGTGGCTGGTAACGCCCCCTTTTGGAAAAAAAACTAAACGAAAAAAAATCCTAACTAACTCACTTACACTGGCGCAAATTAAATGTGCAGAATGGGGAGTTTTAAGATACTCCAGAAAAATCAAGTTGCTCCAAAAAAAACGGAGCAACTCCTGGGGAAATTTGGGCTCATTCTTCTAACTTCCAATGAGTATAGGCCCAACCTGCTCAACCTTTCTTCATAAGACAACCCCTTCATCTCAGGAATCAACCTTGTGAACCATCTCTGAACTGCCTCCAATTCAAGTATATTCCTGCTAAACTATATGCAGTACTCCAAGTGTGGTCTCACAAATACCCTGAACAGTTGCAGCAGAACTTCCCTACTTTTATACTCTTCCCCTTGCAATAAAGGCCAACATTCCATTTGCCTTCCTAATTACTTGCCGTACCTGCATGATAACTTTTTGTGTTTCATGTACAAGGACCCTCAGATCCCTCTGTACCTCAGTATTTTGTAATCTCTCCCCATTTAAATAATAATTAGCTTTTTTATGTTTCCTATCAAAGTGGATAACCTCACATTTTCCCACATTATATTCCATCTGCAAAATATTTTGCCCACTCTCTTAGCCTATCTATATCTCTTTACAGATCCTTTGCATCCTCCACACAATTTGCTTTCTCATCTACCTTTGTATCATCAGCAAATTTGGCTACGTCACACTCAGTCCCTTCATCTCATCCAAGTCATTATTATAAATTGTAAATAGTTGAGTCCCCAGCACTGATCCCTGTGGCACCCCACTAGTTACAATTTGCCAACCTAAAAATGACCCATTTATCCCGACTCTGTTTTCTGTTAGTTAGTCAATCCTCTATTCATGATAATATATTACCCCCAACCCTGTGAGCTCTTACCTTGTGCAGTAACCTTTAAGTGGCAGCTTATCGAATGCCTTCTGGAAATCCAAATACACAACATGTAATTTATCCACCCTGCTCAGAACTCCAGAAAATTTGTCAAACATGATTGCCCTTTCATAAAACCATACTGACTCTGCTTGCTTGTATTATGATTTTCTAAATGTCCTGCTACTACTTCCTTAATAATAGACTCCTGCATTTTCCCCAATGACAGATGCTAGGCTAACTGGTCTGTAGTTTCCTCCTTTCTGTCTCCCTCCTTTCTTAAATAGAAGTGTTATATTTGCAGTTTTCCAATCCACTGGGATCTCTCCAGAATCCAGGAAATGTTGGTAGATTACAACCAATGCATCCATTATCTCTGCAGCCACTTCTTTTAAGACTGTAGGATGCAGGCAGTCAGGTCCAGGGGACTTGTTGTCCACCTTTAGTCCCATTAGTTTGCCTTGTACTTTTTCTCTAATGATAGTGATTGCTTTAAGTTTCCATCTTCTCAATAGCCTCTTGATTATCAATTATTGGGATGCTTTTAATGTCTTCGACCGTAAAGACCGATTCAAAATATTTGTTCAAAGTCTCTGCCATTTCCCATTATTAATTCCCCAATCCCATCCTCTAAGGGACCAACGTTTACTTTAGCTACTCTCTTCTTTTTTTATATACCTGTCGAAGCTCTTACCGTCTGTTTTTATATTTCTTGCTCGTTTACTCTCATAATCCATCTGCTCTCTCTCTTTTTTTTTTAGTCGTCCTTTGTTGGTTTCTAAAAATTTCACAATCCTCTGGCCTACCACTAATCTTTGCAACATTGTATGCCTTTATTTTTAATTTGATACCATCCTTCACAAAGCTTTACTTAGTGACGGATGGTTCATCCTTCGCTTAGAGTCTTTCTTTCTCACTTATATCTTTGCTGAGAATTGTGAAATATCTCCTTAAATGTTTGCCACTGCTCATCTACTGTCTTACACTTTAATCTATTTTCCCAGTCCACTTTAGCCAACTCTGCCTTCATATCTTTGTAATTGCCTTAATTTAAGTTCAGGACATTAGTTTGAGACCGAGCTTTCTCACCCTCAAACTGAATTTGAAATTCTACCATACTATGATCACTCTTCCCAAGAGGATCCTTTACTATGAGATAATTAATGAATCCAATCTCATCACACACACACAAACATAGAAAATAGGTGCAGGAGCGGGCCATTCGGCCCTTCGAGCCTGCACCAGCATTCAATATGATTATGGCTGATCATGCAACTTCAGTACCCCACTCCTGCCTTCTCTCCATACCCCCTGATCCCTTTAGAAGGGCCACATCTAACTCCCTTTTGAATATATCCAACGAACTGGACTCAACGACTTTCTGTGGTAGAGAATTCCATAGGTTCACAATTCTCTGGGTGAAAAAGTTTCTCCTCATCTCGGTCCTATATGACTTACCCCTTATCCTTAGACTGTGACCCCTGGTTCTGGACTTCCCCAACATCAGGAACATTCTTTCTGCATCTAACCTGTCCAATCCTGTCAGAATGTTATATGCTTCTATGAGATCTCCTCTCATTTTTCTAAATTCCAGTGAATATAAGCCTAGTCGATCCAGTCTTTCTTTATATGTCAGTCTTGCCGTCCCGGGAATCAGTCTGGTGAACCTTCGTTGCACTCCCTCAACAGCAAGAATGTCCTTCCTCAGATTAGGAGACCAAAACTGCACACAATACTCAAGGTATGGTCTCTCCAAGGCCCTGTACAACTGCAGCAAGACCTCCCTGCTCCAATACTCAAATCCTCTCGCGATGAAGACCAACAGGCCATTTGCTTTCTTAACGACCTGCTGTACCTGCATGCCTACTTTCAATGACTGATGTACCATGACACCCAAGGTCTCGTTGCACCTCCCCTTTTACTAATCTGTCACCATTCAGATAATAAGCTGCCTTCCTGTTTTTGCCATCAAAGTGCATAACCTCACACTTATCCACATTATACTGCATCTGCCATGCATTTGCCCACTCACCTAACCTGTCCAGGTCACCCTGCAGCCTCTTAGCATCCTCCTCACAGCTCAGACCGCCACCCAGCTTAGTGTCATCTGCAAACTTGGAGATATTACATTCAATTCCTTCGTCTAAATCATTAATATATATTGTAAATAGCTGGGGTCCCAACACTGAACCTTGCGGTACCCCACTAGTCACTGCCTGCCATTCTGAAAAGGACCCATTTATGCCCACTCTTTGCTTCCTGTCTGCCAACAAGTTCGCTATCCACATCAATATATTACCCCCAATCCCATGTGCCTTAATTTTGCACACTAATCTCTTGTGTGGGACCTTGTCAAAAGCCTTTTGAAAGTCCAAATATACCACATCCACTGGTTCTCCCTTATCCACTCTACTAGTTACATCCTCAAAAAATTCTAGAAGATTTGTTAAGCATGATTTCCCTTTAATAAATCCATGCTGACTTGGACTGATCCTGTCACTGCTTTCCAAATGCGCTGCTATTACATCTTTGATAATTGATTCCAGCATTTTCCCCACTACCGATGTCAGGCTAACCAGTCTATAATTCCCTGTTTTCGCTCTCCCTCCTTTTTTAAAAAGTGGGGTCACATTAGCTACCCTCCAATCCATAGGTACTGATCCAGTGTCGATGGAATGTTAGAAAATGACCATCAATGCATTCACTATATCTAGGGCCACTTCCTTAAGTACTCTGGGATGCAGACTATCAGGCCCTGGGGATTTATCAGCCTTCAATCCCATCAATTTCCCTAACACCATTGCCTGACTAATAAGGATTTCCCTCAGTTCCTCCTTCTCACTAGACCCTCGGTCCTCTAGTATTTTCGGGAGGTTATTTGTGTCTTCCTTAGTGAGGACAGAACCAAAGTATTTGTTCAATTGGTCTGCCATTTCCTTGCTCCCCATTATGAATTCACCTGATTCTGACTGCAAGGGACCTACATTAATCTTCACTAATCTTTTTCTCTTCACATATCTATAGAAGCTTTTGCAGTCAGTTTTTATGTTCCCTGCAAGCTGACTCCCATACTCTACTTTCCCCCTCCTAATTAAACCCTTAGTCCTCCTCTGCTGAATTCTAAATTTTTCCCAGTCCTCAGGTTTGCTGCTTTTTCTGGCCAATTTATATGCCTCTTCCTTGGATTTAACACTATCCCTAGTTTCCCTGGTTAGCCACGGTTGAGCCACCTTCCCCGTTTTATTTTTACACCAGACAGGGATGTACAATTGTAGTCGTTCATCCATGTGATCTTTAAATGTCTGCCATTGCCTATCCACAGTCAACCCTTTAAGTATCATTTGCCAGTCTATCCTAGTTAATTCATGTCTCATACCATCAAAGTTACCTTTCTTTAAGTTCAGGACTCTAGTCTCTGAATTAACTGTGTCACTCTCCATCTTAATGAAGAATTCTACCATATTATGGTCACTCTTCCCCAAAGGGTCTTGACGACAAGATTGCTAATGAATCCTCTCTCATTACACAAGACCCAGTCTAGGATGGCCTGCTCTCTAGTTGGTTCCTCAACATATTGGTCGAGAAAACCATCCCTTATATACTCCAGGAAATCCTCCTCCACAGTATTGCTACCAGTTTGGTCAGCCCAATCTATATGTAGATTAAAGTTACCCTTGATAACTGCTGTACCTTTATTGCACGCATCCCTAATTTCCTGTTTGATGCCATCCCCAACCTCATTACTAGTGTTTGGTGGTCTGTACACAACTTCCACTAACGTTTTCTGCCCTTTAGTGTTTCGTAGCTCTACTCATTGTGGGCCCAAATTTCTCCGTGAGTTGCACAATTTTTTTTTGTGTAACTTGATTTTTCTGGTGTATCTTTTTAATTGCAAATATGGCCATTTAATTTGCGCCAGTGAGTTATTTAGGTTTTTTAGGTCAGTTTTTTTTTCAAAAGGGGGCGTTCCCAGCCACTTACACCATTTATGCCAATTTGACCAGAAAAAAGTTGTACTCAAGTAACTTAGGGCAGCATATGTGTCCACTTTTGTCCGCACAGAAAGACCTTTCTTACAATTAAGGAATCGGCGCAAGTAACTACATTTGAAGCACCACCAAGCACCAAACAAAGCACAAAAAGTAATAAGCAATTAACAAATAAAATAGAAGGAACCCTGCACCTAAAACACCAAGACCAAAGTAATAAGCAATCAATAAATAAAAAATAAAAAGAATAGAAGGAACCCGGCACCAAAAGCACAAAAATCAATCAGTAAATAATAAAAAATAGAAGTCCTACCTTAGGGAACGCAGCGGGCCGCCGATGAGGGAGTCCATTTGGCCAGGGCTAGGGACAGCGTGCTTCGGCCCCTCCCACACAGCCTGCGTTTGCCGAAACAGCCTGCGTTTGCCGAAACAGCCTGCAGACTCTAGGCACGGTTTTCAGCGCCGGGACCTAGCTCCGCCCTCTCTCTTTCTTCCGCCCCACAGACAGCCCGAGAATCGAACGGATTTTTTTGGTGCTGCTTCAGATGTAAAATGTCGGCGGGGGGCTCGAAGGTGCGCCGAAAAAACCGGAGGGACAAATTTGAGCCCATAGATTCCACATCATCCAAGCTAATGTCCTTCCTTACTATTGCGTTAATCTCCACTTTAACCAATAACGCTACCCCACCTCCTTTTCCTTTCTATCTATCCTTCCTGAATATTGAATACCCCTGGATGTTGAGTTCCCAGCCTTGGTCACCCTGGAGCCACGTCTCCGTAATCCCGATTACATCATATCCGTTAACAGCTATCTGCGCAGTTAATTCATCCACCTTATTATCAATGCTCCTCACACTGAGACTCAGAGCCTTCAGGCTTATTTTTTTAGCACTCTTTGTCCTTTTAGAATTATGTCGTACTGTAGCCCTTTTTGATTTTTGCCCTTTATTTCTCTGCCCTCCACTCTTACTTTTCTCACACATTACCAGATCTAAAATAGTTTGCTCCCTGTTTGGTTCCACAAGCTAATGTTCTAACAAACCATTCCAAATACACTCTTATGGACTCTTGCTCAAGGCTACCTTTGCCAATTTGATTAGTCCAATCAATGTGAAGATTAAAATTACCCATGGTTATTGCAGTACCTTTCTTACCAGCCTCCATTATTTAGAATCACAGAATCATATAAATTTACAACACGGAAGGAGGCCATTTCGGCCTATCGTGTCCGTGCCGACCGACCAACTGCTATCTAGCTCTTGGTCCATAGCCCTGTAGGTTACGGCACTTTAAGTACACATCCAGGTATCTTTTAAATGTGGTGAAGGTTCCTGCCTCTACCACCCTTTCAGGCAGTGAGTTCCAGACCCCCACCATCCTCTGGGTGAAGAAATGTCCCCTCATATCTCCTCTAAATCTCTCCCAAATTAATTACTTTAAATCTATGCCCCCTGGTTGTTGACCTCTCTTCCAAGGGAAACAGGTCCTTCCTATCCACTATATCCAGGCTCCTCATAATTTTATACATCTCAATCAAGTCTCCCCTTCGTCTCTGCTGTTCCAAAGACAAAAGATCCAGCATTTCCAATCTTTACTCATAACCAAAATTCTCCAGTCCAGGCAACATTCTTGTAAATCTTCTCTGCACCCTTTCCAGTGCAATCACATCTTTCCTGTAATGTGGTGACCAGAACTGCACATAGTACTCCAGCTGCAGCCAAACCAGTGTGTTATACAGTTCAAGCATAACCTTCTTGCTCTTGTATTCCATGCTTCGACTAATAAAGGCAAGTATTCCACATGCTTGTGCTTCCATGTGCTTCTTAACCACCTTATCTACCTAGCCTGCTTCAGGGATCTGTGGACCTGCACTCCTCTACACTTTGTTCCTCTACACTTTTCAGTGTCGTACCATTTAATGTGTATTTCCTTGCCTTGTTAGAGCTCCCCAAATGCATTGTCTCACACTTATCTGGATTGAATTCCATTTGCCACTGTTCTGCTCACCTGACCAGTACATCGATATCTTCCTGCAGTCCGCAGCTTTCTTTTTCATTATCAAATTTCTTGATTTATACTCTGTCCTACAGTGTAGCTACTGTTAGGGGGCCTATAGACTACTCCCACGAGTGACAACTCCTGTTCCTATGTTCCTGTCTATGTCATCCTGAGGTTGCATACAATCCTCTTCACAGTTAACCATGCTCTATATTTTTGTGTCATTATACCTCTGGGGATACGACTGTTTACATCCCTTCAAACTGAAAAACATCCATTTAGAACTCTTGGTTTCCTGACCTTTAACCAACTTTCTACACATGCTACCGCATTCCCTTTAATAAAATGCACCTTATTTTGTGTAAGAAAGCATCTTTCAACATGTAAATATATTCAAAGACCTGGCTCTGTCAAGCCCGTATGGTGGCTGGTGTGCAACGGTCACCAAACATTAAAAAATCCACGCACAGGCATCTTCCACCCTTCAAGATTTAGTTCGGGACCTGGAATTTTAGGTTCTTCATTGAAACATCCGTGAACTTTTTGACGGGAAGCAAGTTATCCTCATTTCAAGGGACTGCCTACGATGATGATGACATTCACAGCCTTAGGGTCAATTTATTCAAATGGAAAATAGGTGCTCTTGGAGCCCAGTGACATTGGTGTTAACTATGGCCAAGGATACACAATTAAATAGCTGCTTTAATGACCAATGAATTTGTCCTGCTCCAATTTTCAAAGTTAGCTGTGAATAGTCACAAAAATAATTTCAACTTTCCAAAGCTGCACTGAGATTCTAATAATATTTTATCCTTGACTGATCCAGCACACCAACTTTGAACACTATGGCCCCAAGTTTCCACATGATTTGCTCCTGATTTTTAGGAGCAACTGGTGTAGAACCAAGTATCTTAGAAATCGGAATTCTCCACATTTAGTTTGCTCCAGTTCTAGTCAGGTAGAACAGTTTCACTTTGGAACAGAATTTTTTTTCCAAAAGGGGGCGTGTCCGGCCACTTACACCTGATTTCAAAGTTTCGTGAGTGAAAACTTACTCCAAACTAACTTAGAATGGAGTAAGTGAAGATTTTTGTACGCTCGAAAAAACCTTGTCTACACTTTAGAAAATCAGGCGTAGGTTACAAATCAGGCGTAGGGAATGGTGGGTGGGGGGGAGGCGGTGTTTAAAGGGAAGTTTACAAACATTAAACACTTCAGTTTTACAAATAAAGAGCCATCATCAATAATAAATGATAAATACATCAATAAATCAATCAAAAAAATTAAGAAGAAATAATTTTTTTTTTAAATCAATAAATAAAACATTTTCTACTTACCGACTGCAGCATCGGGAGCCCTCCAACAGCGTGCTGGAATGCCCCCCTCAGTGTGTCTCTGTCACTGTCTCTATCTCTCTGTCTGTCTTTATGTCTCTCATTCTCTGTCAGTGTCTGTGTTTCTGACAGCGAGGGGAGGGGGAGGAAGGGGGGTAGAGGGAGAGAGGGGGAGGGAGGGGGGAGGAAGGGGAGGGATGGGGGAGGAGGGGGAGGGATGGGAAGAGGGAGGGGGGAGAAGGAGGGGAGAAGGGGGAAGGATGGGGGGAGAAGGGGGGAGAAAGGGGAGGAGAAGGGGGGAGAAGGGGGGAGAGGGGGAGAGGGGGAGAAGGGGGGAGAAGGGGGGAGAAGGGGGGAGAAGGGGGAGGAGATGGGGGGAGAAGGGGGGGGAGGATGGGGGGGGGAGATGGGGGGAGAATAGGGGGGGGAGAAGGGAGGGGGAGAAGGAAT